>NW_027361669.1:10923750-11665000 GCF_039654945.1 Dendrobates tinctorius | reverse complement strand
CAGTATAAACTTATTACCCTCACCCACAAAGCCCTCCATAGCTCAGCACCACCTTACATCTTCTCCCTTGTTTCAGTATACCACCCTACCCACGCCCTCCGTTCTGCTGATGACCTGAGGTTAGCATCTTCAATAGTCAGAACCTCCCACTCCCGTCTCCAAGACTTTACACGTGCCGCACCAATTCTTTGGAATGCACTTCCCAGGTCAATACGATTAGTCCCCAATCCCCACAATTTTAAGCGTGCCCTGAAAACGCATTTATTTCGACTGGCCTATCGCCTCAACACATTAACCTAATCTATCCCTGTGTGGCACAGCCAAAAGTTTTACCATAACCAGATTTCCCGCATCATGTTCCCACATGCTTTATGCATCCATTAGCCCTCTGTGTTTGTACTGTTACACACTTAACATTATGGCTGGTCCATACAATCAGGGCAACCGTTACCACCCACCTTTCGTGTCTACCTCTTTCCTCATAGACTGTAAGCTTGCGAGCAGGGCCCTCTTTCCTCTTGGTATTTGATATAATCTACTGTATGTGATTATTGTTATGCTGTAATGTCTATTGCCTGTACAAATCCCCTCTGAAATGTAAAGTGCTGCGGAATATGTCGGCGCTATAAAAATAAAATTTATTATTATTATTATAAGTGGACAGAAGGCCAAGGTCCCTCTGGCCACTTGGTTTTAGCCTGCTCACTGTGAAAAGCTAAATCTCAGTGGGCTAAAGGACCAGGTCCCTTGGAGTGGTTTAATACCAGACTTAGTAAGCGAAAAGACCAGGTCCTTCTACCCACTTGGATTTAGCCTGCTCACCATGAGAAAGCTAAATCCAAGTGGCCAGGGAGATCTGGTAATTCTGCCCACTTTGAAATAGCCGGCTCACAATGAGAAAGCTAAATCCAAGTGGCCAGAGAGATCTCGTCCTTCTGCCCACTTGGAAATAGCCGGTTCACACTGAGAAAGCTAAATCCCAGTTGGTTAAAGGGCCAGGTCCTTTGGAGTAGTTTAATACCAACCTTAGGTGGTGTCTTCCATACCACCCTTAGTGTGTGTATGGCAGATATGGGTAGAGGTCACGTTTTATGATGTCTCTGTGGCCTCTGTATGTATTGGAACCGGGGATCATCTTGGGACATTGATGTGGATTACGCAAGACCTTGTGCATTACATTGGACCTGCAGGTGTTTTTTTTTGGTAAATAAATGGGTGAAAGATGGTGTCTGTTTTTATATTTAAAATCCTTGTTTTTTATCTGTGTTCTTTATTTTTACTTACAGTGTTATTAATCGGGGTTTTTCATAGACACCTCTCTTACTAACCCTGGGTTTGATGTAAGCTGTGATTTTTTACAAATAACAGCTGGAATTATACTTAGAGATTACCCCAATTGCCACTGCACAAAAGCAATCAGGAAGAGCTGAGGCAAAGCACAAGAATCAGCACATGTAATAGATTATCCATTTATCATGCAGCTGAGGACTAGTTTTATTAGTGTGGGAAGGGGCCAATATCCCTGGCCCGTCACAGCTTTTTAATATCAGCCCTTAGCTGTCTGTTTTGCCTTAGTTGTTTATTAAAAATGGAGGGGACCCTAATTAATTTTTTTGGGGAGTCCACTGATTTTTTAATAACCAGCAAATAAAAAGCATACAGCTGTTGATTGATTAATAGGCTGAAAAGGTTCATGTTTATTGGGCCATTCCTAGCATAATGAGACCAGATCACAGCCAATAGAGGTCAACGTGGTCTCGAACTTTCATGCTGTAAAATGGGGGTATTAAGGGGTAAAGCTGAAAAAGGGAACAAAATGGGGGTAAGCAGGACAATAGCCCTGAAAACAAATGTGGATATTGAGATTACTTTACCCCTTCACTTTTCATGACGCCTACGTAGGCGTCATGAAAAGCTGTGCCCAAACGACCCATGACGCCCCCGTAGGCGTCATGCTATAAATAGCCCCCCTGCGGGTAGGGTGACCGGGGTTAATGAAAGGTCACCTGACCCGCACACAAAGGACCCTTTATGCTTCACCACAGGGGGGGTGGCTTAGCCCCCACGTGGCTACGATCGCTCTGATTGGCTGTTGAAAGTGAAACAGCCAATCAGAGCGATAGTAATATTTCATCAATGAAATTTGATGAAATATTACAATACAGCCATGGCCGATGCTGCAGTAGCATCGGACATGGCTGAAAACACTAATTTAACCCCCCACACCGGCTGGCAGGGGCGATCGGCCCCCGCCATGGACTGACAGCAGCGATGGGCTGCTGCTGTCACGATCTGCCCCCCCTCCCCTTCCTTCCGCTCCCCCCGATGTCCAATCCCCCCCCTCACCCTCCTCGGTACTTGTCATGTCCCTCTCCGGCTCCCGGTGTCCCGCCGTCCATCCTGCATTGGCGCCGCCATCTTTGAAAATGGCCGGCGCATGCGCAGTACGATTGCAATATTTCACGAATTAAATTTGGTGAAATATTACAATACATCCATGGCCGATGCTGCAATAGCATCGGCCATGGCTAGAGACGGCAATCAGATCCCCCACCCACCGACTGATGGCGCCGATCGGCTGCCGCCAACGACTGACGGCAGCGATCGGCAGCCGCAGTCATCATCAGGTCCCCTCCCCCTTCCCTCCGCTCCCCCCAGTCATCCGATCCCCCCCACCGTCCTCGGTACCTCCTGTCCCTCTGGTACCTCCTGGCCGTCCCGGTGTCCTGTGTCATGGGCGCCGCCATCTTGGAAAATGGCGGGCGCATGCGCAGTGCGCCGGCTGCAGATTCATTCATTTATTTTGATCACTGTGAGAAACTCTCACAGTGATCAAAATCAAAAAAAGTAAACAAAACCCCCGTTTATCACCCCCATAGGTAAGGACATATAATAAAATAAAGAAAATATTTTTATTTTTCCATTAGGGTTAGGGTTGGCATTAGGGTTAGGGCTGGCATTAGGGTTAGGGCTGGCATTATGGTTAGGGCTGGAATTAGGGTTAGGGTTGGAATTAGGGTTAGGGCTGGAATTAGAGTTAGGGCTGGAATTAGGGTTAGGGCTGGAATTAGGGTTGGGATTAGGGCTAGGGTTGTGATTAGGGTTGGAATTAGGGTTAAGATTAGGGTTGGGGGGGTTGGGATTAGGGTTAGTCTTGTAGTTAGGTTTAGAGTTGGGATTAGGGTTAGGGGTGTGTTGGGGTTAGGGTTGTGGTTAGGATTATTAGGGTTGGGATTAGGGTTAGGGGTGTGTTGGGTTTAGGGTTGGAGTTAGAATTGAGGGGTTTCCACCGTTTAGGCACATCACAGGGTCTCCGAACGCGACATGGCGCCACCATTTATTCCAGCCAATTTTGCATTTTAAAAGTCAAACAGCGCTCCCTCCATTCCGAGCCCCGAAATGTGCCCAAACAGTGGTTTACCCCCACATATGGGGTATCAGCATACTCAGGAAAAATTGCACAACACCTTTTGGGGTCTAATTTCCACTGTTACCCTTGGGAAAATAAAAAATTGGGGGCTAAAATAATTATTTTTGTGGAAAAATGATTTTTTATTTTCATGGCTCTGCGTTATAAACTTCTGTGAAGCACTCGGGGGTTCGAAGTGCTCACCACACATCTAGATAAGTTCCTTGGGGGGGTCTAGTTTCCAAAATGGGGTCACTTGTGGGGGGTTTCTACTGTTTAGGCACATCAGGAGCTCTGCGAACGTAACAATTTTGTGGATTATCTTAACAATTTAGGTGACATCAACATGTCATTTACTTCCAAATTTGGGGACACCTCAATTGAATTTTTGGATTTTTTTTAGAGGTTAGAGAGGGTTCTCTCGTTACTTCAGTTTTTCGTAAACATCATCCTCTAACGCCATGTTTCACTATGACAGTTATCACCCTTTTTACATGAAAAATCCTTTACTGTACAGTCAGTTTCTTAGACTAAAACGTATAAATAATACTCAGAAAGGCTTTGTTGACCAATCACGAGAATTATATAGCTGATTTTTGAAGAGGGGTTACCCTGAAAACCTGCTAAAAAAAACACAGACCAGGTTTAATCAGAACTCAAGTGTTGAGGCGAATAAAAGGGTTAATTGCAAGAAGAATGAAAAGGGGTTTGTTTTTTCGTTTGATTTTGGTCCTATGGATGGGGCAGTCAGGTCTGCAATCCGTAAAAATTGGCACATTTTAAGTCACGATACTGATTTATCAGAAGTGGTGGAGCGAGGACCCCTTTCTGCTTGTAGGAAAAGTGTCAGTTTAAAGGATATTCTTGTACATAATCGCATGGAAAATCCACATAGTAATTTGCTCAATTTGATGCCCCCGAAAGGTAATTATCGATGTGGGCAGAGCCCGTTTTGTTCTCATCATATTCTTGACCGTTGTTTACATATAGGTGCGGTAACTCATTATGTCACTGATTTTATTTCATGCAAAACCACTCATGTTGTTTATGTTTTATTTTGTCCTTGTAAGTTTTTTATATAGGGAAAACTATACGTCCTCTTTATGTTAGGTTTAGGGAGCACTTCAATTCTATTTTAACAGGCAAAGGGGTCCCTTGACTTATTAACCATTTGAGAGAAGCACACGGTGGAAATCCCGATGCATTATCATTTGATGGCATAGAAAGGGTTACTCAAACCCGTATGCAAACCCGTGCATTAGAGCGCACGGGACTCAATGAGAGGATTGATATGTCTGTTTTTTTGTGATATGAAAAAAATTTTTTTGTAAAAAAACTTTTTGTAAAAAATTTTTTTGGGAAAAATCATTATTTTTTCACCATTTTCTGGCTTGTGGTTTTTTCTCTTTCCTTTTCTATTTATGGTACTATTATATGGATTATATATATTTTTGTTTTCACTTATGTGAACTATGTATATATATATTTTGATGATTGCTCAGCAGGTGAGCGGCATCGGTGGGAGGGGTCCTGACTTCTGGTTGTGGGTATTTCCTCCTTGGCCGGCTGCAGCTCACCATGTAACCTGTGGAAGCAACTTTGCAGCGCAAAACGATCGTCATTGCTATCTCCTTTTTGCACCCGTTCTCCCGCTGATATGCTTTCATAATAAAGCCTTGACTACACTACCCGGTGAGTGCCGTTCTTTTCCACTATTTTTTGCTATATGAATTAGCTCATTTTCCCTGAATGTGCACCTAAGGGTAAAGCAGTTGTATTGCCGGCTGCGTCTCTTTTATACACGTATGTTGGTTCGGATGTGTGGACTATTGTGATGGTGCTCGCCTTCTATTTCTGGACTTTGTATCATTGTTATTAGTGATGAGCGAACGTGTTGGGATAAGGTGTTATCTGTGCATGCTCGGGTGCTATCCGAGTGTCTTCGGCGTGCTCAAAAAATATGGCTGTGTCTTGTCGCTGTTCGGAAAGGCACAACACATGCAGGGATTCCCTGTTTGTTAGTCAATCCCTGCATGTGTTGCGGCTATCAAACATCCACAAGACATGCAGCCATGGGGACTCAAACATATTATTCGAGCATGCCTGAGACATTGGGTTAGCACACGAGCATGCTCAGATAGCACCTTATCCCAGCACGTTCCCTCGACGCTAATTGTAGTACAAATTTGTGATTGAGGATGATGTCACATTTACATGTAGCTGAAACGTGGGGCCCTGGAGTTGATTTCTGGTGGGCCCTTAGCACCTCAATCCAAAACTGAACACAGATATTACTGACCTTCTCCATTCCAGTCAGTTTTTGCGCTTTGGCTGAGGTGGAGGGATCACAACTACAGCGCACATCACCTACCATCTATCTGTTATCTACCTAACGATCTATTATCTATCTAACGATCTATCTATAATCTATTTAACTATCTATCTATCTATCCCTTATCTATCATCTATCTATTATCTATCTGTCGATCTAACTATCTCTATCTGTCTATACAGGCTCAATGTGAGCCGAAATGTCATCATGATGGACTATTAAACAGAAGCACTTCTATTTTTTTCACTTTGAATGGTGTGCTGCCTCCATTTTTTAATATCTATCTATTATCAATAAATTTACTTTCTATTATCTATCTATTTATCTGTCTTTCTATTATCTATCTATCTATCTATCTATCTATTAGCTATCTATCAGTCTATCTATTATCTATCATCTATCTATCATCTATCTAGCTAACTAGCTCATATCTACTTCTTTACCAACCTGGGCAAAACTTGAATGGCCCCAATAAAAAAAATTCAACAGAATTTTGAACTATCACGAGGTTTTTATTTGTACTGAACTTCTCAGTTGTGAAAAAGGGACCTTCTAGGCGCTCCCAGTCTCCAGAGCTCGGGTGTGACTGCAAACTGCCCCATTATAGTTATGGCCCAGCCGCCACAAACACGCAATAACTTCCTTCTATGACAGAATCACTGACTGAGTGGATCAGGGAAATGCTGTAGATATAGTATATCTTTACTTCAGCAAAGCATTTGACAAAGTATCTCACACAATCCTTAATGAAAAAATGACTAAGTATGGAATGGACAAGGCAACTGTAAGGTGGATTCATAACTGGCTTAGTGATCGGACCCAAAGAGTGGTCGCAAATGGCTGCACATCCAGTTGGAAGAATGTCTCAAGTGGGGTAACACAGGACTCTGTCGTGGGCCCTGTATTGTTCAACATCTTTATCAATGATTTAGATGAAGGGATTGAGGGTAAACTGATTACATTTGCTGATGACACAAAGCTAGGAAGGATAGCCAATACTTGAGAAGAGAGAGAGAGGATTCAAAAAGATATAAATAAACTGGAGCAGTGGGCAGCAACTAACAGAATTGATTTTAACAGGGAAAAATTTAAAGTACTACATCTGGGCAATAAAAATAAAAAAAGCATATACAGAATGCGAGGAATAGGGTTAAATAACAGTACATGTGAAAAAGACTGAACATGAGTCAACAGTGTGATGCAGCAGCAAAAAAGGCAAATGCAATTCTAGGATGTATTAACAGAAGCATACAGTCTAGATCACGTGAAGCCTTTATCCCCCTCTACTCCTCCTTGGTCAGACCTCATCTGGAATACTGTGTCCAGTTTTGGGCGCCACATTTTAAAAAAGACATCAACAAACTGGAGCAAGTTCAGAGAAGACTGACCAGAATGGTGACCGTTCTGCAAACCATGTCCTATGAGGAACAGTTGCAGGATTTGGGAATGTTTAGTTTGCAAAAGAGAAGACTGAGAGGAGACTTAATAGCTGTCTACAAATATCTCAGGCATCAACGTACTCAGGACAAATTGCACAATAACTTTTGCAGTCCAATTTCACCAGGTACCCTTGGTAAAATAAAAAAAATTGGACCTGAAGTAATTTTTTTTTGTGAAAAAAAGTTAAATGTTCTTTTTTTTTTTTTTTAAACATTCAAAAAATTCCTGTGAAGCACCTGAAGGGTTAATAAACTTCTTAAATATGGTTCTGAGCACCTTGAGGGGTGCAGTTTTTAGAATGGTGTCACTTTTCAGTATTTTCTATCATATACGTAGACCCCTTAAAGTGACTCCAAATGTGATGTGGTCCCTAAAAAAATGGTGTTGTAAAAATGAGAAATCGCTGGTCAAATTATAACCCTTATAACGTCCTAAAAAAAAAACATTTTGCTCCAAAATTGTGCTGATGTAAAGTAAACATGTGGTAAATGTTATTTATTAAGTTATTTGTGTGCCGTATCTCTGTGACTTAAGGGCATAAAAATTCAAAATTGGAAAATTTCTAAATTTTCAAAATTTTTACCAAATTTCCGTAATTTTCACAAATAAACGCAAGCTACATGAATGAAATTTTACCACTAACATTAAGCACAATATGTCACGAGAAAACAATGTCAGAATCACCAGGATCCTTGGAAGCATTCCAGAGTTATGACCTCATAAAGGGACAGTGGTCAGAATTGTAAAAATTGGCCCGGTCATTAACGTGCAAACCACCCTTGGGAGTAAAGGGGTTAAGAAACACACATAATATAAATGAATGAAGCTGCTTGATCTTTAGTGGTTACAAGTATCTGACATCACTCGTGTTCCGCTCCTCTGTGATGTCACTCGTGTTCCGCTCCTCTGTGATGTCACACTTAGATCACCATTGTGACCTCATGGACTGAGGGGTTATACGGAATGACACTGCAGGAAGAGGCTTTGTCTGGAAAGACTCACTGTGTGTTACACAACTAGCGATATTCCTCCGGGATAAACTGCTGTTTTGATTTCTTCTGATCGCGACTGAGCTATTAAGATCTGTACAAGGTGCTCCTATCAACATCCGCCACCAGCATTTTGGGCTTTGGCCCCTGGAGGTAAGTGTTTTCCCAGATATTTATCCAATATGGGTTATTGTTAGTAAGTCACATGGTACATTTCTTGGAGGATTCTTCATGTGTCACTTGTAATTCCAGGAGCCTTCTCCCATCATGTATTCCCTATTCCAGGCTCAAACAAATTGTAAGCTTGAATGGAGATCCCCTGTAAGCGAAAAATAAGTCACGTGTATCTCTGATCTTCAAATGTGTGACTTCATCAATACTTTAGGGGAAAATAATTACAAATTTATATTAATGTCATGATCCAGGTCGGGGTGTGATTCTTGCTTTTCTTTCCCTGGCCTGGTCATGGAGGGGTTAACTTTCCCTGCCTCTTTTTGGTTCTTGGGTGGCTATGTATTGGTGCGGTTTTTGGTAGCCTTTGTCAGTGATAGCTCTGGCCCTTGGTTTGAGCAACTGATCTGTATACCCTATCTGTATACAGTAAGTGCAAAACTTTTTTCCCATAACAGCTCCCCCTGGTGGTGGTGCTCCGTAGTTGCATTACAGGTAATTGGGGAATTTATCCAACTTGTTGGTATTTACTATTTTCCTGATCTGTTCAGTCTTAGAGTTCAGACCCCCATACACATGAGACCAGTGACAGACCAATTCCCCAATATCAGCAGCTCTGCCGACAGTCCAAGTGTTGATCCTTTTGTTCCCATCTAAATAAGCCACCGCCAGAGGAATCTACCAGCGGCTTTCTTACATAGAACAAAGGTGCGATCGGCAGAGCTAGCGCTCCTGTGCATGGAGGAGTCAGGAGAAATATCTGCCGGCTGAACAAATCAGCTGAACCATGGGCCGACAGCTAGGTGTTGTGTATGTGTCCCCTTACTCATAGGAATGATCCTAGGTCTGGTTACATAAATGAGGTGCAAAATATAATATCTATATTAGTAGCTCCAAATATCTGACGTCTATTCTTTTCTTCCAATAGAATACTTCATTATGGTTATTCTACATCCTGCCATCTACTTCTTCCTTGGATTCTTCTCCGGTGTCGCCTGTGCCATCATCTGTGGGTAAGTCTTATACTGATTTATGGGCTACATGGGAGTCTATAGAAGAAACATCCCATCTTCAGGTCATCACACGATTCAGGAAAGGGAATCATCTAGAGAAGATGTTTCGTGGGTCATAAACTGGCTCTGACCGGTCCGAGCACAATGGACTTTTCTGTATAATTAAAAAAAATGCTGATTGTCAATAATCACAAAAATGACTGCAGATCGGGAGAGACAAAATAGATGGCGAAAAAGAAATGTCTTCATAACATTCTGCAGAACACAGATAGACTACTTTACAATTTGCTACATGACTTCTGTTTTATCATTTTATAGACTTCTGATAAAGAAATGCTGGAGAAAAGATACAGAGAATAGGGCTGATCCTGACGGTATGTACAGCCTAACTAATCTGACACTAACGCATTTTGCAGCATTTTTTATGCTTTTTTGTGTGTTTCTGGCAGCGGTTTTGGCGTACTCGATTTATCTCTTGTGCATGCTGATAAAGTTTAGTGTTAAAAAAAGTCCTATTCCATAGAATCTGGTTTTAGCACAAAAAAATACAGCATAACACGATACTTGCATTTTTTGGTGCGGATTTTCTGGGGTTTTTCACCATCCATTGAAGTCAATGGATGAAAAAACACTAAAAGAAGTGACGTGCTGTACGTCCAAAGAAACATGCAAAGCACAAAATACCGATGACTAAAAAGCAATGTGTGCGCAGGAGATTTCTGAAATCTCATGTGTTTTGCTGGTAATGTAAACCGCAACTGAAAATTAGCATGAAAAAACACAAAAGCAACATTTTACACTAAACATAATCTCTTAATAGATCTTGACAGTGAATTTACTGTAGACAAAAAGGAAACAATCTAGAAGAAACATAGAATATTTTTCTTTTGAAATGCTGATTTCAATGTTTTGTGTCACAGGAAAACAGGAGAACTCATCTGACCCTGGTTATATGCTCTACACTATAGATTCAGATGAGGATGTGATCATCTTTGACAGTAAGTTCTCAGGCTTTACATACTTTACAAATTAGCCGTTATAAAACCTGTAAAATGTTGATATTCTTTAACAAACATAGAAGCTTTTATTTTAGTAATGTTAATTTGAATGTTACACCTTACAGGAGAACATTTCGATAATATAAAGATTGTAAATGAAGAAGCTGCTCATGGACCCACTGCCGAAAACACCGACATCTCTACGTCTGGCCCCGATCATGTAACCATCTACATGCCAGATTAGACTGTGGTCGCCGCCTCGGACAGTAAGTTCCTTTTTTTTTCATGTTGATAAGAAGAATGCTTACTACCATAAATAAAATCTGTTCTAATCTCCATAAATTGCATAAATTAAAAATCTGCCATCCTAAGCAATATTTTATTGAACTGCAGTTCAAGCAATTTCTTAAAATTTCCTGGCCCTCAATCTCAGACCGACAGAATAGAATCAATGTCCATTAAGGCCTCTTTCACACTTCAGTTTTTTACAATCAGTCACAATCCGCCAGGTTTTGAAAAAAACGGATCCACAATTTTTTTTTGAGGATCCGTTTTTTCCCCATTGACTTCCATTATTGGTGGATTGTGACGCATTGCTGTCCGTTGCATCCGTTTTTCTTGCGGATCCGCCAAAAGTTGTTGTCCGTCAGCATCCTCAAAGATTTCAAAGCGGAGCTTGCAACGTTTTTTCCTCTGGCGGATCCTCCAGACACTGTTTTAACCCGAAATTCTTTCTGGGTGCCGGACAAAAAAAATTCTCTCTCTCTCTCTCTTTCTCTCTCCTTTTCCAGGCTGCGATTCCTTTAAAATTCTTCATTTGTCGGATCCGTCAAAAAAACGGACGGGTGCCATCCGTTGTCATCAGTACTACAACGGATCCGCCATCCATCCTTTTGGCGGATTATGACTGATGCAAAAAACTGAAGTGTGAAAGAGGCCTAATGAACAACTCATTAATTATACACAATTATTTACAAAACAAGAGGGCAGAGGACTTATTCCGCCTCCTCCTCTGACTCCTCCTTTGCCTACTCCTCCGCCTCCTCAAAATTTTGAGAAACATCTTGTCCTGGACAAAGACAGAGAGAAATATTAAGTCGTCATGAAGTTTGTTTTTCAGGAACTTCTGGCTTATGCCAACAAAAACCAAATGTAAGGCTTTAGAGCTTCATAAATATGTTTTATGATCTATGTTATGTATTAGTATTAACAGGCAATAGGCTAAATAATTAGGAATTGGGCACTAGTGGCCTAAATATTGATGCGTTACTTTTCTTTATGCAAGCTAAATCATCAGTCTGTGAGCCAAAATTGGCTGCACTACAGGAGAATGGGAGTTGTCATTCTCAAATCACAAATACAATAAAGAATAATATAAATCATCTTTAACAAATCACAATACATAACAATATTGGATGAGTATATAACTATTGGATGAGCATATAACTACAATAGAAAACAAACTACAGTCGGTGGTCATGGCAAAAACAAACAGATGAATATTTAATCACGATCACATTTTATACATAGCAATACTGACTTAAAGTGCAAATGTAAAAAATCAAAAGAGCTGATGGCAGAGTAAAAAGTGTTCTATATCCAATGTACTACCAGATTGCATAAGCAAATACTTGTACAAATGCTAAGCCTTAGTAACACAGAAAACCAATAATAAAAACTAAAGTCAGTACTAAGTGCAATTAAGCATGCTATAGTACCAAAACTGCCACTCCACCACTTAACCCTGACACTTGTTTCACCGTCAATCACAGCTTTTTCATGGGGATATAGGAACAAGGTGCAGTGCTGTATATATATACCATGAGGGAGGGATTGCAAGTAAGCTGTAATCTAAACAAAGATGATTCTAAAATAATAGGCAGGGTGCTATTCATATCACAGCACTGATAGGATGTAGAACATACCTGAACATAGACATTAAATAATACCCATTATGTATTACATAGTACAGTATTATAACCTATAGATAAAAGATGACATGTAAATGTCTTCTGTTGCCCCTCTCATTATAATCTGTCTGCTTGTACATATATTAATCTTTACTGTTTTATTAATTTTGTGACATTTATATTGCAGGTGAGGCAGAGCAGGGTCTCGCTGTGAACCCACAATGAACATGGGATCCAGCTGGAGACGACAACTTTACATCAGCAAAAAGAGGCAGATTCCAGGCTTGGTCTCTGTTCTCCACCACTGGATATGACATTACTGGACTTTCTGCAGCTAGATGCACTCACTGAACAAGTGGGTGTCCTACTGCACTACAAGGCAGATTCCGGGCTCGGTCTCTGTTCTCCACCATTGGATATGACATTACTGGACTTTCTGCAGCTAGATGCACTCACTGAACAAGTGGGTGTCCTACCGCCCAACGAGGCAGATTCCGGGCTCGGTCTCTGTTCTGCACCATTGGATATGACATTACTGGACTTTCTGCAGCTAGACGCACTCAATGAACAAGTGGGTGTCCTACTGCACAACGAGGCAGGTTCCGGGCTCGGTCTCTGTTCTCTACCATTGGATATGACATTACTGGACTTTCTGCAGCTAGATGCACTCACTGAACAAGTGGGTGTCCTACTGCACATCGAGGCAGATTCCGGGCTCGGTCTCTGTTCTCATCAATGAACATCTACAGCTTAAGGGAAGTGCAGCCTTTCAGCCATGGTGCCCAAGAGGTTTCCTCCACTGGAGGTTTTCCTCTCCTGAGTGCTGAAGGTCAAAAGCGGGACTAACTCCTAGCCGCGGTCTACGGACCAAACATTGGGCATGGGCAGGGCCTTGGGGGCAGATCCCAAGTGCGCTCAACCATGTGAAATAGCTTACGCTCAGGAACACTGAGGGATAGCGCTATCAGATAGCTATACCCATTCATTTCCTTTAGGAATAGAGCTATAGGATAGCTCTACCCGTTCACTTTCTTCATGGATATCACTATCGGATAGCTCTACCCGAACAGTATTAACGGCAGAGCTTTTTCATACACAAGGTAGGAGTGGCAAGAGAGGTACACCAGGTATTTATGTTTGCTGTTAGTCTGCATATATGCCAGTCTGGAGCATGGTTATACCCCATTGCGAGGTCAGCCTGGTGTGTGATGCAAATTGAGTCTTCAGAGAGGAGGAGGACTTAAACTTTATCACCACCTATTAGAAGCAGCAATCCTAAAAGTCAATATCGACCCTTTAATGAGTCTTGTCACATGACTTATGTCAAAAGCCAATCCGGAATCTCTACTTGCAGACACATGTTTTGGTGTGTTGCCCCTCGTCAGTGCAAAGTATGAGATCTGATTTGGTTAAGTAGGAGGCTTAAGACTGGAATAGCTGCTAGTCCTGGCTTGTCGTTCTCCACAAGTAATGTTACCGCTTAGATCCCCGTCCTAAGCCTCTCATCTAGTCAAGTCTGCAAGATTTTTTGCAAATTCCTAAAGGAAACGTAGTAAGTGTGCAAGTGAAAGAGGAGCTTCCTGCAAATCTGATTTTGGGTAATTAAATAGCCAATAACAGTTGAGTAATTTAGATTTTAAGTGTTGGACACCAACTGTCCTGTAGATGGGTCATAAATTTTGGAAGTCTGGACAACCCCTTTAAGTTCAGTGTATACACATTATACAGCATGCTCCCTCTAGTGGCAACTACAGGCATCAACTTTTTTTTTTTTTTTTTTTTTAAGGGAATCCGTCCCCAGATTTTTGCTCCCCCATATGAGCAGCATGATGTAACGTCAGAGTCTGATTCTAGCGATGTATCACTTACTGGGCTACTCGCTGCAGTTTTGATATCATCACTGCTTTATCTGCTGCAGATCTAGCAGTTCTCTGAATGCTGAGATTTCTTGATATTTCTAAGCTCTGAGTGCAATATGACAAGGTAAGATCAAAGTAGATCTGTTGCCAGATTTTACAATACAAACTGCATACAATATTAAAAAGATCTATTGGACCTGATAGATCCAGCAGGCTAAAGGACCAGGTCCTTCTGCCCACTGGGATTTAGCCTGCTCTCTGTGAGAAAGCTAAATTCCAGTCGCCTAAAGGACCAGGTCCTTCTACCAACTTGGATTTAACCTGCTCTCTGTGAGAAAGCTAAATCTCAGTTGGCTAAAGGTCCAGGTCCCTGTGAGTGTTTTAATAATAAATAATAATAATAATAAATTTTATTTTTATAGCGCCGACATATTCCGCAGCACTTTACATTTCAGAGGGGATTTGTACAGACAATAGACATTACAGCATAACAATAATCACATACAGTAGATTATAACAAATACCAAGAGGAATGAGGTCCCTGCTCGCAAGCTTACAGTCTATGAGGAAAGAGGTAGACACGAAAGGTGGGTGGTAACAGTTGCCCTGATTGTATGGACCAGCCATAATGTTAAGTGTGTGACAGTGCAGCCACAGAGGGCTAATGGATGCATAAAGCATGTGGGAACATGATGCGGGAAATCTGGTTATGGTAAAACTTTTGGCTGTGCCACACAGGGATAGATTAGGTTAATGTGGTGAGGCGATAGGCCAGTCTGAATGAATGTGTTTTCAGGGCACGCTTAAAATTTTGGGGATTGGGGACTAATCGTATTGACCTGGGAAGTGCATTCCAAAGAATTGGCGCGGCACATGTAAAGTCTTGGAGACGGGAGTGGGAGGTTTTAATAGTAGATCTAGCAGACTATAGGACCAGGTCCTTCTGCCAACTTGGATTTAGCCTGCTCTCTGTGAGAAAGATAAATCTCAGTCGCCTAAAGGACCAGGACCATCTGCCAACTTGGATTTAGCCTGCTCTCTGTGAGAAAGCTAAATCCCAGTTGGCTAAAGGACCAGGTGCCTGTGAGAGTTTCAATACTAGATCTAGCAGGCTAAAGGACCAGGTCGTTCTGCCCACTGGGATTTAGCCTGCTCTCTGTGAGAAAGATAAATCCCAGTTGGCTAAAGGACCAGGTCCCTGTGAGTGTTTTAATGGCAGAGAAGCCATTGGGGGCTCTCACACATCGGGGCCGGGTACTTCTTTTACCCCATGCCTCATATACAGTTGTGGCCCTGCAATTCTGTCAGATAATACTCATTTTCTTCTTGAAAATGATTGCAAACACAAATTCTTTGGTATTATTATCTTTATTTAATTTGTCTTAAATGAAAAAAACACAAAAGAGAATGAAGCAAAAAGCAAAACTTTGATCATTTCACACAAAACTCCAAAAATGGGCCAGACAAAATATTGGCACCCTCAGCCTAATACTTGGTTGCACAACCTTTAGCCAAAATAACTGCGACCAACCGCTTCCGGTAACCATCAATGAGTTTCTTACAATGCTCTGCTGGAATTTTAGACCAATCTTCTTTTGCAAACTGCTCCAGGTCCCTGATATTAGAAGGGTGCCTTCTCCAAACTGCCATTTTTAGATCTCTCCACAGGTGTTCTATGGGATTCAGGTCTGGACTTATTGCTGGCCACCTTAGAAGTCTCCAGTGCTTTCTCTCAAACCATTCTCTAGTGGTTTATGAAGTGTATTTTGGGTCATTGTCCTGCTGGAAGACTCATGACCTCTGAGGGAGACCCAGCTTTCTCACACTGGGCCCTACATTATGCTGCAAAATTTGTTGGCAGTCTTCAGACTTCATAATGCCATGCACACGGTCAAGCAGTCCAGTGCCAGAGGCAGCAAAGCAACCTCAAAACATCAGGGAACCTCCGCCATGATTGACTGTAGGGACCGTGTTCTTTTCTTTGAATGCCTCTTTTTTTCTCCTGTAAACTCTATGTTGATTCCTTTGCCCAAAAAGCTCTACTTTTGTCTCATCTGACCAGAGAACATTCTTCCAAAACGTTTTAGGCTTTTTCAGGTAAGTTTTGGCAAACTCCAGCCTGGCTTTTTTATGTCTCGGGACAAGAAGTGGGGTCTTCCTGGGTCTCCTACCATAGAGTCCCTTTTCATTCAGACGCCGACGGATAGTACGGGTTGACACTGTTGTACCCTGGGACTGAATGGCAGCTTGAACTTGTTTGGCTGTTAGTCGAGGTTCTTTATCCAACATCCGCACAATCTTGCGTTGAAATCTCTTGTTAATTTTTCTTTTCCGTCCACATTTAGGGAGGTTAGCCACAGTGCCAAGGGCTTTAAACTTCTTGATGACACTGCGTACGGTAGACACAGGAACATTCAGGTCTTTGGAGATGGACTTGTAGCCTTGAGATTGCTCATGCTTCCTCACAATTTGGTTTCTCAAGTCCTCAGACAGTTCTTTGGTCTTCTTTCTTTTCTCCATGCTCAATGTGGTACACACAATGACACAGGACAGAGGTTGAGTCAACTTTAATCCATGTCAACTGGCTGCAAGTGTGATTTAGTTATTGCCAACACCTGTTAGGTGCCACAGATAAGTTACAGGAGCTGTTAATTACACAAATTAGAGAAGCATCACATGATTTTTCGAACAGTGCAAATACTTTTGTCCACCCTCTTTTTTATATTTGGTGTGGAATGATATCCAATTTGGCTTTAGGACAATTCTTTTTGTGTTTTTTCATTTAAGACAAATTAATTGAAGATAATAATACCAAAGAATTTGTGTTTGCAATCATTTTCAGGAAGAAACTGAGTATTATCTGACAGAATTGCAGAGGTGTCAATATTTTTGGCCACAACTGTAGCTGCACCCCCTGCCTGTTCAGTTTTCGCTGTTTGCTGGTACAGGTTGGATTTCACTTCTTTTCAGAGGTGAAGACAGAAATTGTACAATGGATTTAAGAATGTTTTGTGTTATGAATGAGTCACCGGAGGAGGAGAAAACAAAAATACAAGCTAAGCCCAGAAAACCAGAGAGGTTGGTAGCTATCGGATTGCAGACCCCTGATCCTATACACCACAACTAACAGTAGCCGTGGGGGGTTCCTACGGTGCCCTAGATCCCTCGTCACAGCCGGAGAACTACATAAGCCTAATGTCACGTCTCCGTCAGATTTGGGGCCTGCCGTTCCGGTCGCAGCCACTAGGAGGCGTCGGACCGCCACTTCGCCGTCAGACTCGGGGACGGCTGTTCCTGCCTCGGCCACTGGGAGGCGCCTTGGTTCTATTACGTCACCGTCAGACTCAGGGCCTATGGTCCCAGCTTTAGCCACTAGGAGGCGCTGGTCTGTCACGTCACCGTTGGATTCGAGGCCTGCTGTTCCGGTCACGGCCACTAGGAGCCGCCGGACTGCCACTTCACCGTCAGACTCGGGGACGGCTGTTCCTGCCTCGGCCACTGGGAGGCGCCGTGGTCCACCCGTGAGTTATGGTGGTGACAGAGAAGTGGCTCCTGCTCAGGCATCTGGTGGGCGCAGGCTCCGCCCCTCTGTCAGTCATCAGGGGGTTACTGCATCACCATCTGGCCTGGTCCTGGGGGCGGCCCTAATGACATCACCAGTCCAGGAACCTGTGAGGGATGACCTGATCCGTCAAATACCTTGGGACTGGTCTTGCAAGCCGCCGGATATATTCTTGGTTCCCCTGTGTGTTACTTAGTGATTGATTTCTGTTTGACTCTGACCTCAGCCTGGATTTCTGACCCCTCTTTTGCCTGACGATTCTGTACTTCTGCTACTCTCCTGGTTTGTGACCTTGGCCTGGATATTCTGACTCTGCTACTTCCTAACGATTCTGTACCTCTGCCGCCCTCCTGGTTTTTGACTCTGACCTTGGCCTGAAATTGACTCTGCTATTGCCTGCCGTTTTTGTACTTCACTCTGACGACCGTCCTGCTCTGGCCGCTGCTCATATTCAGACAGCTACCTCCTGGGCTCTGGTGTAAATCCAGATCCCTGTATAGGGGTAAAGGGTATCAGTGTTTCTCGGGGTGTTGCCTGGCTGCAGCCCAGAACCGCAGACGGACGTTACATTATATCCGGCCATAAAATTAACTGCTTCCTGTGTATATACCCAACATATACAAAAGCAGTCTCCCTGAACTTTTTTTTTTTTTTTTCCCTTCTTCTGACTGAGCTGATTTTTAGCCTGAACACCTGTTGTATTGCCCAGCCTGGAAGATCACTCTCATTTTCCTGGACAACTATGCGGCAGTCTGGAGTCTTCAGGGAGAGAGCTGCACCTCAGAGATCCATGCTCCTGGCACGTCGACCTCTGGGCAACTACTCTGGCTATGGTTGCCCAGAGGTTCAGGTATTGCACGCAGATGCGGCTAAAGTTTTATTACCCATTTCAGTTTCATGTGGTCAGAAAACGCTGTGTTTAAACGCGTATGTGGATAGTGGCTCTGAAGGAAATTTTATGGATTCCTTGACTGCTAGGAACCTGGGTGTAACACTACTAGAACTTAATGTCCCTATTAAAACCACGGCTATTAATGGCACCTCCATTATTCAGGAGGGGGTTAAGTTTGTTACTGCCAAGGTTGCTATGTCTGTGGGAGCCTTACACACTGAGCTTGTGTCATTTTTTGTGATGGACAATTTAACCTCTGCAGTTATTCTGGGTATGCCATGGTTACGCCAGCACAATCCTGTCATCGACTGGCACTTGGGTGACGTTGTACGCTGGAGCCCACAGTGTCAGAAAAATTGCATATCCTTGGCAGTAAACCAAATTAAGGTTAAAACCCTCCACATACCGTTTGCTTTCAGAGATTTTGAGGATGTCTTTTCTATTGTAGAATCTGAAAAGCTACCCCCTCACAGAGAGTATGATTGCCCTATTGATCTAATTCCGGATGCCCGTCTCCCTACGGGAAGAATATTTAATCTCTCTGGCCCAGAGTGTCAGGCCATGAATGACTATATTGCAGATAGCCTAAGAAAAGGGTTTATCAGACCGTCCATTTCTCCAGTTGGGCCGGGTTCTTCTTTGTGGAGAAGAAAGATGGTGGTCTCAGACCCTGCATTGATTATCGCGAGTTGAATGCAATCACTATAAAAAAACAGTATCCGCTTCCACTCATCCCTGATCTTTTTAATCAGCTAACAGGAGCCCCTTGGTTTACTAAACTTGACCTCCGGGGGGCATATAATCTGGTCCGCATAAGAAAGGGAGATGAGTGGAAAACGGCCTTCAATACACCCCTTGGTCATTTTGAGTACCTGGTAATGCCGTTCGGACTCAGCAACGCACCTGCCGTATTTCAGCACTTTGTTAATGATATTTTTAGAGACATTTGTGGGGTGTATGTCGTGGTGTATTTAGATGACATTCTGATTTACTCTGCTGACCCTGTGACAAACTCTCAACACGTCTGTTCTGTGCTACAAAAACTACGTGAACACTCCTTGTTTGCTAAACTGGAGAAATGTGTCTTTTGCTGAGGAGGTACAGTTTTTAGGATACATGGTTTCAGGTAAAGGCTTCCGCATGGATCCTGCCAAGGTCCAGCCTATTAAGGCTTGGGTGCAACCCAAATCGCTGAAAGCGCTGCAGCGATTTTTGGGGTTCGCTAATTATTACCGCAAGTTTATTAGAGGTTTCTCAGAGATTGCCAAGCCACTCACGGATCTGACCCGGAAAGGGGCGGACGTGGCCAACTGGAATCCTGAGGCAATTCAGGCATTTCTTACGTTAAAAGAGTGCTTTGTGGCCAACCCAGTTTTGGTTCAGCCGGATCTGGACCGTCCATTTATTGTGGAGGTGGATGCCTCTGAAGTCGGAGTGGGAGCAGTGCTATCACAAGGCACTACATCCCTCACTCAGCTTCGTCCATGTGTGTTTTTTTCCCGCAAATTCTCTTCCACGGAGAAAAACTATGATATAGGGAATCCGGAACTATTGGCAATTAAATGGGCCTTCGAGGAGTGGCGTCACTTCCTCGAGGGCGCCAAACACAAGATCACGGTAATTACCGATCACAAGAACCTGACATACCTAGAATCAGCAAAAAGGTTAAATCCTAGACAAGCAAGGTGGGCATTGTCTTTCTCTAGGCTTAATTTTATAATCATATTCCGCCCTGGTACAAAAAATGTGAGGGCCGATGCCCTCTCTCGCAGTTTCTGTCCCTCACAAGCTGAGGACTGTGAACCAGTTCCGATATTGGCCACTGGGATCGTTGTGTCCGCAGTGTCATTGGACCTTCTGGAGGAGATCCGTAAATCCCCAGAACAGGCCCCTGACACTACGCCACCCAACAAATTGTTCGATCCGCCTGCGTTTCGCCTACAAGTACTTAGAGAATCACATGACTCTGTCTTGGCAGGCCATCCTGGTCTCAATAATACCGCCAGATTGATAACTAGGAATTTTTGGTGGCCGACGGTGGTTAAGGACTGCAAAGAATATGTCTTAGCATGTGAGGTCTGTGCCTGCGCCAAGTCCTCCCATAATCACCCTGCCGGCTGGCTCCAGTCCTTGCCCACCCCCGAGAGTCCATGGACCCACATCTCCATGGACTTCATTACGGACCTACCATCCTCAGATGGAAAGACGTGTATCTGGGTGGTGGTGGACAGGTTCAGTAAACAATGTCATTTTGTCCCCCTGTCTGGGTTACCTAACTCGGAGACGTTGAGTAAACTGTTTATTGTACATGTGGTACGTTTACACGGTGCCCCGGTCAATATTGTGTCTGACAGGGGTACCCAATTCGTGTCAAAGTTCTGGAGGGCGTTCTGTAAACGCATTGGTATTGAGCTATCTTTTTCCTCGGCTTACCACCCTGAAACCAATGGTCAAACCGAACATGTCAACCAGGCTCTGGAGCAATACCTTCGTTGCTACGTCTCAGAACACCAGTCCGATTGGGCAGAACATCTGCCACTAGCCAAGTTTGCCCTAAATAATCAGTATCAGGACTCCATTAAGTCTACCCCCTTTTTCTGCAACCACGGGCTGCATCCGCGCTTTGGCTCATTCTCGGCCAGAATGTCGGAGCTTCCTGGGGTAGAGAAAAATATACATCGTTTAAAAACCATTTGGTATGAGGTAAATTCGAACTTGAAAGGGGCCCAGGTTAGACAGACCTCGGCAGCGAACAAACGGCGATCCAAAGGACCACACCTGGGAGTTGGAGACAAGGTTTGGCTCTCCACCAAAAACATCAAGCTTAAAGTACCCTCTGCCAAACTGTGTCCCAGATTTATTGGTCCATACGAGATTATAGAGGTGATTAACCCGGTGGCCTTCCGTTTAAAACTCCCTCAGTCTTTCAAATTACCCAATGTCTTCCACAAGTCTCTCCTCAAGTTGTATCGCTCCCCAATTCACCCTATCCCGTCCCCTCCTCCTCCCGTTTCGGTCGGAGGGTCCTTGGAGTATGAAGTCCAGGGTGTCCTTGACTCCCGCCTTGTAAGAGGGTCCGTACAGTATCTGGTACACTGGAAGGGCTACGGCCCGGAGAGGTCCTGGGTCCCTGCGAGGGACATCCATGCAAAAGCACTAATTAGAAGGTTTCACCTCCATCACCCTGTCAAACCAGGTTTTGAGGGTCCGGAGGCCCCTCTTGGAAGGGGGGGTACTGTCACGTCTCTGTCAGATTTGGGGCCTGCTGTTCAGGTCGCAACCACTAGGAGGCGTCGGACCGCCACTTCGCCGTCATACTCGGGGACGGCTGTTCCTGCCTCGGCCACTGGGAGGCGCCTTGGTTCTATTATGTCACCGTCAGACTCAGGGCCTATGGTCCCAGCTTTAGCCACTAGGAGGCGCCGGTCTGTCACGTCACCATTGGATTCGAGGCCTGCTGTTCCGGTCACGGCCACTAGGAGCCGCCGGACCGCCACTTCACCGTCAGACTCGGGGACGGCTGTTCCTGCCTCGGCCACTGGGAGGCGCCGTGGTCCACCCGTGAGTTATGGTGGTGACAGAGAAGTGGCTCCTGTTCAGGCATCTGGTGGGCGCAGGCTCCGCCCCTCTGTCAGTCATCAGGGGGTTACTGCATCACCATCTGGCCTGGTCCTGGGGGCGGCCCTAATGACATCACCAGTCCAGGAACCTGTGAGGGATGACCTGATCCCTCAAATACCTTGGGACTGGTCTTGCAAGCCGCCGGATATATTTTTGGTTCCCCTGTGTGTTACTTAGTGATTGATTTCTGTTTGACTCTGACCTCAGCCTGGATTTCTGACCCCTCTTTTGCCTGACGATTCTGTACTTCTGCTACTCTCCTGGTTTGTGACCTTGGCCTGGATATTCTGACTCTGCTACTTCCTAACGATTCTGTACCTCTGCCGCCCTCCTGGTTTTTGACTCTGACCTTGGCCTGAAATTGACTCTGCTATTGCCTGCCGTTTTTGTACTTCACTCTGACGACCGTCCTGCTCTGGCCGCTGCTCATATTCAGACAGCTACCTCCTGGGCTCTGGTGTAAATCCAGATCCCTGTATAGGGGTAAAAGGTATCAGTGTTTCTCGGGGTGTTGCTTGGCTGCAGCCCAGAACCGCAGACGGACGTTACACCTAAAGAAGGAAAGGGGAAATCTAAACTGCCCCAGAGCAGACCCCAAAGCAATAGACAGCCCCCAACATGTATTGTCGGTGAAAAACAGATGAAAACACAAATACAGACAGAAAGACAGGCTGTGCAGATGATGGGGCCCAACTAACTAGATAGGACAGGACAGAAAAGATGCTGGCTGCAATCCGCAAAAAACACTACCAAAAATGTCCCAACCGTCTGATAGGGAAAAAGGCCCTGAAGTCGCTAGACTTCAAAATCACTATATCAGCACTCAGGTATATTCTGAAAACAGAGCAAAGAGATCAACTGATCAGAGACCAAAATGGAATTCAGCCAGTCCCAACCAGGACTGGCTGAACACAAATACCAAGCAAACCAGACAAAATCTCATGGAACAACAGCAGGGCAAAAACTTAGCTTTTAGTAGACAGGAACCAAGCTGGATGCAAGAGCTCAGAGCAGAAAGGATCACCAGCAGCCCTGCAAGGCGTCGGCTGCCTTATATCCACTCAGAAATTCCAGATGTCCAATCACACTCTGCCTGTTCAGATGACAGGTTCTTCCCATCCCAATCAATTTCACTACCTCTCTTCACCAGCAGAGGGAGTTCATCAGACATCAAAGGTGAAGGGGAGAATGAACTCACAACAGTACCTCCCCCTTGAGGAGTGGCCACCGAACCCTCATCCACGCCACCAGGGTGATCAGGATGGGCCCGATGAAAAGCACGAACCAATCTTTCGGCATGAATATCGGATGCAGGGACCCAAGAATTATCCTCCTGGCCATAACCCTTCCATTTAACCAAATACTGGAGTCTCCGACTAGCCAGACTAGAATCCAGTATCTTCTCAACCTCATATTCCACATTACCTTCAACCAATACAGGGTCAGGAGGTGCCACCACAGGAACTACTGGCTCAACAAACCTCTTTAACAGAGACTTATGAAACACATTATGGATCTTGAATGTAACAGGAAGAGCCAATCGAAAAGAGACTGGATTAAGAATCTCCAAAATCTTGTAAGGTCCAATAAATCTAGGTTTAAACTTTGGAGAAGCCACCTTCATAGAGATATTCTTTGATGACAACCAAACCATATCACCCACCTTAAACCGGGGACCAATGGTCCTATGCCGGTTGGAAAACCGCTGGGCCTTTTCCTGGGAGATAGACAACTTATCCAGCACTTGGTCCCAAATCTGGTGCATTCTCTCCACCACAGTGTCAACAGCAGGGCAGGCAGAAGACTCCACCTTCCCTGAAGAGAATCGAGGATGAAACCCAAAGTTACAAAAAAAAGGTGACATCAAAGTGGCAGAACTAGCTCTATTATTTAAAGCAAATTCGGCCAAGGGCAAAAATGAAACCCAATCATCCTGATCAGCAGAAATAAAACATCTCAAATACGACTCCAAAGTCTGGTTTGTTCTCTCCATCTGCCCATTGGTCTGAGGGTGAAAAGCAGAGGAGAAGGACAACTGAATTCCCAGCTTGGAACAGAAAGTTCTCCAAAATCTAGAAACAAACTGAACTCCTCTGTCAGATACAATGTTCTCAGGAATCGCGTGCAAGCGAACCACCTGTTGCAAAAACAAGGGCACCAACTCTGAGGAAGATGGCAACTTAGGGAGTGGTACAAGATGGACCATCTTAGAGAATCTATCACAAATCACCCAAATAACAGTCATTCTCTGAGAGACAGGCATATCAGAGATAAAATCCATTGAAATATGGGTCCATGGCCTCCTGGGCACCGACAAAGGCATCAACAACCCACTCGAGCGAGAATAAGGTTTAGACTGGGAGCAAGTCCCACAGAACTGAACAAAATTCCTGACATCACGAGACAAGGCGGGCCACCAAAAAGACCGACTCACCAAATCTCTAGTACCAAAAATACCTGGATGACCAGCCAATGCGGAGCAATGAACCTCAGACATCACTCTCTTCCTCCACTGGTCAGGAATAGAGTTGAGCAAAACGGGTGAAACAATTTCAAAAGTTGCCGACTTTTGGCAAAGTCAGGTTTCATGAAACGAAACCCGACCCTAGGATGAGGTCGGCCACGAGGTCGGCGACTTACGCGCCAAAGTCGCGTTTCAAAAGTTTGTTTAGCGCTCTTTTTCAGCCAATCAGGATCCACGGACACTGTGGGCAACGTGATGACATAGGCAGGGGTCACCACCATCTTTCAGAAGGGCATGCAAGTGATTGGCTTGCTTTGGTGGGCGTCACAGGGGTTATAAAAGGGCGTGCACGCGGACCGCCATCTTACTTCTGCCGATCTTAGCATAGGGAGAGGTTGCTGATTCTGTAGGGAGAGCGTTAGGCAGGGAAGAAGACAAAAAAACTGCTTCTGCTGCTAGCGATTTTGCCTGTGCAACACACCAGTCACTGTGTGTGCAGTGCAAGGGGAGGCTATATTGTGGTGGATCAGCGGTGTTGGTTGTTAGGCTGCCTTCTAAGGCTTCCTGACAGCTGCAATGCTGTTTCCCCACTGCTCTGCAAACTGCTTTTTTAAAAGCAATCCCAATTTTTTTTTTGTCCTGCTAAGGTACTGAGCGTGCATTTATTCACACCATACAGCGGTGTATGCTCCTCACACAGTACCGTGTAACGGCTGTTATCACAGCCACAGTGAAGCTATCTGTGTGTCACTGTGGAAGGATAAGTGGAGGACTTGTTCCGTTCTTACAGACCTACACTCTAGGGAGATTCCTATTCTGCCCAATTCTACAACTCACTTTTTTCACACCTGTGCCATCGAGCCTGTGACATAGCGCTCTGATATTCAGTGGGCCTCACACAATCCAAGTGTCCAGTGTCCACAAGTGTCTGCAGAAATTCAAAATCTCCCTTATCCTGTAGTCACTTTTTTCACACCTGTGCCATCGAGCCTGTGACATAGCGCTCTGATATTCAGTGTGCCTCACACAATCCAAAAGTGTCCAGTGTCCACAAGTGTCTGCAGAAATTCAAAATCTCCCTTATCCTGTAGTCACTTTTTTCACACCTGTGCCATCGAGCCTGTGACATAGCGCTGTGATATTCAGTGGGCCTCACACAATCCAAGTGTCCAGTGTCCACAAGTGTCTGCAGAAATTCAAAATCTCCCTTATCCTGTAGTCACTTTTTTCACACCTGCTGCATCGAGCCTGTGACATAGCGCTCTGATATTCAGTGGGCCTCACACAATCCAAGTGTCCAGTGTCCACAAGTGTCTGCAGAAATTCAAAATCTCCCTTATCCTGTAGTCACTTTTTTCACACCTGTGCCATCGAGCCTGTGACATAGCGCTGTGATATTCAGTGGGCCTCACACAATCCAAGTGTCCAGTGTCCACAAGTGTCTGCAGAAATTCAAAATCTCCCTTATCCTGTAGTCACTTTTTTCACACCTGTGCCATCGAGCCTGTGACATAGCGCTTTGATATTCAGTGTGCCTCACACAATCCAAAAGTGTCCAGTGTCCACAAGTGTCTGCAGAAATTCAAAATCTCCCTTATCCTGTAGTCACTTTTTTCACACCTGTGCCATCGAGCCTGTGACATAGCGCTGTGATATTCAGTGGGCCTCACACAATCCAAGTGTCCAGTGTCCACAAGTGTCTGCAGAAATTCAAAATCTCCCTTATCCTGTAGTCACTTTTTTCACACCTGTGCCATCGAGCCTGTGACATAGCGCTGTGATATTCAGTGGGCCTCACACAATCCAAGTGTCCAGTGTCCACAAGTGTCTGCAGAAATTCAAAATCTCCCTTATCCTGTAGTCACTTTTTTCACACCTGTGCCATCGAGCCTGTGACATAGCGCTGTGATATTCAGTGGGCCTCACACAATCCAAGTGTCCAGTGTCCACAAGTGTCTGCAGAAATTCAAAATCTCCCTTATCCTGTAGTCACTTTTTTCACACCTGTGCCATCGAGCCTGTGACATAGCGCTGTGATATTCAGTGGGCCTCACACAATCCAAGTGTCCAGTGTCCACAAGTGT
The DNA here is from genome assembly GCF_039654945.1 of Dendrobates tinctorius. Taxonomy (NCBI): domain Eukaryota; kingdom Metazoa; phylum Chordata; class Amphibia; order Anura; family Dendrobatidae; genus Dendrobates; species Dendrobates tinctorius. The sequence continues at coordinate 11,638,256 of NW_027361669.1, read as the reverse complement.
CTGCAGAAATTCAAAATCTCCCTTATCCTGTAGTCACTTTTTTCACACCTGCTGCATCGAGCCTGTGACATAGCGCTCTGATATTCAGTGGGCCTCACACAATCCAAGTGTCCAGCGTCCACAAGTGTCTGCAGAAATTCAAAATCTCCCTTATCCTGTAGTCATTTTTTTCACACCTGTGCCATCGAGCCTGTGACATAGCGCTATGATATTCAGTGGGCCTCACACAATCCAAGTGTCCAGTGTCCACAAGTGTCTGCAGAAATTCAAAATCTCCCTTATCCTGTAGTCACTTTTTTCACACCTGTGCCATCGAGCCTGTGACATAGCGCTGTGATATTCAGTGGGCCTCACAAAATCCAAGTGTCCAGTGTCCACAAGTGTCTGCAGAAATTCAAAATCTCCCTTATCCTGTAGTCACTTTTTTCACACCTGTGCCATCGAGCCTGTGACATAGCGCTGTGATATTCAGTGGGCCTCACACAATCCAAGTGTCCAGTGTCCACAAGTGTCTGCAGAAATTCAAAATCTCCCTTATCCTGTAGTCACTTTTTTCACACCTGTGCCATCGAGCCTGTGACATAGCGCTGTGATATTCAGTGGGCCTCACACAATCCAAGTGTCCAGTGTCCACAAGTGTCTGCAGAAAATCTAAATCTCCCCTGTCCTATAGACACCTTGTACCTTGTTTTACATTACTATATAGTTTGTTGGATTTTATCTACATTTCTACCCAAAATGAGGAAGGCTGGTGGAAGAGGCCGTGGAATTGGGTGGGGGTTGGCAGCTGGTAATGATGGTGTTGGTGGTGGATCTGATGGTAGTGGCAAAAGCAAAATAGGACCGAATGCAGGAGGTGTTGAGCCTGCGTCATCGTCTGGCTCCATAAGGCTTCGAAGGCTTAGTTTTCTAGGAGGTGGCAAACCGCTTTTAACGCCAGAGCATCAGGAAAAAGTTTTGTCTTACATTGCTGACTCAGCCTCCAGCTCTATCGCCTCCTCTTCTGAAGTTGTAAAAAGTAAAAGCACTGAGTCGTCATTGGAGGCTCATGTTCATGAACCACACCTTTCCTTGTGTCCTTCACCCCAACCAAGATTGAAGGATGACGCAGGCCATACTACTGATTACTCCATGGAGCTGTTTTCACATACCATGCCTGGATTATCAAGTAAAATGGTGAATTACCCAGGCCAAGATGAATCTGACATGGAGTGCACTGATGCACAGCCGCTGATAGATGATTCTGCTGGTACATTCACTCAGAGCACTACATTGTCCTCGCAGTGTACAGAGCCAGATTCTGACCCTGATGAGACTCAGGTGCCCTTTCCCACACACTATACCACCATACACGGTGACACAGAGGAAGGTGCACATGACATTGAAGAGGAGGTGATGGATGACCCAGTTGTTGACCCAGATTGGCATCCATTGGGGGAAGAGGGTGCTGCTTCCAATAGCTCAGATGAGGAGCATCCACAGCAGACATCGACATCGCAACAGCTGTTATCTGGCAGGCCCGGAGCACTCCAAAGACAGGTTCCAAAAATCAAAAGAGTTGCTGGACAGCTTGTCCAGAGGGTCAAAAGATCACAGCGTGCTAGGCCGCAAAATGTCTGCCAAAGTAGGAAGAGTGCAGTGTGGCACTTTTTTGAACAAAATCCTCATGATCAGGCCAAGGTTATCTGTAAGAAGTGCGCAAAGACCTTTAGCCGAGGGAAAAATCTGAAAATTTGAATACCAGTTGCATGCTTAGACATTTAACCACAATGCACTTGCAAGCGTGGACACAACACCAAGCCTCAAGTGCCACATGTGCAACTGATCACAAAGAAGGTAGTCAGCAACGCTACATTGTTTCCCCCACTGTAAGCCCACCGGTTAACACAGCAGCAAATGTTGAGGTGTCGTTGCAAGGCCACAGCAGTCAGGGAATCCCACTGTTATATCAACGAAATACTGAATCTAGGCCATCAGAAAGAACACCAACTCCATCACCATCATCAACCCTCTCTCAGTCCGCCCTGTCCACCGGTACTTCCACCATATGCAGCTCTCAAGTCTAGCTCACCCTCCCAGACACTATGAGTAGGTCAAGAAAGTACTCAGTCTCTCATCCGCGTACACTGGGTTTGAACGCCCACATTGCCAAACTAATCTCGTTTGAGATGATGCCCTATCGGTTGGTGGAAAGCGCAGCTTTCCGCGAACTCATGGCCTATGGAGTACCACGCTATGACCTACGCAGTCGCCACTTCTTCTCTCGCAAAGCCATCCCAGCCCTCCACCATCATGTGAAAGACCGCATTGTCCATGCACTCAAGCAGTCAGTGAGTGGAAAGGTGCACCTCACAACTGATGCATGGTCCAGTCGGCATGGCCAGGGCCGTTACGTGTCCATCACTGCGCACTGGGATAATGTGGTGGATGCAGGGTCCACAGGGGACAGCGGTGGTGGGACAGTGCTGCCTAGCCCACGGTATAGGAAACAGTTGGCTGTAGGCGTTCGACCCTCCTCCTCCTCCAGAAGCGAAAGCTCGTCCACAGAGCGCAGTCGTACGAGCACTCCATCTGCAGCTGCCACTGTTGCACACGAGGTGTCCCCCTATCGAGCAGCTAGTGGAAAGCGTCAGCAGGCTGTGTTGCAGATGATGTGTTTGGGCGACAGACACACCGCCGAGGTGCTGGCCGAGTACTTGAAGCGACAAACTGAGTCATGGCTGGGCAGTGTACATCTTGAGGCAGGCAAGGTAGTTAGTGATTACGGCCATAATTTTGTGGCAGCCATAGCCCTTTCAAAACTCAGCCACATACCTTGCTTGGCTCACACCTTGAACCTGGTGGTGCAGTGCTTCCTCAAAAATGATCCGGAGTTAACAGCCCTGCTCCATAAGGTGCGAAGACTGTGCGCACACATCCGCCGGTCGCCTGTAAACTCCGTTCGTATGCAGAAGCTGCAGCGATTGCTCCACCTTCCCAACCACCGCCTCATTATAGACATTGCAACAAGGTGGAACTCCACCCTGCACATGGTGGAGCGGCTGTGCGAGCAGAGGCAGGCCATAATGCATTTGTGGGAGGATACACGGCCAGGCACTTTGAGAGCAGACATGGAGTTGACAGGTGTGCAGTGGTCGAAGCTGAAAGACCTCTGTAAAGTCCTTCAGTGTTTTGAGGAATGCACACGGCTGGTAAGCGCAGACGACGCCATCCTAAGCATGAGCATCCCACTTATGCGTCTGCTCATGCAAACTTTGACGCACCTTAAGGAGCAGGCGTCTGCAGCCAATGTTGACGAGGAGGAAGAGGTGGAGGGAATCCTTGATGACATTCAGCCATTGTCTGCTCAGGGACCTCTCCTGGACGAGTTGGAGGAAGAAGAGGAGGAGGAGGATGATGATGGGGATGATTACTTAGGGGAGGAGGATGCATCTCGTGGGGCAAGTGAAAATGTTGGCATGGCAAGGTCTGGTACAGGGTTTGTGCGTGACTGGAGGGATGTGGATTTGCCAGAAAGTGCTCCTCCAACCAGCAATTGCAGTGCATCATTGACACCGGGAACATTGGCCCACATGTCAGATTATGCCTTGCGGATCCTAAAAAGGGACCCCCGCATTGCCAAAATGATGAACGATGACGACTACTGGTTGGCCAGCATCCTGGATCCACGCTATAAAGGCAAATTACAAAACATCATGCCACAGGAGAACCTTGACCTAATATTGGCTAATAAACAAGCAACTCTGGTAAATCGGTTGCTTGAGGCATTCCCAGCACACAGCAGCGGTGATGGTTCACACACGAGCCGTACGGGCCGGGGGCAGCTTGGCAGAGGTGTTCATGGTGCACACAGCAGAAGTGGCGTTGGAGACAGGGGTTTCATGACAATGTTGTGGACTGATTTTTCAAGTACCGCTCACACAACTGGTAATACAGCATCGATGGAAAGTGACAGGAGACAGCAGTTGTCAACTATGGTTACAAACTACTTTTCCTCCCATATCGATGTTCTCCCACACAGGTCATTCCCCTTTGACTATTGGGCCGCTAAACTGGACACCTGGCCTGAATTGGCACAATATGCCTTACAGGAGCTCGCTTGCCCAGCTGCAAGTGTGCTATCGGAAAGAGTCTTCAGTGCAGCTGGATCAATCCTGACAGAAAAAAGGACCCGTCTGTCAACCCAAAATGTGGATGATCTAACCTTCATTAAAATGAACCATGCATGGGTTTCCAAGGATTTTGTCCCACCTTCCCCTGATGACACATAGGGTGACAGAAAAATGGCTTGCTTTGGTCCACCTCTTCCTGGGACTTCACCTATTTCACCTTTTGCATCATCTGAATGTCCAACATCAACATATGCCACTTTCTAAAACTCCCTAACTGTGCTGCCTCCCCCCCCATGGCCGGGGTCACCACCTAGCGCACGACACCGTGCGAGTGCCGTTGCCCTGGACAGGTGGGTAGGCCGACTCTTGGGCGCGGGCACTGGCACAGGGTCCCTCATAGTGCAATCAAGTGTCTCTGACGGTGGTGGTGCACACCCGCCGTCAGACACACCGCCGTACTATGAGGGGCCCAGTGCCAGTACCGACGCCCACGAGTGGGCCCCCCTTGCTTGGGCAGGACCCCAGCATTTGCAGTCTTTACCTCTCCCTGCTCATCCACTGTGTAGTCTGGGCCGTCAAATCCATACTGTGCCTGACACCGTCTGAGCCTGCCTCCTGATGTATAGACATATCTTTTGAATGTGTACGCTATCCATACATGTTATCCGGGGATACGGTACCCTTTCTCACCTTTGTGCAATCACTTGCTAGCCATACTGGGCCTAACACAGTCTGAGCCTGCCTCCTGATGTATAGACATATCTTTTGAATGTGTACGCTATCCATACATGTTATCCGGGGATACGGTACCCTTTCTCACCTTTGTGCAATCACGTGCAAGCCATACTGGGTCTAACACCATCTGAGCCTGCCTCCTGATGTATAGACATATCTTTTGAATGTGTACGCTATCCATACATGTTATCCGGGGATACGGTACCCTTTCTCACCTTTGTGCAATCACGTGCAAGCCATACTGGGCCTAACACCGTCTGAGCCTGCCTCCTGATGTATAGACATATCTTTTGAATGTGTACGCTATCCATACATGTTATCCGGGGATACGGTACCCTTTCTCACCTTTGTGCAATAACTTGCAAGCCATACTGGGCTTAACACCGTCTGAGCCTGCCTCCTGATGTATAGACATATCTTTTGAATGTGTACGCTATCCATACATGTTATCCGGGGATACGGTACCCTTTCTCACCTTTGTGCAATCACTTGCAAGCCATACTGGGCCTAACACCGTCTGAGCCTGCCTCCTGATGTATAGACATATCTTTTGAATGTGTACGCTATCCATACATGTTATCTGGGGATACGGTACCCTTTCTCACCTTTGTGCAATCACGTATAATCCATACTGGGCGTGAGAACGGTTGGCGAGCTGTTAAGCAAGCTACAGCACCTGTGGTTTGCACATGTAAGTTTTTCATTTTTTCAGGAATGAGGGTTAGGCCTAATTCCGGAACTGCGGTTGACCTGCACTTACTGGGAAATCATCGTTCGCGAGTAATAATTGTAATCAGTGATCCCCATCACTAACGTTGTTCAGCGGGTTATCTGCACCTGTAAGCGACAAACGCTGGCCTTTTCAGTGTAGCGCACATGCAGCCACGGACATGTAAGGGCATGACACACCAGTTATTGGCCAATCTCATGTGCCAGAGCCTCACGTGTCCCTCTAGTAAGCCGGACTCGGACCGCGGGGCATGACGGAGTCTCGTTCGTTAACGGAATTAAGCTTGCAATGTGTGCATCTGTTCTGTAGCTGGCATGGTTGAGGTTGCCCGTGTTGAGTCAAATTACGCCGTAGGCTCCACTCCTGGTGGTGCCCTTCTGGACATTCCTTTAAGGTTCAGCTTTGCAACCATACTACCCACGTAAAACAAACACTTTGCCTTCATGAACGCTGTTTGGAGGGTCATGACTCGTGGGAATAACGCCGCCCAATCAGTTAACCTGCTAGAGAGATCCTTCGTTGCTCCCAAGCATGACATCACACTCCCTAGGAGGAAGGTAATGCCACTGTGGCGACCGTACTCCTGGGGGCGACACAAGTGCACTGATGCCCAGCCACTGCTCGATGAATCTGCTGGTACATTGACCCAGACCACTACATTCCCCTCGCACGCTACACGGCCTGAATCTGACCCTGATGAAACTCAGGTTACCCTTCCCATATACAGTTCCATCTTACACGGTGACAAAGAGGAAGCTGCAGATGAAAGTGCAGGTTCGGCCCACCCGCCATCAGACACACCACCGTACTATCAGGGGCCCTGTGCCAGTGCCGTCGCCAACGAGTGGGCCCCCCCTGCTTGCTCAGGATCACAGCACTTGCAAGGTTGAAATACTGTGCAGTGAGATGGAAGATGGGGACGACGAGGAGTCCAGACTAGTACAGGGATTCCCTAGCGAGGAGACTTATTTGATTGTTTTCAATGTTGGGACAGCAATTTTTGGGGAGCACTATACTCTGGAGAATGATAGATGGGGCCCACCATACACTGGAACATTCCAAAGGTGGACATCAGACACTGGAGCAGCATTTACAGGGCCCATTATACACTAGAGCATTAGAAATGGGGCCCATTATGTTTGGAGCATTATTTGGGCCCATAAGACAGTGGAGCTTCATCCATGGGGACCAACATATACTGTAGCATTATGTGGAGCGCATTATATACTGTTTCAAACATTATATGGGACCAATGATTCTGTATGGAGAAATGGATGGGCCTCGTCATGAGATGTAAAAAGTGAGGTATTTTTCATTGTACTATACCGCTATTTCTCTGCCGTATCGGAGCATGATGAGTTGTGGTATGTGTTAAAGGGGCGCTCTTTCGCCCAGGGCACATGAAAACCTGGAGCCAGCCCTGCCCCCCCACAACTTTAGCCAAATAACCCCCATTTTTCAGTGCGTAACTTGTATTATGAAGTTAATTAAGGTTGACAAGCTTAAGTAAGAAGAATTGATGCTTTTGGCATTCAAATGAGCACTGTAGGTGTGTTTCCTGTCCTCCTCTCACTGCCGACTTTTATTCCCCATTGACTTACATTGGGTTTCGTGTTTCGGGACGACCCCGACTTTTCCCTATAATCGGCCGATCTTGCTCGACCCGACTTTTGGAAAAGTCGGGTTTCACGAAACGAAACTCGACCATAAAAAACCAAGTCGCTCAACTCTAGTCAGGAACATACAATTTTCCAATGGGACAACGCTCAGGTTTGTCCTCCTGAAACTCTTCCAGAACACGTCTCAAATCGGGCGAGATGGCAGAAAGAACTACCCCCTCACCTAAGATGGTAGCAGGCTTGGTCACAATAGGAGAATCAGCAAAGAAACTCCCAGAGAGGGCGTCTGCCTTGACATTCTTAGTGCCCGGAAGAAAAGAGACCACAAAATCAAAATGTGTGAAAAACAAGGCCCACCTAGCCTGTCTAGGATTCAAGTGTTTGGCCGACTCCAGGTAAATCAAATTCTTGTGGTCAGTAAGGACCATGACTTGATGTTTAGCTCCCTCCAACCAATGTCTCCACTCCTCAAATGCCCATTTCATGGCTAACAGTTCCCGATTCCCCACATCATAGTTACGTTCGGATGGGGAGAACTTTCGGGAAAAGAAAGTACAGGGATTCATTTTAGATGTTTCAGGATCTTTTTGGGACAAAACAGCTCCTGCTCCAATCTCAGAAGCATCCACCTCTACCTGAAACGGGAGTGAGACATCAGGTTGCCGCAAAACCGGAGCAAAAGTGAACCTTCGCTTCAGCTCCTGAAAAGAAGAAACAGCCTCCGGAGACCAATTCAGCACATCAGCCCCCTTCTTAGTCAAATCAGTCAATGGTTTGGCAATACCAGAAAAATTAGCTATAAATTTACGATAAAAATTAGCAAAACCCAAAAACTTCTGGAGGGCCTTCAAAGAAGTGGGCTGAACCCAATCATAAATGGCCTGTACCTTGGCCGGGTCCATTTCAATAGTTGACGGAGACAAAATAAATCCCAAAAATGAAATCCTCTGTACACCAAAAAGGCATTTCGATCCCTTGACATACAGGGAATTCTCCCTCAAAATCCGGAACACAGTCCGAACATGTTCCACATGAGACTCCCAATCCTTGGAAAAGATCAAAATATCATCCAGATAGATGATCAAATATGTATCCACAAAGTCTCGGAAAATATCACTCATGAAGCACTGGAAGAAAGAAGGTGCCTTAGTGAGCCCAAAAGGCATCACCAGGTACTCAAAATGTCCCTCCGGAGTATTAAACGCCGTCTTCCATTCATCCCCCTGCTTAATGCGCATAAGATTATACGCCCCCCTGAGGGCATGCTTGGTAAACCAGCAAGCACCTTTAACTCTGGAGAATAGATCAGAAATCAGGGGTAACAGATACTGATATTTAACAGTAATTTTGTTGAGGGAACGGTAGTCAATACAAGGCCTTAATGAACCATCTTTCTTGGCCACAAAAAACCCCCCAGCACCTAAGGGTGAAGAGGATGGTCTAATACGACCCTTCTCAAACGACTCCTTAATATAGGATCACATAGCCTCGTGCTCAGGTACAGATAAATTGAAAAGTCGACCCAGGGCTCAGCTCAATTGCACAGTCATAACTCCTATGAGGAGGCAAAGACGCAGACTCATTCCCACTAAATACATCATAAAAATCAGCCAAATAGTCAGGAACATCATGCGACTGGGGAGAGATGGAGAAAATAGGAGCGTCACTAAGGGCACACCGACAACCCCAACTTACCACAGACACAGATTTCCAATCCAAAACTGGATTATGGATTTGCAACCAGGGAAACCCCAGAACGATGGTATCATGCAAATTATGCAACACCAAAAATCTGCAATTTTCTTGATGGTCTGGGGCGACCCGCATTACCACCTGGGTCCAAAACTGAGGTTTATTCTTTGCCAAAGGAGTAGCATCAATACCCCTCAAAGGGATAGGCGTCCGCTGAGGTGTCATAGGAAACCCACAACGTTTAGCAAAATCCAAGTCCATCAGGTACAGAGCTGCTCCCGAATCCACAAAAGCCTTAGCGGAAAATGTGGACAGGGAGCAGATCAGAGTAATTGCCAGAAGAAACTTAGGTTGAACACCACCCACAGCAAATGTGTGTGCAAAACATTTCTCTCGTTTAGGGCAGACAGAAATAATATGAGAGGCATCGCCACAGAAAAATCACATTGCATAGGTTCAGACATTTGTTCAACAGGTGGCAACACCTCTCGTGCAGCTTTGCGTTCATGCAAGCGCCGATCAACCTGAATGGCTAAAGACATAGAATCGTCAAGACCAGAGGGAACAGGAAATCCCACCATAGTATCTTTTATGGTTTCTGACAAACCCTTCCGAAAGAGAGCTGCCAAGGCACCATCATTCCAGGTAGTAAGGATCGCCCACTTTCAGAATTTTTGACAGTACAACTCTGCAGAATCCTGACACTGGCTCAATGCCAACAGGGCCTTTTCAGCCTGATCAATAGCATTAGGTTCATCATACAACAACCCCAAGGCCTGAAAAAATGCGTTCACATCAGTCAGAATAGGATCATCAGGTTTCAAAGAAAACGCCCAATCCTGGGGATCGCCGCGCAGCAAAGAGATGACAATTTTAACCTGCTGCGCGGAGCTCTCCGATGAGTTAGGCTTCAAGGCAAAAAATAATTTACAATTATTCTTAAAATTCAGAAATTTAGACCGATCCCCAAAAAATACATCAGGAGTAGGGTTCTTTGGTTCAGCAGCATGTGAATGAGCAAGATAGGCGGAAATTCCCCACACTTCAGCAGTAAGCTGATCCACATGATCAGACAATTGCTTAATCTCCATTGAGAAAAAATTCCCCCTACGGCCTCAGAGAAATAGAGAAAAAATATACACAAAAAAAAAAATTCTGACACTTTTTTCTTTCTTTTTTTTTTTTTACAATTCTCTCCTGCTATTGAGCACCCTAGAACCTGCGGTATGGCTGGTGATTCTGTTATGAATGAGTCACCGGAGGAGAAAACAAAAATACAAGCTAAGTCCAGAAGACCGGAGAGGTTGGTAGCTATCGGATTGCAGACCCCTGATCCTATACACCACAACTAACAGTAGCCTTGGGGGGTTCCTACGGTGCCCTAGACCCCTCGTCACAGCCGGAGAACTAAATAAGCCTAAAGAAGGAAAGGGGAAATCTAAACTGCCCCAGAGCAGACCCCAAAGCAATAGGCAGCCCCCAACATGTATTGTCGGTGAAAAACAGATGAAAACACAAACACAGACAGAAAGACAGGCTAAGCAAACGATGGGGCCCAACTAACTACATAGGACAGGACAGAAAAGATGCTGGCTGCAATCCGCAAAAAACCCTACCAAAAATGTCCCAACCGTCAGATAGGGAAAAAGGCCCTGAAGTCGCTAGACTTCAAAATCACTATATCAGCACTCAGGTATATTCTGAAAACAGAGCAAAGAGATCAACTGATCAGAGACCAAAATGGAATTCAGCCAGTCCCAACCAGGACTGGCTGAATACAAACACCAAGCAAACCAGACAAAATCGCATGGAACAACAGCAGGGCAAAAACTTAGCTTTTAGTAGACAGGAACCAAGCTGGATGCAAGAGCTCAGAGCAGAAAGGATCACCAGCCACCCTGCAAGGCGTCGGCTGCCTTATATCCACTCAGAAACTCCAGATGTCCAATCACACTCCGCCTGTTCAGATGACAGGTTCTTCCCATCCCAATCAATTTCACTACCTCTCTTCACCAGCAGAGGGAGTTCATCAGACATCAAAGGTGAAGGGGAGAATGAACTCACAACAGTGTTGTATTTAACCAGCAGTTCCTGCTCTGTGTATGGAGGAGGAGTGCTGCGGCATGTGGACCACAACAACGTTGCCGGATGGACAAGGAAAAATGCTATTGATGAGCCTATTATCTATTCTGTCCAGAATAGTTGGGCTTTGTTCACACTTGTATCACTAGATCTGAAAAAACTGCGAGAAAATCCATATGGTAATACATGCAAATGCAATTCTCTCCCACTAACCTTGGAAAAGTTCCCCTATGGCTTCCTTCTTCACTTATGATATAGAAGAGTTAATGGTTTGCTTTTATATCCCTTTAATTGCCTTTAAGACTTCTAATGCCTTCTGCCTTATTATTGCTAGAACTATTCTCATGTAGACTATTAGTCTCTGTTCTCAAGGAAGCTATACACTGTGCTCCAAATTATTATGCAAAAAATATTTCCTCATATTTTCTCTAAATTACCTATATGAATTGCAGTCATTGTTATTTTCCAGTCATCTAATATTCTAGTATAATTGCAATGTTTTTGAACAAACTGCCTATAAAAACAGTATATTTTTTAAAATAAGAAATACTCAAAATGCTTGTTCCAAATTATTATGCACAGCAGAGTTTTCAACCTTTTTATTTTTATTTTGAACAAAAAAATGGTCAATTGTGAAATGATAAGCATTATCAGCTTATTACAAAATGAAATCAAACAGTTTTCAAGTCAAAACGTTATTCTAGATGATGTTACATTTGCACATAGGACCCCTTGTTCAAAAGAAGCTTCTGAACTCTCTCGTCCATTGAATTTGTCAGTTTTTGGATGGTTTGTGCTTCAATTGTTTTGCATGTGGACAGAATACCCTCCCAGAGCTGTTGCTTAGATGTGAACTGCCTCCTGCCATCATAGACACTCCTTTTGATGATGCTCCAGAGGTTCTCAATGGGGTTGAGGTCAGGGGAAGATGGTGGCCACACCATAAGTTTGTTCTCTTTTATGCCCATAGCAGCCAGAGATGAAGATATGTTAAACCTCTGAAGGACCCTGCATCTTGTTGTTCGGGGGACGTTGGAGGCACCAGCAGCTTCAAAAACTTGTCTGCTGCTATGACAAGGCATTTTTGCAGCTGCTCTTTTAACCTGACGCAATTGCCTGTTGGAAAGAGTCCTCAATTTTTCCTTATCAGCACGCACACGTGTGTGCTGGGAATCAGCTACATACTTCTTGATTGTGCGATGATCACGATGAAGTGTCTTGGCAATGTTGATTGTAGTCATGCCTTGACCTAAATACTCCACAATTTGTTGCTTCTCAGCAGCCGACACATCCTTTTTCTTTCCCATTTTGGCAAAAAATGTAGGCTGCTTAATAATGTGGAACAGCCTTCTTAAGTAGTCTTCTCTTTATTTGGACACACCTGTCAAACTAATTTGCACAGGTATCTGCAATTGCTTTCAGTGTTATAAAGAGCCCTGACACACATCACCATCAATGAGTTTAAATGACAAACAAAAAAATTCTAATCTTATCACTCCTAAACTCTTTTTGCATAATAATTTGGAACACAGTTTACTTGTTATCATATTTGTTCTCCATAGTCAATTACAGCATGTTCTGGACACATTGTAAACATGATATAATTCTGAAGGTGATGGTGGGGGCTACATGAGCTCTATAGAATTACATTTGCTGTAAATGGTATAAAATATTGCCTTATATTTCATTACGTCAGATAAAGTGATTTGACCACAGCTCGTGTATGTTGAGTCTCTTTGTCTCCAAGCGCTTGTGAACAGAAGGGCGAAACCTCATAATTCGGACTCACTGGTGAACTGGCATAGCTGACGCTTAGTTTGACATCGGCAGTCGTGCCCGCCGATGCCCCAACAGCGGTGGCAGCCGCCGCAGCCTCTCCTCACCTGCGTGCCACCGTCCGTGCGCATGCCTGACCTGCCTTCCATCCTCCTGCTGCACGCACCGGCCCTAGTTTGCGGGCGCGCGCCCGTCCGTCCTCGGCGTCTGGCAGTGGGCGGCTCTGAGGGGCCGGGCTTGAGGAGCTCTTCTGGGCGCTCAGGAACTTCAGGCGTCCTCCGTCCCTTGTGTGGATCTCCCGCACCGTTCTGGCTGCACTCCTATTTCCTTGTGCTACTTCTTGGTGCTCGTCGCAGCACCTATTCTGTGTTGTGTCCGTTCCTCTTCCTAGCCTCGTTTCCCCTGGTCCGTTCCGTCTTCCCTGTCTGTCCCTGCCTGCTGGTATTCTTCCCCGGTCTATTTCCTGTCCTCCAGCTCTCCCTGTCTACTCCAGCCCGGACACTCTTGCTTAACTCCTCCTAGGGTTCCTCGTCTGTCTGTCTCCCCGCTGTTCCTCGCCCCGTCACCCCACGGGCTTTTCTGCTAGGTTCCCCCTCCTCTGATACTCTCACCTAGGTACTCTCGTCTTAGTCCGTAGTTCCTTGTCCTGCCTCGAGCCTGGCTTCTCCCTGAGCCGTCCCTCTTGGTACCGGCTGTCGCGGTTCTGACCCCTGTGATCTTGCCCCTAACGATCCCTGTATAGGGGTTGGTTATCACCTGGCGTGCTCGACCCAGGGCCTCCGGATCCGCGACCCAGAGGGTCCACTCTCGGACGTAGTTTGCTCCTGAGCGTCACAGTATCACCAGGCCATGGACCCCGCCGGTGCCGCGGCTGCTACGCAGAAGGAACTGCTTTTTTTATGTGAAAACCAGACCCGGATAATGTCCTTCATGAAATCGATGGACACCCGGCTCTCCGCCCTACAGACCTCTGACCCAGGGCATGCTCCCCTCTTATCCGGTCTCCAGCAGGAGATCGCGCAGCAGCACGATGATCAGTCCCACATCCTGGGGTACATGGCGTCCGTTGACGATCGAATGCTTGCTCTGCAGTCCTCTGCAGCCGCTTCAGCCCTTCCTCGGGAAAGCCTCCCAGTTATAGCGGGGATCCTAAGCTATGTCGGGGTTTTCTAAATCAGTGCAGATTGCACTTTGAGCTGGTGCCGCAGCAGTATCCCGCTGACCGTGCCAAGGTGGCGTTCATAGTGTCCCATCTTGAGGGCGAGGCTCTGGCTTGGGTAAATCCTTTGTGGGAGAGAGATGACCCGGTAGTTTCCAGTATCCAAAATTTTCTGGAAGTATTCCGCAAGGTGTTTGATGAGCCTGGTCGCTTGGCGTCCACTACTGAGGCTCTTTTTAATCTCCGCCAGGGCTCCCTTACTGTAGGACAATACGCCATCCGCTTTCGCACCCTGTCTTCGGAGCTGGGCTGGAATAACGAGGCTCTTGTGGGTGCCTTTTGGAGGGGTCTCTCAAGTAAGATCAAGGACGAGCTGGCCGGGCGAGACACTCCCACAAACCTGGAAGATCTCATTTCCCTGGCCACCCATATAGATCTGCGGTTTTTGGAACGCGCTCGAGAGTCGGCTAGGGAGAAAAGACCCTTCAGGCTGTATCAGGCTCCTTTTCTGCATTCCTCTGCATCCCCTATTAGCACCGCTCCCGAGCCCATGCAGATAGATCGTATCAGGCTGTCAGAGCAGCGATGCAGGGAGAGGATGACTAATGGTCTCTGTCTGTACTGCGGTGGAGCCAACCACTTCGTGCGTACCTGTCCTGAGAAACCGGGAAATGCCTCCACCTAGGTCAGGTAAGAGAGGACCTCCTAGGTGATCATAATTCCTCTCTGCCCCTTACCCTTTCAGCTTTGATTTTAGCAGGTCGGGGGCGTAGATCTGTGGAGGCGTATGTGGACTCGGGCGCAGCCGGTAATTTCATTAGTCAAGAAGAGGTCGATGAACTTCAGATCCCGGTGGTCACCCTAAGAGACCCGCGTGCGATTACCTCCGTCGATGGCAAACCTCTACCCGAGCTCGTCACCACTGTCACCGCCGAAGTAGTTCTTCAAATTGGGGCACTCCACCGTGAGAAAATAGCCTTTTACGTCCTGCCTTGATTGTCCCATGCTGTTCTCCTAGGATTGCCCTGGCTCAGACGCCACGAGCCAGTTGTCGACTGGCGTTCAGGAGAGATTTTGCGTTGGGGTTACTCCTGTCAAGAACACTGTCTGCAGGCTCTGGTTCGCCCCAGCTCCCTGTCTAGGCCAGTCGATATTCCGGGCCTCCCCGCACCCTACCACGCATAAGTAGATGTTTTCAGCAAGAAGGAAGTGGATTCCTTGCCGCCGCACCGGTCCTACGACTGCCCTATCGACCTGATCCCCGGAGCCTCCCCTCCCAGAGGGAGAACCTATCCTCTGTCCCCAGCAGAGACCACGGCCATGACTGAATACATAAAGGAAAACCTGACCAAGGGGTTCATCCGGAAATCCTCATCCCCTGCAGGCGCAGGTTTTTTCTTTGTCCGGAAGAAAGACGGTTCACTACGACCATGTATTGACTACCGGGGTCTGAACAACATCACCGTCAAGAATCGGTATCCACTCCCGCTGATTCCAAAACTCTTCGACCGGTTGAGAGGGGTTCGGATCTTCACGAAGTTGGATCTGCGGGGAGCCTACAATCTGATCCGGATCCGCGCCGGGGATGAGTGGAAGATGGCCTTCAATACCCGTGATGGACATTATGAGTATCTAGTCATGCCGTTCGGTCTCTGCAATGCTCCGGCAGTATTTCAGGAGTTTGTTAACGAGGTGTTCAGAGATCTACTCTATTCCTGCGTGGTGGTGTACTTAGATGATATTCTCATCTTCTCGACCGATCTGTCCTCCCATCGGAGAAGCGTACGCATGGTCCTACATCGCCTTCGAGAGAATCATCTCTACGCCAAAATTGAAAAGTGTCTCTTTGAGCAAACGTCGTTACCCTTCTTGGGTTATATCATCACTGATTCCGGTCTGAAGATGGATTCAGAGAAACTCTCTGCAGTACTCAAGTGGCCTCGGCCCCTGGGTGTAAAGGCCATCCAGCGTTTCCTTGGATTCGCTAACTATTACCGACAATTTGTGCCTCATTTTTCTACAGTAATCAAGCCCATCACGGCCCTGACCCGTAAAGGGACTAGGGCAAACAGCTGGTCTCCCGAAGCTGAGGACACCTTCCTTGCTCTGAAACACTCTTTTGCAACAGCCCCAATCTTACATCGCCCAGTAGACAGTAGGTCCTTTGTCCTAGAGGTGGATGCCTCCTCCACCGGAGCCGGGACTGTTCTTTCCCAGCAGGCTCCATCTGGACGTCTGGTTCCCTGCGGGTATTTTTCTAAGTCCTTTTCACCTGCGGAGTGCAATTACTCCATTGGAGACCGAGAATTGCTAGCCATTAAGATAGCCCTGGAGGAGTGGCGATACCTGCTTGAAGGGGCAGTACATCCCTTTACTATCTTCACGGACCATAAGAATTTGGCCTATTTGCAGTCTGCTCAAAGACTCAATTCCAGACAGGCCAGATGGGCTCTGTATTTTTCTCGTTTTGATTTTAAGCTCCACTTCCGGCCTGGCAATAAGAACATCAAAGCGGATGCACTTTCCAGGTCTTTGCAGTCACCGGAGGGAGATGAGGACCCCTCGTATATTATCGAGCCTGCTAAAGTTATCACCGTGGCACCAGTGAGTTTCTCTTCGCCGCCGCCAGGCAAAACCTTCGTTCCCCAGAACAAGCGTTCGGAGGTGCTACACTGGGGGCATTCCTCCAAGGTCGCAGGGCATGTTGGGACTAAGAAGACTCTTTTACTTCTATCTCGTTACCACTGGTAGCCCTCCCTTCGCCAAGACGTGATGGACTATGTAGCCTCTTGCACGACCTGTGCTCAGAACAAAGTTGCTAGGACCTTACCTTCCGGCCTACTTCATCCGTTACCTGTTCCGGAAGCTCCTTGGTAGCAAATCGCCATGGATTTCGTGACTGATTTGCCCCGCTCAGCTGGATGTACTACCATCTTAGTCGTGGCAGATCGCTTCTCTAAGATGGCTCATTTCATTCCTTTGCCTGGACTGCCGTCCGCCCCGAGGTTGGCCGAGGTCTTCATCCACCAGATCTTCAGGCTGCATTGCCTTCCTCAGTGGATCGTGTCCGACTGGGGGGTCCAGTTTACCTCTCGATTCAGGAGGGCTCTCTGTCGGCATATGGGCACGTCTCTCTTCTCCTCGGCGTATCATCCTCTGACCAACGGGCAGGTGGAGCGGATAAATCAAGTTTTGACAGCCTTCTTACGTCACTTTTCCAACGCCCATCAGGACAATTGGGTCTCTCTTCTACCTTGGGCAGAATTCGCGCATAATAATCATTCCAGCGAATCTACCACCAAGTCACCGTTCCTTGTGGTAACAGGACAAAATCCTGGTATTCCGCTGCCCTATTCCACTTCGTCAGGAGTTCCTGCAGCAGATACTCGTGCCAAGGAGTTTTCGCAAATCTGGAGGGTGACCAGGGAGGCGCTCGAGAAGGCCAGTAACCGAATTAAGAAACATGCGGACAAGAGACGGAAGGATCTTCCCCCATATCATCCTGGCGACAAAGTCTGGCTTTCGACTAAGCATATCCACCTGAAGTTTCCATCTTACAAGTTCAGTCCCCGATACATCGGACCTTTTGAAGTGCTTAGACGCACTAATGAGGTGGCTTATAAACTGAGGTTGCCTGCTTCGCTTCGGGTCCCTAACGCCTTCCATGTCTCACTCCTGAAACCTGTGGTTCTCAATCGGTTCCAACCAGTTTCCATTTCCCCTCCTTCGCCAAGGGGTTCGGATGACGTTTTTGAAGTAAAGGACATTTTGGCCATGAAAAAAGTCACGGGAAAAACTTTTTTTCTTATCGATTGGAGAGGTTTTGGTCCCGAGGAGAGGTCCTGGGAGCCTCGAGGGAATGTCAATACTCCTCTTATTCTGAAAAAATTTCTGGCCAATCTCAGAAGGGAAGGGTGTAAGGAGGGGGGTACTGTGACATCGGCGGTCGTGCCCGCCGATGCCCCATCAGCGGCGGTTGCCGCCGCAGCCTCTCCTCACCTGCGTGCCACCATCCTGCCTTCCCTCCTCCTGCTGCACGCACCGGCCCTAGGTTGCGGGCACGCGCCCGTCCGTGGCGTCTGGCCGTGGGCGGCGCTGAGGGGCCGGGCTTGAGGAGCTCTTCCGGGCGCTCAGGTACTTCAGGCGTCCTCACTAGGAGGAGGGCGCCTGGTGATTGTGTGGATCTCCCGCACCGTTCTGGCCGCACTCCTATTTCCTTGTGCTACTTCTTGGTGCTCATCGCAGCACCTATTCTGTGTTGTGTCCGTTCTTCTTCCTAGCCTCGTTTTCCCTGGTCCGTTCCGTCTTCTCTGTCTGTCCCTGCCTGCTGGTATTCTTCCCCAGTCTGTTTCCTGTCCTCCAGCTCTCCCTGTATACTCCAGCCCAGACACTCTTGCTTAACTCCTCCTAAGGTTCCTCGTCTGTCCGTCTCCCCGCTGTTCCTCGCCTCGTCGCCCCATGGGCTTTTCTGCTGGGTTTCCCCTCCACTGATACTCCCACCTAGGTACTCTCGTCTTAGTCCGTAGTTCCTTGTCCTGCCTCGAGCCTGGCTTCTCCCTGAGCCGTCCCTTTTGGTACCGGCTGTCGCGGTTCTGACCCCTGTGGTCTTGCCCCTAACGATCCCTGTATAGGGGTTGGTCATCACCTGGCGTGCTCGGCCCAGGGGCTCCAGATCCGTGACCCAGAGGGTCCACTCTCGGACGTAGTTTGCTCATGAGCGTCACACTTAGTCAGAACAAAAAGCAGCTACGACACTTACTAGAAGAGATTTCAAGTCTGGCTGTAGACTGTAATGGGACTCGACCTGGTGTCTCGTGTCAGCTGTTTTTCTTTTGATCCTGCTCCTCACCGTTCCTGAGTATTGGCCCTATCTTTCCTGTATATAAATCTAGTCTTGTTACAAGTGGGTGTGATCTTCAGGAATGCACTCACAAAGAAGAGCTGATGCCTACACCCACTTGGCTTACAAGCCTGTTAATATATAGGGAGTAGAGAGAGCAATATCGCAGGAACAAACGAAAAACAAAGCCGTATTCTGGAAAACAGCAGCATTTACATCAGGGGGAAAAATATTTATCTGTGGCAAGTGATAAATCCCTTTCATAGCTCTTGGGCTCCAATGCTGACTTTGCAACTGAACCTCCACCTACCATATAGCAGGTATAAGCTTGTATTTTTATATCTGACAGAGGGTTCTTTGGAACACCAGAATCTAGGGTCTAGTTATAAATTATACTTCTTCACCCTCTGTTGCTGCACTATGTCCCTCCATACCTCTTTGCCTATTTTCATACAATAAACCTTCTGGAATATCTTACTGCCAGTAGACTTTGGCAAGGCTCGTTGGATTTGCTGACTTTCCCACGAATCCAGAACGCTTATTTGTCAAAATTAAAATCCAAAAAGACATCTCCGGAGAGGGGACGTACCCCCCTCACATTGAACATATCGGATTAAATGTAACTGGGGAAGTGAGGAAGAGCTGACACTTCAACTTCCAATGAAGTAGGACCTGACATTGAAGATATGGGATTATTATAGCTGGGGAAGTGAGAAAGAGCGGACACTTGAACCTACATTGAAGTTGGGACCTCCTGCAACAACCAGGTAATTACAGCAGAGATCTGCTCTGAGAACCAGTCACTAGAACAAGGATTTGTTTACTCAGAGGTGGAGAAGTACAAATATGAGGCAAGAGCTTCCTCTGTTCAAAGTGCTTGTCTGAAATACTTTGGAGCAAGTGGTCAGTGAGGAATATTGCAGTTTGAATCAATCTAATATTTATGGGAAATACATTTTGGTGCCGCAGTAAGGGGATAAACATAACACATTCGCTCACATTACCATATGGCCGCTCTAAACCCTTCAACTTAATATTGTTCTGATGGATGATGCAATCCATGCCATATTTCATATCTATAGAATGGTAAAATTGCAATAGGAAACATGATGACAATTTCTACCTCCTAGGACCCCCAGGTACAAAAATATTCTAGAAGTTAGGGATCTCATAAAATTCGAACAGACCTAGTACATCCCACAACCATCCTACATATGAGGAAGGTACAGCTTGCTGTGGATTCTGTCCATTTTCCTAAGGAGTATCTCCCTCCGCTAAGTTCTGAGCCATTTCCGTGACACTAGGTTTAGTAATTTTCTTTTGTTATTCCTTTTATTTCGTGTGATTGTATATACCCTATTGTTTTGTTCTACTTTTATATCATCTTTGTGTATTTTTTATAAACACTTCGCACCTTTCTGGATTAAATATATAAAATGTAATAGCTCCTTTCCTCTTGTTCTGTAAACCGCACCCCTGGAGTCATAAGCTACCTGTAACGGGTGTCAAATTTGCTTATATATGCCGAATCGCTGATCTGCACTGCCCCATAGTATAACATTGGTCCTAGTGCTATCTGTTAAAACTCGGATAGCACTCGGCTGTGTTATACGGCAGAAATATTTTTAATTAGAAAGTCACATTCGTTTCTTATAAGGAGGTAATCACTGCATCTTAGCTGCTGTGACCTGTAGATGGCTGGTCTATAAGTTAGCTTTAGGTCACAGCAGCGGACCTTCCTACTGCACATGCTCACAATAGGTGTCACATGACAGCGGACATTTTTACTTCCCTAGACAAAGTGAGTGTAATTTGGTAATTTAAGGTATTTACAAATGTATTCATATTACATTTTTCTATTCGCGCAGATGCTTTATAACATGGGCTAAGTGGAAACATTTAACCACTTTAAGAGGTGTTGAAGACCTGATCCTTGAGACTTTAAAAGCTTTTTTAACCCTCCTGATCCAATTTTTTTGACAAGTCTGATCATTATGATTGATGTCGTCGATGTAATCACTGCGAGCCCCACTTTCCTACTCTTGTAGAATTTACATTGTAATCCTATGGCAGATGCTTGATTATCCCGGCACTGCATGATTTTGTTAGGAAGCTACATCAGAATGGATTCCATCCTGTTGATCTGCCGTCTCTAGGAGAATTGTGCATTGATGGGTCTTCTTTTTTCTTGCTGCAGGGGGTATGTTTTCAGCTTGCGGTTGGGAAATGCTGCACAGCAACGTGTCACATCACCAAAGAGGCTCGACCCAAATTCATGCTGTTAATAAAGCCGCATCTTCCCTGACGGTTGCAAATGCACTGGAGTCCGCAAGAAAACCCAATGGACCCACAGTGCACGGGCTAACCACATCAGGTGCGGCATGGTCAGGTTTTTAAAAAAAAGATTTGTGCAGATGTATTTTTCTGACTGCCTTAAAAAGGTCGATCTTAAAGTCCACAAAATCAAAGTCCCTGGGAAGGCAAAAATTCAAACCTTTGGATAATAAAGAACGGTGAGCCGGTGATAAACGATGGTCGGTTAAATTAATCACCATATCATCTGGAAGGGTTATTTCTCCTTCCTGTTCCAAGTCACCATTTTTCTCTTGTACTGGGGCGTGACGCCTCCTCCTCTTGCCCCCTCGTCTCGTTCTCCGCCTAAAGGGACCTGTGTTGCGGAAGTATGTGCAGTGTCAGATTCACAAACCGATGTATCATATCTCAAATTGGTCATCACCGGGTTGTCGTCACAGTAACTGGAATCAGAATCAGTAGTTAGATATTCCCTCAGATTTTTTTTATATTTCCTGGGGCGCCTATTTCCCCTAAAGCGCGGCCGGCCAGTCTTATCACTGCCACGATTCGCTTTATTCCAAGTGAAGATATGTCCTGATTCAAAGTCAGAAAAAATCTGACCATGCCGCACCTGATGTGGTTAGCCCGTGCACTGTGGGTCCATTGGGTTTTCTTGCGGACTCCAGTGCATTTGTAACCGTCAGGGAAGATGCGGCTTTATTAACCAGTTTATGTGAAGTAAATGCTTCCGCAGAAAACAATGATGCAGGGGTTTTTGAATCTGCTAAACCTTTTATGCGGGGTGTAAAATCCACATTTATGCCTCCGATTTCTCCAGGCAATGTGATCGATTTGTTTGAAACGCAGGTATTGAAGGATGTGGAGGCTTTGGTTTACAAGAGGGCTCCCTCTAATCTATCTCCTGAGGAAAAGCGAGCTTTGTCAGAGATCACCAAGTGGTCTGATGTTGTGGTAAGAACCGTAGATAAAGGTGGCAACATGGTGCTGTTGCCAAGGTCACTTTATTTGAATGAAGCCACCAGACAACTTTCAGATGTTAAAAAGCGTTGATTGCAAGAAGGATGAAAAGAGGTTTGTTTTTTCGTTTGATTTTGGTCCTATGGACGGGGCAGTCAGGTCTGCAATCCGTAAAAATTGGCACATTTTAAGTCACGATACTGATTTATCAGAAGTGGTGGAGCGAGGACCCCTTTTTGCTTGTAGGAAAAGTGTCAGTAAAGGATATTCTTGTACATAATCGCATGGGAGACCCACATAGTAATTGGCTCAATTTGATGCCCCCGAAAGGTAATTATCGATGTGGGCAGTGTCCTTTTTGTTCTCATCATATTCTTGACCGTTGTTTACGTATAGGTGCCGTAACTCATTATGTCACTGATTTCATTTCATGCAAAACCACTCATGTTGTTTATATTTTATTTTGTCCTTGTAAGTTTTTTTATATAGGGAAAACTATACGTCCTCTTTATGTTAGGTTTAGGGAGCACTTCAATTCTATTTTGACAGGCAAAGGGGTCCCTAGACTTATTAACCATATGAGAGAAGCACACGGTGGCAATCCCGATGCATTATCATTTGCTGGTATAGAAAGGGTTACTCTATCCTCACGGGGAGGTGATCTGAATAGGAATTTACTGAAACGAGAGGCCAGGTGGATTATGCAAACCAGTGCTTTAGAGCGCACGGGACTCAATAAGAGGATTGATATGTCTGTTTTTTTGTGATATGAAACAATTTTTTTGGAAAAAAACTTTTCGGAAAATTTTTTTTGTGAAAAATCATTATTCTTTTGCCATTTTCTGGCTTGTGGTTTTTTCTCTTTCCTTTTGTATTTATGGTACTATTATATGTATTATACATTTATATTTTTGTTTTCACTTATGTGAACTATGCTTTTATAATAAAGCCTTGACTACACTACCCGGTGAGTGCCGTTCTTTTCCACTATTTTTTGCTATATGAATTAGCTTATTTTCCCTGAATGTGCACCTAAGGGTAAAGCAGTTGTATTGCCGGCTGCGTCTCTTTTATACACATATGTTGGTTCGGATGTGTGGACTATTGTGATGGTGCTCGCCTTCTATTTCTGGACTTTGTATCATTGTTATTAGTGATGAGCGAACGTGTTGGGATAAGGTGTTATCTGAGCATGCTCGGGTGCTATCCGAGTGTCTTTGGCGTGCTCAAAAAATATGGCTGTGTCTTGTCGCTGTTCAACAGGCACAACACATGCAGGGATTCCCTGTTTGTTAGTCAATCCCTGCATGTGTTGTGGCTATCAAACATCCACAAGACATGCAGCCACGGGGACTCAAACATATTATTCGAGCATGCCTGAGACATTTGGTTAGCACCCGTGCATGCTCAGATAACACCTTATCCCAGCACGTTCCCTCGTCGCTAATTGTTGTACAAATTTGTGATTGAGGATGATGTCACATTTACATGTAGCTGAAACGTGGGGCCCTGGAGTTGATTTCTGGTGGGCCCTTAGCACCTCAATCCAAAACTGAACACAGATATTACTGACCTTCTCCATTCCAGTCAGTTTTTGCGCTTTGGCTGAGGTGGAGGGATCACAACTACAGCGCACATCACCTACCATCTATCTGTTATCTATCTAACGATCTATTATCTATCTAACGATCTATCTATAATCTATTTAACAATCTATCTATCCCTTATCTATCATCTATCTATTATCTATCTATTATCTATCTGTCGATCTATCTATCTCTATCTGTCTATACAGGCTCAATGTGAGCTGAAATGTCATCATGATGGGCTATTAAACTGAAGCACTTCTATTTTTTTCACTTTGAATGGTGTGCTGCCTCCATTTTTTAATATCTATCTATTATCTATCTATTTTCAATAACTGTACTATCTATTATCTATCTATTTATCTGTCTTTCTATTATCTATCTATCTATTAGCTATCTATTAGTCTGTCTATCTATCTATTATCTATCATCTATCTATCTATCATCTATCTAGCTAACTAGCTCATATCTACTTCTTTACCAACCTGGGCAAAACTTGAATGGCCTCAATAAAAAAACTTCAACAGAATTTTGAACTATCACGAGGTTTTTATTTGTACTGAACTTCTCAGTTGTGAAAAAGGGACCTTCTAGGCCCTCCCAGTCTCCAGAGCTCGGGTGTGACTGCAAACTGCCCCATTATAGTTATGGCCCAGCCGCCACAAACACGCAATAACTTCCTTCTATGACAGAATCACTGACTGAGTGGATCAGGGAAATGCTGTAGATATAGTATATCTTTACTTCAGCAAAGCATTTGACAAAGTATCTCACACAATCCTTATTGAAAAAATGACTAAGTATGGAATGGACAAGGCAACTGTAAGGTGGATTCATAACTGGCTTAGTGATCGGACCCAAAGAGTGGTCGTAAATGGCTGCACATCCAGTTGGAAGAATGTCTCAAGTGGGGTAACACAGGACTCTGTCGTGGGCCCTGTATTGTTCAACATCTTTATCAATGATTTAGATGAAGGGATTGAGGGTAAACTGATTACATTTGCTGATGACACAAAGCTAGGAAGGATAGCCAATACTAGAGAAGAGAGAGAGAGGATTCAAAAAGATATAAATAAACTGGAGCAGTGGGCAGCAACTAACAGAATTGATTTTAACAGGGAAAAATTTAGAGTACTACATCTGGGCAATAAAAATAAAAAAAGCATATACAGAATGTGAGGAATAGGGTTAAATAACAGCACAAGTGAAAAAGACTGACCATGAGTCAACAGTGTGATGCAGCAGCAAAAAAGGCAAATGCAATTCTAGGATGTATTAACAGAAGCATACAGTCTAGATCACGTGAAGTCATTATTTCCCTCTACTCCTCCTTGGTCAGACCTCATCTGGAATACTGTGACCAGTTTTGGGCGCCACATTTTAAAAAAGACATCAACAAACTGGAGCAAGTTCAGAGAAGACTGACCAGAATGGTGACCGGTCTGCAAACCATGTCCTATGAGGAACAGTTACAGGATTTGGGAATGTTTAGCTTGCAAAAGAGAAGACTGAAAGGATACTTAATAGCTGTCTACAAATATCTCAGGTATCAGCGCACTCAGGACAAATTGCACAATAACTTTTGAAGTCCAATTTCTCCTGTTACCCTTGGTAAAATAAAAAAATTGGACCTGAAGTAATTTTTTTTGTGAAAAAAAGTTAAATGTTCTTTTTTTTTTTTTTAAACATTCAAAAAATTCCTGTGAAGCACCTGAAGGGTTAATAAACTTCTTAAATATGGATCTGAGCACCTTGAGGGGTGCAGGTTTTAGAATGGTGTCACTTTTCTGTATTTTCTATCATATAGACCCGTTAAAGTGACTCCAAATGTGATGTGGTCCCTAAAAAAATGGTGTTGTAAAAATGAGAAATCGCTGGTCAAATTTTAACCCTTATAACGTCCTAAAAAAACCCCATTTTGCTCCAAAATTGTGCTGATGTAAAGTAAACATGTGGAAAATGTTATTTATTAAGTTATTTGTGTGCTGTATCTCTGTGATTTAAGGGCATAAAAATTCAAAGTTGGAAAATTACTAAATTTTCAAAATTTTTACCAAATTTCCGTAATTTTCACAAATTAACACAAGCTACATGAATGAAATTTTACCACTAACATTAAGCACAATATGTCACGAGAAAACAATGTCAGAATCACCAGGATCCTTGGAAGCGTTCCAGAGTTATGACCTCATAAAGGGACAGTGGTCAGAATTGTAAAAATTGGCCCGGTCATTAACGTGCAAACCACCCTTGGGAGAAAAGGGGTTAAGAAACACACATAATATAAATGAATGAAGCTGCTTGATCTTTAGTGGTTACAAGTATCTGACATCACTCGTGTTCCGCTCCTCTGTGATGTCACTCGTGTTCCGCTCCTCTGTGATGTCACACTTAGATCACCACTGTGACCTCACGGACTGAGGGGTTATACGGAGTGACACTGCAGGAAGAGGCTTTGTCTGGAAAGACTCACTGTGTGTTACACAACTAGCGATATTCCTCCGGGATAAACTGCTGTTTTGATTTCTTCTGATCGTGACTGAGCTATTAAGATCTGTACAAGGCGCTCCTATCAACATCCGCCACCAGCATTTTGGGCTTTGGCCCCTGGAGGTAAGTGTTTTCCCAGATATTTATCCAATATGGGGTTATTGTTAGTAAGTCACATGGTACATTTCTTGGAGGATTCTTCACGTGTCACTTGTAATTCCAGGAGCCTTCTCCCATCATGTATTCCCTATTCCAGGCTCAAACAAATTGTAAGCTTGAATGGAGATCCCCTGTAAGCGAAAAATAAGTCACGTGTATCTCTGATCTTCAAATGTGTGTCTTCATCAATACTTTAGGGGAAAATAATTACAAATTTATATTAATGTCATTATCCAGGTCGGGGTGTGATTCTCGCTTTTCTTTCCCTGGCCTGGTCATGGAGGGGTTAACTTTTCCTGCCTCTTTTTGGTTCTTGGGTGGCTATGTATTGGTGCGGTTTTTGGTAGCCTTTGTCAGTGATAGCTCTGGCCCTTGGTTTGAGCAACTGATCTGTATACCCTATCTGTATACAGTAAGTGCAAAACTTTTTTCCCATGACAGCTCCCCCTGGTGGTGGTGCTCCGTAGTTGCATTACAGGTAATTGGGGAATTTATCCAACTTGTTGGTATTTACTATTTTCCTGATCTGTTCAGTCTTAGAGTTCAGACCCCCATGCACATGAGACCAGTGACAGACCAATTCCCCAATATCAGCAGCTCTGCCGACAGTCCAAGTGTTGATCCTTTTGTTCCCAGCTAAATAAGCCACCGCCAGAGGAATCTACCTGTGGCTTTCTCACATAGAACACAGGTGCGATCGGCAGAGTTAGCGCTCCTGTGCATGGAGGAGTCAGGAGAAATATCTGCCGGCTGAACAGATCAGCTGAACCATGGGCCGACAGCTAGGTGTTGTGTATGTGTCCCCTTACTCATAGGAATGATCCTAGGTCTGGTTATATAAATGAGGTGCAAAATATAATGTCTATATTAGTAGCTCCAAATATCTGACGTCTATTCTTTTCTTCCAATAGAATACTTCATTATGGTTATTCTACATCCTGCCATCCACTTCTTCCTTGGATTCTTCTCCGGTGTCGCCTGTACCATCATCTGTGGGTAAGTCTTATACTGATTTATGGGCTACACGGGAGTCTATAGAAGAAACATCCCATCTTCAGGTCATCACACGGATTCAGGAAAGGGAATCATCTAGAGAAGATGTTTCGTGGGTCATAAACTGGCTCTGACCGGTCCGAGCACAATGGACTTTTCTGTATAATTGAAAAAAATGCTGATTGTCATAGATCACAAAAATGACTACAGATCGGGAGAGACAAATAAGATGGCGAAAAATAAATGTCTTCATAACATTCTGCAGAACACAGATAGACTTTACTTTACAATTTGCTACATGACTTCTGTTTTATCACTTTATAGATTTCTGATAAAGAAATGCTGGAGAAAAGATACAGAGAATCGGGCTGATCCTGACGGTATGTACAGCCTAACTAATCTGACATTAATGCATTTTGCAGCATTTTTTATGCTTTTTTGTGTGTTTCTGGCAGCGGTTTTGGCGTGCTCGATTTATCTCTTGTGCATGCTGATAAAGTTTAGTGTTAAAAAAAAGTCCTATTCCATAGAATCTGGTTTTAGCACAAAAAAATACAGCAAAACACGATACTTGCATTTTTGGTGCGGATTTTCTGGGGTTTTTCACCATCCATTGAAGTCAATGGATGAAAAAACACTAAAAGAAGTGACGTGCTGTACGTCCAAAGAAACATGCAAAGCACAAAATTCCGATGACTAAAAAGCAATGTGTGCACAGGAGATTTCTGAAATCTCATGTGTTTTGCTGGTAATGTAAACCGCAACTGAAAATTAGCATGAAAAACACAAAAGCAACATTTTACACTAAACATAATCTCTTAATAGATCTTGACAGTGAATTTACTGTAGACAAAAAGGAAACAATCTAGAAGAAACATAGAATATTTTTCTTTTGAAATGCTGATTTCAATGTTTTGTGTCACAGGAAAACAGGAGAACTCATCTGACCCTGGTTATATGCTCTACACTATAGATTCAGATGAGGATGTGATCATCTTTGAAAGTAAGTTCTCAGGCTATTCATACTTTACAAATTAGCCATTATAAAACCTGTAAAATGTTGATATTCTTTAAGAAACATAGAAGCTTTTATTTTAATAATGTTAATTTGAATGTTACACCTTACAGGAGAACATTTCGATAATATAAAGATTGTAAATGACGAAGCTGCTCATGGACCCATTGCCAAAAACACCGACATCTCTACATCTGGCCCCGATCATGTAACCATCTACATGCCAGATTAGACTGTGGTCGCCGCCTCGGACAGTAAGTTCCTTTTTACTTCATGTTGATAAGAAGAATGCTTACTACCATAAATAAATTCTGTTCTAATCTCCATAACTTGCATAAATTAAAAATCTGCCATCCTAAGCAATATATTATTAAACTGCAGTTCAAGCAATTTCTTAAAATTTCCTGGCCCTCAATCTCAGACCGACAGAGTAGAATCAATGTCCATTAATGAACAACTCATTAATTATACACTATCATTTACAAAACAAGAGGGCAGAGGACTTATTCCACCTCCTCCTCTGACTCCTCCTTTGTCTACTCCTCCGCCTCCTCAAAATTTTGAGAAACATCTTGCCCTGGACAAAGACAGAGAGAAATATTAAGTCGTCATGAAGTTTGTTTTTCAGGAACTTCTGGCTTATGCCAACAAAAACCAAATGTAAGGCTTTAGAGCTTCATAAATATGTTTTATGATCTATGTTATGTATTAGTATTAACAGGCAATAGGCTAAATAATTAGGAATTGGGCACTAATGGCCTAAATATCGATGCGTTACTTTTCTTTATGCAAGCTAAATCATCAGTCTGTGAGCCAAAATTGGCTGCACTACAGGAGAATGGGAGTTGTCATTCTCAAATCACAAATACAATAAAGAATTATATAAATCATCTTTAATAAATCACAATACATAACAATATTTGATGAGTATATAAGTATTGGATGAGCATATAACTACAAATAGAAAACAAACTACAGTCGGTGGTCATGGCAAAAACAAACAGATGAATATTTAATCACGATCACATTTTATACATAGCAATACTGACTTAAAGTGCAAATGTAAAAAATCAAAAGAGCTGATGGCAGAGTAAAAAGTGTTCTATATCCAATGTACTACCAGATTGCATAAGCAAATACTTGTACAAATGCTAAGCCTTAGTAACACAGAAAACCAATAATAAAAACTAAAGTCAGTACTAAGTACAATTAAGCATGCTATAGTACCAAAACTGCCACTCCACCACTTAACCCTGACACTTGTTTCACCATCAATCACAGCTTTTTCATGGGGATATAGGAACAAGGTGCAGTGCTGTATATATACCATGAGGGAGGGATTGCTAGTAAGCTGTAATCTAAACATAGCAGATCCTAAAATAATAGGCAGGGTGCTATTCATATCACAGCACTGATAGGATGTAGAACATACCTGAACATAGACATTAAATAATACCCATTATGTATTACATAGTACAGTGCAATCTGTCTGCTTGTACATATATTAATCTTTACTGTTTTACTAATTTTGTGACATTTATATTGCAGGTGAGGCAGAGCAGGGTCTCGCTGTGAACCCACAGTGAACATGGGATCCAGCTGGAGACGACAACTTTACATCAGCAAAAAGAGGCAGATTCCAGGCTTGGTCTCTGTTCTCCACCACTGGATATGACATTACTGGACTTTCTGCAGCTAGATGCACTCACTGAACAAGTGGGTGTCCTACTGCACTGCAAGGCAGATTCCAGGCTCGGTTTCTGTGCTCCACCATTGGATATGACATTACTGGACTTTCTGCAGCTAGATGCACTCACTGAACAAGTGGGTGTCCTACTGCCCAACGAGGCAGATTCCGGGCTCGGTCTCTGTTCTCCACCATTGGATATGACATTACTGGACTTTCTGCAGCTAGACGCACTCAATGAACAAGTGGGTGTCCTACTGCACAATGAGGCAGATTCCGGGCTCGGTCTCTGTTCTCCACCATTGGATATGACATTACTGGACTTTCTGCAACTAGATGCACTCACTGAACAAGTGGGTGTCCTACTGCACATCGAGGCAGATTCCGGGTTCGGTCTCTGTTCTCATCAATGAACATCTACAGCTTAAGGGAAGTGCAGCCTTTCAGCCATGGTGCCCAAGAGGTTTCCTCCACTGGAGGTTTTTCCTCTCCTGAGTGCTGAAGGTCAAAAGCGGGACTAACTCCTAGCCGCGGTCTACGGACCAAACATTGGGCATGGGCAGGGCCTTGGGGGCAGATCCCAAGTGCGCTCAACCATGTGAAATAGCTTATGCTCAGGAACACTGAGGGATAGCGCTATCAGATAGCTCTACCCATTCATTTCCTTTAGGAATAGAGCTATGGGATAGCTCTACCTGTTCACTTTCTTCATGGATAGCGCTATTGGATAGCTCTACCCGAACAGTATTAACAACAGAGCTTTTTCATACACAAGGTAGGAGTGGCAAGAGAGGTACACCAGGTGTTTATGTTTGCTGTTAGTCTGCATATATGCCAGTATGGTGCATGGTTATACCCCATTGCGAGGTCAGTCTGGTGTGTGATGCAAATTGAGTCTTCAGAGAGGAGGAGGACTTAAACTTTAGCACCACCTATTGGAAGCAGCAATCCTAAAAGTCAATATCGACCCTTTAATGAGTCTTGTCACATGACTTAGGACAAAAGCCAATCCGGAATCTCTATTTGCAGACACATAGTTTGGTGTGTTGCCACTCGTCAGTGCAAAGTATGAGATCTGATTTGGTTAAGTAGGAGGCTTTAGACTGGAATAGCTGCTAGTCCTGGCTCCTCGTTCTCCACAAGTAGAAATGTTACCGCTTAGATCCCAGTCCTAAGCCTCTCATCTAGTCAAGTCTGCAAGATTTTTTGCAAATTCCTAAAAGAAACGTTGTAGTAAGTTTGCAAGTGACAGAGGAGCTTCCTGCAAATCTGATTTTGGGTAATTATATAGCCAATAACAGTTGAGTAATTTCGATTTTAAGTGTTGGACACCAACTGTCCTGTAGATGGGTCATACATTTTAGAGGTCTGGACAACCCCTTTAAGTTCAGTGTATACACATTATACAGCATGCTCCCTCTAGTGGCAACTACAGGCATAAACTTTTTTTTTTTTTTAAAGGAATCCGTCCCCAGATTTTTGCTACCCCATATAAGAGCAGCATGATGTAACGTCAGAGTCTGATTCTAGCGATGTATCACTTACTGGGCTACTCGCTGCAGCTTTGATATCATCACTGTTTTATCTACTGCAGATCTAGCAGTTCTCTGAATGCTGAGATTTCTTGATATTTCTAAGCTCTGAGTGCAATATGACAAGGTAGGATCAAAGTAGATCTGTCGCCAGATTTCACAATACAAACTGCATACAATATTAAAAAGATCTATTGGACCTGATAGATCCAGCAGGCTAAAGGACCAGGTCCTTCTGCCCACTGGGATTTAGCCTGCTCTCTGTGAGAAAGCTAAATTCCAGTTGGCTAAAGGTCCAGGTCCCTGTGAGCGTTTTAATACTAGATCTAGCAGGCTAAAGGACCAGGTACTTCTGCCAACTTGGATTTAGCCTGCTCTCTGTGAGAAAGCTAAATCCCAGTTGACTAAAGGTCCAGGTCCCTGTGAGTGTTTTAGTACTAGATCTAGCAGACTATAGGACCCGGTCCTTCTGCCAACTTGGATTTAGCCTGCTTTCTGTGAGAAAGATAAATCTCAGTCGCCTAAAGGACCAGGTCCATCTGCCAACTTGGATTTAGCCTGCTATCTGTGAGAAAGCTAAATCCCAGTTGGCTAAAGGACCAGGTCCCTGTGTTGTAATACTAGATCAAGCAGGCTAAAGGACCAGGTCCTTCTGCCAACTGGGATTTAGCCAGCTCTCTGTGAGAAAGCTAAATCCCAGTTGGCTAAAGGGCCAGGTCCCTGAGAGTGTTTTAACACTAGACCTAGAAAGCTAAAGAACCAGGTCCTTCTGACAACTTGGATTTAGCCTGCTCTCTGTGAGAAAGCTAAATCCCAGTCGCCTAAAGGACCAGATCCTTCTGACAACTTGGATTTAGCCTGCTCTCTGTGAGAAAGCAAAATCCCAGTTGGCTAAAGGCCAGGTCCTTTAGGGTAGTATAATACCAAACTTAGTAAGCCAAAAGACCTGGTCCTTCTGCCCACTTGGAAATAGCCGACCCTCACTGAGAAAGCTAAATCCAAGTGGCCAGAGGGACTCCTTCTGCCCACTTGGAAATAGCCGGCTCACACTGAGAAAGCTAAATCCAAGTGGATTAAATGATTAGGTCCCTCTATCCACTGGGAAATAGCCGGTTCTCACTGAGAAAGCTAAATCCAAGTGGTTTAAAGGACCAGGTCCCTCTGGCCACTTGGATTTAGCTTTCTCAGTGTGAGCCGGCTATTTCCAAGTGGGCAGAAGGACCAGGTCACTCTGGCCACTTGGATTTAGTTTTCTCAGTGTGAGCTGGCTATTTTCAAGTGGGCAGAAGAACCTGGTCCTTTTGTCCACTAAGCACTAAGTCTGGTATTAAACCTCTCCAAGGGACCTGGCCCTTTAAACCACTTGGATTTAGCTTTCTCAGTGTGAGTCGGCTATTTCCAATTGAGCAGAAGGACCAGAGGTCCCTCTTGCCACTTGGATTTAGCTTTCTCATTGAGAGTCAGCTATTTCCAAGTGGGCAGAAGGACCAGGTCCCTCTGGCCACTTGGGTTTAGCTTTCTCACAGTGAGCAGGCTAAATCCAAGTGGGCAGAAGGACCTGGTCTTTTAGCTTACTAAGTCTGGTATTAAACCTCTCCAAGGGACCTTGTCCTTTAACCCACTGGGATTTAGCTTTTCTCAGTGAGCAAGCTAAATCCAAGTGGGCAGAAGGTCCTGTTCCTTTCGTCCACTAAGTCTGATGTTAAACAACTCCAAGGGACCTGGTCCTTTTGCCCACTTGGATTTAGCTTTCTCAGTGAGAGTCATCTATTTCCAATCTACATGAAGATTTCATCCATTTTAAGTTTATGCTAAGAACATACAACACTGCCCTTCACCTCTCCAAACAAGCCTATTTCAACACCTTCATCACCTCACTGTTCAATAACCCGAAACATCTCTTTGACACTTTTCATTCTCTACTCAACCCAAGAGTACAGGCCCCAACCACGGAGCTCCGAGCTGACGATCTGGCCAATTACTTAAAAGAAAAAATTGACCAGATTCGACAGGAAATTATCTTCCAATCACCTCATACCATGCATTCTCCTCCCTCCCCCACTGCATCTAGCTCACTCTCTGATTTTGAACCAGTCACAGAAGAGGAAGTAAGCAGGCTCCTTGCATCTTCTCGCCCAACCACTTGCACCAGTGACCCATTTCCGTCACATCTCCTCCAGTCCCTTTCCCCTGCTGTCACCCCTCACCTAACTAAAATATTATCCTCTCTCTCCTGGTATTTTTCCCTCCTCATTTAAGCATGCCATCATACATCCACTGCTTAAAAAACATCCCTCGACCAAAACTGTGCCGCTAACTATAGACCTGTCTCTAATCTTCCCTTTATCTCTAAACTCCTGGAACGCCTGGTCCACTCCCGTCTTATCCACTATCTCTCAGAAAACTCTCTTCTTGACCCTCTCCAATCCGGTTTCCGCTCCACTGAAACTGCCCTCACTAAAGTCTCTAATGATCTGCTAACAGCTAAATCAAATGGTCATTACTCCATGCTAATTCTCTTGGGTCTCTCTGCAGCATTCGACACAGTGGATCATCAGCTCCTCCTCACTAGACTCCGTTCCATTGGCCTCAAGGACACCGTTCTCTCATGGTTCTCCTCCTATCTCTCCGACCGCTCCTTTACTGTATCTTTTGCCGGTTCCTCCTCCTGTCACCTTCCCCTTACTGTTGGGGTCCCTCAAGGATCGGTTCTAGACCCCTCCTCTTCTCCTTGTACACTGCCCCTATTGGTCAAACAATCAGTAGATTTGGTTTCCAGTACCATCTCTATGCTGATGACACCCAATTATACGCTTCTTCTCCTGACATCACGCCAGCCTTTCTAGAAAACACCGGCGATTGTCTAAACACTGTGTCTAATATCATGTCCTCACTATATCTGAAACTGAACCTGTCAAAGACTGAACTCCTTGTGTTTCCTCCCTCTACTAATGTAGCTATACCCGACATTGCCATTTCTGTGTGTGGTTCCACTATTACTCCCCAGCAACAGGCCCGCTGTCTTGGGGTCATACTTGATTCCGAGCTTTCCTTTGCCTCCCACATTCGATCACTGGCTCGCTCTTGTCATCTGCACCTCAAAAACATTTCTAGAATTCAACCTTTTCTTACTTTTGACTCTGCAAAAACTCTTACTGTTTCTCTTATTCATTCTCGTCTCGACTATTGTAACTCTCTTCTAATTGGTCTCCCTCTTACCAAACTCTCCCCTTTCCAATCTGTCTTGAATGCTGCAGCCAGGATCATATTCCTCACCAATCGTTACACCGATGCCTCTACCTTGTGCCAGTCATTACACTGGCTACCCATCCACTCCAGAATTCAGTATAAACTTATTACCCTCATCCACAAAGCCCTCCATAGCTCAGCACCACCTTACATCTTCTCCCTTGTTTCAGTATACCACCCTACCCGCGCCCTCCGTTCTGCTGATGACCTGAGGTTAGCATCCTCAATAGTCAGAACCTCCCACTCCCGTCTCCAAGACTTTACACGTGCCGCGCCAATTCTTTGGAATGTACTTCCCAGGTCAATACGATTAGTCCCCAATCCCCAGAATTTTAAGCGTGCCCTGAAAACGCATTTATTCCGACTGGCCTATCGCCTCAACACATTAACCTAATCTATCCCTGTGTGGCACAGCCAAAAGTTTTACCATAACCAGATTTCCCGCATCATGTTCCCACATGCTTTATGCATCCATTAGCCCTCTGTGTTTGTACTGTTACACACTTAACATTATGGCTGGTCCATACAATCAGGGCAACTGTTACCACCCACCTTTCGTGTCTACCTCTTTCCTCATAGACTGTAAGCTTGCGAGCAGGGCCCTCTTTCCTCTTGGTATTTGTTATAATCTACTGTATGTGATTATTGTTATGCTGTAATGTCTATTGTCTGTACAAATCCCCTCTGAAATGTAAAGTGCTGCGGAATATGTCGGCGCTATAAAAATAAAATTTATTATTATTATTATAAGTGGACAGAAGACCAAGGTTCCTCTGGCCACTTGGTTTTAGCCTGCTCACTGTGAAAAGCTAAATCTCAGTGGGCTAAAGGACCAGGTCCCTTGGAGTGGTTTAATACCAGACTTAGTAAGCGAAAAGACCAGGTCCTTCTGCCCACTTGGATTTAGCCTGCTCACCATGAGAAAGCTAAATCCAAGTGGCCAGGGAGATCTGGTAATTCTGCCCACTTTGAAATAGCCGGCTCACAATGAGAAAGCTAAATCCAAGTGGCCAGAGAGATCTCGTCCTTCTGCCCACTTGGAAATAGCCGGTTCACACTGAGAAAGCTAAATCCCAGTGGGTTAAAGGGCCAGGTCCTTTGGAGTAGTTTAATACCAACCTTAGGTTCTGTCTTCCATACCACCCTTAGTGTGTGTATGGCAGACATGGGTAGAGGTCACGTTTTATGATGTCTCTGTGGCCTCTGTATGTATTGGAACCGGGGATCATCTTGGGACATTGATGTGGATTACGCAAGACCTTGTGCATTACATTGGACCTGCAGGTGTTTTTTTTTGGTAAATAAATGGGTGAAAGATGGTGTCTGTTTTTATATTTAAAATCCTTGTTTTTTATCTGTGTGTTCTTTATTTTTATTTACAGTGTTATTAATCGTGGTTTTTCATAGACACCTCTCTTACGAACCCTGGGTTTGATGTAAGCTGTGATTTTTTACAGATAACAGCTGGAATTATACTTAGAGATTACCCCAATTGCCACTGCACAAAAGCAATCAGGAAGAGCTGAGGCAAAGCACAAGAATCAACACATGTAATAGATTATCCATTTAGCATGCAGCTGAGGACTAGTTTTCTTAGTGTGGGAAGGGGCCAATATCCCTGGCCCGTCACAGCTTTTTAATATCAGCCCTTAGCTGTCTGTTTTGCCTTAGTTGTTTATTAAAAATGGAGGGGACCCTAATTAATTTTTTTGGGGAGTCCACTAATTTTTTAATAACCAGCAAATAAAAAGCTAAAAAGCATACAGCTGTTGACTGATTAGTAGGCTGAAAAGGTTCATGTTTATTGGGCCATTCCCAGCATAATGAGACCATATCACAGCCAATAGAGGTCAACGTGGTCTCGATCTTTCATGCTGCAAAATGGGGGTATTAAGGGGTAAAGCTGAAAAAGGGAACAAAATGGGGGTAAGCAGGACAATAGCCCTGAAAAAAATGTGGATATTGAGATTACTTAACCCCTTCACGACCCATGACGCCTACGTAGGCATCATGAAAAGCCGTGCCCAAACGACCCATGACGCCCCCGTAGGCGTCATGCTATAAATAGCCCCCCTGCGGGTCGGGTGACCGGGGTTAATGAAAGGTCACCCGACCCGCACACAAAGGACCCTTTATGCTTCACCACAGGGGGGGTGGCTTAGCCCCCACGTGGCTACGATCGCTCTGATTGGCTGTTGAAAGTGAAACAGCCAATCAGAGCGATACAATCCAGCCATGGCCGATGCTGCAGTAGCATCGGACATGGCTGGAGACACTAATTTAACCCCCCACACCGGCTGGCAGGGGCGATCGGCCCCCGCCACGGACTGACAGCAGCGATGGGCTGCTGCTGTCACGATCTGCCCCCCCTCTTCTTCCTTCCGCTCCCCCGATGTCCAACCCCCCCCTCACCCTCCCCGGTACTTGTCATGTCCCGCTCCGGCTCCCGGTGTCCCGCCGTCCCTCCTGCATGGGCGCCGCCATCTTTGAAAATGGCGGGCGCATGCGCAGTATGATTGCAATATTTCAACAATTAAATTTGGTGAAATATTACAATATATCCATGGCTAGAGACTGCAATCAGATCCCCCACCCACCGACTGATGGCGCCGATCGGCTGCCGCCAACAACTGACGGCAGCTATCGGCAGCCGCAGTCATCATCAGGTCCCCTCCCACTTCCCTCCGCTCCCCCCAGCCATCTGATACCCCCCCACCATCCCCGGTACCTCCTGTCCCTCCAGTAGCTCCTGGCCGTCCCGGTGTCCTGCGTCATGGGCGCCGCCATCTTGGAAAATGGCGGGCGCATGCGCAGTGCGCCGGCTGCAGATTCATTCATTTATTTTGATCACTGTGAGAAACTCTCACAGTGATCAAAATAAAAAAAAAGTAAATAAAACCCCCCTTTATCACCCCCATAGGTAGGGACATATAATAAAATAAAGAAAATATTTTTATTTTTCCATTAGGGTTAGGGTTGGTATTAGGGTTAGGGCTGGCATTAGGGTTAGGGCTTTCATTAGGGTTAGGGCTGGAATTAGGGTTAGGGCTGGAATTAGGGTTAGGGTTGGAATTAGGGTTAGGGCTGGAATTAGGGTTAGGGCTGGAATTAGGGTTGGGATTAGGGCTAGGGTTGTGATTAGGGTTGGAATTAGGGTTAAGATTAGGGTTAGGGGTGGGTTGGGATTAGGGTTAGTCTTGTAGTTAGGTTTAGAGTTGGGATTAGGGTTAGGGGTGTGTTGGGGTTAGGGTTGTGGTTAGGATTATTAGGGTTGGGATTAGGGTTAGGGGTGTGTTGGGTTTAGGGTTGGAGTTAGAATTGAGGGGTTTCCACCGTTTAGGCACATCACAGGGTCTCCGAACGCGACATGGCGCCACCATTTATTCCAGCCAATTTTGCGTTTTAAAAGTCAAACAGCGCTCCCTCCATTCCGAGCCCCGAAATGTGCCCAAACAGTGGTTTACCACCACATATGGGGTATCAGCATACTCAGGAAAAATTGCACAACACCTTTTGGGGTCTAATTTCCACTGTTAACCTTGGGAAGATAAAAAATTGGGGGCTAAAATAATTATTTTTGTGGAAAAAAATGATTTTTTATTTTCATGGCTCTGCGTTATAAACTTCTGTGAAGCACTCGGGGGTTCGAAGTGCTCACCACACATCTGGATAAGTTCCTTGGGGGGTCTAGTTTCCAAAATAGGGTCACTTGTGTGGGGTTTCTACTGTTTAGGCACATCAGAGGCTCTGCAAACGTAACATGATGCCTGCAGACTATTCCATCAAGTCGGCATTTCAATACCTCACTACTTCCCTTCCGAGCCCTGACGTGTGCCCAAACAGTGGTAACCCCCACATATGGGGTACCAGCGTACTCAGGACAAACTGTACGACAACTTTTGGGGTCCAATCTCTCCTGTTACCCTTGTGAAAATAAAAAATTGTGGGCTAAAAAATCATTTTTTGAGGAAAAAAAAATATTTTTTATTTTCACGCCTTTGCGTTATAAACTTCTGTGAAGAACTTGGGGGTTCAAAGTGCTCACCACACATCTAGATAAGTTCCTTGGGTGGTCTAGTTTCCAAAATGGGGTCTGTTGTGAGTTCATTTTCCTCTTCACCATTGAGGTCTGATGAACTCCCTCTTCTGGTGAAGGAAGGTAGTGAGGCTCATTACCAAGCACCTGGGCTGGATGATGATGACTGGGTAACGGGAATTACTGACGCCCTTCTGCCTTGCTGGTGATCTCTCTGAGGGATTCTAGGAGACCAGTCTGATTCCTGCTCCTCAAAAGCTAAGTTTTCTGCTCTGCTTTTTGCATTTGTGTTTTGGTTTTGTTTTGCCTTGTTTTTCTGGATTTCTGCTATTCCTTGCTGGGGTGAGCTGAATTCCTTTTTGCTCTGTCTTCAGAAAATACCTGAGTATTGATATAGTCTTTTTGAAGCCTAGCGTCTTCAGGGCTTTTTTCCCTATCAGCTGTTGGC
Organism: Dendrobates tinctorius; assembly: GCF_039654945.1. NCBI lineage: Eukaryota > Metazoa > Chordata > Amphibia > Anura > Dendrobatidae > Dendrobates > Dendrobates tinctorius. The sequence continues at coordinate 11,599,043 of NW_027361669.1, read as the reverse complement.
TCTTGTTTTGATAGAGTTTTGGCGGATTACAGACAGCAGCTTTTTATCCTGTCCTATTTAGTTAGCTTGGGCCCCATCATTTGCTCAGCCTATCTTTCTATCTGTGTGAGTGTTTTTTCATCTTGCTTCACCGTCATTATATGTTGGGGGCTGCCTATTGCTTTGGGGTCTGCTCTGGGGCAGTTTACATTTCCCTTTCTGTCTTTAGGCTATGTAGTTCTCCGGCTGTGATCGAGGGGTCTAGGGCACCGTAGGAACCCCCCACGGCTACTGCTAGTTGTTGCTGATAGGTTCAGGGGTCTGCAATCCGATAGCTGCCAACTTCTCTGGTTTTCTGGACTTAGCTAGTATTTCTGTTTTTGCCTCCTACGGTGACTCATTCATAACAGAATCACCAGCCATACCGCAGATCCTAGGGTACTCAATAGCAGGAAAGAATTGTTAAAGAAAAAAAAAAAGTGTGTGTATATTTTTTGCTCTATATCTCTGAGGCCGTAGGGGGAATTTTTTTTCTCTCAATGGAGATAAAGCAATTGTCTGATCGTGTGGAGCAGCTCGCTGCGGAAGTGCGGGGAATTTCCACCTACCTTGCTCATTCACATGCTGCTGAACCAAAGATCCCTACTCCTGATGTGTTTTTTGGGGATCGGTCTAAATTTTTGAATTTCAAAAATAATTGTAAATTATTTTTTGCCTTGAAGCCTAACTCGTCATGGAGCTCCGCACAGCAGGTTAAAATTGTCATCTCTTTGCTGCGTGGCGATCCCCAGGATTGGGCGTTTTCTTTGAAACCAGATGATCCTATTCTGACTAATGTGAATGCATTTTTTCAAGCCTTGGGGTTGTTGTATGATGAACCTAATGCTATTGATCAGGCTGAAAAGACCCTGTTGGCATTGAGCCAGGGTCGAGATTCTGCAGAATTGTACTGTCAAAAATTCCGAAAGTGGGTGGTCCTTACTACCTGGAATGATAATGCTTTGGCAGCTCCCTTTCGGAAGGGTTTGTCACAAGCCATAAAAGATACTATGGTGGGATTTCCTGTTCCCTCTGGTCTTGACGATTCTATGTCATTAGCCATTCAGGTTGATCGGCGTTTACGTGAACGCAGGACTGCACGAGAGGTGTTGCCACCTGTTGAACAAGTGTCTGAACCTATGCAATGTGATGGAGTTTTGTCCAGAGAGCAACGTCAGGAGTTCAGAAGGCGTAATAAGCTGTGTTTTTTTGTGGAGATGCCTCGCATATTATTTCTGTCTGTCCTAAACGAGAGAAACGTTTTGCACACACGTTTTCTGTGGGTGGTGTTCAACCTAAGTTTCTTCTGGCAATTACTCTGATCTGCTCCCTGTCCACATTTTCCGCCAAGGCTTTTGTGGATTCGGGAGCAGCCCTGAACCTAATGGACTTGGATTTTGCTAAACGTTGTGGATTTCCGATGACACCTCTGCGGATGCCTATCCCTTTGAGGGGGATAGATGCTACTCCTTTGGCGAAAAATAAACCTCAGTTTTGGACCCAGGTGGTAATGCGGGTTTCCCCAGACCATCAAGAAAATTGCAGATTTTTGGTGTTGCATAATTTGCATGATACCATTGTTCTGGGGTTTCCCTGGTTGCAAATTCATAATCCAGTTTTGTATTGGAAATCTGTGTCTGTGGTGAGTTGGGGTTGTCGGTGTGCCCTTAGTGAGGCTCCGGTTTTTTCCACCTCTCCTCAGTCGCATGATGTTCCTGACTATTTGGCGGATTTTTATGATGTATTTAGTGACAATGAGTCTGCGTCTTTGCCTCCTCATAGGAGTTATGACTGTGCAATTGAACTGAGCCCGGGGTGTAAATTTCCCAAGGGTCGGCTCTTCAATTTATCTGTACCCGAGCACAAGGCTATGCGATCCTATATTAAGGAGGCGTTGGAGAAGGGTCATATTAGACCATCCTCTTCACCATTAGGTGCTGGGTTTTTTTTCGTGGCCAAAAAGGATGGTTCATTAAGGCCTTGTATTGATTATCGTGCCCTCAACAAAATTACTATTAAATATCAGTATCCGTTACCCCTGATTTCGGATCTATTCTCCAGAGTTAAAGGAGCTTGCTGGTTTACCAAGCTTGACCTCAGGGGGGCGTATAATCTTATCCGCATTAAGCATGGGGATGAATGGAAGACGGCGTTTAATACTCCGGAGGGACATTTTGAGTACCTGGTGATGCCTTTTGGGCTCACTAATGCCCCTTCTGTCTTCCAGTGCTTCATGAACGATATTTTCCGAGACTTTGTGGATAAATTTTTGAGTATCTATCTGGATGATATTTTGATCTTCTCCAAGGATTGGGATTCTCATGTGGAACATGTTCGGACTGTGGTCCAGATCTTGAGGGAGAATTCCCTGTATGTCAAAGGATCGAAATGCCTTTTTGGGGTACAGAGGATTTCTTTTTTGGGATTTTTTTGTCTCCATCAACTATTGAAATGGACCCGGCCAAGGTACAGGCCATTTATGTTTGGGCTCAGCCCACTTCTTTGAAGGCCCTCCAGAAGTTTTTGGGTTTTGCTAATTTTTATCGGAAATTTATAGCAAAATTTACTAGTATTGCCAAGCAATTGACTGATCTGACTAAGAAGGGTGCTGATGTGTTGAATTGGTCTCCAGAGGCTGTTTCTTCCTTTCAGGAGCTGAAGCGAAGATTCACTTCTGCCCCGGTTTTGCGGCAACCTGATGTCTCACTCCCGTTCCAGTAGAGGTGGACGCTTCTGAGATTGGTGCAGGAGCTGTTTTGTCCCAAAAGGATCCTGTAACATCTAAAATGAATCCCTGTGCTTTCTTTTCCCGAAAGTTCTCTCCATCTGAACGTAACTATGATGTGGGGAATCGGGAAATGTCAGCCATGAAATTGGCATTTGAAGAGTGGAGACATTATTTGGAGGGAGCTAAACATCAAGTCGTGGTCCTTACTGACCACAAGAATTTGATTTACCTTGAGTCGGCCAAACGCTTGAACCCTAGACAGGCTAGGTGGGCCTTGTTTTTTACACGTTTTGATTTTGTGGTCTCTTTTCTTCCTGGCACTAAGAATGTCAAGGCTGACGCTCTCTCTAGGAGCTTCTTTGCTGATTCTCCTGTGGTGACCAAGCCTGCTACCATCTTAGGCGAAGGGGTAGTTCTTTCTGCCATCTTGCCAGATTTGAGACGTGCTCTGGAAGAGTTCCAGGAGGACAAACCTGAGCGTTGTCCCAGTGGAAAGTTGTATGTTCCTGACCAGTGGAAGAAGAGAGTGATGTCTGAAGTTCATTGCTCTGCATTGGCTGGTCATCCAGGTATTTTTGGTACTAGAGATCTGGTGAGTCGGTCTTTTTGGTGGCTCGCCATGTCTCGTGATGTCAGGAATTTTGTGCAGTCCTGTGGGACTTGCTCCCGGTCTAAACCTTGTTCTCGCTCTAGTGGGTTGTTGATGCCTTTGCCGGTCCCCAGGAGGCCATGGACCCATATTTCAATGGATTTCATCTCTGATATGCCTGTCTCTCAGAGAATGACTGTTATTTGGGTGATTTGTGATAGGTTCTCTAAGATGGTTCATCTTGTACCACTCCCTAAGTTGCCATCTTCCTCTGAGTTGGTGCCCCTGTTTTTGCAACAGGTGTTTCGCTTGCACGGGATTCCTGAGAACATTGTATCTGACAGAGGAGTTCAGTTTGTGTCTAGATTTTGGAGGACTTTCTGTTCCAAGCTGGGAATTCAGTTGTCCTTCCTTTTCACCCTCAGACCAATGGGCAGACGGAGAGAACAAACCAGACCTTGGAGTCGTATTTGAGATGTTTTATTTCCGCTGATCAGGATGATTGGGTTTCATTTTTGCCCTTGGCCGAATTTGCTTTAAATAATAGAGCTAGTTTTGCCACTTTGATGTCACTTTTTTTTTGTAACTTTGGGTTTCATCCTCGATTTTCTTCAGGGCAGGTGGAGCCTTCTGCCTGCCCAGGTGTTGACACTGTGGTGGAGAGAATGCACCAGATCTGGGACCAAGTGGTGGATAAGTTATCTCTCACCCAGGAAAAGGCCCAGCGGTTTTCCAACCGACATAGGACCATTGGTCCCCAGTTTAAGGTTGGTGATATGGTTTGGTTATCATCAAAAAACATTGCTATGAAGGTGGCTTCTCCTAAGCTTAAGCCTAGATTTATTGGACCTTACAAGATTTTGGAGATTATTAATCCGGTCTCTTTTCGATTGGCTCTTCCTATCACATTTAAAATCCATAATGTGTTTCATAAGTCCTTGTTGAAGAGGTTTGTTGAACCAGTAGTTCCTGGGGTGGCACCTCTGGACCCTGTATTGGTTGAAGGTAACATGGAATATGAGGTAGAGAAGATACTGGATTCCCGTCTGGCTAGACAGAGACTCCAGTATTTGGTTAAGTGGAAGGGTTATGGTCAGGAGGATAATTCCTGGGTCTCTGCCTCTGATATTCATGCCAAAAGATTGGTGCGTGTCTTTCATCGGGCTCACCCTGATTGCCCTGGTGGCATGGATGAGGGTTCGGTGACCCCTCCTCAAGGGGGAGGTACTGTTGTGAGTTAATTTTCCCCTTCACCATTGAGGTCTGATGAACTCCCTCTTCTGGTGAAGGAAGGTAGTGAGGCTCATTACCAAGCACCTGGGCAGGATGATGATGACTGGGTGATGGGAATTACTGACTGGATATAAGGCAGCCGACGCCCTTCTGCCTTGCTGGTGATCTCTCTGAGGGATTCTAGGAGACCAGTCTGATTCCTGCTCCTCAAAAGCTAAGTTTTCTGCTCTGCTTTTTGCATTTGTGTTTTGGTTTTGTTTTGCCTTGTTTTTCTTGATTTCTGCCATTCCCTGCTGGGGTGAGCTGAATTCCTTTTTGCTCTGTCTTCAGAAAATACCTGAGTACTGATATAGTCTTTTTGAAGCCTAGCGTCTTCAGGGCTTTTTTCCCTATCAGCTGTTGGCTCTTGTTTTGATAGGGTTTTGGCGGATTACAGACAGCAGCTTTTCTATCCTGTCCTATTTAGTTAGCTTGGGCACCATCATTTGCTCAGCCTATCTTTCTATCTGTGTGAGTGTTTTTTCATCTTGCTTCACCGTCATTATATGTTGGGGGCTGCCTATTGCTTTGGGGTCTGCTCTGGGGCAGTTTACATTTCCCTTTCTGTCTTTAGGCTATGTAGTTCTCTGGCTGTGATCGAGGGGTCTAGGGCACCGTAGGAACCCCCCACGGCTACTGCTAGTTGTTGTTGATAGGTTCAGGGGTCTGCAATCCAATAGCTGCCAACTTCTCTGGTTTTCTGGACTTAGCTAGTATTTCTGTTTTTGCCTCCTACGGTGACTCATTCATAACAGGGGTCACTTGTCAGGGGTTTCCACTGTTTAGGCGCATCAGGGGCTCTGCAAACGTAACATGACACCTGCAGACCATTCCATCAAGTCGACATTTCAAAACGTCACTACTTCCCTTCCGAGCCCCGACGTGTGCCCAAACAGTGGTTCCCCCACATATGGGGTACCAGCATACTCAGGACAAACTGTACAACATCTTTTGGGGTCCAATCTCTCCAGTTACCCTTGTGAAAATAAAAAATTGTGGGCTAAAAAATCATTTTTTGAGGAAAAAAAATATTTTTTATTTTCACGCCTTTGCATTATAAACTTCTGTGAAGAACTTGGGGGTTCAAAGTGCTCACCACACATCTAGATATGTTCCTTGGGTGGTCTAGTTTTCAAAATGGGGTCACTAGTCAGGGGTTTCCCCTGTTTAGGCGCATCAGGGGCTCTGCAAACGTAACATGATGCCCGCAGACCATTCCATCAAGTCGACATTTCAAAACGTCACTACTTCCCTTCCGAGCCCCGACGTGTGCCCAAACAGTGGTTCTCCCCCACATATGGGGTACCAGCATACTCAGGACAAACTGTACAACAACTTTTGGGGTCCAATCTCTCCTGTTACCCTTGTGAAAATAAAAAATGGTGGGCTAAAAAATCATTTTTTGAGGAAAAAAAATATTTCTATTTTCACAGCTCTGCATTATAAACTTCTGTGAAGCACCTGAGGGTTCAAAGTGCTCACTATCCATCTAGATAAGTTCCTTGGGGGGTCTAGTTTCCAAAATGGGGGAATTTGTGGGGGAGCTCCAAATTTTAGGCACGCAGGGGCTCTCCAAACACGAAATGGTGTCCACTAATGATGGAGCTAATTTTTCATTCAAAAAGTCAAATGGCGCTCCTTCCCTTCTGAGCCCTACCGTGCGCCCAAACAGTGGTTTACCCCCACATATGGGGTACCAGCGTACTCAGGACAAACTGGACAATAACTTTTGGGGTCCAATTTCTCCTGTTAGCCTTATGAAAACAAAAAATAGTGGGCTAAAAAATCATTTTTGAGGAAAAAAAATATTTTTTTATTTTCTCTGCTCTGCGTTATAATCTTCTGTGAAGCACTTGGGGATTCAAAGTGCTCACTACACATCTAGATAAGTTCCTTCGGGGGTCTAGTTTCCAAAATGGGGTCACTTGTGGGGGAGCTCCAATGTTTAGGCACACAGGGGCTCTCCAAACGCGACATGGTGTCCGCTAACGATTGGAGTTAATTTTTCATTAAAAAAGTCAAATGGCACTCCTTCCCTTCCGGGCCCTGCCGTGCGCCCAAACAGTGGTTTGTGACCACATATGAGGTATCAGTGTACTCAGGAGAAATTTCCCAACAAATTTTAGGATCCATTTTACCCTGTTGCCCATGTGAAAATGAAAAACCTGAGGCTAAAAGAAAATTTTTGTGAAAAAAAGTACTTTTTTATTTCTACGGATCAATTTGTGAAGCACCTGGGGGTTCAAAGTGCTCATTATGCATCTACATAAGTTCCTTGGAGGGTCTAGTTTCCAAAATGGGGTCACTTGTGGGGGCGCTCCAATGTTTAGGCACACAGGGACTCTCCAAACGCAACATGGCAATGCTAAATATTCCAGCATATTTTCCATTCAAAAAGTCAAATGGCGCTCCTTCCCTTCTGAGCCCTGCCGTGCGACCAAACAGTGGTTTATGACCACATATGAGATATCGGTGTACTCAGGAGAAATTTCCCAACAAATTTTAGGATCCATTTTACCCTGTTGCCCATGTGAAAATGAAAAACCCTTCAGCTAAAAGAAAATTTTTGTGAAAAAAAAGTACTTTTTTTTTCTTCGGATCAATTTGTGAAGCACCTGGGGGTTCAAAGTGCTAATTATGCATCTAGATAAGTTCCTTGGAGGGTCTAGTTTCCAAAATGGGGTCACTTGTGGGTGAGCTCCAATGTTTAGGCACACAGGGACTTTCCAAACGCGATATGGTAACCGATAAATATTCCAGCATATTTTCCACTCAAAAAGTCAAATGGCGCTCCTTCCCTTCTGAGCCCTGCCGTGCACCCAAACAGTGGTTTATGACCACATATGAGGTATCAGGGTACTCAGAAGAAATTCCCCAACAAATTTTAGGATCCATTTTATCCTGTTACCCATGTGAAAATGAAAAAAATGATGCTAAAAGAAAGTTTTTGTTGGAAAAATTAAAATGTCCATTTTTTCCTTCCATGTTGCTTTAGTCCCTGTGAAGCACCTGAAGGGTTAATAATCTCCTTGAATGGAGTTTTGAGTAGCTTGAGGGGTTCAGTTTTTAGAATGGTGTCACTTTTAGGTATTTTCTGCCATATAGACCCCTCAAAGTGACTTCAAATGTGAGGTGGTCCCTAAAAAAAAATGGTTTTGTAAATTTCGTTGTAAAAATGAGAAATCGCTGGTCAACTTTTAACCCTTATAACTTCCTAACAATAAAAAATTTTGTTTCCAAAATTGTGCTGATGTAAAGTAGACATGTGGGAAATGTTATTTATTAACTATTTTGTGTCATATAACTCTCTGGTTTAACAGAATAAAAATTCAAAATTTGAAAATTGTGAAATTTTCAAAATTTTCGCCAAATTTCCATTTTTTTCACAAATAAACGCAAAAATGATCAACCTCAATTTACCACTAACATGAAGCCCAATATGTCACGAAAAAACAATTCATTATTTGAATGAAGCCACCAGACAACTTTCAGAGGTTAATACTTACATGAAGCTTAAAAATGATCCCAGAGGAAAATTTAAAAATGATCTTCGTTCTTTTCTCAGGAGATATGTTGAATTAGGGGTCATCCCCAAGAAATTAGCAGAACGCTTGCTACCGGAGTTCCCCAAAAAACCCTATTGTACTGTATTCGTAAAATACATAAGTCTATGTCTTGCCCTCCCAGCCGACCCATTGTGTCCGGGATAGGGTCTCTTACTGAACCTCTCTCCCAGTATATGGATTGGCTGCTTCATCCTCTTCTTGGCGACATCTCCTCCTATATAAAGGACACTAAGGATTTTTTGAAAGTTGTCAATGATTTTGAATAGCAGCCTGGTTTTTCTCTTGTGTCCATTGATATGGAAAGTCTGTAATAAGATTCCCCAGGATTTAGGGGTAGATGTGATAAGGGAAATTTTAGCCACAACGACAAAGATGCTGCATTCATTGACTTTGTATGTGAGGGGATTTGTTTTGTTTTTAGACACAATGCATTTAAATTTCAGAATACTTGGTACTTACAGCAGTTTGGGACCGCGATGGGGACACCGGTGGCGTGCACTTTCGCCAATCTTTTTTTGGCTGTTTTTGAAAACAGGCATATCTATTCACTTTCAAACGTCTTTTTGAAGAAACACATCAAGATGTATATTAGATATGTGGATGATGTATTCATTGTGTGGGACGGCCCCCCAGATACATTTGACAATTTTGTGGATTATCTTAACAATTTAGGTGACATCAACATGTCATTTACTTCCAAATGGGGGCACCTCAATTGAATGTTTGGATTTTTTTTAGAAGTTAGAGAGGGTTCTCTCGTTACTTCAGTTTTTCGTAAACATCATCCACTAACGCCGTGTTTCACTATGACAGTTATCACCCTTTTTACATGAAAAATTCTTTACCGTACAGTCAGTTTCTTAGACTAAAACGTATAAATAATACTAAGAAAGGCTTTGTTGACCAATCACGAGAATTATATAGCAGATTTTTGAAGAGGGGGTACCCTGAAAACCTGCTAAAAAAAAACACAGACCAGGTTTAATCAGAACTCAAGTGGTGAGGCGAATAAAAGGGTTAATTGCAAGAAGAATGAAAAGGGGTTTGTTTTTTCGTTTGATTTTAGTCCTATGGATGGGGCAGTCAGGTCTGCAATCCGTAAAAATTGGCACATTTTAAGTCACGATACTGATTTATCAGAAGTGGTGGAGCGAGGACCCCTTTCTGCTTGTAGGAAAAGTGTCAGTTTAAAGGATATTCTTGTACATAATCGCATGGAAAATCCACATAGTAATTGGCTCAATTTGATGCCCCCGAAAGGTAATTATCGATGTGGGCAGTGCCCGTTTTGTTCTAATCATATTCTTGACCGTTGTTTACGTATAGGATCGGTAACTCATTATGTCACTGATTTTATTTCATGCAAAACCACTCATGTTGTTTATGTTTTATTTTGTCCTTGTAAGTTTTTTTATATAGGGAAAACTATACGTCCTCTTTATGTTAGGTTTAGGGAGCACTTCAATTCTAATTTAACAGGCAAAGGGGTTCCTAGACTTATTAACCATATGAGAGAAGCACACGGTGGCAATCCCGATGCATTATCATTTGCTGGTATAGAAATGGTTACTCTATCCTCACGGGGAGGTGATCTGAATAGGAATTTACTGAAATGAGAGGCCAGGTGGATTATGCAAACCCGTGCTATAGAGCGCACGGGACTCAATTAGAGGATTGATATGTGTGTTTTTTTGTGATATGAAAAAAAATTTTTGTAAAAAAAACTTTGTAAAAATTTTTTTTTTGAAAAATCATTATTTTTTCTCCATTTTCTGGCTTGTGTTTTTTTCTCTTTCCTTTTGTATTTATGGTACTATTATATGTATTATATATTTATATTTTTGTTTTCACTTATGTGAACTATGTACATATATATTTTGTTGATTGCTCAGCAGGTGAGCGGCACCGGTGGGAGGGGTCCTGACTTCTGGTTGTGGGTATTTCCTCCTTGGCCGGCTGCAGCTCACCATAACCTGTGGAAGCAACTTTGCAGCGTGAAACGATCGTCGTTGCTATCTCCTTTTTGCACCCGTTCTCCCGCTGATATGCTTTTATAATAAAGCCTTGACTACACTACCCGGTGAGTGCCGTTCTTTTCCACTATTTTTTGCTATATGAATTAGCTTATTTTCCCTGAATGTGCACCTAAGGGTAAAGCAGTTGTATTGCCGGCTGCGTCTCTTTTATACACGTATGTTGGTTCGGATGTGTGGACTATTGTGATGGTGCTCGCCTTCTATTTCTGGACTTTGTATCATTGTTATTAGTGATGAGCGAACGTGTTGGGATAAGGTGTTATCTGAGCATGCTCGGGTGCTATCCGAGTGTCTTTGGCGTGCTCAAAAAATATGGCTGTGTCTTGTCGCTGTTCGACAGGCACAACACATGCAGGGATTCCCTGTTTGTTAGTCAATCCCTGCATGGGGCTATCAAACATCCACAAGACATGCAGCCACGGGGACTCAAACATATTATTCGAGCATGCCTGAGACATTCGGTTAGCACCCGAGCATGCTCAGATAACACCTTATCCCAGCATGTTCCCTCGTCGCTAATTGTTGTACAAATTTGTGATTGAGGATGATGTCACATTTACATGTAGCTGAAACGTGGGGCCCTGGAGTTGATTTCTGGTGGGCCCTTAGCACCTCAATCCAAAACTGAACACAGATATTACTGACCTTCTCCATTCCAGTCAGTTTTTGCGCTTTGGCTGAGGTGGAGGGATCACAACTACAGCGCACATCACCTACCATCTATCTGTTATCTATCTAACGATCTATCTATAATCTATTTAACTATCTATCTATCCCTTATCTATCATCTATCTATTATCTATCTGTCGATCTATCTATCTCTATCTGTCTATACAGGCTCAATGTGAGCCGAAATGTCATCATGATGGGCTATTAAACTGAAGCACTTCTATTTTTTTCACTTTGAATGGTGTGCTGCCTCCATTTTTTAATATCTATCTATTATCTATCTATTTTCAATAAATTTACTATCTATTATCTATCTATTTATCTGTCTTTCTATTATCTATCTATCTATTAGCTATCTATTAGTCTGTCTATCTATCTATTATCTATCATCTATCTATCTATCTATCATCTATCTAGCTAACTAGCTCATATCTACTTCTTTACCAACCTGGGCAAAACTTGAATGGCCCCAATAAAAAAACTTCAACAGAATTTTGAACTATCACAAGGTTTTTATTTGTACTGAACTTCTCAGTTGTGAAAAAGGGACCTTCTAGGCGCTCCCAGTCTCCAGAGCTCGGGTGTGACTGCAAACTGCCCCATTATAGTTATGGCCCAGCCGCCACAAACACGCAATAACTTCCTTCTATGACAGAATCACTGACTGAGTGGATCAGGGAAATGCTGTAGATATAGTATATCTTTACTTCAGCAAAGCATTTGACAAAGTATCTCACACAATCCTTATTGAAAAAATGACTAAGTATGGAATGGACAAGGCAACTGTAAGGTGGATTCATAACTGGCTTAGTGATCGGACCCAAAGAGTGGTCGTAAATGGCTGCACATCCAGTTGGAAGAATGTCTCAAGTGGGGTAACACAGGACTCTGTCGTGGGCCCTGTATTGTTCAACATCTTTATCAATGATTTAGATGAAGGGATTGAGGGTAAACTGATTACATTTGCTGATGACACAAAGCTAGGAAGCATAGCCAATACTAGAGAAGAGAGAGAGAGGATTCAAAAAGATATAAATAAACTGGAGCAGTGGGCAGCAACTAACAGAATTGATTTTAACAGGGAAAAATTTAAAGTACTACATCTGGGCAATAAAAATAAAAAAAGCATATACAGAATGTGAGGAATAGGGTTAAATAACAGTACATGTGAAAAAGACTGAACATGAGTCAACAGTGTGATACAGCAGCAAAAAAGGCAAATGCAATTCTAGGATGTATTAACAGAAGCATACAGTCTAGATCACGTGAAGTCTTTATCCCCCTCTACTCCTCCTTGGTCAGACCTCATCTGGAATACTGTGTCCAGTTTTGGGCGCCACATTTTAAAAAAGACATCAACAAACTGGAGCAAGTTCAGAGAAGACTGACCAGAATGGTGACCGGTCTGCAAACCATGTCCTATGAGAAACAGTTACAGGATTTGGGAATGTTTAGCTTGCAAAAGAGAAGACTGAGAGGATGCTTAATAGCTGTCTACAAATATCTCAGGTATCAGCGTACTCAGGACAAATTGCACAATAACTTTTGAAGTCCAATTTCTCCTGTTACCCTTGGTAAAAAAAAATTGGACCTGAAGTAATTTTTTTTGTGAAAAAAAGTTAAATATTCTTTTTTTTTTAAACATTCAAAAAATTCCTGTGAAGCACCTGAAGGGTTAATAAACTTCTTAAATATGGCTCTGAGCACCTTGAGGGGTGCAGTTTTTAGAATGGTGTCACTTTTCAGTATTTTTTATCATATAGACCCCTTAAAGTGACTCCAAATGTGATGTGGTCCCTAAAAAAATGGTGTTGTGAAAATGAGAAATCGCTGGTCAAATTTTAACCCTTATAACATCCTAAAAAAACCCATTTTGCTCCAAAATTGTGCTGATGTAAAGTAAACATGTGGAAAATGTTATTTATTAAGTTATTTGTGTGCCGTATCTCTGTGATTTAAGGGCATAAAAATTCAAAGTTGGAAAATTACTAAATTTTCAAAATTTTTACCAAATTTCCGTAATTTTCACAAATAAACGCAAGCTACATGAATGAAATTTTACTACTAACATTAAGCACAACATGTCACGAGAAAGCAATGTCAGAATCACCAGGATCCTTGGAAGCATTCCAGAGTTATGACCTCATAAAGGGACAGTGGTCAGAATTGTAAAAATTGGCCCGGTCATTAACGTGCAAACCACCCTTGGGAGTAAAGGGGTTAAGAAACACACATAATATAAATGAATGAAGCTGCTTGATCTTTAGTGGTTACAAGTATCTGACATCACTCGTGTTCCGCTCCTCTGTGATGTCACTCGTGTTCCGCTCCTCTGTGATGTCACACTTAGATCACCATTGTGACCTCACGGACTGAGGGGTTATACGGAGTGACACTGCAGGAAGAGGCTTTGTCTGGAAAGACTCACTGTGTGTTACACAACTAGCGATATTCCTCCGGGATAAACTGCTGTTTTGATTTCTTCTGATCGTGACTGAGCTATTAAGATCTGTACAAGGTGCTCCTATCAACATCCGCCGCCAGCATTTTGGGCTTTGGCCCCTGGAGGTAAGTGTTTTCCCAGAAATTTATCCAATATGGGGTTATTGTTAGTAAGTCACATGGTACATTTCTTGGAGGATTCTTCATGTGTCACTTGTAATTCCAGGAGCCTTCTCCCATCATGTATTCCCTATTCCAGGCTCAAACAAATTGTAAGCTTGAATGGAGATCCCCTGTAAGCGAAAAAGAAGTCACGTGTATCTCTGATCTTCAAATTTGTGACTTCATCAATACTTTAGGGGAAAATAATTACAAATTTATATTAATGTCATGATCCAGGTCGGGGTGTGATTCTTGCTTTTCTTTCCCTGGCCTGGTCATGGAGGGGTTAACTTTTCCTGCCTCTTTTTGGTTCTTGGGTGGCTATGTATTGGTGCAGTTTTTGGTAGCCTTTGTCAGTGATAGCTCTGGCCCTTGGTTTGAGCAACTGATCTGTATACCCTATCTGTATACAGTAAGTGCAAAACTTTTTTCCCATAACAGCTCCCCCTGGTGGTGGTGCTCCGTAGTTGCATTACAGGTAATTGGGGAATTTATCCAACTTGTTGGTATTTACTATTTTCCTGATCTGTTCAGTCTTAGAGTTCAGACCCCCATACACATGAGACTAGTGACAGACCAATTCCCCAATATCAGCAGCTCTGCCCACAGTCCAAGTGTTGATTCTTTTGTTCCCAGCTAAATAAGCCACCACCAGAGGAATCTACCAGCGGCTTTCTTACATAGAACACAGGTGCGATCGGCAGAGCTAGCGCTCCTGTGCATGGAGGAGTCAGGAGAAATATCTGCCGGCTGAACAGATCAGCTGAACCATGGGCCGACAGCTAGGTGTTGTGTATGTGTCCCCTTACTCATAGGAATGATCCTAGGTCTGGTTACATAAATGAGGTGCAAAATATAATGTCTATATTAGTAGCTCCAAATATCTGACGTCTATTCTTTTCTTCCAATAGAATTCTTCATTATGGTTATTCTACATCCTGCCATCTACTTCTTCCTTGGATTCTTCTCCGGTGTCGCCTGTACCATCATCTGTGGGTAAGTCTTATACTGATTTATGGGCTACACGGGAGTCTATAGAAGAAACATCCCATCTTCAGGTCATCACACGGATTCAGGAAAGGGAATCATCTAGAGAAGATGTTTAGTGGGTCATAAACTGGCTCTGACCGGTCCGAGCACAATGGACTTTTCTGTATAATTGAAAAAAATGCTGATTGTCATAGATCACAAAAATGACTGTAGATCGGGAGAGACAAAATAGATGGCGAAAAATAAATGTCTTCATAACATTCTGCAGAACACAGATAGACTTCACTTTACAATTTGCTACATGACTTCTGTTTTATCATTTTATAGACTTCTGATAAAGAAATGCTGGAGAAAAGATACAGAGAATAGGGCTGATCCTGACGGTATGTACAGCCTAACTAATCTGACACTAACCTATTTTGCAGCATTTTTTATGCTTTTTTGTGTGTTTCTGGCAGCGGTTTTGGCGTGCTCGATTTATCTCTTGTGCATGCTGATAAAGTTTAGTGTTAAAAAAATCCTATTCCATAGAATCTGGTTTTAGCACAAAAAAATACAGCAAAACACGATACTTGCATTTTTGGTGCGGATTTTCTGGGGTTTTTCACCATCCATTGAAGTCAATGGATGAAAAAACACTAAAAGAAGTGACGTGCTGTACGTCCAAAGAAACATGCAAAGCACAAAATACCGATGACTAAAAAGCAATGTGTGCGCAGGAGATTTCTGAAATGTCATATGTTTTGCTGGTAATGTAAACCGCAACTGAAAATTAGCATGAAAAACACAAGAGCAACATTTTACACTAAACATAATCTCTTAATAGATCTTGACAGTGAATTTACTGTAGACAAAAAGGAAACAATCTAGAAGAAACATAGAATATTTTTCTTTTGAAATGCTGATTTCAATGTTTTGTGTCACAGGAAAACAGGAGAACTCATCTGACCCTGGTTATATGCTCTACACTATAGATTCAGATGAGGATGTGATCATCTTTGACAGTAAGTTCTCAGGCTTTTCATACTTTACAAATTAGCCGTTATAAAACCTGTAAAATGTTGATATTCTTTAACAAACATAGAAGCTTTTATTTTAATAATGTTAATTTGAATGTTACACCTTACAGGAGAACATTTCGATAATATAAAGATTGTAAATGAAGAAGCTGCTCATGGACCCACTGCCGAAAACACCGACATCTCTACGTCTGGCCCCGATCATGTAACCATCTACATGCCAGATTAGACTGTGGTCGCCGCCTCGGACAGTAAGTTCCTTTTTTCTTCATGTTGATAAGAAGAATGCTTACTACCATAAAAATAATCTGTTCTAATCTCCATAACTTGCATAAATTAAAAATCTGCCATCCTAAGCAATATATTATTGAACTGCAGTTCAAGCAATTTCTTAAAATTTCCTGGCCCTCAATCTCAGACCGACAGAGTAGAATCAATGTCCATTAATGAACAACTCATTAATTATACACTATCATTTACAAAACAAGAGGGCAGAGGACTTATTCCACCTCCTCCTCTGTCTCCTCCTTTGTCTACTCCTCCACTTCCTCAAAATATTGAGAAACATCTTGTCCTGGACAAAGACAGAGAGAAATATTAAGTCGTCATGAAGTTTGTTTTTCAGGAACTTCTGGCTTATGCCAAAAAAACCAAATGTAAGGCTTTAGAGCTTCATAAATATGTTTTATGATCTATGTTATGTATTAGTATTAACAGGCAATAGGCTAAATAATTAGGAATTGGGCACTAATGGCCTAAATATCGATGCGTTACTTTTCTTTATGCAAGCTAAATTATCAGTCTGTGAGCCAAAATTGGCTGCACTACAGGAGAATGGGAGTTGTCATTCTCAAATCACAAATACAATAAAGAATTATATAAATCATCTTTAATAAATCACAATACATAACAATATTTGATGAGTATATAACTATTGGATGAGCATATACAGTCATGGCCAAAAGTATTGACACCCCTGCAATTCTGTCAGATAATACTCAGTTTCTTCCTGAAAATGATTGCAAACACAAATTCTTTGGTATTATTATCTTCATTTAATTTGTCTTAAATGAAAAAACACAAAAAGAATTGTCCTAAAGCCAAATTGGATATAATTCCACACCAAACATAACAAAGAGGGTGGACAAAAGTATTGGCACTGTTTGAAAAATCATGTGATGCTTCTCTAATTTATGTAATTAACAGCACCTGTAACTTACCTGTGGCACCTAACAGGTGTTGGCAATAACTAAATCACACTTGCAGCCAGTTAACATGGATTAAAGTTGACTCATCCTCTGTCCTGTGTCCTTGTGTGTACCACATTGAGCATGGAGAAAAGAAAGAAGACCAAAGAACTGTCTGAGGACTTGAGAAACCAAATTGTGAGGAAGCATGAGCAATCTCAAGGCTACAAGTCCATCTCCAAATACCTGAATGTTCCTGTGTCTACCGTGCACAGTGTCATCAAGAAGTTTAAAGCCCTTGGCACTGTGGCTAACCTCCCTAGATGTGGCCGGAAAAGAAAAATTGACAAGAGATGTCAACGCAAGATTGTGCGGATGTTGGATAAAGAACCTCCACTAACATCCAAACAAGTTCAAGCTGCCCTGCAGTCCGAGGGTACAACGGTGTCAACCCGTACAATCCGTCAGCATCTGAATGAAAAGGGACTGTATGGTAGGAGACCCAGGAAGACTCCATTTCTTACCCCGAGACATAAAAAAGCCAGGCTGGAGTTTGCCAAAACTTACCTGAAAAAGCCTAAAACATTTTGGAAGAATGTTCTCTGGTCAGATGAGACAAAAGTAGAGCTTTTAGGGCAAAAGCATCAACATAGAGTTTACAGGAGAAAAAAGAGGCATTCAAAGAAAAGTACACGGTCCCTACAGTCAAACATGGCGGAGGTTCCCTGATGTTTTGGGGTTGCTTTGCTGCCTCTGGCACTGGACTGCTTGACCGTGTGCATGGCATTATGAAGTCTGAAGACTACCAACAAATTTTGCAGCATAATGTAGGGTCCAGTGTGAGAAAGCTGGGTCTCCCTCAGAGGTCATGGGTCTTCCAGCAGAACAATGACCCAAAACACACTTCAAAAGGCACTAGAAAATGGTTTGAGAGAAAGCACTGGAGACATCTAAGGTGGCCAGCAATGAGTCCAGACCTGAATTCCATAGAACACCTGTGGAGAGATGTAAAAATGGCAGTTTGGAGAAGGCACCCTTCAAATATCAGGGACCTGGAGCAGTTTGCCAAAGAAGAATGGTCTAAAATTCCAGCAGATCATTGTAAGAAACTCATTGATGGTTACCGGAAGCGGTTGGTCGCAGTTATTTTGGCTAAAGGTTGTGCAACCAAGTATTAGGCTGAGGGTGCCAATACTTTTGTCCGGCCCATTTTTGGAGTTTTGTGTGAAATGATCAATGTTTTGCTTTTTGCTTCATTCTCTTTTGTGTTTTTTCATTTAAGACAAATTAAATGAAGATAATAATACCAAAGAATTTGTGTTTGCAATCATTTTCAGTAAGAAACTGAATATTATCTGACAGAATTGCAGGGGTGTCAATACTTTTGGCCATGACTGTAACTACAAATAGAAAAACTACAGTCGGTGGTCATGGCAAAAACAAGCAGATGAATATTTAATCACGATCACATTTTATACATAGCAATACTGACTTAAAGTGCAAATGTAAAAAATCAAAAGAGCTGATGGCAGAGTAAAAAGTGTTCTATATCCAATGTACTACCAGATGCCATAAGCAAATACTTGTACAAATGCTAAGCCTTAGTAACACAGAAAACCAATAATAAAAACTAAAGTCAGTACTAAGTACAATTAAGCATGCTATAGTACCAAAACTGCCACTCCACCACTTAACCCTGACACTTGTTTCACCGTCAATCACAGCTTTTTCATGGGGATATAGGAAAAAGGTGCAGTGCTGTATATATACCATGAGGGAGGGATTGCTAGTAAGCTGTAATCTAAACATAGAAGATCCTAAAATAATAGGCAGGGTGCTATTCATATCACAGCACTGATAGGATGTAGAACATGCCTGAACATAGACATTAAATAATACCCATTATGTATTACATAGTACAGTATTATAACCTATAGATAAAGGATGACATGTAAATGTCTTCTGTTGCTCCTCCCATTATAATCTGTCTGCTTGTACATATATTAATCTTTACTGTTTTACTAATTTTGTGACATTTATATTGCAGGTGAGGCAGAGCAGGGTCTCGCTGTGAACCCACAATGAACATGGGATCCAGCTGTAGACGACAACTTTACATCAGCAAAAAGAGGCAGATTCCAGGCTTGGTCTCTGGTCTCCACCACTGGATATGACATTACTGGACTTTCTGCATCTAGATGCACTCACTGAACAAGTGGGTGTCCTACTGCACTACAAGGCAGATTCCGGGCTCGGTCTCTGTTCTCCACCATTGGATATGACTTACTGGATTTTCTGCAGCTAGATGCACTCACTGAACAAGTGGGTGTCCTACTGCCCCACGAGGCAGATTCCGGGCTCGGTCTCTGTTCTCCACCATTGGATATGACATTACTGGACTTTCTGCAGCTAGACGCACTCAATGAACAAGTGGGTGTCCTACTGCACAACGAGGCAGATTCCGGGCTCGGTCTCTGTTCTCCACCATTGGATATGACATTACTGGACTTTCTGCAGCTAGATGCACTCACTGAACAAGTGGGTGTCCTACTGCACATCGAGGCAGATTCCGGGCTCGGTCTCTGTTCTCATCAATGAACATCTACAGCTTAAGGGAAGTGCAGCCTTTCAGCCATGGTGCCCACGAGGTTTCCTCCACTGGAGGTTTTTCCTCTCCTGAGTGCTGAAGGTCAAAAGCGGGACTAACTCCTAGCCGCGGTCTACGGACCAAACATTGGGCATGGGCAGGGCCTTGGGGGCAGATCCCAAGTGCGCTCAACCATGTGAAATAGCCTACGCTCAGGAACACTGAGGGATAGCGCTATCAGATAGCTCTACCCATTCATTTCCTTTAGGAATAGAGCTATGGGATAGCTCTACCCATTTACTTTCTTCATGGATAGTGCTATCGGATAGCTCTACCCGAACAGTATTAACGACAGAGCTTTTTCATACACAAGGTAGGAGTGGCAAGAGAGGTACACCAGGTATTTATGTTTGCTGTCAGTCTGCATATATGCCAGTCTGGTGCATGGTTATACCCCATTGCGAGGTCAGTCTGGTGTGTGATGCAAATTGAGTCTTCAGAGAGGAGGAGGACTTAAACTTTAGCACCACCTATTGGAAGCAGCAATCCTAAAAGTCAATATCGACCCTTTAATGAGTCTTGTCACATGACTTAGGACAAAAACCAATCCGGAATCTCTATTTGCAGACACATGTTTTGGTGTGTTGCCCCTCGTCAGTGCAAAGTATGAGATCTGATTTGGTTAAGTAGGAGGTTTAAGACTGGAATAGCTGCTAGTCCTGGCTCGTCGTTCTCCACAAGTAATGTTATCGCTTAGATCCCAGTCCTAAGCCTCTCATCTAGTCAAGTCTGCAAGATTTTTTGTAAATTCCTAAAAGAAACGTTGTAGTAAGTTTGCAAGGGACAGAGGAGCTTCCTGCAAATCTGATTTTGGGTAATTAAATAGCCAATAACAGTTGAGTAATTTAGACTTTAAGTGTTGGACACCAACTGTCCTGTAGATGGGTCATAAATTTTGGAAGTCTGGACAACCCCTTTAAGTTCAGTGTATACACATTATACAGCATGCTCCCTCTAGTGGCAACTACAGGCATCAACTTTTTTTTTTTAAGGGAATCCGTCCCCAGATTTTTGCTACCCCATATGAGCAGCATGATGTAAAGTCAGAGTCTGATTCTAGCGATGTATCACTTACTGGGCTACTCGCTGCAGCTTTGATATCATCACTGTTTTATCTGCTGCAGATCTAGCAGTTCTCTGAATGCTGAGATTTCTTGATATTTCTAAGCTATGAGTGCAATATGACAAGGTAAAATCAAAGTAGATCTGTCGCCAGATTTCACAATACAAACTGCATACAATATTAAAAAGATCTATTGGACCTGATAGATCTAGCAGGCTAAAGGACCAGGTCCTTCTGCCCTCTGGGATTTAGCCTGCTCTCTGTGAGAAAGCTAAATTCCAGTCGCCTAAAGGACCAGGTCCTTCTACCAACTTGGATTTAACCTGCTCTCTGTGAGAAAGCTAAATCCCAGTTGGCTAAAGGTCCAGGTCCCTGTGAGTGTTTTAATACTAGATCTAGCAGACTATAGGACCAGGTCCTTCTGCCAACTTGGATTTAGCCTACTCTCTGTGAGAAAGATAAATCTCAGTCGCCTAAAGGACAAGGTCCATCTGCCAACTTGGATTTAGCCTGCTCTCTGTGAGAAAGCTACATCCCAGTTGGCTAAAGGACCAGGTGCCTGTGAGTGTTTTAATACTAGATCTAGCAGGCTGAAGGACCAGGTCGTTCTGCCCACTGGGATTTAGCCTGCTCTCTGTGAGAAAGATAAATCCCAGTTGGCTAAAGGACCAGGTCCCTGTGAGTGTTTTAATGGCAGAGAAGCCATTGGGGCTCTCACACATCGGGGACGGGTACTTATTTTACCTCCATGCCTCATATACAGTTGTGGCCAAAAGTATTGACACCCCTGCAATTCTGTCAGATAATACTCAGTTTCTTCCTGAAAATGATTGCAAACACAAATTCTTTGGTATTATTATCTTTATTTAATTTGACTTAAATGAAAAAGCACAAAAGAGAATGAAGCAAAAAGCAAAACTTTGATCATTTCACACAAAACTCCAAAAATGGGCCAGACAAAATATTGGCACCCTCAGCCTAATACTTGGTTGCACAACCTTTAGCCAAAATAACTGCGACCAACTGCTTCCGGTAATCATCAATGAGTTTCTTACAATGCTCTGCTGGAATTTTAGACCAATCTTCTTTTGCAAACTGCTCCAGGTCCCATGATATTGGTTTTTGAAGTGTATTTTGGGTCATTGTCCTGCTGGAAGACTCATCACCTCTGAGGGAGACCCAGCTTTCTCACACTGGGCCATACATTATGCTGCAAAATTTGTTGGCAGTCTTCAGACTTCATAATGCCATGCACACGGTCAAGCAGTCCAGTGCCAAAGGCAGCAAAGCAACCTCAAAACATCAGGGAACCTCCGCCATGTTTGACTGTAGGGACCGTGTTCTTTTCTTTGAAAGCCTCTTTTTTTCTCTTGTAAACTCCATGTTGGTTCCTTTGCCCAAAAAGCTCTACTTTTGTCTCATCTGACCAGAGAACATTCTTCCAAAACGTTTTAGGCTTTTTCAGGTAAGTTTTGGCAAACTCCAGCCTGGCTTTTTTATGTCTCGGGACAAGAAGTGGGGTCTTCCTGGGTCTCCTACCATAGAGTCCCTTTTCATTCAGACGCCGACGGATAGTACGGGTTGACACTGTTGTACCCTCAGACTGCAGGGCAGCTTGAACTTGTTTGGATGTTAGTCGAGGTTCTTTATCCAACATCCGCACAATCTTGCGTTGAAATCTCTTGTTAATTTTTCTTTTCCGTCCACATTTAGGGAGGTTAGCCACAGTGCCAAGGGCTTTAAACTTCTTGATGACACTGCGCACGGAAGACACAGGAACATTCTGGTCTTTGGAGATGGACTTGTAGCCTTGAGATTGCTCATGCTTCCTCACAATTTGGTTTCTCAAGTCCTCAGACAGTTCTTTGGTCTTCTTTCTTTTCTCCATGCTCAATGTGGTACACACAAGGACACAGGACAGAGGTTGAGTCAACTTTAATCCATGTCAACTGGCTGCAAGTGTGATTTAGTTATTGCCAACACCTGTTAGGTTCCACAGGTAAGTTACAGGAGCTGTTAATTACACAAATTAGAGAAGCATCACATGATTTTTCGAACAGTGCCAATACTTTTGTCCACCCTCTTTTTTATGTTTGGTGTGGAATTATATCCAATTTGGCTTTAGGACAATTCTTTTCGTGTTTTTTCATTTAAGACAAATTAAATGAAGATAATAATACCAAAGAATTTGTGTTTGCAATCATTTTCAGGAAGAAACTGAGTATTATCTGACAGAATTGCAGGGGTGTCAATATTTTTGGCCACAACTGTAGCTGCACCCTCTGCCTGTTCAGTTTTCGCTGTTTGCTGGTACAGGCTGGATTTCACTTCTTTTCAGAGGTGAAGACAGAAATTGTACAATGGATTTAAGAATGTTTTGTGTTATGAATGAGTCACCGGAGGAGGAGAAAACAAAAATACAAGCTAAGTCCAGAAAACCAGAGAGGTTGGTAGCTATCGGATTGCAGACCCCTGATCCTATACACCACAACTAACAGTAGCCGTGGGGGGTTCCTACGGTGCCCTAGATCCCTCGTCACAGCCGGAGAACTACATAAGCCTATAGAAGGAAAGGGGAAATCTAAACTGCCCCAGAGCAGACCCCAAAGCAATAGACAGCCCCCAACATGTATTGTCGGTGAAAAACAGATGAAAACACAAATACAGACAGAAAGACAGGCTGTGCAAACGATGGGGCCCAACTAACTAGATAGGACAGGACAGAAAAGATGCTGGCTGCAATCCGCAAAAAACCCTACCAAAAATTTCCCAACCGTCTGATAGGGAAAAAGGCCCTGAAGTCGCTAGACTTCAAAATCACTATATCAGCACTCAGGTATATTCTGAAAACAGAGCAAAGAGATCAACTGATCAGGGACAAAAATGGAATTCAGCCAGTCCCAACCAGGACTGGCTGAACACAAACACCAAGCAAACCAGACAAAATCTCATGGAACAACAGCAGGGCAAAAACTTAGCTTTTAGTAGACAGGAACCAAGCTGGATGCAAGAGCTCAGAGCAGAAAGGATCACCAGCAGCCCTGCAAGGCGTCGGCTGCCTTATATCCACTCAGAAATTCCAGATGTCCAATCACACGCTGCCTGTTCAGATGACAGGTTCTTCCCATCCCAATCAATTTCACAACCTCTCTTCACCAGCAGAGGGAGTTCATCAGACATCAAAGGTGAAGGGGAGAATGAACTCACAACAGTACCTCCCCCTTGAGGAGGGGTCACCGAACCCTCATCCACGCCACCAGGGCGATCAGGATGGGCCCGATGAAAAGCACGAACCAATCTTTCGGCATGAATATCGGATGCAGGGACCCAAGAATTATCCTCCTGGCCATAACCCTTCCATTTAACCAAATACTGGAGTCTCCGTCTAGCCAGACTAGAATCCAGTATCTTCTCAACCTCATATTCCACATTACCTTCAACCAATACAGGGTCAGGAGGTGCCACCACAGGAACTACTGGCTCAACAAACCTCTTTAACAGAGACTTATGAAACACATTATGGATCTTGAATGTAACAGGAAGAGCCAATCGAAAAGAGACTGGATTAAGAATCTCCAAAATCTTGTAAGGTCCAATAAATCTAGGATTAAACTTTGGAGAAGCCACCTTCATAGAGATATTCTTTGATGACAACCAAACCATATCACCCACCTTAAACCGGGGACCAATGGTCCTATGCCGGTTGGAAAACCGCTGGGCCTTTTCCTGGGAGAGAGACAACTTATCCACCACTTGGTCCCAAATCTGGTGCATTCTCTCCACCACAGTGTCAACACCTGGGCAGGCAGAAGACTCCACCTGCCCTGAAGAGAATCGAGGATGAAACCCAAAGTTACAAAAAAAAGGTGACATCAAAGTGGCAGAACTAGCTCTATTATTTAAAGCAAATTCGGCCAAGGGCAAAAATGAAACCCAATCATCCTGATCAGCAGAAATAAAACATCTCAAATACGATTTCAAAGTCTGGTTTGTTCTCTCCATCTGCCCATTGGTCTGAGGGTGAAACGCAGAGGAGAAGGACAACTGAATTCCCAGCTTGGAACAGAAAGTCCTCCAAAATCTAGACACAAACTGAACTCCTCTGTCAGATACAATGTTCTCAGGAATCCCGTGCAAGCGAACCACCTGTTGCAAAAACAAGGGCACCAACTCTGAGGAAGATGGCAACTTAGGGAGTGGTACAAGATGGACCATCTTAGAGAATCTATCACAAATCACCCACATAACAGTCATTCTCTGAGAGACAGGCATATCAGAGATAAAATCCATTGAAATATGGGTTCATGACCTCCTGGGCACCGGCCAAGGCATCAACAACCCACTAGAGCGAGAACAAGGTTTAGACTGGGAGCAAGTCCCACAGGACTGCACAAAATTCCTGACATCACGAGACAAGACGGGTCACCAAAAAGACCGACTCACCAAATCTCTAGTAGCAAAAATACCTGGATGACCAGCCAATGCGGAGCAATGAACCTCAGACATCACTCTCTTCCTCCACTGGTCAGGAACATACAATTTTCCAATGGGACAACGCTCAGGTTTGTCCTCCTGAAACTCTTCCAGAACACGTCTCAAATCGGGCGAGATGGCAGAAAGAACTACCCCCTCACCTAAGATGGTAGCAGGCTTGGTCACAATAGGAGAATCAGCAAAGAAACTCCTAGAGAGGGCGTCTGCCTTGACATTCTTAGTGCCCGGAAGAAAAGAGACCACAAAATCAAAATGTGTGAAAAACAAGGCCCACCTAGCCTGTCTAGGATTCAAGCGTTTGGCCGACTCCAGGTAAATCAAATTCTTGTGGTCAGTAAGGACCACGACTTGATGTTTAGCTCCCTCCAACCAATGTCTCCACTCCTCAAATGCCCATTTCATGGCTAACAGTTCCCGATTCCCCACATCATAGCTACCTTCGGATGAGGAGAACTTTCGGGAAAAGAAAGCACAGGGATTCATTTTAGATGTTACAGGATCTTTTTGGGACAAAACAGCTCCTGCTCCAATCTCAGAAGCATCCACCTCTACCTGAAACGGGAGTGAGACATCAGGTTGCCGCAAAACCGGAGCAGAAGTGAACCTTCGCTTCAGCTCCTGAAAAGAAGAAACAGCCTCCGGAGACCAATTCAGCACATCAGCCCCCTTCTTAGTCAAATCAATCAATGGTTTGGCAATACCAGAAAAATTAGCTATAAATTTACGATAAAAATTAGCAAAACCCAAAAACTTCTGGAGGGCCTTCAAAGAAGTGGGCTGAACCCAATCATAAATGGCCTGTACCTTGGCCGGGTCCATTTCAATAGTTGACGGAGACAAAATAAATCCCAAAAATGAAATCCTCTGTACACCAAAAAGGCATTTCGATCCCTTGACATACAGGGAATTCTCCCTCAAAATCCGGAACACAGTCCGAACATGTTCCACATGAGAGTCCCAATCCTTGGAAAAGATCAAAATATCATCCAGATAGATGATCAAAAATGTATCCACAAAGTCTCGGAAAATATCACTCATGAAGCACTGGAAGAAAGTAGGTGCCTTAGTGAGCCCAAAAGGCATCACCAGGTACTCAAAATGTCCCTCTGGAGTATTAAACGCCGTCTTCCATTCATCCCCCTGCTTAATACGCATAAGATTATATGCCCCCTGAGGTCAAGCTTGGTAAACCAGCAAGCACCTTTAACTCTGGAGAATAGATCAGAAATCAGGGGTAACAGATACTGATATTTAACAGTAATTTTGTTGAGGGAACGATAGTCAATACATGGCCATAATGAACCATCTTTCTTGGCCACAAAAAAACCCCCAGCACCTAAGGGTGAAGGGGATGGTCTAATATGACCCTTCTCCAATGACTCCTTAATATAGGATCGCATAGCCTCGTGCTTGGGTACAGATAAATTGAAAAGTCGACCCTTGGGAAATTTACACCCAGGGCTCAGCTCAATTGCACAGTCATAACTCCTATGAGGAGGCAAAGACGCAGACTCATTCTCACTAAATACATCATAAAAATCAGCCAAATTTTCAGGAACATCATGCCACTGGGGAGAGGTGGAGAAAATAGGAGCGTCACTAAGGGCACACCGACAACCCAAACTCACCACAGACACAGATTTCCAATCCAAAACTGGATTATGGATTTGCAACCAGGGAAACCACAGAACGATGGTATCATGCAGATTATGCAACACCAAAAATCTGCAAATTTCTTGATGGTCTGGGGCGACCCGCATTACCACCTGGGTCCAAAACTGAGGTTTATTCTTTGCCAAAAGAGTAGTATCAATACCCCTCAAAGGGATAGGCGTCCGCTGAGGTGTCATAGGAAACCCACAACGTTTAGCAAAATCCAAGTCCATCAGGTTCAGAGCTGCTCCCGAATCCACAAAAGCCTTAGCGGAAAATGTGGACAGGGAGCAGATCAGAGTAATTGCCAGAAGAAACTTAGGTTGAACACCACTCACAGCAAATGTGTGTGCAAAACGTTTCTCTCGTATAGGGCAGACAGAAATAATATGAGAGGCATCTCCACAGAAAAAACACAGCTTATTACGCCTTCTGAACTCCTGATGTTGCGCCCTAGACAAAACTCTATCACATTGCATAGGTTCAGACATTTGTTCAACAGGTGGCAACACCTCTCGTGCAGTTTTGCGTTCACGCAAACGCCGATCAACCTGAATGGCTAAAGACATAGAATTGTCAAGACCAGAGGGAACAGGAAATCCCACCATAGTATCTTTTATGGTTTATGACAAACCCTTCCGAAAGAGAGCTGCCAAGGCACCATCATTCCAGGTAGTAAGGACCACCCACTTTCAGAATTTTTGACAGTACAACTCTGCAGAATCCTGACCCTGGCTCAATGCCAACAGGGCCTTTTCAGCCTGATCAATAGCATTAGGTTCATCATACAACAACCCCAAGGCCTGAAAAAATGCGTTCACATCAGTCAGAATAGGATCATCAGGTTTCAAAGAAACTGCCCAATCCTGGGGATCGCCGCGCAGCAAAGAGATGACAATTTTAACCTGCTGCGCAGAGCTCTCCGATGAGTTAGGCTTCAAGGCAAAAAATAATTTACAATTATTCTTAAAATTCAGCAATTTTGACCGATCCCCTAAAAACACATCAGGAGTAGGGATCTTTGGTTAAGCAGCATGTGAATGAGCAACATAGGCGGAAATTCCCCACACTTCAGCAGTAAGCTGCTCCACATGATCAGACAATTGCTTAATCTCCATTGAGAAAAAATTCCCCCTACGGCCTCAGAGAAATAGAGAAAAAATATACACAAAAAAAAAAAATTCTGACACTTTTTTCTTTCTTTTTTTTTTTTTTACAATTCTCTCCTGCTATTGAGCACCCTAGAATCTGCGGTATAGCTGGTGATTCTGTTATGAATGAGTCGCCGGAGGAGAAAACAAAAATACAAGCTAAGTCCAGAAGACCGGAGAGGTTGGTAGCTATCGGATTGCAGACCCCTTATCCTATACACCACAACTAACAGTAGCCGTGGGGGGTTCCTACGGTGCCCTAGACCCCTCGTCACAGCCGGAGAACTACATAAGCCTAAAGAAGGAAAGGGGAAATGTAAACTGCCCCAGAGCAGACCCCAAAGCAATAGACAGCCCCCAACATGTATTTTTGGTGGAAAAACAGATGAAAACGCAAACACAGACAGAAAGACAGGCTGAGCAAACGATGGGACCCAACTAACTAGATAGGACAGGACAGAAAAGATGCTGGCTGCAATCCGCAAAAAACCCTACCAAAAATGTCCCAAACGTCTGATAGGGAAAAAGGCCCTGAAGTCGCTAGACTTCAAAATCACTATATCAGCACTCAGGTATATTCTGAAAACAAAGCAAAGAGATCAACTGATCAAAGACAAAAATGGAATTCAACCAGTCCCAAACAGGACTGGCTGAACACAAACACCAAGCAAACCAGACAAAATCTCATGGAACAACAGCAGGGCAAAAACTTAGCTTTTAGTAGACAGGAACCAAGCTGGATGCAAGAGCTCAGAGCAGAAAGGATCACCAGCAGCCCTGCAGGGCGTCGGCTGCCTTATATCCACTCAGAAATTCCAGATGTCCAATCACACTCCGCCTGTTCAGATGACAGGTTCTTCCCATCCCAATCAACTTCACTACCTCTCTTCACCAGCAGAGGGAGTTCATCAGACATCAAAGGTGAAGGGGAAAATGAACTCACAACAGTGTTGTATTTAACCAGCAGTTCCATAGGAGGAGTGCTGCGGCATGTGGACCACAACAACGTTGCCGGATGGACAAGGAAAAATGCTATTGATGAGCCTATTATCTATTCTGTCCAGAATAGTTAGGCTTTGTTCACACTTGTATCACTAGATCTGAAAAAACTGCGAGAAAATCCATATGGTAATACATGCAAATGCAATTCTCTCCCACTAACCTTGGAAAAGTTCCCCTATGACTTCCTTCTTCTTCACTTATGATATAGAAGAGTTAATGGTTTGCTTTTATATCCCTTTAATTGCCTTTAAGACTTCTAATGCCTTCTGCCTTATTATTGCTAGAACTATTCTCATGTAGACTATTAGTCTCTGTTTTCAAGGAAGCTATACACTGTGCTCCAAATTATTATGCAAAAAATATTTCCTCTTATTTTTTCTATAAATTACCTATATGATTTGCAGTCATTGTTATTTTCCAGTCATCTAATATTCTAGTATAATTGCAATGTTTTTGAACAAACTGCCTATGAAAACAGTATATTTTTTAAAATAAGAAACACTCAAAATGCTTGTTCCAAATTATTATGCACAGCAGAGTTTTCAACCTTTTTATTTTTATTTTGAACAAAAAAATGGTCAATTGTGAAATGATAAGCATTATCAGCTTATTACAAAATGAAATCAAACAGTTTTCAAGTCAAAACGTTATTCTAGATGATGTTACATTTGCACATAGGACCCCTTGTTCAAAAGAAGCTTCTGAACTCTCTCGTCCATTGAATTTGTCAGTTTTTGGATGGTTTGTGCTTCAATTGTTTTGCATGTGGACAGAATACCCTCCCAGAGCTGTTGCTTAGATGTGAACTGCCTCCCGCCATCATAGACACTCCTTTTGATGATGCTCCAGAGGTTCTCAATGCGGTTGAGGTCAGGGGAAGATGGTGGCCACACCATAAGTTTGTTCTCTTTTATGCCCATAGCAGCCAGAGATGAAGATATGTTAAACCTCTGAAGGACCCTGCATCTTGTTGTTCGGGGGACGTTGGAGGCACCAGCAGCTTCAAAAACTTGTCTGCTGCTATGACAAGGCATTTTTGCAGCTGCTCTTTTAACCTGACGCAATTGTCTGTTGGAAAGAGTCCTCAATTTTTCCTTATCAGCACGCACACGTGTGTGCTGGGAATCAGCTACATACTTCTCGATTGTGCGATGATCACGATGAAGTGTTTTGGCAATGTTGATTGTAGTCATGCCTTGACCTAAATACTCCACAATTTGTTGCTTCTCAGCAGCCGACACATCCTTTTTCTTTCCCATTTTGGCAAAAAATGTAGGCTGCTTAATAATGTGGAACAACCTTCTTAAGTAGTCTTCTCTTTATTTGGACACACCTGTCAAACTAATTTGCACAGGTATCTACAATTGCTTTCAGTGATATAAAGAGCCCTGACACACATCACCATCAATGAGTTTAAATGACAAACAAAAAAATTCTAATGTTATCACTCCTAAACTCTTTTTGCATAATAATTTGGAACACAGTTTACTTGTTATCATATTTGTTCTCCATAGTCAATTACAGCATGTTCTGGACACATTGTAAACATGATATAATTCTGAAGGTGATGGTGGGGGCTACATGAGCTCTATAGAATTACATTTGCTGTAAATGGTATAAAATATTGCCTTATATTTCATTACGTCAGATAAAGTGATTTGACCACAGCTCGTGTATGTTGAGTCTCTTTGTCTCCAAGCGCTTGTGAACAGAAGGGCGACACCTCATAATTCGGACTCACTGGTGAACTGGCATAGCTGACGCTTAGTGTGACATCGGCAGTCGTGCCCGCCGATGCCCCATCAGCGGTGGCAGCCGCCGCAGCCTCTCCTCACCTGCGCGCCACCGTCCGTGCGCACGCCTGTCCTGCCTTCCCTCCTCCTGCTGCTCGCACCGGCCCTAGTTTGCGGGCGCGCGCCCGTCCGTCCTCGGCGTCTGGCTGTGGGCGGCTCTGTGGGGCCGGGCTTGAGGAGCTCTTTCGGGCGCTCAGGTACTTCAGGCGTCCTCCCTCCCTTGTGTGGATCTCCCGCACCGTTCTGGCTGCACTCCTATTTCCTTGTGCTACTTCTTGGTGCTCGTCGCAGCACCTATTCTGTGTTGTGTCCGTTCCTCTTCCTAGTCTCGTTTCCCCTGGTCCGTTCCATCTTCCCTGTCTGTCCCTGCCTGCTGGTATTCTTCCCCGGTCTGTTTCCTGTCCTCCAGCTCTCCCTGTCTACTCCAGCTCAGACACTCTTGCTTAACTCCTCCTAGGGTTCCTCGTCTGTCCGTCTCCCCGCTGTTCCTCGCCCCGTCGCCCCACGGGCTTTTCTGCTGGGTTCCCCCTCCTCTGATACTCTCACCTAGGTCCTCTCGTCTTAGTCCGTAGTTCCTTGTCCTGCCTCGAGCCTGGCTTCTCCCTGAGCCGTCCCTCTTGGTACCGGCTGTCGCGGTTCTGACCCCTGTGGTCTTGCCCCTAACGATCCCTGTATAGGGATTGGTCATCACCTGGCGTGCTCAGCCCTGGGCCTCCGGATCCGCGACCCAGAGGGTCCACTCTCGGACGTAGTTTGCTCCTGAGCGTCACAGTATCACCAGGCCATGGACCCCGCTGGTGCCACGGCCGCTACGCAGAAGGAACTGCTTTTTTTACGTGAAAACCAGACACGGATAATGTCCTTCATGAAATCGATGGACACCCGGCTCTCCGCCCTACAGACCTCTGACCCAGGGCATGCTCCCCTCTTAGCCGGTCTCCAGCAGGAGCTCGCGCAGCAGCGCGATGATCAGTCCCACATCCTGGGGTACATGGCATCCGTTGACGATCGACTGCTTGCTCTGCAGTCCTCTGCGGCCGCTTCAGCCCTTCCTCGGGAAAGCCTCCCAGGTATAGCGGGGATCCTAAGCTATGTCGGGGTTTTCTAAATCAGTGCAGATTGCACTTTGAGCTGGTGCCGCAGCAGTATCCCACTGACCGTGCCAAGGTGGCGTTCATAGTGTCCCATCTTGAGGGCGAGGCTCTGGCTTGGGTAAATCCTTTGTGGGAGAGAGATGACCCGGTAGTTTCCAGTATCCAAAATTTTCTGGAAGTATTCCACAAGGTGTTTGATGAACCTGGTCGCTTGGCGTCCACTACTGAGGCTCTTTTTAATCTCCGCCAGGGCTCCCTTACTGTAGGACAATACGTCATCCGCTTTCGGACCCTGTCTTCGGAGCCGGGCTGGAATAACGAGGCTCTTGTGGGTGCCTTTTGGAGGGGTCTCTCAAGTAAGATCAAGGACGAGCTGGCCGGGCGAGACACTCCCACAAACCTGGAAGATCTCATTTCCCTGGCCACCCATATAGATCTGCCGATTTTGGAACGCGCTCGAGAGTCGGCTAGGGAGAAAAGACCTTTCAGGCTGTATCAGGCTCCTTTTCCGCATTCCTCTGCATCCCCTATTAGCACCGCTCCCGAGCCCATGCAGATAGATCGTATCAGGCTGTCAGAGCAGCGACGCAGGGAGAGGATGACTAATGGTCTCTGTCTGTACTGCGGTGGAGCCAACCACTTTGTGCGTACCTGTCCTGAGAAACCGGGAAACGCCTCCACCTAGGTCAGGTAAGAGAGGACCTCCTAGGTGATCATAATTCCTCTCTGCCCCTTACCCTTTCAGCTTTGATTATTGCAGGTCGGGGGCGTAGATCTGTGGAGGCGTATGTGGACTCGGGCGCAGCCGGTAATTTCATTAGTCAAGAAGAGGTCGATGAACTTCAGATCCCGGTGGTCACCCTAAGAGACCCGCGTGCGATTACCTCCGTCGATGGCAAACCTCTACCCGAGCTCGTCACCACTGTCACCGCCGAAGTAGTTCTTCAAATTGGGGCACTCCAACGTGAGAAAATAGCCTTTTACGTCCTGCCTCGATTGTCCCATGCTGTTCTCCTAGGATTGCCCTGGCTCAGACGGCACGAGCCAGTTGTCGACTGGCGTTCAGGAGAGATTTTGCATTGGGGTTACTCCTGTCAAGAACACTGTCTGCAGGCTCTGGTTCGCCCCAGCTCCCTGTCTAGGCCAGTCGATCTTCCGGGCCTTCCCGCACCCTACCACGCATAAGTAGATGTTTTCAGCAAGAAGGAAGTGGATTCCTTGCCGCCGCACCGGTCCTACGACTGCCCTATCGACCTGATCCCCGGAGCCTCCCCTCCCAGAGGGAGAACATATCCTCTGTCCCCAGCAGAGACCACGGCCATGACTGAATACATACAGGAAAACCTGACCAAGGGGTTCATCCGGAAATCCTCATCCCCTGCAGGTGCAGGTTTTTTCTTTGTCCGGAAGAAAGACGGTTCACTACGACCATGTATTGACTACCGGGGTCTGAACAACATCACCGTCAAGAATCGGTTTCCACTCCCGCTGATTCCTGAACT
Source organism: Dendrobates tinctorius (assembly GCF_039654945.1). Lineage (NCBI taxonomy): Eukaryota > Metazoa > Chordata > Amphibia > Anura > Dendrobatidae > Dendrobates > Dendrobates tinctorius. Next base: position 11,565,966 of record NW_027361669.1, on the reverse strand, counting down.
CTTCGACCGGTTGAGAGGGGTTCGGATCTTCACGAAGTTGGATCTGCGGGGAGCCTACAATCTGATCTGGATCCGCGTCGGGGATGAGTGGAAGATGGCCTTCAATACCCGTGATGGACATTATGAGTATCTAGTCATGCTGTTCGGTCTCTGCAATGCACCGGCAGTATTTCAGAAGTTTGTTAACGAGGTGTTCAGAGATCTACTCTATTCCTGCGTGGTGGTGTACTTAGATGATATTCTCATCTTCTCGACCGATCTGTCCTCCCATCGGAGAAGCGTACGCATGGTCCTACATCGCCTTCGAGAGAATCATCTCTACGCCAAAATTGAAAAGTGTCTCTTTGAGCAAACGTCGTTACCCTTCTTGGGTTATATCATCACTGATTCCGGTCTGAAGATGGATCCAGAGAAACTCTCTGCAGTACTCAAGTGGCCTCGGCCCCTGGGCGTAAAGGCCATCCAGCGTTTCCTTGGATTCGCTAACTATTACCGACAATTTGTGCCTCATTTTTCTACAGTAACCAAGCCCATCACGGCCCTGACCCATAAAGGGACTAGGGCAAACAGCTGGTCTCCCAAAGCTGAGGACACCTTCCTTGCTCTGAAACACTCTTTTGCAACAGCCCCAATCTTACATCGCCCAGTAGCCAGTAGGTCCTTTGTCCTAGAGGTGGATGCCTCCTCCACCGGAGCCGGGGCTGTTCTTTCCCAGCAGGCTCCATCTGGATGTCTGGTTCCCTGCGGGTATTTTTCTAAGTCCTTTTCACCTGCGGAGTGCAATTACTCCATTGGAGACCGAGAATTGCTAGCCATTAAGATGGCCCTGGAGGAGTGGCAATACCTGCTTGAAGGGGCAGTACATCCCTTTACTATCTTCACGGACCATAAGAATTTGGCCTATTTGCAGTCCGCTCAAAGACTCAATTCCAGACAGGCCAGATGGGCTCTGTATTTTTCTCGTTTTGATTTTAAGCTCCACTTCCGGCCTGGCAATAAGAACATCAAAGCGGATGCACTTTCCTGGTCTTTGCAGTCACCGGAGGGAGATGAGGACCCCTCGTATATTATCGAGCCTGCTAAAGTTATCACCGTGGCCCCAGTGAGTTTCTCTTCGCCGCCGCCAGGCAAAACCTTCGTTCCCCAGAACAAGCGTTCGGAGGTGCTACACTGGGGGCATTCCTCCAAGGTCGCAGGGCATGTTGGGACTAAGAAGACTCTTTTACTTCTATCTCGTTACCACTGGTAGCCCTCCCTTCGCCAAGACGTGATGGACTATGTAGCCTCTTGCACGACCTGTGCTCAGAACAAGTTTGCTAGGACCTTACCTTCCGGCCTACTTCATCCGTTACCTGTTCCGGAAGCTCCTTGGCAGCAAATCGCCATGGATTTCGTGACTGATTTGCCCCGCTCAGCTGGATGTACTACCATCTTAGTCATGGCAGATCGCTTCTCTAAGATGGCTCATTTCATTCCTTTGCCTGGACTGCCGTCCACCCCGAGGTTGGCCGAGATCTTCATCCACCAGATCTTCAGGCTGCATGGCCTTCCTCAGTGAATCGTGTTCGACTGGGGGGTCCAGTTTACCTCTCGATTCTAGAGGGCTCTCTGTCGGCTTATGGGTACATCTCTCGACTTCTCCTCGGCGTATCATCCTCAGACCAACGGGCAGGTGGAGCGGATTAATCAAGTTTTGACAGCCTTCTTACGTCACTTTTCCAACTCCCATCAGGACAATTGGGTCTCTCTTCTACCTTGGGCAGAATTCGCGCATAATAATCATTCCAGCGAATCTACCACCAAGCCACCGTTCCTTGTGGTAACAGGACAAAATCCTGGTATTCCGCTGCCCTATTCCACTTCGTCAGGAGTTCCTGCAGCAGATACTCATGCCAAGGAGTTTTCGCAAATCTGGAGGGTGACCAGGGAGGCGCTCGAGAAGGCCAGTAACCGAATTAAGAAACATGCGGACAAGAGACGGAAGGATCTTCCCCCATATCATCCTGGTGACAAAGTCTGGCTTTCGACTAAGCATATCCACCTGAAGCTTCCGTCTTACAAGTTCAGTCCCCGATACATCGGACCTTTTGAAGTGCTTAGACACATTAATGAGGTGGCTTATAAACTGAGGTTGCCTGCTTCGCTCCGGGTCCCTAACGCCTTCCATGTCTCGCTCCTGAAACCTGTGGTTCTCAATCGGTTCCAACCAGTTTCCATTTCCCCTCCTTCGCCAAGGGGTTCGGATGACGTTTTTGAAGTAAAGGACATTTTGGCCATGAAAAAAGTCAAGGGAAAAACTTTTTTTCTTATCGATTGGAGAGGTTTTGGTCCCGAGGAGAGGTCCTGGGAGCCTCGAGGGAATGTCAATGCTCAACTTATTCTGAAAAAATTTCTGGCCAATCTCAGAAGGGAAGGGTGTAAGGAGGGGGGTACTGTGACATCGGCGGTCGTGCCCGCCGATGCCCCATCAGCGGCGGTAGCCGCCACAGCCTCTCCTCACCTGCGTGCCACCGTCCGTGCGTGTGCCTGTCCTGCCTTCCCTCCTCCTGCACGCACCGGCCCTAGGTTGCGGGCGCGCGCCCGTCCGTCCTCGGCGTCTGACCGTGGGCGGCGCTGAGGGGCCGGGCTTGAGGAGCTCTTCCGGGCGCTCAGGTACTTCAGGCATCCTTGCTAGGAGGAGGGCGCCTGGTGATTGTGTGGATCTCCCGCACCGTTCTGGCCGCACTCCTATTTCCTTGTGCTACTTCTTGGTGCTCGTCGCAGCACCTATTCTGTGTTGTGTCCGTTCTTCTTCCTAGCCTCGTTTTCCCTGGTCCGTTCCGTCTTCTCTGTCTGTCCCTGCCTGCTGGTATTCTTCCCCGGTCTGTTTCCTGTCCTCCAGCTCTCCCTGTCTACTCCAGCCCAGACACTCTTGCTTAACTCCTCCCAAGGTTCCTTGTCTGTCCGTCTCCCCGCTGTTCCTCGCCTCGTCGCCCCACGGGCTTTTCTGTTGGGTTCCCCCTCCTCTGATACTCCCACCTAGGTACTCTCGTCTTAGTCCGTAGTTCCTTGTCCTGCCTCGAGCCTGGCTTCTCCCTGAGCCGTCCCTCTTGGTACCGGCTGTCGCGGTTCTGACCCCTGTGGTCTTGCCCCTAACGATCCCTGTATAGGGGTTGGTCATCACCTGGCGTGCTCGGCCCAGGGGCTCCGGATCCGCGACCCAGAGGGTCCACTCTCGGACGTAGTTTGCTCGTGAGTGTCACACTTAGTCAGAACAAAAAGCAGCTACGACACTTACTAGAAGAGATTTCAAGTCTGGCTGTAGACTGTAATGGGACTCGACCTGGTGTCTCGTGCCAGCTGTTTTTCCCAGCGCTGTTTTTCTTTTGATCCTGCTCCTCACCGTTCCTGAGTATTGGCCCTATCTTTCCTGTATATAAATCTAGTCTTGTTACAAGTGGGTGTGATCTTCAGGAATGCACTCACAAAGAAGAGCTGATGCCTACACCCACTTGGCTTACAAGCCTGTTAATATATAGGGAGTAGAGAGAGCAATATCGCAGGAACAAACGAAAAACAAAGCTGTATTCTGGAAAACAGCAGCATTTACATCAGGGGGAAAAATATTTAAGTGATAAAGTGATAAAGTGGTAAAGTGATAAATATTTAAGTGATAAGTGATAAATCCCTTTCATAGCTCTTGGGCTCCAATGCTGGTTTTGCAACTGAACCTCCACCTACCATATAGCAGGTATAAGCTTGTATTTTTATATCTGACAGAGGGTTCTTTGGAACCCCAGAATCTAGGGTCTAGTTATAAATTATACTTCTTCACCCTCTGTTGCTGCACTATGTCCCTCCATACCTCTTTGCCTATTTTCATACAATAAACCTTCTGGAATATCTTACTGCCAGTAGACTTTGGCAAGGCTCGTTGGATTTGCTGACTTTCCCACGAATCCAGAACGCTTACTTGTCAAAATTAAAATCCAAAAAGACATCTCCGGAGAGGGGACGTACCCCCCTCACATTGAACATATCGGATTAAATGTAACTGGGGAAGTGAGAAAGAGCTGACACTTCAACTTCCAATGAAGTAGGACCTCACATTGAAGATATGGGATTATTATAGCTGGGGAAGTTAGAAAGAGCGGACACTTGAACCTACATTGAAGTTGGGACCTCCTGCAACAACCAGGTAATTACAGCAGAGATCTGCTCTGAGAATCAGTCACTAGAACAAGGATTTGTTTACTCAGAGGTGGAGAAGTACAAATATGAGGCAAGAGCTTCCTCTGTTCAAAGTGCTTGTCTGAAATACTTTGGAGCAAGTGGTCAGTGAGGAATATTGCAGTTTGAATCAATCTAATATTTATGGGAAATACATTTTGGTGCCGCAGTAAGGGGATAAACATAACACATTCGCTCACATTACCATATGGCCGCTCTAAACCCTTCAACTTAATATTGTTCTGATGGATGATGCAATCCATGCCATAATTCATATCTATAGAATGGTAAAATTGCAATAGGAAACATGATGACAATTTCTACCTCCTAGGACCCCCAGGTACAAAAATATTCTAGAAGTTAGGGATCTCATAAAATTTGAACAGACCTAGTACATCCCACAACCATCCATTTTCCTAAGGAGTATCTCCCTCCGCTAAGTTCTGAGCCATTTCCGTGACACTAGGTTTAGTAATTTTCTTTCGTTATTCCTTTTATTTCGTGTGATTGTATATACCCTATTGTTTTGTTCTACTTTTATATCATCTTTGTGTATTTTTTATAAACACTTCCCACCTTTCTGGATTAAATATATAAAATGTAATAGCTCCTTTCCTCTTGTTCTGTAAACCGCACCCCTGGAGTCATACGCTACCTGTAACAGGTGTCAAATTTGCTTATATATGCCGAATCGCTGATCTGCACTGCCCCATAGTATAACATTGGTCCTAGTGCTATCTGTTAAAACTCGGATAGCACTCGGCTGTGTTATACGGCAGAAATATTTTTAATTAGAAAGTCACATTCGTTTCTTATAAGGAGGTAATCACTGCATCTTAGCTGCTGTGACCTGTAGATGGCTGGTCTATAAGTTAGCTTTAGGTCACAGCAGCGGACCTTCCTACTGCACATGCTCACAATAAGTGTCACATGACAGCGGACATTTTTACTTCCCTAGACAAAGTGAGTGTAATTTGGTAATTTAAGGTATTTACAAATGTATTCATATTACATTTTTCTATTTGCGCAGATGCTTTATAACATTGGCTAAGTGGAAACATTTAACCACTTTAAGAGGTGTTGAAGACCTGATCCTTGAGACTTTAAAAGCTTTTTTAACCCTCCTGATGAAATTTTTTTGACAAGTCTGATCATTATGATTGATGTCATCGATGTAATCACTGCGAGCCCCACTTTCCTACTCTTGTAGAATTTACATTGTAATCCTATGGGAGATGCTTGATTATCCCGGCACTGCATGATTTTGCTAGGAAGCTACATCAGAATGGATTCCATCCTGTTGATCTGCCGTCTCTAGGAGAATTGTGCATTGATGGGTCTTCTTTTTTCTTGCTGCAGGGGGTATGTTTTCAGCTTGCGGTTGGGAAATGCTGCACAGCAACGTGTCACATCACCAAAGAGGCTCGACCCAAATTCATGCTGTTAATAAAGCCGCATCTTCCCTGACGGTTGCAAATACACTGGAGTCCGCAAGAAAACCCAATGGACCCACAGTGCACGGGCTAACCACATCAGGTGCGGCATGGTCAGATTTTTAAAAAAAAGATTTGTGCAGATGTATTTTTCTGACTGCCTTAAAAAGGTCGATCTTAAAGTCCACAAAATCAAAGTCCCTGGGAAGGCAAAAATTCAAGCCTTTGGATAATAAAGAACGGTGAACCAGTGATAAACGATGGTCGGTTAAATTAATCACCATATCATCTGGAAGGGTTATTTCTCCTTCCTGTTCCAAGTCACCATTTTTCTCTTGTACTGGGGCGTGACGCCTCCTCCTCTTGCCCCCTCGTCTCGTTCTCCGCCTAAAGGGACCTGTGTTGCGGAAGTATGTGCAGTATCAGATTCACAAACCGATGTATCATATCTCAAATTGGTCATCACCGGGTTGTCGTCACAGTAACTGGAATCAGAATCAGTAGTTATTCCCTCAGATTTTTTTGGATATTTCCTGGGGCGCCTATTTCCCCTAAAGCGCGGCCGGCCAGTCTTATCACTGCCACGATTCGCTTTATTCCAAGTGAAGATATGTCCTGATTCAAAGTCAGAAAAAATCTGACCATGCCGCACCTGATGTGGTTAGCCCGTGCACTGTGGGTCCATTGGGTTTTCTTGCGGACTCCAGTGCATTTGCAACCGTCAGGGAAGATGCGGCTTTATTAACCAGTTTATGTGAAGTAAATGCTTCCGCAGAAAACAATGATGCAGGGGTTTTTGAATCTGTGAAACCTTTATGCGGGGTGTAAAATCCACATTTATGCCTCCGATTTCTCCAGGCAATGTGATCGATTTGTTTGAAACGCAGGTATTGAAGGATGTGGAGGCTTTGGTTTACAAGAGGGCTCCCTCTAATCTATCTCCTGAGGAAAAGCGAGCTTTGTCAGAGATCACCAAGTGGTCTGATGTTGTGGTAAGAACCGCAGATAAAGGTGGCAACATGGTGCTGTTGCCAAGGTCACTTTATTTGAATGAAGCCACCAGACAACTTTCAGATGTTAAAAAGCGTTGATTGCAAGAAGGATGAAAAGAGGTTTGTTTTTTCGTTTGATTTTGGTCCTATGGACGGGGCAGTCAGGTCTGCAATCCGTAAAAATTGGCACATTTTAAGTCACGATACTGATTTATCAGAAGTGGTGGAGCGAGGACCCCTTTTTGCTTGTAGGAAAAGTGTCAGTAAAGGATATTCTTGTACATAATCGCATGGGAGACCCACATAGTAATTGGCTCAATTTGATGCCCCCGAAAGGTAATTATCGATGTGGGCAGTGTCCTTTTTGTTCTCATCATATTCTTGACCGTTGTTTACGTATAGGTGCCGTAACTCATTATGTCACTGATTTCATTTCATGCAAAACCACTCATGTTGTTTATATTTTATTTTGTCCTTGTAAGTTTTTTATATAGGGAAAACTATACGTCCTCTTTATGTTAGGTTTAGGGAGCACTTCAATTCTATTTTGACAGGCAAAGGGGTCCCTAGACTTATTAACCATATGAGAGAAGCACACGGTGGCAATCCCGATGCATTATCATTTGCTGGTATAGAAAGGGTTACTCTATCCTCACGGGGAGGTGATCTGAATAGGAATTTACTGAAACGAGAGGCCAGGTGGATTATGCAAACCAGTACTTTAGAGCGCACGGGACTCAATAAGAGGATTGATATGTCTGTTTTTTTGTGATATGAAACAATTTTTTTGGAAAAAAACTTTTCGGAAATTTTTTTTGTGAAAAATCATTATTCTTTTGCCATTTTCTGGCTTGTGGTTTTTTTTCTTTCCTTTTGTATTTATGGTACTATTATATGTATTATACATTTATATTTTTGTTTTCACTTATGTGAACTATGCTTTTATAATAAAGCCTTGACTACACTACCCGGTGAGTGCCGTTCTTTTCCACTATTTTTTGCTATATGAATTAGCTTATTTTCCCTGAATGTGCACCTAAGGGTAAAGCAGTTGTATTGCCGGCTGCGTCTCTTTTATACACGTATGTTGGTTCGGATGTGTGGACTATTGTGATGGTGCTCGCCTTCTATTTCTGGACTTTGTATCATTGTTATTAGTGATGAGCGAACGTGTTGGGATAAGGTGTTATCTGAGCATGCTTGTGTGCTATCCGAGTGTCTTCGGCGTGCTCAAAAAATATGGCTGTGTCTTGTCGCTGTTCAACAGGCACAACACATGCAGGGATTCCCTGTTTGTTAGTCAATCCCTGCATGTGTTGTGGCTATCAAACATCCACAAGACATGCAGCCACGGGGACTCAAACATATTATTCGAGCATGCCTGAGACATTTGGTTAGCACCCGTGCATGCTCAGATAACACCTTATCCCAGCACGTTCCCTCGTCGCTAATTGTTGTACAAATTTGTGATTGAGGATGATGTCACATTTACATGTAGCTGAAACGTGGGGCCCTGGAGTTGATTTCTGGTGGGCCCTTAGCACCTCAATCCAAAACTGAACACAGATATTACTGACCTTCTCCATTCCAGTCAGTTTTTGCGCTTTGGCTGAGGTGGAGGGATCACAACTACAGCGCACATCACCTACCATCTATCTGTTATCTATCTAACGATCTATTATCTATCTAACGATCTATCTATAATCTATTTAACAATCTATCTATCCCTTATCTATCATCTATCTATTATCTATCTGTCAATCTATCTATCTCTATCTGTCTATACAGGCTCAATGTGAGCCGAAATGTCATCATGATGGGCTATTAAACAGAAGCACTTCTATTTTTTTCACTTTGAATGGTGTGCTGCCTCCATTTTTTAATATCTATCTATTATCTATCTATTTTCAATAACTGTACTATCTATTATCTATCTATTTATCTGTCTTTCTATTATCTATCTATCTATTAGCTATCTATTAGTCTATCTGTCTATCTATCTATTATCTATCATCTATCTATCTATTATCTATCTAGCTAACTAGCTCATATCTACTTCTTTACCAACCTGGGCAAAACTTGAATGGCCTCAATAAAAAAACTTCAACAGAATTTTGAACTATCACGAGGTTTTTATTTGTACTGAACTTCTCAGTTGTGAAAAAGGGACCTTCTAGGCCCTCCCAGTCTCCAGAGCTCGGGTGTGACTGCAAACTGCCCCATTATAGTTATGGCCCAGCCGCCACAAACACGCAATAACTTCCTTCTATGACAGAATCACTGACTGAGTGGATCAGGGAAATGCTGTAGATATAGTATATCTTTACTTCAGCAAAGCATTTGACAAAGTATCTCACACAATCCTTATTGAAAAAATGACTAAGTATGGAATGGACAAGGCAACTGTAAGGTGGATTCATAACTGGCTTAGTGATCGGACCCAAAGAGTGGTCGTAAATGGCTGCACATCCAGTTGGAAGAATGTCTCAAGTGGGGTAACACAGGACTCTGTCGTGGGCCCTGTATTGTTCAACATCTTTATCAATGATTTAGATGAAGGGATTGAGGGTAAACTGATTACATTTGCTGATGACACAAAGCTAGGAAGGATAGCCAATACTAGAGAAGAGAGAGAGAGGATTCAAAAAGATATAAATAGACTGGAGAAGTGGGCAGCAACTAACAGAATTGATTTTAACAGGGAAAAATTTAGAGTACTACATCTGGGCAATAAAAATAAAAAAAGCATATACAGAATGTGAGGAATAGGGTTAAATAACAGCACAAGTGAAAAAGACTGAACATGAGTCAACAGTGTGATGCAGCAGCAAAAAAGGCAAATGCAATTCTAGTATGTATTAACAGAAGCATACAGTCTAGATCACGTGAAGTCAGTATTTCCCTCTACTCCTCCTTGGTCAGACCTCATCTGGAATACTGTGTCCAGTTTTGGGCGCCACATTTTAAAAAAGACATCAACAAACTGGAGCAAGTTCAGAGAAGACTGACCAGAATGGTGACCGGTCTGCAAACCATGTCCTATGAGGAACAGTTACAGGATTTGGGAATGTTTAGCTTGCAAAAGAGAAGACTGAGAGGATACTTAATAGCTGTCTACAAATATCTCAGGTATCAGCGCACTCAGGACAAATTGCACAATAACTTTTGAAGTCCAATTTCTCCTGTTACCCTTGGTAAAATAAAAAAAATTGGACCTGAAGTAATTTTTTTTGTGAAAAAAAGTTAAATGTTCTTTTTTTTTTTTTTTTTTTTAATCATTCAAAAAATTCCTGTGAAGCACCTGAAGGGTTAATAAACTTCTTAAATATGGATCTGAGCACCTTGAGGGGTGCAGGTTTTAGAATGGTGTCACTTTTCTGTATTTTCTATCATATAGACCCGTTAAAGTGACTCCAAATGTGATGTGGTCCCTAAAAAAATGGTGTTGTAAAAATGAGAAATCGCTGGTCAAATTTTAACCCTTATAACGTCCTAAAAAAACCCATTTTGCTCCAAAATTGTGCTGATGTAAAGTAAACATGTGGAAAATGTTATTTATTAAGTTATTTGTGTGCCGCATCTCTGTGATTTAAGGGCATAAAAATTCAAAGTTGGAAAATTACTAAATTTTCAAAATTTTTACCAAATTTCCATAATTTTCACAAATAAACACAAGCTACATGAATAAAATTTTACCACTAACATTAAGCACAACATGTCACGAGAAAGCAATGTCAGAATCACCAGGATCCTTGGAAGCGTTCCAGAGTTATGACCTCATAAAGGGACAGTGGTCAGAATTGTAAAAATTGGCCCGGTCATTAACGTGCAAACCACCCTTGGGAGTAAAGGGGTTAAGAAACACACATAATATAAATGAATGAAGCTGCTTGATCTTTAGTGGTTACAAGTATCTGACATCACTCGTGTTCCGCTCCTCTGTGATGTCACTCGTGTTCCGCTCCTCTGTGATGTCACACTTAGATCACCATTGTGACCTCACGGACTGAGGGGTTATACGGAATGACACTGCAGGAAGAGGCTTTGTCTGGAAAGACTCACTGTGTGTTACACAACTAGCAATATTCCTCCGGGATAAACTGCTGTTTTGATTTCTTCTGATCGTGACTGAGCTATTAAGATCTGTACAAGGCGCTCCTATCAACATCCGCCGCCAGCATTTTGGGCTTTGGCCCCTGGAGGTAAGTGTTTTCCCAGATATTTATCCAATATGGGGTTATTGTTAGTAAGTCACATGGTACATTTCTTGGAGGATTCTTCACGTGTCAGTTGTAATTCCAGGAGCCTTCTCCCATCATGTATTCCCTATTCCAGGCTCAAACAAATTGTGAGCTTGAGTGGAGATCCCCTGTAAGCGAAAAATAAGTCACGTGTATCTCTGATCTTCAAATGTGTGTCTTCATCAATACTTTAGGGGAAAATAATTACAAATTTATATTAATGTCATGATCCAGGTCGGGGTGTGATTCTTGCTTTTCTTTCCCTGGCCTGGTCATGGAGGGGTTAACTTTTCCTGCCTCTTTTTGGTTCTTGGGTGGCTATGTATTGGTGCGGTTTTTGGTAGCCTTTGTCAGTGATAGCTCTGGCCCTTGGTTTGAGCAACTGATCTGTATACCCTATCTGTATACAGTAAGTGCAAAACTTTTTTCCCATGACAGCTCCCCCTGGTGGTGGTGCTCCGTAGTTGCATTACAGGTAATTGGGGAATTTATCCAACTTGTTGGTATTTACTATTTTCCTGATCTGTTCAGTCTTAGAGTTCAGACCCCCATACACATGATACCAGTGACAGACCAATTCCCCAATATCAGCAGCTCTGCCCACAGTCCAAGTGTTGATCCTTTTGTTCCCAGCTAAATAAGCCACCGCCAGAGGAATCTACCTGTGGCTTTCTCACATAGAACACAGGTGCGATCGGCAGAGTTAGCGCTCCTGTGCATGGAGGAGTCAGGAGAAATATCTGCCGGCTGAACAGATCAGCTGAACCATGGGCCGACAGCTAGGTGTTGTGTATGTGTCCCCTTACTCATAGGAATGATCCTAGGTCAGGTTATATAAATGAGGTACAAAATATAATGTCTATATTAGTAGCACCAAATATCTGACGTCTATTCTTTTCTTCCAATAGAATACTTCATTATGGTTATTCTACATCCTGCCATCTACTTCTTCCTTGGATTCTTCTCCGGTGTCGCCTGTACCATCATCTGTGGGTAAGTCTTATACTGATTTATGGGCTACACGGGAGTCTATAGAAGAAACATCCCATCTTCAGGTCATCACACGATTCAGGAAAGGGAATCATCTAGAGAAGATATTTAGTGGGTCATAAACTGGCTCTGACCGGTCCGAGCACAATGGACTTTTCTGTATAATTGAAAAAAATGCTGATTGTCATAGATCACAAAAATGACTGCAGATCGGGAGAGACAAAATAGATGGCGAAAAATAAATGTCTTCATAACATTCTGCAGAACACAGATAGACTTTACTTTACAATTTGCTACATGACTTCTGTTTTATCATTTTATAGACTTCTGATAAAGAAATGCTGGAGAAAAGATTCAGAGAATAGGGCTGATCCTGACGGTATGTACAGCCTAACAAATCTGACATTAATGCATTTTGCAGCATTTTTTATGCTTTTTTGTGTGCTTCTGGCAGCGGTTTTGGCGTGCTCGATTTATCTCTTGTGCATGCTGATAAAGTTTAGTGTTAAAAAAAAGTCCTATTCCATAGAATCTGGTTTTAGCACAAAAAATACAGCAAAACACGATACTTGCATTTTTGGTGCGGATTTTCTGGGGTTTTTCACCATCCATTGAAGTCAATGGATGAAAAAACACTAAAAGAAGTGACGTGCTGTACGTCCAAAGAAACATGCAAAGCACAAAATTCCGATGACTAAAAAGCAATGTGTGCACAGGAGATTTCTGAAATCTCATATGTTTTGCTGGTAATGTAAACCGCAACTGAAAATTAGCATGAAAAAACACAAGTGCAACATTTTACACTAAACATAATCTCTTAATAGATCTTGACAGTGAATTTACTGTAGACAAAAAGGAAACAATCTAGAAGAAACATAGAATATTTTTCTTTTGAAATGCTGATTTCAATGTTTTGTGTCACAGGAAAACAGGAGAACTCATCTGACCCTGGTTATATGCTCTACACTATAGATTCAGATGAGGATGTGATCATCTTTGACAGTAAGTTCTCAGGCTTTTCATACTTTACAAATTAGCCGTTATAAAACCTGTAAAATGTTGATATTCTTTAACAAACATAGAAGCTTTTATTTTAGTAATGTTAATTTGAATGTTACACCTTACAGGAGAACATTTCGATAATATAAAGATTGTAAATGACGAAGCTGCTCATGGACCCAGTGCCGAAAACACCGACATCTCTACATCTGGCCCCGATCATGTAACCATCTACATGCCAGATTAGACTGTGGTCGCCGCCTCGGACAGTAAGTTCCTTTTTTCTTCATGTTGATAAGAAGAATGCTTACTACCATAAATAAAATCTGTTCTAATCTCCATAACTTGCATAAATTAAAAATCTGCCATCCTAAGCAATATATTATTGAACTGCAGTTCAAGCAATTTCTTAAAATTTCCTGGCCCTCAATCTCAGACCGACAGAGTAGAATCAATGTCCATTAATGAACAACTCATTAATTATACACTATCATTTACAAAACAAGAGGGCAGAGGACTTATTCCACCTCCTCCTCTGACTCCTCCTTTGTCTACTCCTCCGCCTCCTCAAAATTTTGAGAAACATCTTGTCCTGGACAAAGACAGAGAGAAATATTAAGTCATCATGAAGTTTGTTTTTCAGAAACTTCTGGCTTATGCCAACAAAAACCAAATGTAAGGCTTTAGAGCTTCATAAATATGTTTTATGATCTATGTTATGTATTAGTATTAACAGGCAATAGGCTAAATAATTAGGAATTGGGCACTAATGGCCTAAATATCGATGCGTTACTTTTCTTTATGCAAGCTAAATCATCAGTCTGTGAGCCAAAATTGGCTGCACTACAGGAGAATGGGAGTTGTCATTCTCAAATCACAAATACAATAAAGAATTATATAAATCATCTTTAATAAATCACAATACATAACAATATTTGATGAGTATATAAGTATTGGATGAGCATATAACTACAAATAGAAAACAAACTACAGTCGGTGGTCATGGCAAAAACAAACAGATGAATATTTAATCACGATCACATTTTATACATAGCAATACTGACTTAAAGTGCAAATGTAAAAAATCAAAAGAGCTGATGGCAGAGTAAAAAGTGTTCTATATCCAATGTACTACCAGATGCCATAAGCAAATACTTGTACAAATGCTAAGCCTTAGTAACACAGAAAACCAATAATAAAAACTAAAGTCAGTACTAAGTACAATTAAGCATGCTATAGTACCAAAACTGCCACTCCACCACTTAACCCTGACACTTGTTTCACCGTCAATCACAGCTTTTTCATGGGGATATAGGAACAAGGTGCAGTGCTGTATATATACCATGAGGGAGGGATTGCTAGTAAGCTGTAATCTAAACATAGCAGATCCTAAAATAATAGGCAGGGTGCTATTCATATCACAGCACTGATAGGATGTAGAACATACCTGAACATAGACATTAAATAATACCCATTATGTATTACATAGTACAGTGCAATCTGTCTGCTTGTACATATATTAATCTTTACTGTTTTACTAATTTTGTGACATTTATATTGCAGGTGAGGCAGAGCAGGGTCTCGCTGTGAACCCACAGTGAACATGGGATCCAGCTGGAGATGACAACTTTACATCAGCAATAAGAGGCAGATTCCAGGCTTGGTCTCTGTTCTCCACCACTGGATATGACATTACTGGACTTTCTGCAGCTAGATGCACTCACTGAACAAGTGGGTGTACTACTGCACTGCAAGGCAGATTCCAGGCTCGGTTTCTGTTCTCCACCATTGGATATGACATTACTGGACTTTCTGCAGCTAGATGCACTCACTGAACAAGTGGGTGTCCTACTGCCCAACGAGGCAGATTCCGGGCTCGGTCTCTGTTCTCCACCATTGGATATGACATTACTGGACTTTCTGCAACTAGATGCACTCACTGAACAAGTGGGTGTCCTACTGCACATCGAGGCAGATTCCGGGTTCGGTCTCTGTTCTCATCAATGAACATCTACAGCTTAAGGGAAGTGCAGCCTTTCAGCCATGGTGCCCAAGAGGTTTCCTCCACTGGAGGTTTTTCCTCTCCTGAGTGCTGAAGGTCAAAAGCGGGACTAACTCCTAGCCGCGGTCTACGGACCAAACATTGGGCATGGGCAGGGCCTTGGGGGCAGATCCCAAGTGCGCTCAACCATGTGAAATAGCTTATGCTCAGGAACACTGAGGGATAGCGCTATCAGATAGCTCTACCCATTCATTTCCTTTAGGAATAGAGCTATGGGATAGCTCTACCTGTTCACTTTCTTCATGGATAGCGCTATTGGATAGCTCTACCTGGACAGTATTAACGACAGAGCTTTTTCATACACAAGGTAGGAGTGGCAAGAGAGGTACACCAGGTGTTTATGTTTGCTGTTAGTCTGCATATATGCCAGTATGGTGCATGGTTATACCCCATTGCGAGGTCAGTCTGGTGTGTGATGCAAATTGAGTCTTCAGAGAGGAGGAGGACTTAAACTTTAGCACCACCTATTGGAAGCAGCAATCCTAAAAGTCAATATCGACCCTTTAATGAGTCTTGTCACATGACTTAGGACAAAAGCAAATCCGGAATCTCTATTTGCAGACACATAGTTTGGTGTGTTGCCACTCGTCAGTGCAAAGTATGAGATCTGATTTGGTTAAGTAGGAGGCTTTAGACTGGAATAGCTGCTAGTCCTGGCTCCTCGTTCTCCACAAGTAGAAATGTTACCGCTTAGATCCCAGTCCTAAGCCTCTCATCTAGTCAAGTCTGCAAGATTTTTTGCAAATTCCTAAAAGAAACGTTGTAGTAAGTTTGCAAGTGACAGAGGAGCTTCCTGCAAATCTGATTTTGGGTAATTATATAGCCAATAACAGTTGAGTAATTTAGATTTTAAGTGTTGGACACCAACTGTCCTGTAGATGGGTCATACATTTTAGAGGTCTGGACAACCCCTTTAAGTTCAGTGTATACACATTATACAGCATGCTCCCTCTAGTGGCAACTACAGGCATAAACTTTTTTTTTTTTTTTAAGGGAATCCGTCCCCAGATTTGTGCTACCCCATATAAGAGCAGCATGATGTAACGTCAGAGTCTGATTCTAGCGATGTATCACTTACTGGGCTACTCGCTGCAGCTTTGATATCATCACTGTTTTATCTACTGCAGATCTAACAGTTCTCTGAATGCTGAGATTTCTTGATATTTCTAAGCTCTGAGTGCAATATGACAAGGTAGGATCAAAGTAGATCTGTCGCCAGATTTCACAATACAAACTGCATACAATATTAAAAAGATCTATTGGACCTGATAGATCCAGCAGGCTAAAGGACCAGGTCCTTCTGCCCACTGGGATTTAGCCTGCTCTCTGTGAGAAAGCTAAATTCCAGTTGGCTAAAGGTCCAGGTCCCTGTGAGCGTTTTAATACTAGATCTAGCAGGCTAAAGGACCAGGTACTTCTGCCAACTTGGATTTAGCCTGCTCTCTGTGAGAAAGCTAAATCCCAGTTGACTAAAGGTCCAGGTCCCTGTGAGTGTTTTAATACTAGATCTAGCAGACTATAGGACCCGGTCCTTCTGCCAACTTGGATTTAGCCTGCTTTCTGTGAGAAAGATAAATCTCAGTCGCCTAAAGGAACAGGTCCATCTGCCAACTTGGATTTAGCCTGCTATCTGTGAGAAAGCTAAATCCCAGTTGTCTAAAGGACCAGGTGCCTGTGAGTGTTTTAATACTAGATCTAGCAGGCTAAAGGACCAGGTACTTCTGCCAACTTGGATTTAGCCTGCTCTCTGTGAGAAAGCTAAATCCCAGTTGGCTAAAGGACCAGGTGCCTGTGACTGTTTTAATACTAGATCTAGCAGACTATAGGACCAGGTCCTTCTGCCAACTTGGATTTAGCCTGCTCTCTGTGAGAAAAATAAATCTCAGTCACCTAAAGGACCAGGTCCATCTGCCAACTTGGATTTAGCCTGCTCTCTGTGAGAAAGCTAAATCCCAGTTGGCTAAAGGACCAGGTCCCTGTGTTTTAATACTAGATCTAGCAGGCTAAAGGACCAGGTCCTTCTGCCAACTGGGATTTAGCCAGCTCTCTGTGAGAAAGCTAAATCCCAGTTGGCTAAAGGGCCAGGTCCCTGAGAGTGTTTTAATACTAGACCTAGAAAGCTAAAGAACCAGATCCTTCTGACAACTTGGATTTAGCCTGCTCTCTGTGAGAAAGCTAAATCCCAGTCGCCTAAAGGACCAGATCCTTCTGACAACTTGGATTTAGCCTGCTCTCTGTGAGAAAGCAAAATCCCAGTTGGCTAAAGGCCAGGTCCTTTAGGGTAGTATAATACCAAACTTAGTAAGCCAAAAGACCTGGTCCTTCTGCCCACTTGGAAATAGCCGACCCTCACTGAGAAAGCTAAATCCAAGTGGCCAGAGGGACTCCTTCTGCCCACTTGGAAATAGCCGGCTCACACTGAGAAAGCTAAATCCAAGTGGATTAAATGATTAGGTCCCTCTATCCACTGGGAAATAGCCGGTTCTCACTGAGAAAGCTAAATCCAAGTGGTTTAAAGGACCAGGTCCCTCTGGCCACTTGGATTTAGCTTTCTCAGTGTGAGCCGGCTATTTCCAAGTGGGCAGAAGGACCAGGTCACTCTGGCCACTTGGATTTAGTTTTCTCAGTGTGAGCTGGCTATTTTCAAGTGGGCAGAAGAACCTGGTCCTTTTGTCCACTAAGCACTAAGTCTGGTATTAAACCTCTCCAAGGGAACTGGCCCTTTAAACCACTTGGATTTAGCTTTCTCAGTGTGAGTCGGCTATTTCCAATTGAGCAGAAGGACCAGAGGTCCATCTTGCCACTTGGATTTAGCTTTCTCATTGAGAGTCAGCTATTTCCAAGTGGGCAGAAGGACCAGGTCCCTCTGGCCACTTGGGTTTAGCTTTCTCACAGTGAGCAGGCTAAATCCAAGTGGGCAGAAGGACCTGGTCTTTTAGCTTACTAAGTCTGGTATTAAACCTCTCCAAGGGACCTTGTCCTTTAACCCACTGGGATTTAGCTTTTCTCAGTGAGCAAGCTAAATCCAAGTGGGCAGAAGGTCCTGTTCCTTTCGTCCACTAAGTCTGGTGTTAAACCACTCCAAGGAACCTGGTCCTTTTGCCCACTTGGATTTAGCTTTCTCAGTGAGAGTCATCTATTTCCAATCTACACGAAGATTTCATCCATTTTAAGTTTATGCTAACATACAACACTGCCCTTCACCTCTCCAAACAAGCCTATTTCAACACCTTCATCACCTCACTGTTCAATAACCCGAAACATCTCTTTGACACTTTTCATTCTCTACTCAACCCAAGAGTACAGGCCCCAACCACGGAGCTCCGAGCTGACGATCTGGCCAATTACTTAAAAGAAAAAATTGACCAGATTCGACAGGAAATTATCTTCCAATCACCTCATACCATGCATTCTCCTCCCTCCCCCACTGCATCTGGCTCACTCTCTGATTTTGAACCAGTCACAGAAGAAGAAGTAAGCAGGCTCCTTGCATCTTCTCGCCCAACCACTTGCACCAGTGACCCATTTCCGTCACATCTCCTCCAGTCCCTTTCCCCTGCTGTCACCCCTCACCTAACTAAAATATTATCCTCTCTCTCCTGGTATTTTTCCCTCCTCATTTAAGCATGCCATCATACATCCACTGCTTAAAAAACATCCCTCGACCAAAACTGTGCCGCTAACTATAGACCTGTCTCTAATCTTCCCTTTATCTCTAAACTCCTGGAACGCCTGGTCCACTCCCGTCTTATCCGCTATCTCTCAGAAAACTCTCTTCTCGACCCTCTCCAATCCGGTTTCCGCTCTTTACACTCCACTGAAACTGCCCTCACTAAAGTCTCTAATGATCTGCTAACAGCTAAATCAAATGGTCATTACTCCATGCTAATTCTCTTGGGTCTCTCTGCAGCATTCGACACAGTGGATCATCAGCTCCTCCTCACTAGACTCCGTTCCATTGGCCTCAAGGACACCGTTCTCTCATGGTTCTCCTCCTATCTCTCCGACCGCTCCTTTACTGTATCTTTTGCCGGTTCCTCCTCCTGTCACCTTCCCCTTACTGTTGGGGTCCCTCAAGGATCGGTTCTAGACCCCTCCTCTTCTCCTTGTACACTGCCCCTATTGGTCAAACAATCAGTAGATTTGGTTTCCAGTACCATCTCTATGCTGATGACACCCAATTATACGCTTCTTCTCCTGACATCTCGCCAGCCTTTCTAGAAAACACCGGCGATTGTCTAAACGCTGTGTCTAATATCATGTCCTCACTATATCTGAAACTGAACCTGTCAAAGACTGAACTCCTTGTGTTTCCTCCCTCTACTAATGTAGCTATACCCGACATTGCCATTTCTGTGTGTGGTTCCACTATTACTCCCCAGCAACAGGCCCGCTGTCTTGGGGTCATACTTGATTCCGAGCTTTCCTTTGCCTCCCACATTCGATCACTGGCTCGCTCTTGTCATCTGCACCTCAAAAACATTTCTAGAATTCGACCTTTTCTTACTTTTGACTCTGCAAAAACTCTTACTGTTTCTCTTATTCATTCTCGTCTCGACTATTGTAACTCTCTTCTAATTGGTCTCCCTCTTACCAAACTCTCCCCTCTCCAATCTGTCTTGAATGCTGCAGCCAGGATCATATTCCTCACCAATCGTTACACCGATGCCTCTACCTTGTGCCAGTCATTACACTGGCTACCCATCCACTCCAGAATTCAGTATAAACTTATTACCCTCATCCACAAAGCCCTCCATAGCTCAGCACCACCTTACATCTTCTCCCTTGTTTCAGTATACCACCCTACCCGCGCCCTCCGTTCTGCTGATGACCTGAGGTTAGCATCCTCAATAGTCAGAACCTCCCACTCCCGTCTCCAAGACTTTACACGTGCCGCGCCAATTCTTTGGAATGTACTTCCCAGGTCAATACGATTAGTCCCCAATCCCCAGAATTTTAAGCGTGCCCTGAAAACGCATTTATTCCGACTGGCCTATCGCCTCAACACATTAACCTAATCTATCCCTGTGTGGCACAGCCAAAAGTTTTACCATAACCAGATTTCCCGCATCATGTTCCCACATGCTTTATGCATCCATTAGCCCTCTGTGTTTGTACTGTTACACACTTAACATTATGGCTGGTCCATACAATCAGGGCAACTGTTACCACCCACCTTTCGTGTCTACCTCTTTCCTCATAGACTGTAAGCTTGCGAGCAGGGCCCTCTTTCCTCTTGGTATTTGTTATAATCTACTGTATGTGATTATTGTTATGCTGTAATGTCTATTGTCTGTACAAATCCCCTCTGAAATGTAAAGTGCTGCGGAATATGTCGGCGCTATAAAAATAAAATTTATTATTATTATTATAAGTGGACAGAAGACCAAGGTTCCTCTGGCCACTTGGTTTTAGCCTGCTCACTGTGAAAAGCTAAATCTCAGTGGGCTAAAGGACCAGGTCCCTTGGAGTGGTTTAATACCAGACTTAGTAAGCGAAAAGACCAGGTCCTTCTGCCCACTTGGATTTAGCCTGCTCACCATGAGAAAGCTAAATCCAAGTGGCCAGGGAGATCTGGTAATTCTGCCCACTTTGAAATAGCCGGCTCACAATGAGAAAGCTAAATCCAAGTGGCCAGAGAGATCTCGTCCTTCTGCCCACTTGAAAATAGCCGGTTCACACTGAGAAAGCTAAATCCCAGTGGGTTAAAGGGCCAGGTCCTTTGGAGTAGTTTAATACCAACCTTAGGTGGTGTCTTCCATACCACCCTTAGTGTGTGTATGGCAGACATGGGTAGAGGTCACATTTTATGATGTCTCTGTGGCCTCTGTATGTATTGGAACCGGGGATCATCTTGGGACATTGATGTGGATTACGCAAGACCTTGTGCATTACATTGGACCTGCAGGTGTTTTTTTTTGGTAAATAAATGGGTGAAAGATGGTGTCTGTTTTTATATTTAAAATCCTTGTTTTTTATCTGTGTGTTCTTTATTTTTATTTACAGTGTTATTAATCGGGGTTTTTCATAGACACCTCTCTTACGAACCCTGGGTTGATGTAAGCTGTGATTTTTTACAGATAACAGCTGGAATTATACTTAGAGATTACCCCAATTGCCACTGCACAAAAGCAATCAGGAAGAGCTGAGGCAAAGCACAAGAATCAGCACATGTAATAGATTATCCATTTAGCATGCAGCTGAGGACTAGTTTTATTAGTGTGGGAAGGGGCCAATATCCCTGGCCCATCACAGCTTTTTAATATCAGCCCTTAGCTGTCTGTTTTGCCTTAGTTGTTTATTAAAAATGGAGGGGACCCTAATTAATTTTTTTGGGGAGTCCACTAATTTTTTAATAACCAGCAAATAAAAAGCTAAAAAGCATACAGCTGTTGACTGATTAGTAGGCTGAAAAGGTTCATGTTTATTGGGCCATTCCCAGCATAATGAGACCATATCACAGCCAATAGAGGTCAACGTGGTCTCGATCTTTCGTGCTGCAAAATGGGGGTATTAAGGGGTAAAGCTGAAAAAGGGAACAAAATGGGGGTAAGCAGGACAATAGCCCTGAAAAAAATGTGGATATTGAGATTACTTAACCCCTTCACGACCCATGATGCCTACGTAGGCATCATGAAAAGCCGTGCCCAAACGACCCATGACGCCCCCGTAGGCGTCATGCTATAAATAGCCCCCCTGCGGGTCGGGTGACCGGGGTTAATGAAAGGTCACCCGACCCGCACACAAAGGACCCTTTATGCTTCACCACAGGGGGGGTGGCTTAGCCCCCACGTGGCTACGATCGCTCTGATTGGCTGTTGAAAGTGAAACAGCCAATCAGAGCGATACAATCCAGCCATGGCCGATGCTGCAGTAGCATCGGACATGGCTGGAGACACTAATTTAACCCCCCACACCGGCTGGCAGGGGCGATCGGCCCCCGCCACGGACTGACAGCAGCGATGGGCTGCTGCTGTCACGATCTGCCCCCCCTCTTCTTCCTTCCGCTCCCCCCGATGTCCGATCCACCCCCTCACCCTCCCCGGTACTTGTCATGTCCCGCTCCGGCTCCGGGTCCCGCCGTCCCTCCTGCATGGGCGCCGCCATCTTTGAAAATGGCGGGCGCATGCGCAGTATGATTGCAATATTTCAACAATTAAATTTGGTGAAATATTACAATATATCCATGGCTAGAGACTGCAATCAGATCCCCCACCCACCTCCCTCCGCTCCCCCCAGCCATCTGATACCCCCCACCGTCCCCGGTACCTCCTGTCCCTCCAGTAGCTCCTGGCCGTCCCGGTGTCCTGCGTCATGGGCGCCGCCATCTTGGAAAATGGCGGGCGCATGTGCAGTGCGCCGGCTGCAGATTCATTCATTTATTTTGATCACTGTGAGAAACTCTCACAGTGATCAAAATAAAAAAAAAGTAAATAAAACCCCCCTTTATCACCCCCATAGGTAGGGACATATAATAAAATAAAGAAAATATTTTTATTTTTCCATTAGGGTTAGGGTTGGTATTAGGGTTAGGGCTGGCATTAGGGTTAGGGCTGGCATTAGGGTTAGGGCTGGAATTAGGGTTAGGGTTGGAATTAGGGTTAGGGCTGGAATTAGGGTTAGGGCTGGAATTAGGGTTGGGATTAGGGCTAGGGTTGTGATTAGGGTTGGAATTAGGGTTAAGATTAGGGTTAGGGGTGGGTTGGGATTAGGGTTAGTCTTGTAGTTAGGTTTAGAGTTGGGATTAGGGTTAGGGGTGTGTTGGGGTTAGGGTTGTGGTTAGGATTATTAGGGTTGGGATTAGGGTTAGGGGTGTGTTGGGTTTAGGGTTGGAGTTAGAATTGAGGGGTTTCCACCGTTTAGGCACATCACAGGGTCTCCGAACGCGACATGGCGCCACCATTTATTCCAGCCAATTTTGCGTTTTAAAAGTCAAACAGCGCTCCCTCCATTCCGAGCCCCGAAATGTGCCCAAACAGTGGTTTACCACCACATATGGGGTATCAGCATACTCAGGAAAAATTGCACAACACCTTTTGGGGTCTAATTTCCACTGTTAACCTTGGGAAGATAAAAAATTGGGGGCTAAAATAATTATTTTTGTGGAAAAAAAATGATTTTTTATTTTCATGGCTCTGCGTTATAAACTTCTGTGAAGCACTCGGGGGTTCGAAGTGCTCACCACACATCTGGATAAGTTCCTTGGGGGGTCTAGTTTCCAAAATGGGGTCACTTGTGTGGGGTTTCTACTGTTTAGGCACATCAGAGGCTCTGCAAACGTAACATGACGCCTGCAGACTATTCCATCAAGTCGGCATTCCAATACCTCACTACTTCCCTTCCGAGCCCTGACGTGTGCCCAAACAGTGGTAACCCCCACATATGGGGTACCAGCGTACTCAGGACAAACTGTACGACAACTTTTGGGGTCCAATCTCTCCTGTTACCCTTGTGAAAATAAAAAATTGTGGGCTAAAAAATCATTTTTTGAGGAAAAAAAAATATTTTTTATTTTCACGCCTTTGCGTTATAAACTTCTGTGAAGAACTTGGGGGTTCAAAGTGCTCACCACACATCTAGATAAGTTCCTTGGGTGGTCTAGTTTCCAAAATGGGGTCTGTTGTGAGTTCATTTTCCTCTTCACCATTGAGGTCTGATGAACTCCCTCTTCTGGTGAAGGAAGGTAGTGAGGCTCATTACCAAGCACCTGGGCTGGATGATGATGACTGGGTGACGGGAATTACTGACGCCCTTCTGCCTTGCTGGTGATCTCTCTGAGGGATTCTAGGAGACCAGTCTGATTCCTGCTCCTCAAAAGCTAAGTTTTCTGCTCTGCTTTTTGCATTTGTGTTTTGGTTTTGTTTTGCCTTGTTTTTCTGGATTTCTGCTATTCCTTGCTGGGGTGAGCTGAATTCCTTTTTGCTCTGTCTTCAGAAAATACCTGAGTACTGATATAGTCTTTTTGAAGCCTAGCGTCTTCAGGGCTTTTTTCCCTATCAGCTGTTGGCTCTTGTTTTGATAGAGTTTTGGCGGATTACAGACAGCAGCTTTTTATCCTGTCCTATTTAGTTAGCTTGGGCCCCATCATTTGCTCAGCCTATCTTTCTATCTGTGTGAGTGTTTTTTCATCTTGCTTCACCGTCATTATATGTTGGGGGCTGCCTATTGCTTTGGGGTCTGCTCTGGGGCAGTTTACATTTCCCTTTCTGTCTTTAGGCTATGTAGTTCTCCGGCTGTGATCGAGGGGTCTAGGGCACCGTAGGAACCCCCCACGGCTACTGCTAGTTGTTGCTGATAGGTTCAGGGGTCTGCAATCCGATAGCTGCCAACTTCTCTGGTTTTCTGGACTTAGCTAGTATTTCTGTTTTTGCCTCCTACGGTGACTCATTCATAACAGAATCACCAGCCATACCGCAGATCCTAGGGTACTCAATAGCAGGAAAGAATTGTTAAAGAAAAAAAAAAGTGTGTGTATATTTTCTGCTCTATATCTCTGAGGCCATAGGGGGAATTTTTTTTTCTCTCAATGGAGATAAAGCAATTGTCTGATCGTGTGGAGCAGCTCGCTGCGGAAGTGCGGGGAATTTCCACCTACCTTGCTCTTTCACATGCTGCTGAACCAAAGATCCCTACTCCTGATGTGTTTTTTGGGGATCGGTCTAAATTTTTGAATTTCAAAAATAATTGTAAATTATTTTTTGCCTTGAAGCCTAACTCGTCATGGAGCTCCGCACAGCAGGTTAAAATTGTCATCTCTTTGCTGCGTGGCGATCCCCAGGATTGGGCGTTTTCTTTGAAACCAGATGATCCTATTCTGACTAATGTGAATGCATTTTTTCAAGCCTTGGGGTTGTTGTATGATGAACCTAATGCTATTGATCAGGCTGAAAAGACCCTGTTGGCATTGAGCCAGGGTCGAGATTCTGCAGAAATGTACTGTCAAAAATTCCGAAAGTGGGTGGTCCTTACTACCTGGAATGATAATGCCTTGGCAGCTCTCTTTCGGAAGGGTTTGTCACAAGCCGTAAAAGATACTATGGTGGGATTTCCTGTTCCCTCTGGTCTTGACGATTCTATGTCATTAGCCATTCAGGTTGATCGGCGTTTACGTGAACGCAGGACTGCACGAGAGGTGTTGCCACCTGTTGAACAAGTGTCTGAACCTATGCAATGTGATGGAGTTTTGTCCAGAGAGCAACGTCAGGAGTTCAGAAGGCGTAATAAGCTGTGTTTTTTTGTGGAGATGCCTCGCATATTATTTCTGTCTGTCCTAAACGAGAGAAACGTTTTGCACACACGTTTTCTGTGGGTGGTGTTCAACCTAAGTTTCTTCTGGCAATTACTCTGATCTGCTCCCTGTCCACATTTTCCGCCAAGGCTTTTGTGGATTCGGGAGCAGCCCTGAACCTAATGGACTTGGATTTTGCTAAACGTTGTGGATTTCCGATGACACCTCTGCGGATGCCTATCCCTTTGAGGGGGATAGATGCTACTCCTTTGGCGAAAAATAAACCTCAGTTTTGGACCCAGGTGGTAATGCGGGTTTCCCCAGACCATCAAGAAAATTGCAGATTTTTGGTGTTGCATAATTTGCATGATACCATTGTTCTGGGGTTTCCCTGGTTGCAAATTCATAATCCAGTTTTGGATTGGAAATCTGTGTCTGTGGTGAGTTGGGGTTGTCGGTGTGCCCTTAGTGAGGCTCCGGTTTTTTCCACCTCTCCTCAGTCGCATGATGTTCCTGACTATTTGGCGGATTTTTATGATGTATTTAGTGAGAATGAGTCTGCGTCTTTGCCTCCTCATAGGAGTTATGACTGTGCAATTGAACTGAGCCCGGGGTGTAAATTTCCCAAGGGTCGGCTCTTCAATTTATCTGTACCCGAGCACAAGTCTATGCGATCCTATATTAAGGAGGCGTTGGAGAAGGGTCATATTAGACCATCCTCTTCACCATTAGGTGCTGGGTTTTTTTTCGTGGTCAAAAAGGATGGTTCATTAAGGCCTTGTATTGATTATCGTGCCCTCAACAAAATTACTATTAAATATCAGTATCCGTTACCCCTGATTTCGGATCTATTCTCCAGAGTTAAAGGAGCTTGCTGGTTTACCAAGCTTGACCTCAGGGGGGCGTATAATCTTATCCGCATTAAGCATGGGGATGAATGGAAGACGGCGTTTAATACTCCGGAGGGACATTTTGAGTACCTGGTGATGCCTTTTGGGCTCACTAATGCCCCTTCTGTCTTCCAGTGCTTCATGAACGATATTTTCCGAGACTTTGTGGATAAATTTTTGATTATCTATCTGGATAATATTTTGATCTTCTCCAAGGATTGGGATTCTCATGTGGAACATGTTCGGACTGTGTTCCAGATCTTGAGGGAGAATTCCCTGTATGTCAAAGGATCGAAATGCCTTTTTGGGGTACAGAGGATTTCTTTTTTGGGATTTTTTTGTCTCCGTCAACTATTGAAATGGACCCGGCCAAGGTACAGGCCATTTATGTTTGGGCTCAGCCCACTTCTTTGAAGGCCCTCCAGAAGTTTTTGGGTTTTGCTAATTTTTATCGGAAATTTATAGCAAAATTTACTAGTATTGCCAAGCAATTGACTGATCTGACTAAGAAGGGTGCTGATGTGTTGAATTGGTCTCCAGAGGCTGTTTCTTCCTTTCAGGAGCTGAAGCGAAGATTCACTTCTGCCCCGGTTTTGCGGCAACCTGATGTCTCACTCCCGTTCCAGTAGAGGTGGACGCTTCTGAGATTGGTGCAGGAGCTGTTTTGTCCCAAAAGGATCCTGTAACATCTAAAATGAATCCCTGTGCTTTCTTTTCCCGAAAGTTCTCTCCATCTGAACGTAACTATGATGTGGGGAATCGGGAACTGTCAGCCATGAAATTGGCATTTGAGGAGTGGAGACATTATTTGGAGGGAGCTAAACATCAAGTCGTGGTCCTCACTGACCACAAGAATTTGATTTACCTTGAGTCGGCCAAACGCTTGAACCCTAGACAGGCTAGGTGGGCCTTGTTTTTTACACGTTTTGATTTTGTGGTCACTTTTCTTCCTGGCACTAAGAATGTCAAGGCTGACGCTCTCTCTAGGAGCTTCTTTGCTGATTCTCCTGTGGTGACCAAGCCTGCTACCATCTTAGGCGAAGGGGTAGTTCTTTCTGCCATCTTGCCAGATTTGAGACGTGCTCTGGAAGAGTTCCAGGAGGACAAACCTGAGCGTTGTCCCAGTGGAAAGTTGTATGTTCCTGACCAGTGGAAGAAGAGAGTGATGTCTGAAGTTCATTGCTCTGCATTGGCTGGTCATCCAGGTATTTTTGGTACTAGAGATCTGGTGAGTCGGTCTTTTTGGTGGCCCGCCATGTCTCGTGATGTCAGGAATTTTGTGCAGTCCTGTGGGACTTGCTCCCGGTCTAAACCTTGTTCTTGCTCTAGTGGGTTGTTGATGCCTTTGCCGGTCCCCAGGAGGCCATGGACCCATATTTCAATGGATTTCATCTCTGATATGCCTGTCTCTCAGAGAATGACTGTTATTTGGGTGATTTGTGATAGGTTCTCTAAGATGGTTCATCTTGTACCACTCCCTAAGTTGCCATCTTCCTCTGAGTTGGTGCCCCTGTTTTTGCAACAGGTGGTTCGCTTGCACGGGATTCCTGAGAACATTGTATCTGACAGAGGAGTTCAGTTTGTGTCTAGATTTTGGAGGACTTTCTGTTCCAAGCTGGGAATTCAGTTGTCCTTCCTTTTCACCCTCAGACCAATGGGCAGACGGAGAGAACAAACCAGACCTTGGAGTCGTATTTGAGATGTTTTATTTCCGCTGATCAGGATGATTGGGTTTCATTTTTGCCCTTGGCCGAATTTGCTTTAAATAATAGAGCTAGTTTTGCCACTTTGATGTCACCTTTTTTTTGTAACTTTGGGTTTCATCCTCGATTTTCTTCAGGGCAGGTGGAGCCTTCTGCCGGCCCAGGTGTTGACACTGTGGTGGAGAGAATGCACCAGATCTGGGACCAAGTGGTGGATAAGTTATCTCTCACCCAGGAAAAGGCCCAGCGGTTTTCCAACCGACATAGGACCATTGGTCCCCAGTTTAAGGTTGGTGATATGGTTTGGTTATCATCAAAAAACATTGCTATGAAGGTGGCTTCTCCTAAGCTTAAGCCTAGATTTATTGGACCTTACAAGATTTTGGAGATTATTAATCCGGTCTCTTTTCGATTGGCTCTTCCTATCACATTTAAAATCCATAATGTGTTTCATAAGTCCTTGTTGAAGAGGTTTGTTGAACCAGTAGTTCCTGGGGTGGCACCTCCGGACCCTGTATTGGTTGAAGGTAACATGGAATATGAGGTAGAGAAGATACTGGATTCCCGTCTGGCTAGACAGAGACTCCAGTATTTGGTTAAGTGGAAGGGTTATGGTCAGGAGGATAATTCCTGGGTCTCTGCCTCTGATATTCATGCCAAAAGATTGGTGCGTGTCTTTCATCGGGCTCACCCTGATCGCCCTGGTGGCATGGATGAGGGTTCGGTGACCCCTCCTCAAGGGGGAGGTACTGTTGTGAGTTAATTTTCCCCTTCACCATTGAGGTCTGATGAACTCCCTCTTCTGGTGAAGGAAGGTAGTGAGGCTCATTACCAAGCACCTGGGCAGGATGATGATGACTGGCTGATGGGAATTACTGACTGGATATAAGGCAGCCGACGCCCTTCTGCCTTGCTGGTGATCTCTCTGAGGGATTCTAGGAGACCAGTCTGATTCCTGCTCCTCAAAAGCTAAGTTTTCTGCTCTGCTTTTTGCATTTGTGTTTTGGTTTTGTTTTGCCTTGTTTTTCTGGATTTCTGCCATTCCCTGCTGGGGTGAGCTGAATTCCTTTTTGCTCTGTCTTCAGAAAATACATGAGTACTGATATAGTCTTTTTGAAGCCTAGCGTCTTCAGGGCTTTTTTCCCTATCAGCTGTTGGCTCTTGTTTTGATAGGGTTTTGGCGGATTACAGACAGCAGCTTTTCTATCCTGTCCTATTTAGTTAGCTTGGGCACTATCATTTGCTCAGCCTATCTTTCTATCTGTGTGAGTGTTTTTTCATCTTGCTTCACCGTCATTATATGTTGGGGGCTGCCTATTGCTTTGGGGTCTGCTCTGGGGCAGTTTACATTTCCCTTTCTGTCTTTTGGCTATGTAGTTCTCTGGCTGTGATCGAGGGGTCTAGGGCACCGTAGGAACCCCCCACGGCTACTGCTAGTTGTTGTTGATAGGTTCAGGGGTCTGCAATCCAATAGCTGCCAACTTCTCTGGTTTTCTGGACTTAGCTAGTATTTCTGTTTTTGCCTCCTACGGTGACTCATTCATAACAGGGGTCACTTGTCAGGGGTTTCCACTGTTTAGGCACATCAGGGGCTCTGCAAACGCAACATGACACCTGCAGACCATTCCATCAAGTCGACATTTCAAAACGTCACTACTTCCCTTCCGAGCCCCGACGTGTGCCCAAACAGTGGTTCCCCCACATATGGGGTACCAGCGTACTCAGGACAAACTGTACAACATCTTTTGGGGTCCAATCTCTCCAGTTACCCTTGTGAAAATAAAAAATTGTGGGCTAAAAAATCATTTTTTGAGGAAAAAAAATATTTTTTATTTTCACGCCTTTGCGTTATAAACTTCTGTGAAGAACTTGGGGGTTCAAAGTGCTCACCACACATCTAGATAAGTTCCTTGGGTGGTCTAGTTTTCAAAATGGGGTCACTAGTCAGGGGTTTCCACTGTTTAGGCGCATCAGGGGCTCTGCAAACGTAACATGATGCCCGCAGACCATTCCATCAAGTCGACATTTCAAAACGTCACTACCTCCCTTCCGAGCCCCGACGTGTGCCCAAACAGTGGTTCTCCCCCACATATGGGGTACCAGCATACTCAGGACAAACTGTACAACAACTTTTGGGGTCCAATCTCTCCTGTTACCCTTGTGAAAATAAAAAATTGTGGGCTAAAAAATCATTTTTTGAGGAAAAAAAATATTTCTATTTTCACAGCTCTGCATTATAAACTTCTGTGAAGCACCTGAGGGTTCAAAGTGCTCACTATCCATCTAGATAAGTTCCTTGGGGGGTCTAGTTTCCAAAATGGGGGAATTTCTGGGGGAGCTACAAATTTTAGGCACGCAGGGGCTCTCCAAACACGAAATGGTGTCCACTAATGATGGAGCTAATTTTTCATTCAAAAAGTCAAATGGCGCTCCTTCCCTTCTGAGCCCTACCGTGCGCCCAAACAGTGGTTTACCCCCACATATGGGGTACCAGCGTACTCAGGACAAACTGGACAATAACTTTTGGGGTCCAATTTCTCCTGTTAGCCTTGTGAAAACAAAAAATAGTGGGATAAAAAATCATTTTTGAGGAAAAAAAATATTTTTTTATTTTCTCTGCGTTATAATCTTCTGTGAAGCACTTGGGGATTCAAAGTGCTCACTACACATCTAGATAAGTTCCATCGGGGGTCTAGTTTCCAAAATGGGGTCACTTGTGGGGGAGCTCCAATGTTTAGGCACACAGGGGCTCTCCAAACGCGACATGGTGTCCGCTAACGATTGGAGCTAATTTTTCA
This sequence comes from Dendrobates tinctorius, assembly GCF_039654945.1. NCBI lineage: Eukaryota > Metazoa > Chordata > Amphibia > Anura > Dendrobatidae > Dendrobates > Dendrobates tinctorius. The sequence goes on along the minus strand of NW_027361669.1, from coordinate 11,535,421 downwards.
TTAAAAAAGTCAAATGGCACTCCTTCCCTTCCGGGCCCTGCCGTGCGCCCAAACAGTGGTTTGTGACCACATATGAGGTATCAGTGTACTCAGGAGAAATTTCCCAACAAATTTTAGGATCCATTTTACCCTGTTGCCCATGTGAAAATGAAAAACCTGGGGCTAAAAGAAAATTTTTGTGAAAAAAAGTACTTTTTTATTTCTACGGATCAATTTGTGAAGCACCTGGGGGTTCAAAGTGCTCATTATGCATCTACATAAGTTCCTTGGAGGGTCTAGTTTCCAAAATGGGGTCACTTGTGGGGGCGCTCCAATGTTTAGGCACACAGGGACTCTCCAAACGCAACATGGCAATGCTAAATATTCCAGCATATTTTCCATTCAAAAAGTCAAATGGCGCTCCTTCCCTTCTGAGCCCTGCCGTGCGCCCAAACAGTGGTTTATGACCACATATGAGATATCGGTGTACTCAGGAGAAATTTACCAACAAATTTTAGGATCCATTTTACCCTGTTGCCCATGTGAAAATGAAAAACCCTTCGGCTAAAAGAAAATTTTTGTGAAAAAAAGTACTTTTTTATTTCTACGGATCAATTTGTGAAGCACCTGGGGGTTCAAAGTGCTAATTATGCATCTAGATAAGTTCCTTGGAGGGTCTAGTTTCCAAAATGGGGTCACTTGTGGGTGAGCTCCAATGTTTAGGCACACAGGGACTTTCCAAACGCGATATGGTAACCGATAAATATTCCAGCATATTTTCCACTCAAAAAGTCAAATGGCGCTCCTTCCCTTCTGAGCCCTGCCGTGCACCCAAACAGTGGTTTATGACCACATATGAGGTATCAGGGTACTCAGAAGAAATTCCCCAACAAATTTTAGGATCCATTTTATCATGTTACCCATGTGAAAATGAAAAAAATGATGCTAAAAGAAAGTTTTTGTTGGAAAAATTAAAATGTCCATTTTTTCCTTCCATGTTGCTTTAGTCCCTGTGAAGCACCTGAAGGGTTAATAATCTCCTTGAATGGAGTTTTGAGTAGCTTGAGGGGTTCAGTTTTTAGAATGGTGTCACTTTTAGGTATTTTCTGCCATATAGACCCCTCAAAGTGACTTCAAATGTGAGGTGGTCCCTAAAAAAAAATGGTTTTGTAAATTTCGTTGTAAAAATGAGAAATCGCTGGTCAACTTTTAACCCTTATAACTTCCTAACAATAAAAAATTTTGTCTCCAAAATTGTGCTGATGTAAAGTAAACCTGTGGGAAATGTTATTTATTAACTATTTTGTGTCATATAACTCTCTGGTTTAACAGAATAAAAATTCAAAATTTGAAAATTGTGAAATTTTCAACATTTTCGCCAAATTTCCATTTTTTTCACAAATAAACGCAAAAATTATCAACCTCAATTTACCACTAACATGAAGCCCAATATGTCACGAAAAAACAATTCATTATTTGAATGAAGCCATCAGACAACTTTCAGAGGTTAATACTTACATGAAGCTTAAAAATGATCCCAGAGGAAAATTTAAAAATGATCTTCGTTCTTTTCTCAGGAGATATGTTGAATTAGGGGTCATCCCCAAGAAATTAGCAGAACGCTTGCTACCGGAGTTCCCCAAAAAACCCTATTGTACTGTATTCGTAAAATACATAAGTCTATGTCTTGCCCTCCCAGCCGACCCATTGTGTCCGGGATAGGGTCTCTTACTGAACCTCTCTCCCAGTATATGGATTGGCTGCTTCATCCTCTTCTTGGCGACATCTCCTCCTATATAAAGGACACTAAGGATTTTTTGAAAGTTGTCAATGATTTTGAATAGCAGCCTGGTTTTTCTCTTGTGTCCATTGATATGGAAAGTCTGTAATAAGATTCCCCAGGATTTAGGGGTAGATGTGATAAGGGAAATTTTAGCCACAACGACAAAGATGCTGCATTCATTGACTTTGTATGTGAGGGGATTTGTTTTGTTTTTAGACACAATGCATTTAAATTTCAGAATACTTGGTACTTACAGCAGTTTGGGACCGCGATGGGGACACCGGTGGCGTGCACTTTCGCCAATCTTTTTTTGGCTGTATTTGAAAACAGGCATATCTATTCACTTTCAAACGTCTTTTTGAAGAAACACATCAAGATGTATATTAGATATGTGGACGATGTATTCATTGTGTGGGACGGCCCCCCAGATACATTTGACAATTTTGTGGATTATCTTAACAATTTAGGTGACATCAACATGTCATTTACTTCCAAATGGGGGCACCTCAATTGAATGTTTGGATTTTTTTTAGAAGTTAGAGAGGGTTCTCTCGTTACTTCAGTTTTTCGTAAACATCATCCACTAACGCCGTGTTTCACTATGACAGTTATCACCCTTTTTACATGAAAAATTCTTTACCGTACAGTCAGTTTCTTAGACTAAAACGTATAAATAATACTAAGAAAGGCTTTGTTGACCAATCATGAGAATTATATAGCAGATTTTTGAAGAGGGGGTACCCTGAAAACCTGCTAAAAAAAACACAGACCAGGTTTAATCAGAACTCAAGTGGTGAGGCGAATAAAAGGGTTAATTGCAAGAAGAATGAAAAGGGGTTTGTTTTTTCGTTTGATTTTGGTCCTATGGACGGGGCAGTCAGGTCTGCAATCCGTAAAAATTGGCACATTTTAAGTCACGATACTGATTTATCAGAAGTGGTGGAGCGAGGACCCCTTTCTGCTTGTAGGAAAAGTGTCAGTTTAAAGGATATTCTTGTACATAATCGCATGGAAAATCCACATAGTAATTGTCTCAATTTGATGCCCCCGAAAGGTAATTATCGATGTGGGCAGTGCCCGTTTTGTTCTAATCATATTCTTGACCGTTGTTTACGTATAGGTGCCATAACTCATTATGTCACTGATTTTATTTCATGCAAAACCACTCATGTTGTTTATGTTTTATTTTGTCCTTGTAAGTTTTTTTATATAGGGAAAACTATACGTCCTCTTTATGTTAGGTTTAGGGAGCACTTCAATTCTATTTTAACAGGCAAAGGGGTTCCTAGACTTATTAACCATATGAGAGAAGCACACGGTGGCAATCCCGATGCATTATCATTTGCTGGTATAGAAAGGGTTACTCTATCCTCACGGGGAGGTGATCTGAATAGGAATTTACTGAAATGAGAGGCCAGGTGGATTATGCAAACCCGTGCTATAGAGCGCACGGGACTCAATTAGAGGATTGATATGTCTGTTTTTTTGTGATATGAAAAAAATTTTTTGTAAAAAAAACTTTGTAAAAATTTTTTTTTTGAAAAATCATTATTTTTTCGCCATTTTCTGGCTTGTTTTTTTCTCTTTCCTTTTGTATTTATGGTACTATTATATGTATTATATATTTATATTTTTGTTTTCACTTATGTGAACTATGTACATATATATTTTGTTGATTGCTCAGCAGGTGAGCGGCACCGGTGGGAGGGGTCCTGACTTCTGGTTGTGGGTATTTCCTCCTTGGCCGGCTGCAGCTCACCATAACCTGTGGAAGCAACTTTGCAGCGTGAAACGATCGTCGTTGCTATCTCCTTTTTGCACCCGTTCTCCCGCTGATATGCTTTTATAATAAAGCCTTGACTACACTACCCGGTGAGTGCCGTTCTTTTCCACTATTTTTTGCTATATGAATTAGCTTATTTTCCCTGAATGTGCACCTAAGGGTAAAGCAGTTGTATTGCCGGCTGCGTCTCTTTTATACACGTATGTTGGTTCGGATGTGTGGACTATTGTGATGGTGCTCGCCTTCTATTTCTGTACTTTGTATCATTGTTATTAGTGATGAGCGAACATTTTGGGATAAGGTGTTATCTGAGCATGCTCGGGTGCTATCCGAGTGTCTTCGGCGTGCTCAAAAAATATGGCTGTGTCTTGTTGCTGTTCGACAGGCACAACACATGCAGGGATTCCCTGTTTGTTAGTCAATCCCTGCATGGGGCTATCAAACATCCACAAGACATGCAGCCACGGGGACTCAAACATATTATTCGAGCATGCCTGAGATATTCGGTTAGCACCCGAGCATGCTCAGATAACACCTTATCCCAGCACGTTCCCTCGTCGCTAATTGTTGTACAAATTTGTGATTGAGGATGATGTCACATTTACATGTAGCTGAAACGTGGAGCCCTGGAGTTGATTTCTGGTGGGCCCTTAGCACCTCAATCCAAAACTGAACACAGATATTACTGACCTTCTCCATTCCAGTCAGTTTTTGCGCTTTGGCTGAGGTGGAGGGATCACAACTACAGCGCACATCACCTACCATCTATCTGTTATCTATCTAACGATCTATTATCTATCTAACGATCTATCTATAATCTATTTAACTATCTATCTATCTATCCCTTATCTATCATCTATCTATTATCTATCTATTATCTATCTGTCGATCTATCTATCTCTATCTGTCTATACAGGCTCAATGTGAGCCGAAATGTCATCATGATGGGCTATTAAACTGAAGCACTTCTATTTTTTTCACTTTGAATGGTGTGCTGCCTCCATTTTTTAATATCTATCTATTATCTATCTATTTTCAATAAATTTACTATCTATTATCTATCTATTTATCTGTCTTTCTATTATCTATCTATCTATTAGCTATCTATTAGTCTGTCTATCTATCTATTATCTATCATCTATCTATCTATCATCTATCTAGCTAACTAGCTCATATCTACTTCTTTACCAACCTGGGCAAAACTTGAATGGCCCCAATAAAAAAACTTCAACAGAATTTTGAACTATCACAAGGTTTTTATTTGTACTGAACTTCTCAGTTGTGAAAAAGGGACCTTCTAGGCCCTCCCAGTCTCCAGAGCTCGGGTGTGATTGCAAACTGCCCCATTATAGTTATGGCCCAGCCGCCACAAACACGCAATAACTTCCTTCTATGACAGAATCACTGACTGAGTGGATCAGGGAAATGCTGTAGATATAGTATATCTTTACTTCAGCAAAGCATTTGACAAAGTATCTCACACAATCCTTATTGAAAAAATGGCTAAGTATGGAATGGACAAGGCAACTGTAAGGTGGATTCATAACTGGCTTAGTGATCGGACCCAAAGAGTGGTCGTAAATGGCTGCACATCCAGTTGGAAGAATGTCTCAAGTGGGGTAACACAGGACTCTGTCGTGGGCCCTGTATTGTTCAACATCTTTATCAATGATTTAGATGAAAGGATTGAGGGTAAACTGATTACATTTGCTGATGACACAAAGCTAGGAAGCATAGCCAATACTAGAGAAGAGAGAGGATTCAAAAAGATATAAATAAACTGGAGCAGTGGGCAGCAACTAACAGAATTGATTTTAACAGGGAAAAATTTAAAGTACTACATCTGGGCAATAAAAATAAAAAAAGCATATACAGAATGCGAGGAATAGGGTTAAATAACAGCACATGTGAAAAAGACTGAACATGAGTCAACAGTGTGATGCAGCAGCAAAAAAGGCAAATGCAATTCTAGTATGTATTAACAGAAGCATACAGTCTAGATCACGTGAAGTCTTTATCACCCTCTACTCCTCCTTGGTCAGACCTCATCTGGAATACTGTGTCCAGTTTTGGGCGCCACATTTTAAAAAAGACATCAACAAACTGGAGCAAGTTCAGAGAAGACTGACCAGAATGGTGACCGGTCTGCAAACCATGTCCTATGAGGAACAGTTACAGGATTTGGGAATGTTTAGCTTGCAAAAGAGAAGACTGAGAGGATGCTTAATAGCTGTCTTCAAACATCTCAGGTATCAGCGCACTCAGGACAAATTGCACAATAACTTTTGAAGTCCAATTTCTCCTGTTACCCTTGGTAAAAAAAAATAGTAATTTTTTTTGTGAAAAAAAGTTAAATATTCTTTTTTTTTTAAACATTCAAAAAATTCCTGTGAAGCACCTGAAGGGTTAATAAACTTCTTAAATATGGTTCTGAGCACCTAGAGGGGTGCAGTTTTTAGAATGGTGTCACTTTTCAGTATTTTTTATCATATAGACCCCTTAAAGTGACTCCAAATGTGATGTGGTCCCTAAAAAAATGGTGTTGTAAAAATGAGAAATCGCTGGTCAAATTTTAACCCTTATAACATCCTAAAAAAACCCATTTTGCTCCAAAATTGTGCTGATGTAAAGTAAACATGTGGAAAATGTTATTTATTAAGTTATTTGTGTGCCGTATCTCTGTGATTTAAGGGCATAAAAATTCAAAGTTGGAAAATTACTAAATTTTCAAAATTTTTACCAAATTTCCGTAATTTTCACAAATAAACGCAAGCTACATGAATGAAATTTTACCACTAACATTAAGCACAACATGTCACGAGAAAGCAATGTCAGAATCACCAGGATCCTTGGAAGCATTCCAGAGTTATGACCTCATAAAGGGACAGTGGTCAGAATTGTAAAAATTGGCCCGGTCATTAACGTGCAAACCACCCTTGGGAGTAAAGGGGTTAAGAAACACACATAATATAAATGAATGAAGCTGCTTGATCTTTACTGGTTACAAGTATCTGACATCACTCGTGTTCCGCTCCTCTGTGATGTCACTCGTGTTCCTCTCCTCTGTGATGTCACACTTAGATCACCATTGTGACCTCACGGACTGAGGGGTTATACGGAATGACACTGCAGGAAGAGGCTTTGTCTGGAAAGACTCACTGTGTGTTACACAACTAGCGATATTCCTCCGGGATAAACTGCTGTTTTGATTTCTTCTGATCGTGACTGAGCTATTAAGATCTGTACAAGGCGCTCCTATCAACATCCGCCGCCAGCATTTTGGGCTTTGGCCCCTGGAGGTAAGTGTTTTCCCAGAAATGTATCCAATATGGGGTTGTTGTTAGTAAGTCACATGGTACATTTCTTGGAGGATTCTTCATGTGTCAGTTGTAATTCCAGGAGCCTTCTCCCATCATGTATTCCCTATTCCAGGCTCAAACAAATTGTAAGCTTGAATGGAGATCCCCTGTAAGCGAAAAAGAAGTCACGTGTATCTCTGATCTTCAAATTTGTGACTTCATCAATACTTTAGGGGTAAATAATTACAAATTTATATTAATGTCATGATCCAGGTCGGGGTGTGATTCTTGCTTTTCTTTCCCTGGCCTGGTCATGGAGGGGTTAACTTTTCCTGCCTCTTTTTGGTTCTTGGGTGGCTATGTATTGGTGCGGTTTTTGGTAGCCTTTGTCAGTGATAGCTCTGGCCCTTGGTTTGTGCAACTGATCTGTATACCCTATCTGTATACAGTAAGTGCAAAACTTTTTTCCTATGACAGCTCCCCCTGGTGGTGGTGCTCCGTAGTTGCATTACAGGTAATTGGGGAATTTATCCAACTTGTTGGTATTTACTATTTTCCTGATCTGTTCAGTCTTAGAGTTCAGACCCCCATACACATGAGACTAGTGACAGACCAATTCCCCAATATCAGCAGCTCTGCCCACAGTCCAAGTGTTGATTCTTTTGTTCCCAGCTAAATAAGCCACCACCAGAGGAATCTACCAGCGGCTTTCTTACATAGAACACAGGTGCGATCGGCAGAGCTAGCGCTCCTGTGCATGGAGGAGTCAGGAGAAATATCTGCCGGCTGAACAAATCAGCTGAACCATGGGCCGACAGCTAGGTGTTGTGTATGTGTCCCCTTACTCATAGGAATGATCCTAGGTCTGGTTACATAAATTAGGTGCAAAATATAATGTCTATATTAGTAGCTCCAAATATCTGACGTCTATTCTTTTCTTCCAATAGAATACTTCATTATGGTTATTCTACATCCTGCCATCTACTTCTTCCTTGGATTCTTCTCCGGTGTCGCCTGTACCATCATCTGTGGGTAAGTCTTATACTGATTTATGGGCTACACGGGAGTCTATAGAAGAAACATCCCATCTTCAGGTCATCACACGGATTCAGGAAAGGGAATCATCTAGAGAAGATGTTTCGTGGGTCATAAACTGGCTCTGACCGGTCCAAGCACAATGGACTTTTCTGTATAATTGAAAAAAATGCTGATTGTCATAGATCACAAAAATGACTGCAGATCGCGAGAGACAAAATAGATGGCGAAAAATAAATGTCTTCATAACATTCTGCAGAACACAGATAGACTTTACTTTACAATTTGCTACATGACTTCTGTTTTATCATTTTATAGACTTCTGATAAAGAAATGCTGGAGAAAAGATACAGAGAATAGGGCTGATCCTGACGGTATGTACAGCCTAACTAATCTGACACTAACGCATTTTGCAGCATTTTTTATGCTTTTTTGTGTGTTTCTGGCAGCGGTTTTGGCGTGCTCGATTTATCTCTTGTGCATGCTGATAAAGTTTAGTGTTAAAAAAAATCCTATTCCATAGAATCTGGTTTTAGCACAAAAAAATACAGCAAAACACGATACTTGCATTTTTGGTGCGGATTTTCTGGGGTTTTTCACCATCCATTGAAGTCAATGGATGAAAAAACACTAAAAAAAGTGACGTGCTGTACGTCCAAAGAAACATGCAAAGCACAAAATACCGATGACTAAAAAGCAATGTGTGCGCAGGAGATTTCTGAAATGTCATATGTTTTGCTGGTAATGTAAACCGCAACTGAAAATTAGCATGAAAAAACACAAGTGCAACATTTTACACTAAACATAATCTCTTAATAGATCTTGACAGTGAATTTACTGTAGACAAAAAGGAAACAATCTAGAAGAAACATAGAATATTTTTCTTTTGAAATGCTGATTTCAATGTTTTGTGTCACAGGAAAACAGGAGAACTCATCTGACCCTGGTTATATGCTCTACACTATAGATTCAGATGAGGATGTGATCATCTTTGACAGTAAGTTCTCAGGCTTTTCATACTTTACAAATTAGCCGTTATAAAACCTGTAAAATGTTGATATTCTTTAACAAACATAGAAGCTTTTATTTTAATAATGTTAATTTGAATGTTACACCTTACAGGAGAACATTTCGATAATATAAAGATTGTAAATGACGAAGCTGCTCATGGACCCACTGCCGAAAACACCGACATCTCTACATCTGGCCCCGATCATGTAACCATCTACATGCCAGATTAGACTGTGGTCGCCGCCTCGGACAGTAAGTTCCTTTTTACTTCATGTTGATAAGAAGAATGCTTACTACCATAAATAAAATCTGTTCTAATCTCCATAACTTGCATAAATTAAAAATCTGCCATCCTAAGCAATATATTATTAAACTGCAGTTCAAGCAATTTCTTAAAATTTCCTGGCCCTCAATCTCAGACCGACAGAGTAGAATCAATGTCCATTAATGAACAACTCATTAATTATACACTATCATTTACAAAACAAGAGGGCAGAGGACTTATTCCACCTCCTCCTCTGACTCCTCCTTTGTCTACTCCTCCGCCTCCTCAAAATTTTGAGAAACATCTTGCCCTGGACAAAGACAGAGAGAAATATTAAGTCATCATGAAGTTTTTTTTTTTCAGGAACTTCTGGCTTATGCCAACAAAAAACAAATGTAAGGCTTTAGAGCTTCATAAATATGTTTTATGATCTATGTTATGTATTAGTATTAACAGGCAATAGGCTAAATAATTAGGAATTGGGCACTAATGGCCTAAATATCGATGCATTACTTTTCTTTATGCAAGCTAAATCATCAGTCTGTGAGCCAAAATTGGCTGCACTACAGGAGAATGGGAGTTGTCATTCTCAAATCACAAATACAATAAAGAATTATATAAATCATCTTTAATAAATCACAATACATAACAATATTTGATGAGTATATAAGTATTGGATGAGCATATAACTACAAATAGAAAACAAACTACAGTCGGTGGTCATGGCAAAAACAAACAGATGAATATTTAATCACGATCACATTTTATACATAGCAATACTGACTTAAAGTGCAAATGTAAAAAATCAAAAGAGCTGATGGCAGAGTAAAAAGTGTTCTATATCCAATGTACTACCAGATTGCATAAGCAAATACTTGTACAAATGCTAAGCCTTAGTAACACAGAAAACCAATAATAAAAACTAAAGTCAGTACTAAGTACAATTAAGCATGCTATAGTACCAAAACTGCCACTCCACCACTTAACCCTGACACTTGTTTCACCGTCAATCACAGCTTTTTCATGGGGATATAGGAACAAGGTGCAGTGCTGTATATATACCATGAGGGAGGGATTGCTAGTAAGCTGTAATCTAAACATAGCAGATCCTAAAATAATAGGCAGGGTGCTATTCATATCACAGCACTGATAGGATGTAGAACATACCTGAACATAGACATTAAATAATACCCATTATGTATTACATAGTACAGTGCAATCTGTCTGCTTGTACATATATTAATCTTTACTGTTTTACTAATTTTGTGACATTTATATTGCAGGTGAGGCAGAGCAGGGTCTCGCTGTGAACCCACAGTGAACATGGGATCCAGCTGGAGACGACAACTTTACATCAGCAAAAAGAGGAAGATTCCAGGCTTGGTCTCTGTTCTCCACCACTGGATATGACATTACTGGACTTTCTGCAGCTAGATGCACTCACTGAACAAGTGGGTGTCCTACTGCACTGCAAGGCAGATTCCAGGCTCGGTTTCTGTTCTCCACCATTGGATATGACATTACTGGACTTTCTGCAGCTAGATGCACTCACTGAACAAGTGGGTGTCCTATTGCCCAACGAGGCAGATTCCGGGCTTGGTCTCTGTTCTCCACCATTGGATATGACATTACTGGACTTTCTGCAGCTAGACGCACTCAATGAACAAGTGGGTGTCCTACTGCACAATGAGGCAGATTCCGGGCTCGGTCTCTGTTCTCCACCATTGGATATGACATTACTGGACTTTCTGCAACTAGATGCACTCACTGAACAAGTGGGTGTCCTACTGCACATCGAGGCAGATTCCGGGTTCGGTCTCTGTTCTCATCAATGAACATCTACAGCTTAAGGGAAGTGCAGCCTTTCAGCCATGGTGCCAAAGAGGTTTCCTCCACTGGAGGTTTTTCCTCTCCTGAGTGCTGAAGGTCAAAAGCGGGACTAACTCCTAGCCGCGGTCTACGGACCAAACATTGGGCATGGGCAGGGCCTTGGGGGCAGATCCCAAGTGCGCTCAACCATGTGAAATAGCTTATGCTCAGGAACACTGAGGGATAGCGCTATCAGATAGCTCTACCCATTCATTTCCTTTAGGAATAGAGCTATGGGATAGCTCTACCTGTTCACTTTCTTCATGGATAGCGCTATTGGATAGCTCTACCCGAACAGTATTAACAACAGAGCTTTTTCATACACAAGGTAGGAGTGGCAAGAGAGGTACACCAGGTGTTTATGTTTGCTGTTAGTCTGCATATATGCCAGTATGGTGCATGGTTATACCCCATTGCGAGGTCAGTCTGGTGTGTGATGCAAATTGAGTCTTCAGAGAGGAGGAGGACTTAAACTTTAGCACCACCTATTGGAAGCAGCAATCCTAAAAGTCAATATCGACCCTTTAATGAGTCTTGTCACATGACTTAGGACAAAAGCCAATCCGGAATCTCTATTTGCAGACACATAGTTTGGTGTGTTGCCACTCGTCAGTGCAAAGTATGAGATCTGATTTGGTTAAGTAGGAGGCTTTAGACTGGAATAGCTGCTAGTCCTGGCTCCTCGTTCTCCACAAGTAGAAATGTTACCGCTTAGATCCCAGTCCTAAGCCTCTCATCTAGTCAAGTCTGCAAGATTTTTTGCAAATTCCTAAAAGAAACGTTGTAGTAAGTTTGCAAGTGACAGAGGAGCTTCCTGCAAATCTGATTTTGGGTAATTATATAGCCAATAACAGTTGAGTAATTTCGATTTTAAGTGTTGGACACCAACTGTCCTGTAGATGGGTCATACATTTTAGAGGTCTGGACAACCCCTTTAAGTTCAGTGTATACACATTATACAGCATGCTCCCTCTAGTGGCAACTACAGGCATAAACTTTTTTTTTTTTTTAAGGGAATCCGTCCCCAGATTTGTGCTACCCCATATAAGAGCAGCATGATGTAACGTCAGAGTCTGATTCTAGCGATGTATCACTTACTGGGCTACTCGCTGCAGCTTTGATATCATCACTGTTTTATCTACTGCAGATCTAGCAGTTCTCTGAATGCTGAGATTTCTTGATATTTCTAAGCTCTGAGTGCAATATGACAAGGTAGGATCAAAGTAGATCTGTCGCCAGATTTCACAATACAAACTGCATACAATATTAAAAAGATCTATTGGACCTGATAGATCCAGCAGGCTAAAGGACCAGGTCCTTCTGCCCACTGGGACTTAGCCTGCTCTCTGTGAGAAAGCTAAATTCCAGTTGGCTAAAGGTCCAGGTCCCTGTGAGCGTTTTAATACTAGATCTAGCAGGCTAAAGGACTAGGTACTTCTGCCAACTTGGATTTAGCCTGCTCTCTGTGAGAAAGCTAAATCCCAGTTGAATAAAGGTCCAGGTCCCTGTGAGTGTTTTAATACTAGATCTAGCAGACTATAGGACCCGGTCCTTCTGCCAACTTGGATTTAGCCTGCTTTCTGTGAGAAAGATAAATCTCAGTCGCTTAAAGGACCAGGTCCATCTGCCAACTTGGATTTAGCCTGCTATCTGTGAGAAAGCTAAATCCCAGTTGGCTAAAGGACCAGGTCCCTGTGTTGTAATACTAGATCAAGCAGGCTAAAGGACCAGGTCCTTCTGCCAACTGGGATTTAGCCAGCTCTCTGTGAGAAAGCTAAATCCCAGTTGGCTAAAGGGCCAGGTCCCTGAGAGTGTTTTAATACTAGACCTAGAAAGCAAAAGAACCAGGTCCTTCTGACAACTTGGATTTAGCCTGCTCTCTGTGAGAAAGCTAAATCCCAGTCGCCTAAAGGACCAGATCCTTCTGACAACTTGGATTTAGCCTGCTCTCTGTGAGAAAGCAAAATCCCAGTTGGCTAAAGGCCAGGTCCTTTAGGGTAGTATAATACCAAACTTAGTAAGCCAAAAGACCTGGTCCTTCTGCCCACTTGGAAATAGCCGACCCTCACTGAGAAAGCTAAATCCAAGTGGCCAGAGGGACTCCTTCTGCCCACTTGGAAATAGCCGGCTCACACTGAGAAAGCTAAATCCAAGTGGATTAAATGATTAGGTCCCTCTATCCACTGGGAAATAGCCGGTTCTCACTGAGAAAGCTAAATCCAAGTGGTTTAAAGGACCAGGTCCCTCTGGCCACTTGGATTTAGCTTTCTCAGTGTGAGCCGGCTATTTCCAAGTGGGCAGAAGGACCAGGTCACTCTGGCCACTTGGATTTAGTTTTCTCAGTGTGAGCTGGCTATTTTCAAGTGGGCAGAAGAACCTGGTCCTTTTGTCCACTAAGCACTAAGTCTGGTATTAAACCTCTCCAAGGGACCTGGCCCTTTAAACCACTTGGATTTAGCTTTCTCAGTGTGAGTCGGCTATTTCCAATTGAGCAGAAGGACCAGAGGTCCCTCTTGCCACTTGGATTTAGCTTTCTCATTGAGAGTCAGCTATTTCCAAGTGGGCAGAAGGACCAGGTCCCTCTGGCCACTTGGGTTTAGCTTTCTCACAGTGAGCAGGCTAAATCCAAGTGGGCAGAAGGACCTGGTCTTTTAGCTTACTAAGTCTGGTATTAAACCTCTCCAAGGGACCTTGTCCTTTAACCCACTGGGATTTAGCTTTTCTCAGTGAGCAAGCTAAATCCAAGTGGGCAGAAGGTCCTGTTCCTTTCGTCCACTAAGTCTGGTGTTAAACCACTCCAAGGGACCTGGTCCTTTTGCCCACTTGGATTTAGCTTTCTCAGTGAGAGTCATCTATTTCCAATCTACATGAAGATTTCATCCATTTTAAGTTTATGCTAAGAACATACAACACTGCCCTTCACCTCTCCAAACAAGCCTATTTCAACACCTTCATCACCTCACTGTTCAATAACCCGAAACATCTCTTTGACACTTTTCATTCTCTACTCAACCCAAGAGTACAGGCCCCAACCACGGAGCTCCGAGCTGACGATCTGGAAAATTACTTAAAAGAAAAAATTGACCAGATTCGACAGGAAATTATCTTCCAATCACCTCATACCATGCATTCTCCTCCCTCCCCCACTGCATCTAGCTCACTCTCTGATTTTGAACCAGTCACAGAAGAGGAAGTAAGCAGGCTCCTTGCATCTTCTCGCCCAACCACTTGCACCAGTGACCCATTTCCGTCACATCTCCTCCAGTCCCTTTCCCCTGCTGTCACCCCTCACCTAACTAAAATATTATCCTCTCTCTCCTGGTATTTTTCCCTCCTCATTTAAGCATGCCATCATACATCCACTGCTTAAAAAACATCCCTCGACCAAAACTGTGTCTCTAATCTTCCCTTTATCTCTAAACTCCTGGAACGCCTGGTCCACTCCCGTCTTATCCGCTATCTCTCAGAAAACTCTCTTCTTGACCCTCTCCAATCCGGTTTCCGCTCTTTACACTCCACTGAAACTGCCCTCACTAAAGTCTCTAATGATCTGCTAACAGCTAAATCAAATGGTCATTACTCCATGCTAATTCTCTTGGGTCTCTCTGCAGCATTCGACACAGTGGATCATCAGCTCCTCCTCACTAGACTCCGTTCCATTGGCCTCAAGGATACCGTTCTCTCATGGTTCTCCTCCTATCTCTCCGACCGCTCCTTTACTGTATCTTTTGCCGGTTCCTCCTCCTCTCACCTTCCCCTTACTGTTGGGGTCCCTCAAGGATCGGTTCTAGGCCCCCTCCTCTTCTCCTTGTACACTGCCCCTATTGGTCAAACAATCAGTAGATTTGGTTTCCAGTACCATCTCTATGCTGATGACACCCAATTATACGCTTCTTCTCCTGACATCACGCCAGCCTTTCTAGAAAACACCGGCGATTGTCTAAACGCTGTGTCTAATATCATGTCCTCACTATATCTGAAACTGAACCTGTCAAAGACTGAACTCCTTGTGTTTCCTCCCTCTACTAATGTAGGTATACCCGACATTGCCATTTCTGTGTGTGGTTCCACTATTACTCCCCAGCAACAGGCCCGCTGTCTTGGGGTCATACTTGATTCCGAGCTTTCCTTTGCCTCCCACATTCGATCACTGGCTCGCTCTTGTCATCTGCACCTCAAAAACATTTCTAGAATTCGACCTTTTCTTACTTTTGACTCTGCAAAAACT
This sequence comes from Dendrobates tinctorius, assembly GCF_039654945.1. NCBI lineage: Eukaryota > Metazoa > Chordata > Amphibia > Anura > Dendrobatidae > Dendrobates > Dendrobates tinctorius. The sequence continues at coordinate 11,520,169 of NW_027361669.1, read as the reverse complement.
CTTACTGTTTCTCTTATTCATTCTCGTCTCGACTATTGTAACTCTCTTCTAATTGGTCTCCCTCTTACCAAACTCTCCCCTCTCCAATCTGTCTTGAATGCTGCAGCCAGGATCATATTCCTCACCAATCGTTACACCGATGCCTCTACCTTGTGCCAGTCATTACACTGGCTACCCATCCACTCCAGAATTCAGTATAAACTTATTACCCTCATCCACAAAGCCCTCCATAGCTCAGCACCACCTTACATCTTCTCCCTTGTTTCAGTATACCACCCTACCCGCGCCCTCCGTTCTGCTGATGACCTGAGGTTAGCATCCTCAATAGTCAGAACCTCCCACTCCCGTCTCCAAGACTTTACACGTGCCGCGCCAATTCTTTGGAATGTACTTCCCAGGTCAATACGATTAGTCCCCAATCCCCAGAATTTTAAGCGTGCCCTGAAAATGCATTTATTCCGACTGGCCTATCGCCTCAACACATTAACCTAATCTATCCCTGTGTGTCACAGCCAAAAGTTTTACCATAACCAGATTTCCCGCATCATGTTCCCACATGCTTTATGCATCCATTAGCCCTCTGTGTTTGTACTGTTACACACTTAACATTATGGCTGGTCCATACAATCAGGGCAACTGTTACCACCCACCTTTCGTGTCTACCTCTTTCCTCATAGACTGTAAGCTTGCGAGCAGGGCCCTCTTTCCTCTTGATATTTGTTATAATCTACTGTATGTGATTATTGTTATGCTGTAATGTCTATTGTCTGTACAAATCCCCTCTGAAATGTAAAGTGCTGCGGAATATGTCGGCGCTATAAAAATAAAATTTATTATTATTATTATAAGTGGACAGAAGACCAAGGTTCCTCTGGCCACTTGGTTTTAGCCTGCTCACTGTGAAAAGCTAAATCTCAGTGGGCTAAAGGACCAGGTCCCTTGGAGTGGTTTAATACCAGACTTAGTAAGCGAAAAGACCAGGTCCTTCTGCCCACTTGGATTTAGCCTGCTCACCATGAGAAAGCTAAATCCAAGTGGCCAGGGAGATCTGGTAATTCTGCCCACTTTGAAATAGCCGACTCACAATGAGAAAGCTAAATCCAAGTGGCCAGAGAGATCTCGTCCTTCTGCCCACTTGAAAATAGCCGGTTCACACTGAGAAAGCTAAATCCCAGTGGGTTAAAGGGCCAGGTCCTTTGGAGTAGTTTAATACCAACCTTAGGTGCTGTCTTCCATACCACCCTTAGTGTGTGTATGGCAGACATGGGTAGAGGTCACGTTTTATGATGTCTCTGTGGCCTCTGTATGTATTGGAACCGGGGATCATCTTGGAACATTGATGTGGATTACGCAAGACCTTGTGCATTACATTGGACCTGCAGGTGTTTTTTTTGGTAAGTAAATGGGTGAAAGATGGTGTCTGTTTTTATATTTAAAATCCTTGTTTTTTATCTGTGTGTTCTTTATTTTTATTTACAGTGTTATTAATCGGGGTTTTTCATAGACACCTCTCTTACGAACCCTGGGTTTGATGTAAGCTGTGATTTTTTACAGATAACAGCTGGAATTATACTTAGAGATTACCCCAATTGCCACTGCACAAAAGCAATCAGGAAGAGCTGAGGCAAAGCACAAGAATCAGCACATGTAATAGATTATCCATTTAGCATGCAGCTGAGGACTAGTTTTATTAGTGTGGGAAGGGGCCAATATCCCTGGCCCGTCACAGCTTTTTAATATCAGCCCTTAGCTGTCTGTTTTGCCTTAGTTGTTTATTAAAAATGGAGGGGACCCTAATTAATTTTTTTGGGGAGTCCACTAATTTTTTAATAACCAGCAAATAAAAAGCTAAAAAGCATACAGCTGTTGACTGATTAGTAGGCTGAAAAGGTTCATGTTTATTGGGCCATTCCCAGCATAATGAGACCATATCACAGCCAATAGAGGTCAACGTGGTCTCGATCTTTCATGCTGCAAAATGGGGGTATTAAGGGGTAAAGCTGAAAAAGGGAACAAAATGGGGGTAAGCAGGACAATAGCCCTGAAAAAAATGTGGATATTGAGATTACTTAACCCCTTCACGACCCATGACGCCTACGTAGGCATCATGAAAAGCCGTGCCCAAACGACCCATGACGCCCCCGTAGGCGTCATGCTATAAATAGCCCCCCTGCGGGTCGGGTGACCGGGGTTAATGAAAGGTCACCCGACCCGCACACAAAGGACCCTTTATGCTTCACCACAGGGGGGGTGGCTTAGCCCCCACGTGGCTACGATCGCTCTGATTGGCTGTTGAAAGTGAAACAGCCAATCAGAGCGATACAATCCAGCCATGGCCGATGCTGCAGTAGCATCGGACATGGCTGGAGACACTAATTTAACCCCCCACACCGGCTGGCAGGGGCGATCGGCCCCCGCCACGGACTGACAGCAGCGATGGGCTGCTGCTGTCACGATCTGCCCCCCTCTTCTTCCTTCCGCTCCCCCCGATGTCCAATCCCCCCCTCACCCTCCCCGGTACTTGTCATGTCCCGCTCCGGCTCCCGGTGTCCCGCCGTCCCTCCTGCATGGGCGCCGCCATCTTTGAAAATGGCGGGCGCATGCGCAGTATGATTGCAATATTTCAACAATTAAATTTGGTGAAATATTACAATATATCCATGGCTAGAGACTGCAATCAGATCCCCCACCCACCGACTGATGGCGCCGATCGGCTGCCGCCAACAACTGACGGCAGCTATCGGCAGCCGCAGTCATCATCAGGTCCCCTCCCACTTCCCTCCGCTCCCCCCAGCCATCTGATACCCCCCCACCGTCCCCGGTACCTCCTGTCTCTCCAGTAGCTCCTGGCCGTCCCGGTGTCCTGCGTCATGGGCGCCGCCATCTTGGAAAATGGCGGGCGCATGCGCAGTGCGCCGGCTGCAGATTCATTCATTTATTTTGATCACTGTGAGAAACTCTCACAGTGATCAAAATAAAAAAAAAGTAAATAAAACCCCCCTTTATCACCCCCATAGGTAGGGACATATAATAAAATAAAGAAAATATTTTTATTTTTCCATTAGGGTTAGGGTTGGTATTAGGGTTAGGGCTGGCATTAGGGTTAGGGCTGGCATTAGGGTTAGGGCTGGAATTAGGGTTAGGGCTGGAATTAGGGTTAGGGTTGGAATTAGGGTTAGGGCTGGAATTAGGGTTAGGACTGGAATTAGGGTTGGGATTAGGGCTAGGGTTGTGATTAGGGTTGGAATTAGGGTTAAGATTAGGGTTAGGGGTGGGTTGGGATTAGGGTTAGTCTTGTAGTTAGGTTTAGAGTTGGGATTAGGGTTAGGGGTGTGTTGGGGTTAGGGTTGTGGTTAGGATTATTAGGGTTGGGATTAGGGTTAGGGGTGTGTTGGGTTTAGGGTTGGAGTTAGAATTGAGGGGTTTCCACCGTTTAGGCACATCACAGGGTCTCCGAACGCGACATGGCGCCACCATTTATTCCAGCCAATTTTGCGTTTTAAAAGTCAAACAGCGCTCCCTCCATTCCGAGCCCCGAAATGTGCCCAAACAGTGGTTTACCACCACATATGGGGTATCAGCATACTCAGGAAAAATTGCACAACACCTTTTGGGGTCTAATTTCCACTGTTAACCTTGGGAAGATAAAAAATTGGGGGCTAAAATAATTATTTTTGTGGAAAAAAAATGATTTTTTATTTACATGGCTCTGCGTTATAAACTTCTGTGAAGCACTCGGGGGTTCGAAGTGCTCACCACACATCTGGATAAGTTCCTTGGGGGGTCTAGTTTCCAAAATGGGGTCACTTGTGTGGGGTTTCTACTGTTTAGGCACATCAGAGGCTCTGCAAACGTAACATGACGCCTGCAGACTATTCCATCAAGTCGGCATTTCAATACCTCACTACTTCCCTTCCGAGCCCTGACGTGTGCCCAAACAGTGGTAACCCCCACATATGGGGTACCAGCGTACTCAGGACAAACTGTACGACAACTTTTGGGGTCCAATCTCTCCTGTTACCCTTGTGAAAATAAAAAATTGTGGGCTAAAAAATCATTTTTTGAGGAAAAAAAAATATTTTTTATTTTCACGCCTTTGCGTTATAAACTTCTGTGAAGAACTTGGGGGTTCAAAGTGCTCACCACACATCTAGATAAGTTCCTTGGGTGGTCTAGTTTCCAAAATGGGGTCTGTTGTGAGTTCATTTTCCTCTTCACCATTGAGGTCTGATGAACTCCCTCTTCTGGTGAAGGAAGGTAGTGAGGCTCATTACCAAGCACCTGGGCTGGATGATGATGACTGGGTGACGGGAATTACTGACGCCCTTCTGCCTTGCTGGTGATCTCTCTGAGGGATTCTAGGAGACCAGTCTGATTCCTGCTCCTCAAAAGCTAAGTTTTCTGCTCTGCTTTTTGCATTTGTGTTTTGGTTTTGTTTTGCCTTGTTTTTCTGGATTTCTGCTATTCCTTGCTGGGGTGAGCTGAATTCCTTTTTGCTCTGTCTTCAGAAAATACCTGAGTACTGATATAGTCTTTTTGAAGCCTAGCGTCTTCAGGGCTTTTTTCCCTATCAGCTGTTGGCTCTTGTTTTGATAGAGTTTTGGCGGATTACAGACAGCAGCTTTTTATCCTGTCCTATTTAGTTAGCTTGGGCCCCATCATTTGCTCAGCCTATCTTTCTATCTGTGTGAGTGTTTTTTCATCTTGCTTCACCGTCATTATATGTTGGGGGCTGCCTATTGCTTTGGGGTCTGCTCTGGGGCAGTTTACATTTCCCTTTCTGTCTTTAGGCTATGTAGTTCTCCGGCTGTGATCGAGGGGTCTAGGGCACCGTAGGAACCCCCCACGGCTACTGCTAGTTGTTGCTGATAGGTTCAGGGGTCTGCAATCCGATAGCTGCCAAATTCTCTGGTTTTCTGGACTTAGCTAGTATTTCTGTTTTTGCCTCCTACGGTGACTCATTCATAACAGAATCACCAGCCATACCGCAGATCCTAGGGTACTCAATAGCAGGAAAGAATTGTTAAAGAAAAAAAAAAAGTGTGTGTATATTTTTTGCTCTATATCTCTGAGGCCGTAGGGGGAATTTTTTTTTCTCTCAATGGAGATAAAGCAATTGTCTGATCGTGTGGAGCAGCTCGCTGCGGAAGTGCGGGGAATTTCCACCTACCTTGCTCATTCACATGCTGCTGAACCAAAGATCCCTACTCCTGATGTGTTTTTTGGGGATCGGTCTAAATTTTTGAATTTCAAAAATAATTGTAAATTATTTTTTGCCTTGAAGCCTATCTCGTCATGGAGCTCCGCACAGCAGGTTAAAATTGTCATCTCTTTGCTGCGTGGCGATCCCCAGGATTGGGCGTTTTCTTTGAAACCAGATGATCCTATTCTGACTAATGTGAATGCATTTTTTCAAGCCTTGGGGTTGTTGTATGATGAACCTAATGCTATTGATCAGGCTGAAAAGACCCTGTTGGCATTGAGCCAGGGTCGAGATTCTGCAGAATTGTACTGTCAAAAATTCCGAAAGTGGGTGGTCCTTACTACCTGGAATGATAATGCCTTGGCAGCTCTCTTTCGGAAGGGTTTGTCACAAGCCGTAAAAGATACTATGGTGGGATTTCCTGTTCCCTCTGGTCTTGACGATTCTATGTCATTAGCCATTCAGGTTGATCGGCGTTTACGTGAACGCAGGACTGCACGAGAGGTGTTGCCACCTGTTGAACAAGTGTCTGAACCTATGCAATGTGATGGAGTTTTGTCCAGAGAGCAACGTCAGGAGTTCAGAAGGCGTAATAAGCTGTGTTTTTTTGTGGAGATGCCTCGCATATTATTTCTGTCTGTCCTAAACGAGAGAAACGTTTTGCACACACGTTTTCTGTGGGTGGTGTTCAACCTAAGTTTCTTCTGGCAATTACTCTGATTTGCTCCCTGTCCACATTTTCCACCAAGGCTTTTGTGGATTCGGGAGCAGCCCTGAACCTAATGGACTTGGATTTTGCTAAACGTTGTGGATTTCCGATGACACCTCTGCGGATGCCTATCCCTTTGAGGGGGATAGATGCTACTCCTTTGGCGAAAAATAAACCTCAGTTTTGGACCCAGGTGGTAATGCGGGTTTCCCCAGACCATCAAGAAAATTGCAGATTTTTGGTGTTGCATAATTTGCATGATACCATTGTTCTGGGGTTTCCCTGGTTGCAAATTCATAATCCAGTTTTGGATTGGAAATCTGTGTCTGTGGTGAGTTGGGGTTGTCGGTGTGCCCTTAGTGAGGCTCCGGTTTTTTCCACCTCTCCTCAGTCGCATGATGTTCCTGACTATTTGGCGGATTTTTATGATGTATTTAGTGACAATGAGTCTGCGTCTTTGCCTCCTCATAGGAGTTATGACTGTGCAATTGAACTGAGCCCGGGGTGTAAATTTCCCAAGGGTCGGCTCTTCAATTTATCTGTACCCGAGCACAAGGCTATGCGATCCTATATTAAGGAGGCGTTGGAGAAGGGTCATATTAGACCATCCTCTTCACCATTAGGTGCTGGGTTTTTTTTCGTGGCCAAAAAGGATGGTTCATTAAGGCCTTGTATTGATTATCGTGCCCTCAACAAAATTACTATTAAATATCAGTATCCGTTACCCCTGATTTCGGATCTATTCTCCAGAGTTAAAGGAGCTTGCTGGTTTACCAAGCTTGACCTCAGGGGGGCGTATAATCTTATCCGCATTAAGCATGGGGATGAATGGAAGACGGCGTTTAATACTCCGGAGGGACATTTTGAGTACCTGGTGATGCCTTTTGGGCTCACTAATGCCCCTTCTGTCTTCCAGTGCTTCATGAACGATATTTTCCGAGACTTTGTGAATAAATTTTTGAGTATCTATCTGGATGATATTTTGATCTTCTCCAAGGATTGGGATTCTCATGTGGAACATGTTCGGACTGTGTTCCAGATCTTGAGGGAGAATTCCCTGTATGTCAAAGGATCGAAATGCCTTTTTGGGGTACAGAGGATTTCTTTTTTGGGATTTTTTTGTCTCCATCAACTATTGAAATGGACCCGGCCAAGGTACAGGCCATTTATGTTTGGGCTCAGCCCACTTCTTTGAAGGCCCTCCAGAAGTTTTTGGGTTTTGCTAATTTTTATCAGAAATTTATAGCAAAATTTACTAGTATTGCCAAGCAATTGACTGATCTGACTAAGAAGGGTGCTGATGTGTTGAATTGGTCTCCAGAGGCTGTTTCTTCCTTTCAGGAGCTGAAGCGAAGATTCACTTCTGCCCCGGTTTTGCGGCAACCTGATGTCTCACTCCCGTTCCAGTAGAGGTGGACGCTTCTGAGATTGGTGCAGGAGCTGTTTTGTCCCAAAAGGATCCTGTAACATCTAAAATGAATCCCTGTGCTTTCTTTTCCCGAAAGTTCTCTCCATCTGAACGTAACTATGATGTGGGGAATCGGGAACTGTCAGCCATGAAATTGGCATTTGAAGAGTGGAGACATTATTTGGAGGGAGCTAAACATCAAGTCGTGGTCCTCACTGACCACAAGAATTTGATTTACCTTGAGTCGGCCAAACGCTTGAACCCTAGACAGGCTAGGTGGGCCTTGTTTTTTACACGTTTTGATTTTGTGGTCTCTTTTCTTCCTGGCACTAAGAATGTCAAGGCTGACGCTCTCTCTAGGAGCTTCTTTGCTGATTCTCCTGTGGTGACCAAGCCTGCTACCATCTTAGGCGAAGGGGAAGTTCTTTCTGCCATCTTGCCCGATTTGAGACGTGCTCTGGAAGAGTTCCAGGAGGACAAACCTGAGCGTTGTCCCAGTGGAAAGTTGTATGTTCCTGACCAGTGGAAGAAGAGAGTGATGTCTGAAGTTCATTGCTCTGCATTGGCTGGTCATCCAGGTATTTTTGGTACTAGAGATCTGGTGAGTCAGTCTTTTTGGTGGCCCGCCATGTCTCGTGATGTCAGGAATTTTGTGCAGTCCTGTGGGACTTGCTCCCGGTCTAAACCTTGTTCTCGCTCTAGTGGGTTGTTGATGCCTTTGCCGGTCCCCAGGAGGCCATGGACCCATATTTCAATGGATTTCATCTCTGATATGCCTGTCTCTCAGAGAATGACTGTTATTTGGGTGATTTGTGATAGGTTCTCTAAGATGGTTCATCTTGTACCACTCCCTAAGTTGCCATCTTCCTCTGAGTTGGTGCCCCTGTTTTTGCAACAGGTGGTTCGCTTGCACGGGATTCCTGAGAACATTGTATCTGACAGAGGAGTTCAGTTTGTGTCTAGATTTTGGAGGACTTTCTGTTCCAAGCTGGGAATTCAGTTGTCCTTCCTTTTCACCCTCAGACCAATGGGCAGACGGAGAGAACAAACCAGACCTTGGAGTCGTATTTGAGATGTTTTATTTCCGCTGATCAGGATGATTGGGTTTCATTTTTGCCCTTGGCCGAATTTGCTTTAAATAATAGAGCTAGTTTTGCCACTTTGATGTCACCTTTTTTTTGTAACTTTGGGTTTCATCCTCGATTTTCTTCAGGGCAGGTGGAGCCTTCTGCCTGCCCAGGTGTTGACACTGTGGTGGAGAGAATGCACCAGATCTGGGACCAAGTGGTGGATAAGTTATCTCTCACCCAGGAAAAGGCCCAGCGGTTTTCCAACCGACATAGGACCATTGGTCCCCAGTTTAAGGTTGGTGATATGGTTTGGTTATCATCAAAAAACATTGCTATGAAGGTGGCTTCTCCTAAGCTTAAGCCTAGATTTATTGGACCTTACAAGATTTTGGAGATTATTAATCCGGTCTCTTTTCGATTGGCTCTTCCTATCACATTTAAAATCCATAATGTGTTTCATAAGTCCTTGTTGAAGAGGTTTGTTGAACCAGTAGTTCCTGGGGTGGCACCTCCGGACCCTGTATTGGTTGAAGGTAACATGGAATATGAGGTAGAGAAGATACTGGATTCCCGTCTGGCTAGACAGAGACTCCAGTATTTGGTTAAGTGGAAGGGTTATGGTCAGGAGGATAATTCCTGGGTCTCTGCCTCTGATATTCATGCCAAAAGATTGGTGCGTGTCTTTCATCGGGCTCACCCTGATTGCCCTGGTGGCATGGATGAGGGTTCGGTGACCCCCTCCTCAAGGGGGAGGTACTGTTGTGAGTTAATTTTCCCTTCACCATTGAGGTCTGATGAACTCCCTCTTCTGGTGAAGGAAGGTAGTGAGGCTCATTACCAAGCACCTGGGCAGGATGATGATGACTGGGTGATGGGAATTACTGACTGGATATAAGGCAGCCGACGCCCTTCTGCCTTGCTGGTGATCTCTCTGAGGGATTCTAGGAGACCAGTCTGATTCCTGCTCCTCAAAAGCTAAGTTTTCTGCTATGCTTTTTGCATTTGTGTTTTGGTTTTGTTTTGCCTTGTTTTTCTGGATTTCTGCCATTCCCTTCTGGGGTGAGCTGAATTCCTTTTTGCTCTGTCTTCAGAAAATACCTGAGTACTGATATAGTCTTTTTGAAGCCTAGCGTCTTCAGGGCTTTTTTCCCTATCAGCTGTTGGCTCTTGTTTTGATAGGGTTATGGCGGATTACAGACAGCAGCTTTTCTATCCTGTCCTATTTAGTTAGCTTGGGCACCATCATTTGCTCAGCCTATCTTTCTATCTGTGTGAGTGTTTTTTCATCTTGCTTCACCGTCATTATATGTTGGGGGCTGCCTATTGCTTTGGGGTCTGCTCTGGGGCAGTTTACATTTCCCTTTCTGTCTTTAGGCTATGTAGTTCTCTGGCTGTGATCGAGGGGTCTAGGGCACCGTAGGAACCCCCCACGGCTACTGCTAGTTGTTGTTGATAGGTTCAGGGGTCTGCAATCCAATAGCTGCCAACTTCTCTGGTTTTCTGGACTTAGCTAGTATTTCTGTTTTTGCCTCCTACGGTGACTCATTCATAACAGGGGTCACTTGTCAGGGGTTTCCACTGTTTAGGCGCATCAGGGGCTCTGCAAACGTAACATGACACCTGCAGACCATTCCATCAAGTCGACATTTCAAAACGTCACTACTTCCCTTCCGAGCCCCGACGTGTGCCCAAACAGTGGTTCCCCCACATATGGGGTACCAGCGTACTCAGGACAAACTGTACAACATCTTTTGGGGTCCAATCTCTCCAGTTACCCTTGTGAAAATAAAAAATTGTGGGCTAAAAAATCATTTTTTGAGGAAAAAAAATATTTTTTATTTTCACGCCTTTGCATTATAAACTTCTGTGAAGAACTTGGGGGTTCAAAGTGCTCACCACACATCTAGATATGTTCCTTGGGTGGTCTAGTTTTCAAAATGGGGTCACTAGTCAGGGGTTTCCACTGTTTAGGCGCATCAGGGGCTCTGCAAACGTAACATGATGCCCGCAGACCATTCCATCAAGTCGACATTTCAAAACGTCACTACTTCCCTTCCGAGCCCCGACGTGTGCCCAAACAGTGGTTCTCCCCCACATATGGGGTACCAGCATACTCAGGACAAACTGTACAACAACTTTTGGGGTCCAATCTCTCCTGTTACCCTTGTGAAAATAAAAAATGGTGGGCTAAAAAATCATTTTTTGAGGAAAAAAAATATTTCTATTTTCACAGCTCTGCATTATAAACTTCTGTGAAGCACCTGAGGGTTCAAAGTGCTCACTATCCATCTAGATAAGTTCCTTGGGGGGTCTAGTTTCCAAAATGGGGGAATTTGTGGGGGAGCTCCAAATTTTAGGCACGCAGGGGCTCTCCAAACACGAAATGGTGTCCACTAATGATGGAGCTAATTTTTCATTCAAAAAGTCAAATGGCGCTCCTTCCCTTCTGAGCCCTACCGTGCGCCCAAACAGTGGTTTACCCCCACATATGGGGTACCAGCGTACTCAGGACAAACTGGACAATAACTTTTGGGGTCCAATTTCTCCTGTTAGCCTTGTGAAAACAAAAAATAGTGGGCTAAAAAATCATTTTTGAGGAAAAAAAATATTTTTTTATTTTCTCTGCTCTGCGTTATAATCTTCTGTGAAGCACTTGGGGATTCAAAGTGCTCACTACACATCTAGATAAGTTCCTTCGGGGGTCTAGTTTCCAAAATGGGGTCACTTGTGGGGGAGCTCCAATGTTTAGGCACACAGGGGCTCTCCAAACGCGACATGGTGTCCGCTAACGATTGGAGTTAATTTTTCATTAAAAAAGTCAAATGGCACTCCTTCCCTTCCGGGCCCTGCCGTGCGCCCAAACAGTGGTTTGTGACCACATATGAGGTATCAGTGTACTCAGGAGAAATTTCCCAACAAATTTTAGGATCCATTTTACCCTGTTGCCCATGTGAAAATGAAAAACCTGAGGCTAAAAGAAAATTTTTGTGAAAAAAAGTACTTTTTTATTTCTACGGATCAATTTGTGAAGCACCTGGGGGTTCAAAGTGCTCATTATGCATCTACATAAGTTCCTTGGAGGGTCTAGTTTCCAAAATGGGGTCACTTGTGGGGGCGCTCCAATGTTTAGGCACACAGGGACTCTCCAAACGCAACATGGCAATGCTAAATATTCCAGCATATTTTCCATTCAAAAAGTCAAATGGCGCTCCTTCCCTTCTGAGCCCTGCCGTGCGCCCAAACAGTGGTTTATGACCACATATGAGATATCGGTGTACTCAGGAGAAATTTCCCAACAAATTTTAGGATCCATTTTACCCTGTTGCCCATGTGAAAATGAAAAACCCTTCAGCTAAAAGAAAATTTTTGTGAAAAAAAAGTACTTTTTTTTTCTTCGGATCAATTTGTGAAGCACCTGGGGGTTCAAAGTGCTAATTATGCATCTAGATAAGTTCCTTGGAGGGTCTAGTTTCCAAAATGGGGTCACTTGTGGGTGAGCTCCAATGTTTAGGCACACAGGGACTTTCCAAACGCGATATGGTAACCGATAAATATTCCAGCATATTTTCCACTCAAAAAGTCAAATGGCGCTCCTTCCCTTCTGAGCCCTGCCGTGCACCCAAACAGTGGTTTATGACCACATATGAGGTATCAGGGTACTCAGAAGAAATTCCCCAACAAGTTTTTGTTGGAAAAATTAAAATGTCCATTTTTTCCTTCCATGTTGCTTTAGTCCCTGTGAAGCACCTGAAGGGTTAATAATCTCCTTGAATGGAGTTTTGAGTAGCTTGAGGGGTTCAGTTTTTAGAATGGTGTCACTTTTAGGTATTTTCTGCCATATAGACACCTCAAAGTGACTTCAAATGTGAGGTGGCCCCTAAAAAAAAATGGTTTTGTAAATTTCGTTGTAAAAATGAGAAATCGCTGGTCAACTTTTAACCCTTATAACTTCCTAACAATAAAAAATTTTGTTTCCAAAATTGTGCTGATGTAAAGTAGACATGTGGGAAATGTTATTTATTAACTATTTTGTGTCATATAACTCTCTGGTTTAACAGAATAAAAATTCAAAATTTGAAAATTGTGAAATTTTCAAAATTTTCTCCAAATTTCCATTTTTTTCACAAATAAACGCAAAAATTATCAACCTCAATTTACCACTAACATGAAGCCCAATATGTCACAAAAAAACAATTCATTATTTGAATGAAGCCACCAGACAACTTTCAGAGGTTAATACTTACATGAAGCTTAAAAATGATCCCAGAGGAAAATTTAAAAATGATCTTCGTTCTTTTCTCAGGAGATATGTTGAATTAGGGGTCATCCCCAAGAAATTAGCAGAACGCTTGCTACCGGAGTTCCCCAAAAAACCCTATTGTACTGTATTCGTAAAATACATAAGTCTATGTCTTGCCCTCCCAGCCGACCCATTGTGTCCGGGATAGGGTCTCTTACTGAACCTCTCTCCCATTATATGGATTGGCTGCTTCATCCTCTTCTTGGCGACATCTCCTCCTATATAAAGGACACTAAGGATTTTTTGAAAGTTGTCAATGATTTTGAATAGCAGCCTGGTTTTTCTCTTGTGTCCATTGATATGGAAAGTCTGTAATAAGATTCCCCAGGATTTAGGGGTAGATGTGATAAGGGAAATTTTAGCCACAACGGACAAAGATGCTGCATTCATTGACTTTGTATGTGAGGGGATTTGTTTTGTTTTTAGACACAATGCATTTAAATTTCAGAATACTTGGTACTTACAGCAGTTTGGGACCGCGATGGGGACACCGGTGGCGTGCACTTTCGCCAATCTTTTTTTGGCTGTTTTTGAAAACAGGCATATCTATTCACTTTCAAACGTCTTTTTGAAGAAACACATCAAGATGTATATTAGATATGTGGACGATGTATTCATTGTGTGGGACGGCCCCCCAGATACATTTGACAATTTTGTGGATTATCTTAACAATTTAGGTGACATCAACATGTCATTTACTTCCAAATGGGGGCACCTCAATTGAATGTTTGGATTTTTTTTAGAAGTTAGAGAGGGTTCTCTCGTTACTTCAGTTTTTCGTAAACATCATCCACTAACGCCGTGTTTCACTATGACAGTTATCACCCTTTTTACATGAAAAATTCTTTACTGTACAGTCAGTTTCTTAGACTAAAACGTATAAATAATACTAAGAAAGGCTTTGTTGACCAATCACGAGAATTATATAGCAGATTTTTGAAGAGGGGGTACCCTGAAAACCTGCTAAAAAAAACACAGACCAGGTTTAATCAGAACTCAAGTGGTGAGGCGAATAAAAGGGTTAATTGCAAGAAGAATGAAAAGGGGTTTGTTTTTTCGTTTGATTTTGGTCCTATGGATGGGGCAGTCAGGTCTGCAATCCGTAAAAATTGGCACATTTTAAGTCACGATACTGATTTATCAGAAGTGGTGGAGCGAGGACCCCTTTCTGCTTGTAGGAAAAGTGTCAGTTTAAAGGATATTCTTGTACATAATCGCATGGAAAATCCACATAGTAATTGGCTCAATTTGATGCCCCCGAAAGGTAATTATCGATGTGGGCAGTGCCCGTTTTGTTCTAATCATATTCTTGACCGTTGTTTACGTATAGGATCGGTAACTCATTATGTCACTGATTTTATTTCATGCAAAACCACTCATGTTGTTTATGTTTTATTTTGTCCTTGTAAGTTTTTTTATATAGGGAAAACTATACATCCTCTTTATGTTAGGTTTAGGGAGCACTTCAATTTTATTTTAACAGGCAAAGGGGTTCCTAGACTTATTAACCATATGAGAGAAGCACACGGTGGCAATCCCGATGCATTATCATTTGCTGGTATAGAAAGGGTTACTCTATCCTCACGGGGAGGTGATCTGAATAGGAACTTACTGAAACGAGAGGCCAGGTGGATTATGCAAACCCGTGCTATAGAGCGCACGGGACTCAATTAGAGGATTGATATGTGTGTTTTTTTGTGATATGAAAAAAAATTTTTGTAAAAAAAACTTTGTAAAAATTTATTTTTTGAAAAATCATTATTTTTTCGCCATTTTCTGGCTTGTGTTTTTTTCTCTTTCCTTTTGTATTTATGGTACTATTATATGTATTATATATTTATATTTTTGTTTTCACTTATGTGAACTATGTATATATATATTTTGTTGATTGCTCAGCAGGTGAGCGGCACCGGTGGGAGGGGTCCTGACTTCTGGTTGTGGGTATTTCCTCCTTGGCCGGCTGCAGCTCACCATAACCTGTGGAAGCAACTTTGCAGCGTGAAACGATCATCGTTGCTATCTCCTTTTTGCACCCGTTCTCCCGCTGATATGCTTTTATAATAAAGCCTTGACTACACTACCCGGTGAGTGCCGTTCTTTTCCACTATTTTTTGCTATATGAATTAGCTTATTTTCCCTGAATGTGCACCTAAGGGTAAAGCAGTTGTATTGCCGGCTGCGTCTCTTTTATACACGTATGTTGGTTCGGATGTGTGGACTATTGTGATGGTGCTCGCCTTCTATTTCTGGACTTTGTATCATTGTTATTAGTGATGAGCGAACGTGTTGGGATAAGGTGTTATCTGAGCATGCTCGGGTGCTATCCGAGTGTCTTTGGCGTGCTCAAAAAATATGGCTGTGTCTTGTCGCTGTTCGACAGGCACAACACATGCAGGGATTCCCTGTTTGTTAGTCAATCCCTGCATGCGGCTATCAAACATCCACAAGACATGCAGCCACGGGGACTCAAACATATTATTCGAGCATGCCTGAGACATTCGGTTAGCACCCGAGCATGCTCAGATAACACCTTATCCCAGCACGTTCCCTCGTCGCTAATTGTTGTACAAATTTGTGATTGAGGATGATGTCACATTTACATGTAGCTGAAACGTGGGGCCCTGGAGTTGATTTCTGGTGGGCCCTTAGCACCTCAATCCAAAACTGAACACAGATATTACTGACCTTCTCCATTCCAGTCAGTTTTTGCGCTTTGGCTGAGGTGGAGGGATCACAACTACAGCGCACATCACCTGCCATCTATCTGTTATCTATCTAACGATCTATCTATAATCTATTTAACTATCTATCTATCTATCCCTTATCTATCATCTATCTATTATCTATCTATTATCTGTCTGTCGATCTATCTATCTCTATCTGTCTATACAGGCTCAATGTGAGCCGAAATGTCATCATGATGGGCTATTAAACTGAAGCACTTCTATTTTTTTCACTTTGAATGGTGTGCTGCCTCCATTTTTTAATATCTATCTATTATCTATCTATTTTCAATAAATTTACTATCTATTATCTATCTATTTATCTGTCTTTCTATTATCTATCTATCTATTAGCTATCTATTAGTCTGTCTATCTATCTATTATCTATCATCTATCTATCTATCATCTATCTAGCTAACTAGCTCATATCTACTTCATTACCAACCTGGGCAAAACTTGAATGGCCCCAATAAAAAAACTTCAACAGAATTTTGAACTATCACAAGGTTTTTATTTGTACTGAACTTCTCAGTTGTGAAAAAGGGACCTTCTAGGCCCTCCCAGTCTCCAGAGCTCGGGTGTGACTGCAAACTGCCCCATTATAGTTATGGCCCTGCCGCCACAAACACGCAATAACTTCCTTCTTTGACAGAATCACTGACTGAGTGGATCAGGGAAATGCTGTAGATATAGTATATCTTTACTTCAGCAAAGCATTTGACAAAGTATCTCACACAATCCTTATTGAAAAAATGACTAAGTATGGAATGGACAAGGCAACTGTAAGGTGGATTCATAACTGGCTTAGTGATCGGACCCAAAGAGTGGTCGTAAATGGCTGCACATCCAGTTGGAAGAATGTCTCAAGTGGGGTAACACAGGACTCTGTCGTGGGCCCTGTATTGTTCAACATCTTTATCAATGATTTAGATGAAGGGATTGAGGGTAAACTGATTACATTTGCTGATGACACAAAGCTAGGAAGCATAGCCAATACTAGAGAAGAGAGAGAGAGGATTCAAAAAGATATAAATAAACTGGAGAAGTGGGCAGCAACTAACAGAATTGATTTTAACAGGGAAAAATTTAAAGTACTACATCTGGGCAATAAAAATAAAAAAAGCATATACAGAATGCGAGGAATAGGGTTAAATAACAGTACATGTGAAAAAGACTGAACATGAGTCAACAGTGTGATACAGCAGCAAAAAAGGCAAATGCAATTCTAGGATGTATTAACAGAAGCATACAGTCTAGATCACGTGAAGTCTTTATCCCCCTCTACTCCTCCTTGGTCAGACCTCATCTGGAATACTGTGTCCAGTTTTGGGCGCCACATTTTAAAAAAGACATCAACAAACTGGAGCAAGTTCAGAGAAGACTGACCAGAATGGTGACCGGTCTGCAAACCATGTCCTATGAGAAACAGTTACAGGATTTGGGAATGTTTAGCTTGCAAAAGAGAAGACTGAGAGGATGCTTAATAGCTGTCTACAAATATCTCAGGTATCAGCGTACTCAGGACAAATTGCACAATAACTTTTGAAGTCCAATTTCTCCTGTTACCCTTGGTAAAAAAAAATTGGACCTGAAGTAATTTTTTTTGTGAAAAAAAGTTAAATATTCTTTTTTTTTTTAAACATTCAAAAAATTCCTGTGAAGCACCTGAAGGGTTAATAAACTTCTTAAATATGGTTCTGAGCACCTTGAGGGGTGCAGTTTTTAGAATGGTGTCACTTTTCAGTATTTTTTATCATATAGACCCCTTAAAGTGACTCCAAATGTGATGTGGTCCCTAAAAAAATGGTGTTGTAAAAATGAGAAATCGCTGGTCAAATTTTAACCCTTATAACATCCTAAAAAAAACCATTTTGCTCCAAAATTGTGCTGATGTAAAGTAAACATGTGGAAAATGTTATTTATTAAGTTATTTGTGTGCCGTATCTCTGTGATTTAAGGGCATAAAAATTCAAAGTTGGAAAATTACTAAATTTTCAAAATTTTTACCAAATTTCTGTAATTTTCACAAATAAACGCAAGCTACATGAATGAAATTTTACCACTAACATTAAGCACAACATGTCACGAGAAAGCTATGTCAGAATCACCAGGATCCTTGGAAGCATTCCAGAGTTATGACCTCATAAAGGGACAGTGGTCAGAATTGTAAAAATTGGCCCGGTCATTAACGTGCAAACCACCCTTGGGAGTAAAGGGGTTAAGAGACACACATAATATAAATGAATGAAGCTGCTTGATCTTTAGTGGTTACAAGTATCT
This sequence comes from Dendrobates tinctorius, assembly GCF_039654945.1. Taxonomy (NCBI): domain Eukaryota; kingdom Metazoa; phylum Chordata; class Amphibia; order Anura; family Dendrobatidae; genus Dendrobates; species Dendrobates tinctorius. The sequence goes on along the minus strand of NW_027361669.1, from coordinate 11,502,476 downwards.
GACATCACTCGTGTTCCGCTCCTCTGTGATGTCACTCGTGTTCCGCTCCTCTGTGATGTCACACTTAGATCACCATTGTGACCTCACGGACTGAGGGGTTATACGGAGTGACACTGCAGGAAGAGGCTTTGTCTGGAAAGACTCACTGTGTGTTACACAACTAGCAATATTCCTCCGGGATAAACTGCTGTTTTGATTTCTTCTGATCGTGACTGAGCTATTAAGATCTGTACAAGGCGCTCCTATCAACATCCGCCGCCAGCATTTTGGGCTTTGGCCCCTGGAGGTAAGTGTTTTCCCAGAAATTTATCCAATATGGGGTTATTGTTAGTAAGTCTCATGGTACATTTCTTGGAGGATTCTTCATGTGTCACTTGTAATTCCAGGAGCCTTCTCCCATCATGTATTCCCTATTCCAGGCTCAAACAAATTGTAAGCTTGAATGGAGATCCCCTGTAAGCGAAAAAGAAGTCACGTGTATCTCTGATCTTCAAATGTGTGTCTTCATCAATACTTTAGGGGAAAATAATTACAAATTTATATTAATGTCATGATCCAGGTCGGGGTGTGATTCTTGCTTTTCTTTCCCTGGTCTGGTCATGGAGGGGTTAACTTTTCCTGCCTCTTTTTGGTTCTTGGGTGGCTATGTATTGGTGCAGTTTTTGGTAGCCTTTGTCAGTGATAGCTCTGGCCCTTGGTTTGTGCAACTGATCTGTATACCCTATCTGTATACAGTAAGTGCAAAACTTTTTTCCTATGACAGCTCCCCCTGGTGGTGGTGCTCCGTAGTTGCATTACAGGTAATTGGGGAATTTATCCAACTTGTTGGTATTTACTATTTTCCTGATCTGTTCAGTCTTAGAGTTCAGACCCCCATACACATGAGACTAGTGACAGACCAATTCCCCAATATCAGCAGCTCTGCCCACAGTCCAAGTGTTGATTCTTTTGTTCCCAGCTAAATAAGCCACCACCAGAGGAATCTACCAGCGGCTTTCTTACATAGAACACAGGTGCGATCGGCAGAGTTAGCGCTCCTGTGCATGGAGGAGTCAGGAGAAATATCTGCCGGCTGAACAGATCAGCTGAACCATGGGCCGACAGCTAGGTGTTGTGTATGTGTCCCCTTACTCATAGGAATGATCCTAGGTCTGGTTACATAAATGAGGTGCAAAATATAATGTCTATATTAGTAGCTCCAAATATCTGACGTCTATTCTTTTCTTCCAATAGAATTCTTCATTATGGTTATTCTACATCCTGCCATCTACTTCTTCCTTGGATTCTTCTCCGGTGTCGCCTGTGCCATCATCTGTGGGTAAGTCTTATACTGATTTATGGGCTACACGGGAGTCTATAGAAGAAACATCCCATCTTCAGGTCATCACACGGATTCAGGAAAGGGAATCATCTAGAGAAGATGTTTCGTGGGTCATAAACTGGCTCTGACCGGTCCGAGCACTATGGACTTTTCTGTATAATTGAAAAAAATGCTGATTGTCATAGATCACAAAAATGACTGCAGATCGGGAGAGACAAAATAGATGGCGAAAAAGAAATGTCTTCATAACATTCTGCAGAACACAGATAGACTACTTTACAATTTGCTACATGACTTCTGTTTTATCATTTTATAGACTTCTGATAAAGAAATGCTGGAGAAAAGATACAGAGAATAGGGCTGATCCTGACGGTATGTACAGCCTAACTAATCTGACACTAACGCATTTTGCAGCATTTTTTATGCTTTTTTGTGTGTTTCTGGCAGCGGTTTTGGCGTGCTCGATTTATCTCTTGTGCATGCTGATAAAGTTTAGTGTTAAAAAAAATCCTATTCCATAGAATCTGGTTTTAGCACAAAAAAATACAGCAAAACACGATACTTGCATTTTTGGTGCGGATTTTCTGGGGTTTTTCACCATCCATTGAAGTCAATGGATGAAAAAACACTAAAAGAAGTGACGTGCTGTACGTCCAAAGAAACATGCAAAGCACAAAATACCGATGACTAAAAAGCAATGTGTGCGCAGGAGATTTCTGAAATCTCATATGTTTTGCTGGTAATGTAAACCGCAACTGAAAATTAGCATGAAAAACACAAAAGCAACATTTTACACTAAACATAATCTCTTAATAGATCTTGACAGTGAATTTACTGTAGACAAAAAGGAAACAATCTAGAAGAAACATAGAATATTTTTCTTTTGAAATGCTGATTTCAATGTTTTGTGTCACAGGAAAACAGGAGAACTCATCTGACCCTGGTTATATGCTCTACACTATAGATTCAGATGAGGATGTGATCATCTTTGACAGTAAGTTCTCAGGCTTTTCATACTTTACAAATTAGCCGTTATAAAACCTGTAAAATGTTGATATTCTTTAACAAACATAGAAGCTTTTATTTTAATAATGTTAATTTGAATGTTACACCTTACAGGAGAACATTTCGATAATATAAAGATTGTAAATGAAGAAGCTGCTCATGGACCCAGTGCCGAAAACACCGACATCTCTACATCTGGCCCCGATCATGTAACCATCTACATGCCAGATTAGACTGTGGTCGCCGCCTCGGACAGTAAGTTCCTTTTTTCTTCATGTTGATAAGAAGAATGCTTACTACCATAAAAATAATCTGTTCTAATCTCCATAACTTGCATAAATTAAAAATCTGCCATCCTAAGCAATATATTATTGAACTGCAGTTCAAGCAATTTCTTAAAATTTCCTGGCCCTCAATCTCAGACCGACAGAGTAGAATCAATGGCCATTAATGAACAACTCATTAATTATACACTATCATTTACAAAACAAGAGGGCAGAGGACTTATTCCACCTCCTCCTCTGTCTCCTCCTTTGTCTACTCCTCCACTTCCTCAAAATTTTGAGAAACATCTTGTCCTGGACAAAGACAGAGAGAAATATTAAGTCGTCATGAAGTTTGTTTTTCAGGAACTTCTGGCTTATGTCAAAAAAACCAAATGTAAGGCTTTAGAGCTTCATAAATATGTTTTATGATCTATGTTATGTATTAGTATTAACAGGCAATAGGCTAAATAATTAGGAATTGGGCACTAATGGCCTAAATATCGATGCATTACTTTTCTTTATGCAAGCTAAATCATCAGTCTGTGAGCCAAAATTGGCTGCACTACAGGAGAATGGGAGTTGTCATTCTCAAATCACAAATACAATAAAGAATTATATAAATCATCTTTAATAAATCACAATACATAACAATATTTGATGAGTATATAACTATTGGATGAGCATATAACTACAAATAGAAAAACTACAGTCGGTGGTCATGGCAAAAACAAGCAGATGAATATTTAATCACGATCACATTTTATACATAGCAATACTGACTTAAAGTGCAAATGTAAAAAATCAAAAGAGCTGATGGCAGAGTAAAAAGTGTTCTATATCCAATGTACTACCAGATGCCATAAGCAAATGCTTGTACAAATGCTAAGCCTTAGTAACACAGAAAACCAATAATAAAAACTAAAGTCAGTACTAAGTACAATTAAGCATGCTATAGTACCAAAACTGCCACTCCACCACTTAACCCTGACACTTGTTTCACCGTCAATCACAGCTTTTTCATGGGGATATAGGAAAAAGGTGCAGTGCTGTATATATACCATGAGGGAGGGATTGCTAGTAAGCTGTAATCTAAACATAGAAGATCCTAAAATAATAGGCAGGGTGCTATTCATATCACAGCACTGATAGGATGTAGAACATGCCTGAACATAGACATTAAATAATACCCATTATGTATTACATAGTACAGTATTATAACCTATAGATAAAGGATGACATGTAAATGTCTTCTGTTGCTCCTCCCATTATAATCTGTCTGCTTGTACATATATTAATCTTTACTGTTTTACTAATTTTGTGACATTTATTTTGCAGGTGAGGCAGAGCAGGGTCTCGCTGTGAACCCACAATGAACATGGGATCCAGCTGGAGACGACAACTTTACATCAGCAAAAAGAGGCAGATTCCAGGCTTGGTCTCTGGTCTCCACCACTGGATATGACATTACTGGACTTTCTGCATCTAGATGCACTCACTGAACAAGTGGGTGTCCTACTGCACTACAAGGCAGATTCCGGGCTCAGTCTCTGTTCTCCACCATTGGATATGACTTACTGGATTTTCTGCAGCTAGATGCACTCACTGAACAAGTGGGTGTCCTACTGCCCCACGAGGCAGATTCCAGGCTCGGTCTCTGTTCTCCACCATTGGATATGACATTACTGGACTTTCTGCAGCTAGACGCACTCAATGAACAAGTGGGTGTCCTACTGCACAACGAGGCAGATTCCGGGCTCGGTCTCTGTTCTCCACCATTGGATATGACATTACTGGACTTTCTGCAGCTAGATGCACTCACTGAACAAGTGGGTGTCCTACTGCACATCGAGGCAGATTCCGGGCTCGGTCTCTGTTCTCATCAATGAACATCTACAGCTTAAGGGAAGTGCAGCCTTTCAGCCATGGTGCCCAAGAGGTTTCTTCCACTGAAGGTTTTTCCTCTCCTGAGTGCTGAAGGTCAAAAGCGGGACTAACTCCTAGCCGCGGTCTACGGACCAAACATTGGGCATGGGCAGGGCCTTGGGGGCAGATCCCAAGTGCGCTCAACCATGTGAAATAGCCTACGCTCAGGAACACTGAGGGATAGCGCTATCAGATAGCTCTACCCATTCATTTCCTTTAGGAATAGAGCTATGGGATAGCTCTACCCATTTACTTTCTTCATGGATAGTGCTATCGGATAGCTCTACCCGAACAGTATTAACGACAGAGCTTTTTCATAGACAAGGTAGGAGTGGCAAGAGAGGTACACCAGGTATTTATGTTTGCTGTCAGTCTGCATATATGCCAGTCTGGTGCATGGTTATACCCCATTGCGAGGTCAGTCTGGTGTGTGATGCAAATTGAGTCTTCAGAGAGGAGGAGGGCTTAAACTTTAGCACCACCTATTGGAAGCAGCAATCCTAAAAGTCAATATCGACCCTTTAATGAGTCTTGTCACATGACTTAGGACAAAAACCAATCCGGAATCTCTATTTGCAGACACATGTTTTGGTGTGTTGCCCCTCGTCAGTGCAAAGTATGAGATCTGATTTGGTTAAGTAGGAGGTTTAAGACTGGAATAGCTGCTAGTCCTGGCTCGTCATTCTCCACAAGTAATGTTATCGCTTAGATCCCAGTCCTAAGCCTCTCATCTAGTCAAGTCTGCAAGATTTTTTGTAAATTCCTAAAAGAAACGTTGTAGTAAGTTTGCAAGGGACAGAGGAGCTTCCTGCAAATCTGATTTTGGGTAATCAAATAGCCAATAACAGTTGAGTAATTTAGATTTTAAGTGTTGGACACCAACTGTCCTGTAGATGGGTCATAAATTTTGGAAGTCTGGACAACCCCTTTAAGTTCAGTGTATACACATTATACAGCATGCTCCCTCTAGTGGCAACTACAGGCATCAACTTTTTTTCTTTAAGGGAATCCGTCCCCAGATTTTTGCTACCCCATATGAGCAGCATGATGTAAAGTCAGAGTCTGATTCTAGCGATGTATCACTTACTGGGCTACTCGCTGCAGTTTTGATATCATTACTGCTTTATCTGCTGCAGATCTAGCAGTTCTCTGAATGCTGAGATTTCTTGATATTTCTAAGCTATGAGTGCAATATGACAAGGTAAAATCAAAGTAGATCTGTCGCCAGATTTCACAATACATACTGCATACAATATTAAAAAGATCTATTGGACCTGATAGATCTAGCAGGCTAAAGGACCAGGTCCTTCTGCCCTCTGGGATTTAGCCTGCTCTCTGTGAGAAAGCTAAATTCCAGTCGCCTAAAGGACCAGGTCCTTCTACCAACTTGGATTTAACCTGCTCTCTGTGAGAAAGCTAAATCCCAGTTGGCTAAAGGTCCAGGTCCCTGTGAGTGTTTTAATACTAGATCTAGCAGACTATAGGACCAGGTCCTTCTGCCAACTTGGATTTAGCCTGCTCTCTGTGAGAAAGATAAATCTCAGTCGCCTAAAGGACCAGGTCCATCTGCCAACTTGGATTTAGCCTGCTCTCTGTGAGAAAGCTACATCCCAGTTGGCTAAAGGACCAGGTGCCTGTGAGTGTTTTAATACTAGATCTAGCAGGCTGAAGGACCAGGTCGTTCTGCCCACTGGGATTTAGCCTGCTCTCTGTGAGAAAGATAAATCCCAGTTGGCTAAAGGACCAGGTCCCTGTGAGTGTTTTAATGGCAGAGAAGCCATTGGGGGCTCTCACACATCGGGGACGGGTACTTATTTTACCTCCATGCCTCATATACAGTTGTGGCCAAAAGTATTGACACCCCTGCAATTCTGTCAGATAATACTCAGTTTCTTCCTGAAAATGATTGCAAACACAAATTCTTTGGTATTATTATCTTTATTTAATTTGTCTTAAATGAAAAAGCACAAAAGAGAATGAAGCAAAAAGCAAAACTTTGATCATTTCACACAAAACTCCAAAAATGGGCCAGACAAAATATTGGCACCCTCAGCCTAATACTTGGTTGCACAACCTTTAGCCAAAATAACTGCGACCAACTGCTTCCGGTAATCATCAATGAGTTTCTTACAATGCTCTGCTGGAATTTTAGACCAATCTTCTTTTGCAAACTGCTCCAGGTCCCATGATATTGGTTTTTGAAGTGTATTTTGGGTCATTGTCCTGCTGGAAGACTCATCACCTCTGAGGGAGACCCAGCTTTCTCACACTGGGCCATACATTATGCTGCAAAATTTGTTGGCAGTCTTCAGACTTCATAATGCCATGCACACGGTCAAGCAGTCCAGTGCCAAAGGCAGCAAAGCAACCTCAAAACATCAGGGAACCTCCGCCATGTTTGACTGTAGGGACCGTGTTCTTTTCTTTGAAAGCCTCTTTTTTTCTCTTGTAAACTCCATGTTGGTTCCTTTGCCCAAAAAGCTCTACTTTTGTCTCATCTGACCAGAGAACATTCTTCCAAAATGTTTTAGGCTTTTTCAGGTAAGTTTTGGCAAACTCCAGCCTGGCTTTTTTATGTCTCGGGACAAGAAGTGGGGTCTTCCTGGGTCTCCTACCATAGAGTCCCTTTTCATTCAGACGCCGACGGATAGTACGGGTTGACACTGTTGTACCCTCAGACTGCAGGGCAGCTTGAACTTGTTTGGATGTTAGTCGAGGTTCTTTATCCAACATCCGCACAATCTTGCGTTGAAATCTCTTGTTAATTTTTCTTTTCCGTCCACATTTAGGGAGGTTAGCCACAGTGCCAAGGGCTTTAAACTTCTTGATGACACTGCGCACGGAAGACACAGGAACATTCTGGTCTTTGGAGATGGACTTGTAGCCTTGAGATTGCTCATGCTTCCTCACAATTTGGTTTCTCAAGTCCTCAGACAGTTCTTTGGTCTTCTTTCTTTTCTCCATGCTCAATGTGGTACACACAAGGACACAGGACAGAGGTTGAGTCAACTTTAATCCATGTCAACTGGCTGCAAGTGTGATTTAGTTATTGCCAACACCTGTTAGGTTCCACAGGTAAGTTACAGGAGCTGTTAATTACACAAATTAGAGAAGCATCACATGATTTTTCGAACAGTGCCAATACTTTTGTCCACCCTCTTTTTTATGTTTGGTGTGGAATTATATCCAATTTGGCTTTAGGACAATTCTTTTCGTGTTTTTTCATTTAAGACAAATTAAATGAAGATAATAATACCAAAGAATTTGTGTTTGCAATCATTTTCAGGAAGAAACTGAGTATTATCTGACAGAATTGCAGGGGTGTCAATATTTTTGGCCACAAATGTAGCTGCACCCTCTGCCTGTTCAGTTTTCGCTGTTTGCTGGTACAGGCTGGATTTCACTTCTTTTCAGAGGTGAAGACAGAAATTGTACAATGGATTTAAGAATGTTTTGTGTTATGAATGAGTCACCGGAGGAGGAGAAAACAAAAATACAAGCTAAGTCCAGAAAACCAGAGAGGTTGGTAGCTATCGGATTGCAGACCCCTGATCCTATACACCACAACTAACAGTAGCCGTGGGGGGTTCCTACGGTGCCCTAGATCCCTCGTCACAGCCGGAGAACTACATAAGCCTATAGAAGGAAAGGGGAAATCTAAACTGCCCCAGAGCAGACCCCAAAGCAATAGACAGCCCCCAACATGTATTGTCGGTGAAAAACAGATGAAAACACAAATACAGACAGAAAGACAGGCTGTGCAAACGATGGGGCCCAACTAACTAGATAGGACAGGACAGAAAAGATGCTGGCTGCAATCCGCAAAAAACCCTACCAAAAATGTCCCAACCGTCTGATAGGGAAAAAGGCCCTGAAGTCGCTAGACTTCAAAATCACTATATCAGCACTCAGGTATATTCTGAAAACAGAGCAAAGAGATCAACTGATCAGGGACAAAAATGGAATTCAGCCAGTCCCAACCAGGACTGGCTGAACACAAACACCAAGCAAACCAGACAAAATCTCATGGAACAACAGCAGGGCAAAAACTTAGCTTTTAGTAGACAGGAACCAAGCTGGATGCAAGAGCTCAGAGCAGAAAGGATCACCAGCAGCCCTGCAAGGCGTCGGCTGCCTTATATCCACTCAGAAATTCCAGATGTCCAATCACACTCTGCCTGTTCAGATGACAGGTTCTTCCCATCCCAATCAATTTCACAACCTCTCTTCACCAGCAGAGGGAGTTCATCAGACATCAAAGGTGAAGGGGAGAATGAACTCACAACAGTACCTCCCCCTTGAGGAGGGGTCACCGAACCCTCATCCACGCCACCAGGGCGATCAGGATGGGCCCGATGAAAAGCACGAACCAATCTTTCGGCATGAATATCGGATGCAGGGACCCAAGAATTATCCTCCTGGCCATAACCCTTCCATTTAACCAAATACTGGAGTCTCCGTCTAGCCAGACTAGAATCCAGTATCTTCTCAACCTCATATTCCACATTACCTTCAACCAATACAGGGTCAGGAGGTGCCACCACAGGAACTACTGGCTCAACAAACCTCTTTAACAGAGACTTATGAAACACATTATGGATCTTGAATGTAACAGGAAGAGCCAATCGAAAAGAGACTGGATTAAGAATCTCCAAAATCTTGTAAGGTCCAATAAATCTAGGATTAAACTTTGGAGAAGCCACCTTCATAGAGATATTCTTTGATGACAACCAAACCATATCACCCACCTTAAACCGGGGACCAATTGTCCTTTGCCGGTTGGAAAACCGCTGGGCCTTTTCCTGGGAGAGAGACAACTTATCCACCACTTGGTCCCAAATCTGGTGCATTCTCTCCACCACAGTGTCAACACCTGGGCAGGCAGAAGACTCCACCTGCCCTGAAGAGAATCGAGGATGAAACCCAAAGTTACAAAAAAAAGGTGACATCAAAGTGGCAGAACTAGCTCTATTATTTAAAGCAAATTCGGCCAAGGGCAAAAATGAAACCCAATCATCCTGATCAGCAGAAATAAAACATCTCAAATACGATTCCAAAGTCTGGTTTGTTCTCTCCATCTGCCCATTGGTCTGAGGGTGAAACGCAGAGGAGAAGGACAACTGAATTCCCAGCTTGGAACAGAAAGTCCTCCTAAATCTAGAAACAAACTGAACTCCTCTGTCAGATACAATGTTCTCAGGAATCCCGTGCAAGCGAACCACCTGTTGCAAAAACAAGGGCACCAACTCTGAGGAAGATGGCAACTTAGGGAGTGGTACAAGATGGACCATCTTAGAGAATCTATCACAAATCACCCAAATAACAGTCATTCTCTGAGAGACAGGCATATCAGAGATAAAATCCATTGAAATATGGGTTCATGGCCTCCTGGGCACCGGCCAAGGCATCAACAACCCACTAGAGCGAGAACAAGGTTGAGACTGGGAGCAAGTCCCACAGGACTGCACAAAATTCCTGACATCACGAGACAAGACGGGTCACCAAAAAGACCGACTCACCAAATCTCTAGTAGCAAAAATACCTGGATGACCAGCCAATGCGGAGCAATGAACCTCAGACATCACTCTCTTCCTCCACTGGTCAGGAACATACAATTTTCCAATGGGACAACGCTCAGGTTTGTCCTCCTGAAACTCTTCCAGAACACGTCTCAAATCGGGTGAGATGGCAGAAAGAACTACCCCCTCACCTAAGATGGTAGCAGGCTTGGTCACAATAGGAGAATCAGCAAAGAAACTCCTAGAGAGGGCGTCTGCCTTGACATTCTTAGTGCCCGGAAGAAAAGAGACCACAAAATCAAAATGTGTGAAAAACAAGGCCCACCTAGCCTGTCTAGGATTCAAGCGTTTGGCCGACTCCAGGTAAATCAAATTCTTGTGGTCAGTAAGGACCACGACTTGATGTTTAGCTCCCTCCAACCAATGTCTCCACTCCTCAAATGCCCATTTCATGGCTAACAGTTCCCGATTCCCCACATCATAGCTACCTTCGGATGAGGAGAACTTTCGGGAAAAGAAAGCACAGGGATTCATTTTAGATGTTACAGGATCTTTTTGGGACAAAACAGCTCCTGCTCCAATCTCAGAAGCATCCACCTCTACCTGAAACGGGAGTGAGACATCAGGTTGCCGCAAAACCGGAGCAGAAGTGAACCTTCGCTTCAGCTCCTGAAAAGAAGAAACAGCCTCCGGAGACCAATTCAGCACATCAGCCCCCTTCTTAGTCAAATCAGTCAATGGTTTGGCAATACCAGAAAAATTAGCTATAAATTTACGATAAAAATTAGCAAAACCCAAAAACTTCTGGAGGGCCTTCAAAGAAGTGGGCTGAACCCAATCATAAAAGGGCTGTACCTTGGCCGGGTCCATTTCAATAGTTGACGGAGACAAAATAAATCCCAAAAATGAAATCCTCTGTACACCAAAAAGGCATTTCGATCCCTTGACATACAGGGAATTCTCCCTCAAAATCCGGAACACAGTCCGAACATGTTCCACATGAGAGTCCCAATCCTTGGAAAAGATCAAAATATCATCCAAATAGATGATCAAAAATGTATCCACAAAGTCTCGGAAAATATCACTCATGAAGCACTGGAAGAAAGTAGGTGCCTTAGTGAGCCCAAAAGGCATCACCAGGTACTCAAAATGTCCCTCTGGAGTATTAAACGCAGTCTTCCATTCATCCCCCTGCTTAATACACATAAGATTATATGCCCCCTGAGGTCAAGCTTGGTAAACCAGCAAGCACCTTTAACTCTGGAGAATAGATCAGAAATCAGGGGTAACAGATACTGATATTTAACAGTAATTTTGTTGAGGGAACGATAGTCAATACATGGCCATAATGAACCATCTTTCATGGCCACAAAAAACCCCCCAGCACCTAAGGGTGAAGGGGATGGTCTAATATGACCCTTCTCCAATGACTCCTTAATATAGGATCGCATAGCCTCGTGCTTGGGTACAGATAAATTGAAAAGTCGACCCTTGGGAAATTTACACCCAGGGCTCAGCTCAATTGCACAGTCATAACTCCTATGAGGAGGCAAAGATGCAGACTCATTCTCACTAAATACATCATAAAAATCAGCCAAATTTTCAGGAACATCATGCGACTGGGGAGAGGTGGAGAAAATAGGAGCGTCCCTAAGGGCACACCGACAACCCAAACTCACCACAGACACAGATTTCCAATCCAAAACTGAATTATGGATTTGCAACCAGGGAAACCCCAGAACGATGGTATCATGCAAATTATGCAACACCAAAAATCTGCAAATTTCTTGATGGTCTGGGGCGACCCGCATTACCACCTGGGTCCAAAACTGAGGTTTATTCTTTGCCAAAAGAGTAGCATCAATACCCCTCAAAGGGATAGGCGTCCGCTGAGGTGTCATAGGAAACCCACAACGTTTAGCAAAATCCAAGTCCATCAGGTTCAGAGCTCCTCCCGAATCCACAAAAGCCTTAGCGGAAAATGTGGACAGGGAGCAGATCAGAGTAATTGCCAGAAGAAACTTAGGTTGAACACCACCCACAGCAAATGTGTGTGCAAAACGTTTCTCTCATTTAGGGCAGACAGAAATAATATGAGAGGCATCTCCACAGAAAAAACACAGCTTATTACGCCTTCTGAACTCCTGATGTTGCGCCCTAGACAAAACTCTATCACATTGCATAGGTTCAGACATTTGTTCAACAGGTGGCAACACCTCTCGTGCAGTTTTGCGTTCACGCAAACGCCGATCAACCTGAATGGCTAAAGACATAGAATTGTCAAGACCAGAGGGAACAGGAAATCCCACCATAGTATCTTTTATGGTTTATGACAAACCCTTCCGAAAGAGAGCTGCCAAGGCACCATCATTCCAGGTAGTAAGGACCACCCACTTTCAGAATTTTTGACAGTACAACTCTGCAGAATCCTGACCCTGGCTCAATGCCAACAGGGCCTTTTCAGCCTGATCAATAGCATTAGGTTCATCATACAACAACCCCAAGACCTGAAAAAATGCATTCACATCAGTCAGAATAGGATCATCAGGTTTCAAAGAAACTGCCCAATCCTGGGGATCGCCGCGCAGCAAAGAGATGACAATTTTAACCTGCTGCGCAGAGCTCTCCGATGAGTTAGGCTTCAAGGCAAAAAATAATTTACAATTATTCTTAAAATTCAGCAATTTTGACCGATCCCCTAAAAACACATCAGGAGTAGGGATCTTTGGTTAAGCAGCATGTGAATGAGCAACATAGGCGGAAATTCCCCACACTTCAGCAGTAAGCTGCTCCACATGATCAGACAATTGCTTAATCTCCATTGAGAAAAAATTCCCCCTACGGCCTCAGAGAAATAGAGAAAAAATATACACAAAAAAAAAAAAATTCTGACACTTTTTTCTTTCTTTTTTTTTTTTTTTACAATTCTCTCCTGCTATTGAGCACCCTAGAATCTGCGGTATAGCTGGTGATTCTGTTATGAATGAGTCACCGGAGGAGAAAACAAAAATACAAGCTAAGTCCAGAAGACCGGAGAGGTTGGTAGCTATCGGATTGCAGACCCCTTATCCTATACACCACAACTAACAGTAGCCGTGGGGGGTTCCTACGGTGCCCTAGACCCCTCGTCACAGCCGGAGAACTACATAAGGCTAAAGAAGGAAAGGGGAAATCTAAACTGCCCCAGAGCAGACCCCAAAGCAATAGACAGCCCCCAACATGTATTTTCGGTGGAAAAACAGATGAAAACGCAAACACAGACAGAAAGACAGGCTGAGCAAACGATGGGGCCCAACTAACTAGATAGGACAGGACAGAAAAGATGCTGGCTGCAATCCGCAAAAAACCCTACCAAAAATGTCCCAACCGTCTGATAGGGAAAAAGGCCCTGAAGTCGCTAGACTTCAAAATCACTATATCAGCACTCAGGTATATTCTGAAAACAAAGCAAAGAGATCAACTGATCAGAGACAAAAATGGAATTCAACCAGTCCCAAACAGGACTGGCTGAACACAAACACCAAGCAAACCAGACAAAATCTCATGGAACAACAGCAGGGCAAAAACTTAGCTTTTAGTAGACAGGATCCAAGCTGGATGCAAGAGCTCAGAGCAGAAAGGATCACCAGCAGCCCTGCAAGGCGTCGGCTGCCTTATATCCACTCAGAAATTCCAGATGTCCAATCACACTCCGCCTGTTCAGATGACAGGTTCTTCCCATCCCAATCAATTTCACTACCTCTCTTCACCAGCAGAGGGAGTTCATCAGACATCAAAGGTGAAGGGGAAAATGAACTCACAACAGTGTTGTATTTAACCAGCAGTTCCATAGGAGGAGTGCTGCGGCATGTGGACCACAACAACGTTGCCGGATGGACAAGGAAAAATGCTATTGATGAGCCTATTATCTATTCTGTCCAGAATAGTTAGGCTTTGTTCACACTTGTATCACTAGATCTGAAAAAACTGCGAGAAAATCCATATGGTAATACATGCAAATGCAATTCTCTCCCACTAACCTTGGAAAAGTTCCCCTATGACTTCCTTCTTCTTCACTTATGATATAGAAGAGTTAATGGTTTGCTTTTATATCCCTTTAATTGCCTTTAAGACTTCTAATGCCTTCTGCCTTATTATTGCTAGAACTATTCTCATGTAGACTATTAGTCTCTGTTTTCAAGGAAGCTATACACTGTGCTCCAAATTATTATGCAAAAAATATTTCCTCTGATTTTTTCTATAAATTACCTATATGATTTGCAGTCATTGTTATTTTCCAGTCATCTAATATTCTAGTATAATTGCAATGTTTTTGAACAAACTGCCTATGAAAACAGTATATTTTTTAAAATAAGAAACACTCAAAATGCTTGTTCCAAATTATTATGCACAGCAGAGTTTTCAACCTTTTTATTTTTATTTTGAACAAAAAAATGGTCAATTGTGAAATGATAAGCATTATCAGCTTATTACAAAATGAAATCAAACAGTTTTCAAGTCAAAACGTTATTCTAGATGATGTTACATTTGCACATAGGACCCCTTGTTCAAAAGAAGCTTCTGAACTCTCTCGTCCATTGAATTTGTCAGTTTTTGGATGGTTTGTGCTTCAGTTGTTTTGCATGTGGACAGAATACCCTCCCAGAGCTGTTGCTTAGATGTGAACTGCCTCCCGCCATCATAGACACTCCTTTTGATGATGCTCCAGAGGTTCTCAATGCGGTTGAGGTCAGGGGAAGATGGTGGCCACACCATAAGTTTGTTCTCTTTTATGCCCATAGCAGCCAGAGATGAAGATATGTTAAACCTCTGAAGGACCCTGCATCTTGTTGTTCGGGGGACGTTGGAGGCACCAGCAGCTTGAAAAACTTGTCTGCTGCTATGACAAGGCATTTTTGCAGCTGCTCTTTTAACCTGACGCAATTGTCTGTTGGAAAGAGTCCTCAATTTTTCCTTATCAGCACGCACACGTGTGTGCTGGGAATCAGCTACATACTTCTCGATTGTGCGATGATCACGATGAAGTGTTTTGGCAATGTTGATTGTAGTCATGCCTTGACCTAAATACTCCACAATTTGTTGCTTCTCAGCAGCCGACACATCCTTTTTCTTTCCCATTTTGGCAAAAAATGTACACTGCTTAATAATGTGGAACAACCTTCTTAAGTAGTCTTCTCTTTATTTGGACACACCTGTCAAACTAATTTGCACAGGTATCTACAATTGCTTTCAGTGATATAAAGAGCCCTGACACACATCACCATCAATGAGTTTAAATGACAAACAAAAAAATTCTAATGTTATCACTCCTAAACTCTTTTTGCATAATAATTTGGAACACAGTTTACTTGTTATCATATTTGTTCTCCATAGTCAATTACAGCATGTTCTGGACACATTGTAAACATGATATAATTCTGAAGGTGATGGTGGGGGCTACATGAGCTCTATAGAATTACATTTGCTGTAAATGGTATAAAATATTGCCTTATATTTCATTACGTCAGATAAAGTGATTTGACCACAGCTCGTGTATGTTGAGTCTCTTTGTCTCCAAGCGCTTGTGAACAGAAGGGCGACACCTCATAATTCGGACTCACTGGTGAACTGGCATAGCTGACGCTTAGTGTGACATCGGCAGTCGTGCCCGCCGATGCCCCATCAGCGGTGGTAGCCGCCGCAGCCTCTCCTCACCTGCGCGCCACCGTCCGTGCGCACGCCTGTCCTGCCTTCCCTCCTCCTGCTGCTCGCACCGGCCCTAGTTTGCGGGCGCGCGCCCGTCCGTCCTCGGCGTCTGGCTGTGGGCGGCTCTGTGGGGCCGGGCTTGAGGAGCTCTTCCGGGCGCTCAGGTACTTCAGGCGTCCTCCCTCCCTTGTGTGGATCTCCCGCACCGTTCTGGCTGCACTCCTATTTCCTTGTGCTACTTCTTGGTGCTCGTCGCAGCACCTATTCTGTGTTGTGTCCGTTCCTCTTCCTAGTCTCGTTTCCCCTGGTCCGTTCCGTCTTCCCTGTCTGTCCCTGCCTGCTGGTATTCTTCCCTGGTCTGTTTCCTGTCCTCCAGCTCTCCCTGTCTACTCCAGCCCAGACACTCTTGCTTAACTCCTCCTAGGGTTCCTCGTCTGTCCGTCTCCCCACTGTTCCTCGCCCCGTCGCCCCACGGGCTTTTCTGCTGGGTTCCCCCTCCTCTGATACTCTCACCTAGGTCCTCTCGTCTTAGTCCGTAGTTCCTTGTCCTGCCTCGAGCCTGGCTTCTCCCTGAGCCGTCCCTCTTGGTACCGGCTGTCGCGGTTCTGACCCATGTGGTCTTGCCCCTAACGATCCCTGTATAGGGGTTGGTCATCACCTGGCGTGCTCAGCCCAGGGCCTCCGGATCCGCGACCCAGAGGGTCCACTCTCGGACGTAGTTTGCTCCTGAGCGTCACAGTATCACCAGGCCATGGACCCCGCTGGTGCCACGGCCGCTACGCAGAAGGAACTGCTTTTTTTACGTGAAAACCAGACCCGGATAATGTCTTTCATGAAATCGATGGACACCCGGCTCTCCGCCCTACAGACCTCTGACCCAGGGCATGCTCCCCTCTTAGCCGGTCTCCAGCAGGAGCTCGCGCAGCAGCACGATGATCAGTCCCACATCCTGGGGTACATGGCGTCTGTTGACGATCGACTGCTTGCTCTGCAGTCCTCTGCGGCCGCTTCAGCCCTTCCTCGGGAAAGCCTCCCAGGTATAGCGGGGATCCTAAGCTATGTCGGGGTTTTCTAAATCAGTGCAGATTGCACTTTGAGCTGGTGCCGCAGCAGTATCCCACTGACCGTGCCAAGGTGGCGTTCATAGTGTCCCATCTTGAGGGCGAGGCTCTGGCTTGGGTAAATCCTTTGTGGGAGAGAGATGACCCGGTAGTTTCCAGTATCCAAAATTTTCTGGAAGTATTCCACAAGGTGTTTGATGAACCTGGTCGCTTGGCGTCCACTACTGAGGCTCTTTTTAATCTCCGCCAGGGCTCCCTTACTGTAGGACAATACGTCATCCGCTTTCGGACCCTGTCTTCGGAGCCGGGCTGGAATAACGAGGCTCTTGTGGGTGCCTTTTGGAGGGGTCTCTCAAGTAAGATCAAGGACGAGCTGGCCGGGCGAGACACTCCCACAAACCTGGAAGATCTCATTTCCCTGGCCACCCATATAGATCTGCCGGTTTTGGAACGCACTCGAGAGTCGGCTAGGGAGAAAAGACCTTTCAGGCTGTATCAGGCTCCTTTTCTGCATTCCTCTGCATCCCCTATTAGCACCGCTCCCGAGCCCATGCAGATAGATCGTATCAGGCTGTCAGAACAGCGACGCAGGGAGAGGATGACTAATGGTCTCTGTCTGTACTGCGGTGGAGCCAACCACTTTGTGCGTACCTGTCCTGAGAAACCGGGAAACGCCTCCACCTAGGTCAGGTAAGAGAGGACCTCCTAGGTGATCATAATTCCTCTCTGCCCCTTACCCTTTCAGCTTTGATTATTGCAGGTCGGGGGCGTAGATCTGTGGAGGCGTATGTGGACTCGGGCGCAGCCGGTAATTTCATTAGTCAAGAAGAGGTCGATGAACTTCAGATCCCGGTGGTCACCCTAAGAGACCCGCGTGCGATTACCTCCGTCGATGGCAAACCTCTACCCGAGCTCGTCACCACTGTCACCGCCGAAGTAGTTCTTCAAATTGGGGCACTCCACCGTGAGAAAATAGCCTTTTACGTCCTGCCTCGATTGTCCCATGCTGTTCTCCTAGGATTGCCCTGGCTCAGACGGCACGAGCCAGTTGTCGACTGGCGTTCAGGAGAGATTTTGCATTGGGGTTACTCCTGTCAAGAACACTGTCTGCAGGCTCTGGTTCGCCCCAGCTCCCTGTCTAGGCCAGTCGATCTTCCGGGCCTTCCCGCACCCTACCACGCATAAGTAGATGTTTTCAGCAAGAAGGAAGTGGATTCCTTGCCGCCGCACCGGTCCTACGACTGCCCTATCGACCTGATCCCCGGAGCCTCCCCTCCCAGAGGGAGAACATATCCTCTGTCCCCAGCAGAGACCACGGCCATGACTGAATACATACAGGAAAACCTGACCAAGGGGTTCATCCGGAAATCCTCATCCCCTGCAGGTGCAGGTTTTTTCTTTGTCCGGAAGAAAGACGGTTCACTACGACCATGTATTGACTACCGGGGTCTGAACAACATCACCGTCAAGAATCGGTTTCCACTCCTGCTGATTCCTGAACTCTTCGACCGGTTGAGAGGGGTTCGGATCTTCACGAAGTTGGATCTGCGGTGAGCCTACAATCTGATCTGGATCCGCGCCGGGGATGAGTGGAAGATGGCCTTCAATACCCGTGATGGACATTATGAGTATCTAGTCATGCTGTTCGGTCTCTGCAATGCACCGGCAGTATTTCAGAAGTTTGTTAACGAGGTGTTCAGAGATCTACTCTATTCCTGCGTGGTGGTGTACTTAGATGATATTCTCATCTTCTCGACCGATCTGTCCTCCCATCAGAGAAGCGTACGCATGGTCCTACATCGCCTTCGAGAGAATCATCTCTACGCCAAAATTGAAAAGTGTCTCTTTGAGCAAACGTCGTTACCCTTCTTGGGTTATATCATCACTGATTCCGGTCTGAAGATGGATCCAGAGAAACTCTCTGCAGTACTCAAGTGGCCTCGGCCCCTGGGCGTAAAGGCCATCCAGCGTTTCCTTGGATTCGCTAACTATTACCGACAATTTGTGCCTCATTTTTCTACAGTAACCAAGCCCATCACGGCCCTGACCCATAAAGGGACTAGGGCAAACAGCTGGTCTCCCAAAGCTGAGGACACCTTCCTTGCTCTGAAACACTCTTTTGCAACAGCCCCAATCTTACATCGCCCAGTAGCCAGTAGGTCCTTTGTCCTAGAGGTGGATGCCTCCTCCACCGGAGCCGGGGCTGTTCTTTCCCAGCAGGCTCCATCTGGATGTCTGGTTCCCTGCGGGTATTTTTCTAAGTCCTTTTCACCTGCGGAGTGCAATTACTCCATTGGAGACCGAGAATTGCTAGCCATTAAGATGGCCCTGGAGGAGTGGCGATACCTGCTTGAAGGGGCAGTACATCCCTTTACTATCTTCACGGACCATAAGAATTTGGCCTATTTGCAGTCCGCTCAAAGACTCAATTCCAGACAGGCCAGATGGGCTCTGTATTTTTCTCGTTTTGATTTTAAGCTCCACTTCCGGCCTGGCAATAAGAACATCAAAGCGGATGCACTTTCCTGGTCTTTGCAGTCACCGGAGGGAGATGAGGACCCCTCGTATATTATCGAGCCTGCTAAAGTTATCACCGTGGCCCCAGTGAGTTTCTCTTCACCGCCGCCAGGCAAAACCTTCGTTCCCCAGAACAAGCGTTCGGAGGTGCTACACTGGGGGCATTCCTCCAAGGTCGCAGGGCATGTTGGGACTAAGAAGACTCTTTTACTTCTATCTCGTTACCACTGGTGGCCCTCCCTTCGCCAAGACGTGATGGACTATGTAGCCTCTTGCACGACCTGTGCTCAGAACAAGTTTGCTAGGACCTTACCTTCCGGCCTACTTCATCCGTTACCTGTTCCGGAAGCTCCTTGGCAGCAAATCGCCATGGATTTCGTGACTGATTTGCCCCGCTCAGCTGGATGTACTACCATCTTAGTCATGGCAGATCGCTTCTCTAAGATGGCTCATTTCATTCCTTTGCCTGGACTGCCGTCCACCCCGAGGTTGGCCGAGATCTTCATCCACCAGATCTTCAGGCTGCATGGCCTTCCTCAGTGGATCATGTTCGACTGGGGGGTCCAGTTTACCTCTTGATTCTAGAGGGCTCTCTGTCGGCTTATGGGTACATCTCTCGACTTCTCCTCGGCGTATCATCCTCAGACCAACGGGCAGGTGGAGCGGATTAATCAAGTTTTGACATCCTTCTTACGTCACTTTTCCAACTCCCATCAGGACAATTGGGTCTCTCTTCTACCTTGGGCAGAATTCGCCCATAATAATCATTCCAGCGAATCTACCACCAAGTCACCGTTCCTTGTGGTAACAGGACAAAATCCTGGTATTCCGCTGCCCTATTCCACTTCGTCAGGAGTTCCTGCAGCAGATACTCATGCCAAGGAGTTTTCGCAAATCTGGAGGGTGACCAGGGAGGCGCTCGAGAAGGCCAGTAACCGAATTAAGAAACATGCGGACAAGAGACGGAAGGATCTTCCCCCATATCATCCTGGCGACAAAGTCTGGCTTTCGACTAAGCATATCCACCTGAAGCTTCCGTCTTACAAGTTCAGTCCCCGATACATCGGACCTTTTGAAGTGCTTAGACGCATTAATGAGGTGGCTTATAAACTGAGGTTGCCTGCTTCGCTCCGGGTCCCTAACGCCTTCCATGTCTCGCTCCTGAAACCTGTGGTTCTCAATCGGTTCCAACCAGTTTCCATTTCCCCTCCTTCGCCAAGGGGTTCGGATTACGTTTTTGAAGTAAAGGACATTTTGGCCATGAAAAAAGTCAAGGGAAAAACTTTTTTTCTTATCGATTGGAGAGGTTTTGGTCCCGAGGAGAGGTCCTGGGAGCCTCGAGGGAATGTCAATGCTCATCTTATTCTGAAAAAATTTCTGGCCAATCTCAGAAGGGAAGGGTGTAAGGAGGGGGGTACTGTGACATCGGCGGTCGTGCCCGCCGATGCCCCATCAGCGGCGGTAGCCGCCACAGCCTCTCCTCACCTGCGTGCCACCGTCCGTGCGTGTGCCTGTCCTGCCTTCCCTCCTCCTGCACGCACTGGCCCTAGGTTGCGGGCGCGCGCCCGTCCGTCCTCGGCGTCTGGCCGTGGGCGGCGCTGAGGGGCCGGGCTTGAGGAGCTCTTCCGGGCGCTCAGGTACTTCAGGCATCCTCGCTAGGAGGAGGGCGCCTGGTGATTGTGTGGATCTCCCGCACCGTTCTGGCCGCACTCCTATTTCCTTGTGCTACTTCTTGGTGCTCGTCGCAGCACCTATTCTGTGTTGTGTCCGTTCTTCTTCCTAGCCTCGTTTTCCCTGGTCCGTTCCGTCTTCTCTGTCTGTCCCTGCCTGCTGGTATTCTTCCCCGGTCTGTTTCCTGTCCTCCAGCTCTCCCTGTCTACTCCAGCCCAGACACTCTTGCTTAACTCCTCCCAAGGTTCCTTGTCTGTCCGTCTCCCCGCTGTTCCTCGCCTCGTCGCCCCACGGGCTTTTCTGTTGGGTTCCCCCTCCTCTGATACTCCCACCTAGGTACTCTCGTCTTAGTCCGTAGTTCCTTGTCCTGCCTCGAGCCTGGCTTCTCCCTGAGCCGTCCCTCTTGGTACCGGCTGTCGCGGTTCTGACCCCTGTGGTCTTGCCCCTAACGATCCCTGTATAGGGGTTGGTCATCACCTGGCGTGCTCGGCCCAGGGGCTCTGGATCCGCGACCCAGAGGGTCCACTCTCGGACGTAGTTTGCTCGTGAGTGTCACACTTAGTCAGAACAAAAAGCAGCTACGACACTTACTAGAAGAGATTTCAAGTCTGGCTGTAGACTGTAATGGGACTCGACCTGGTGTCTCGTGCCAGCTGTTTTTCCCAGCGCTGTTTTTCTTTTGATCCTGCTCCTCACCGTTCCTGAGTATTGGCCCTATCTTTCCTGTATATAAATCTAGTCTTGTTACAAGTGGGTGTGATCTTCAGGAATGCACTCACAAAGAAGAGCTGATGCCTACACCCACTTGGCTTACAAGCCTGTTAATATATAGGGAGTAGAGAGAGCAATATCGCAGGAACAAACGAAAAACAAAGCCGTATTCTGGAAAACAGCAGCATTTACATCAGGGGGAAAAATATTTATCTGTGGCAAGTGATAAATCCCTTTCATAGCTCTTGGGCTCCAATGCTGGTTTTGCAACTGAACCTCCACCTACCATATAGCAGGTATAAGCTTGTATTTTTATATCTGACAGAGGGTTCTTTGGAACCCCAGAATCTAGGGTCTAGTTATAAATTATACTTCTTCACCCTCTGTTGCTGCACTATGTCCCTCCATACCTCTTTGCCTATTTTCATACAATAAACCTTCTGGAATATCTTACTGCCAGTAGACTTTGGCAAGGCTCGTTGGATTTGCTGACTTTCCCACGAATCCAGAACGCTTACTTGTCAAAATTAAAATCCAAAAAGACATCTCCGGAGAGGGGACGTACCCCCCTCACATTGAACATATCGGATTAAATGTAACTGGGGAAGTGAGAAAGAGCTGACACTTCAACTTCCAATGAAGTAGGACCTCACATTGAAGATATGGGATTATTATAGCTGGGGAAGTTAGAAAGAGCGGACACTTGAACCTACATTGAAGTTGGGACCTCCTGCAACAACCAGGTAATTACAGCAGAGATCTGCTCTGAGAACCAGTCACTAGAACAAGGATTTGTTTACTCAGAGGTGGAGAAGTACAAATATGAGGCAAGAGCTTCCTCTGTTCAAAGTGCTTGTCTGAAATACTTTGGAGCAAGTGGTCAGTGAGGAATATTGCAGTTTGAATCAATCTAATATTTATGGGAAATACATTTTGGTGCCGCAGTAAGGGGATAAACATAACACATTCGCTCACATTACCATATGGCCGCTCTAAACCCTTCAACTTAATATTGTTCTGATGGATGATGCAATCCATGCCATAATTCATATCTATAGAATGGTAAAATTGCAATAGGAAACATGATGACAATTTCTACCTCCTAGGACCCCCAGGTACAAAAATATTCTAGAAGTTAGGGATCTCATAAAATTTGAACAGACCTAGTACATCCCACAACCATCCATTTTCCTAAGGAGTATCTCCCTCCGCTAAGTTCTGAGCCATTTCCGTGACACTAGGTTTAGTAATTTTCTTTCGTTATTCCTTTTATTTCGTGTGATTGTATATACCCTATTGTTTTGTTCTACTTTTATATCATCTTTGTGTATTTTTTATAAACACTTCCCACCTTTCTGGATTAAATATATAAAATGTAATAGCTCCTTTCCTCTTGTTCTGTAAACCGCACCCCTGGAGTCATACGCTACCTGTAACAGGTGTCAAATTTGCTTATATATGCCGAATCGCTGATCTGCACTGCCCCATAGTATAACATTGGTCCTAGTGCTATCTGTTAAAACTCGGATAGCACTCGGCTGTGTTATACGGCAGAAATATTTTTAATTAGAAAGTCACATTCGTTTCTTATAAGGAGGTAATCACTGCATCTTAGCTGCTGTGACCTGTAGATGGCTGGTCTATAAGTTAGCTTTAGGTCACAGCAGCGGACCTTCCTACTGCACATGCTCACAATAAGTGTCACATGACAGCGGACATTTTTACTTCCCTAGACAAAGTGAGTGTAATTTGGTAATTTAAGGTATTTACAAATGTATTCATATTACATTTTTCTATTTGCGCAGATGCTTTATAACATGGGCTAAGTGGAAACATTTAACCACTTTAAGAGGTGTTGAAGACCTGATCCTTGAGACTTTAAAAGCTTTTTTAACCCTCCTGATGCAATTTTTTTGACAAGTCTGATCATTATGATTGATGTCATCGATGTAATCACTGCGAGCCCCACTTTCCTACTCTTGTAGAATTTACATTGTAATCCTATGGGAGATGCTTGATTATCCCGGCACTGCATGATTTTGTTAGGAAGCTACATCAGAATGGATTCCATCCTGTTGATCTGCCGTCTCTAGGAGAATTGTGCATTGATGGGTCTTCTTTTTTCTTGCTGCAGGGGGTATGTTTTCAGCTTGCGGTTGGGAAATGCTGCACAGCAACGTGTCACATCACCAAAGAGGCTCGACCCAAATTCATGCTGTTAATAAAGCCGCATCTTCCCTGACGGTTGCAAATGCACTGGAGTCCGCAAGAAAACCCAATGGACCCACAGTGCACGGGCTAACCACATCAGGTGCGGCATGGTCAGATTTTTAAAAAAAAGATTTGTGCAGATGTATTTTTCTGACTGCCTTAAAAAGGTCGATCTTAAAGTCCACAAAATCAAAGTCCCTGGGAAGGCAAAAATTCAAGCCTTTGGATAATAAAGAACGGTGAGCCAGTGATAAACGATGGTCGGTTAAATTAATCACCATATCATCTGGAAGGGTTATTTCTCCTTCCTGTTCCAAGTCACCATTTTTCTCTTGTACTGGGGCGTGACGCCTCCTCCTCTTGCCCCCTCGTCTCGTTCTCCGCCTAAAGGGACCTGTGTTGCGGAAGTATGTGCAGTATCAGATTCACAAACCGATGTATCATATCTCAAATTGGTCATCACCGGGTTGTCGTCACAGTAACTGGAATCAGAATCAGTAGTTATTCCCTCAGATTTTTTTGGATATTTCCTGGGGCGCCTATTCCCCCTAAAGCGCGGCCGGCCAGTCTTATCACTGCCACGATTCGCTTTATTCCAAGTGAAGATATGTCCTGATTCAAAGTCAGAAAAAATCTGACCATGCCGCACCTGATGTGGTTAGCCCGTGCACTGTGGGTCCATTGGGTTTTCTTGCGGACTCCAGTGCATTTGTAACCGTCAGGGAAGATGCGGCTTTATTAACCAGTTTATGTGAAGTAAATGCTTCCGCAGAAAACAATGATGCAGGGGTTTTTGAATCTGCTAAACCTTTTATGCGGGGTGTAAAATCCACATTTATGCCTCCGATTTCTCCAGGCAATGTGATCGATTTGTTTGAAACGCAGGTATTGAAGGATGTGGAGGCTTTGGTTTACAAGAGGGCTCCCTCTAATCTATCTCCTGAGGAAAAGCGAGCTTTGTCAGAGATCACCAAGTGGTCTGATGTTGTGGTAAGAACCGCAGATAAAGGTGGCAACATGGTGCTGTTGCCAAGGTCACTTTATTTGAATGAAGCCACCAGACAACTTTCAGATGTTAAAAAGCGTTGATTGCAAGAAGGATGAAAAGAGGTTTGTTTTTTCGTTTGATTTTGGTCCTATGGACGGGGCAGTCAGGTCTGCAATCCGTAAAAATTGGCACATTTTAAGTCACGATACTGATTTATCAGAAGTGGTGGAGCGAGGACCCCTTTTTGCTTGTAGGAAAAGAGTCAGTTTAAAGGATATTCTTGTACATAATCGCATGGGAGACCCACATAGTAATTGGCTCAATTTGATGCCCCCGAAAGGTAATTATCGATGTGGGCAGTGCCCGTTTTGTTCTCATCATATTCTTGACCGTTGTTTACGTATAGGTGCCGTAACTCATTATGTCACTGATTTCATTTCATGCAAAACCACTCATGTTGTTTATATTTTATTTTGTCCTTGTAAGTTTTTTATATAGGGAAAACTATACGTCCTCTTTATGTTAGGTTTAGGGAGCACTTCAATTCTATTTTGACAGGCAAAGGGGTCCCTAGACTTATTAACCATATGAGAGAAGCACACGGTGGCAATCCCGATGCATTATCATTTGCTGGTATAGAAAGGGTTACTCTATCCTCACAGGGAGGTGATCTGAATAGGAATTTACTGAAACGAGAGGCCAGGTGGATTATGCAAACCAGTGCTTTAGAGCGCACGGGACTCAATAAGAGGATTGATATGTCTGTTTTTTTGTGATATGAAACAATTTTTTTGGAAAAAAACTTTTCGGAAATTTTTTTTTGTGTAAAATCATTATTCTTTTGCCATTTTCTGGCTTGTGGTTTTTTTTCTTTCCTTTTGTATTTATGGTACTATTATATGTATTATACATTTATATTTTTGTTTTCACTTATGTGAACTATGCTTTTATAATAAAGCCTTGACTACACTACCCGGTGAGTGCCGTTCTTTTCCACTATTTTTTGCTATATGAATTAGCTTATTTTCCCTGAATGTGCACCTAAGGGTAAAGCAGTTGTATTGCCGGCTGCGTCTCTTTTATACACGTATGTTGGTTCGGATGTGTGGACTATTGTGATGGTGCTCGCCTTCTATTTCTGGACTTTGTATCATTGTTATTAGTGATGAGCGAACGTGTTGGGATAAGGTGTTATCTGAGCATGCTTGGGTGCTATCCGAGTGTCTTCGGCGTGCTCAAAAAATATGGCTGTGTCTTGTCGCTGTTCAACAGGCACAACACATGCAGGGATTCCCTGTTTGTTAGTCAATCCCTGCATGTGTTGTGGCTATCAAACATCCACAAGACATGCAGCCACGGGGACTCAAACATATTATTCGAGCATGCCTGAGACATTTGGTTAGCACCCGTGCATGCTCAGATAACACCTTATCCCAGCACGTTCCCTCGTCGCTAATTGTTGTACAAATTTGTGATTGAGGATGATGTCACATTTACATGTAGCTGAAACGTGGGGCCCTGGAGTTGATTTCTGGTGGGCCCTTAGCACCTCAATCCAAAACTGAACACAGATATTACTGACCTTCTCCATTCCAGTCAGTTTTTGCGCTTTGGCTGAGGTGGAGGGATCACAACTACAGCGCACATCACCTACCATCTATCTGTTATCTATCTAACGATCTATTATCTATCTAACGATCTATCTATAATCTATTTAACAATCTATCTATCCCTTATCTATCATCTATCTATTATCTATCTATTATCTATCTGTCGATCTATCTATCTATCTCTATCTGTCTATACAGGCTCAATGTGAGCCGAAATGTCATCATGATGGGCTATTAAACTGAAGCACTTCTATTTTTTTCACTTTGAATGGTGTGCTGCCTCCATTTTTTAATATCTATCTATTATCTATCTATTTTCAATAACTGTACTATCTATTATCTATCTATTTATCTGTCTTTCTATTATCTATCTATCTATTAGCTATCTATTAGTCTATCTGTCTATCTATCTATTATCTATCATCTATCTATCTATCATCTATCTAGCTAACTAGCTCATATCTACTTCTTTACCAACCTGGGCAAAACTTGAATGGCCTCAATAAAAAAACTTCAACAGAATTTTGAACTATCACGAGGTTTTTATTTGTACTGAACTTCTCAGTTGTGAAAAAGGGACCTTCTAGGCCCTCCCAGTCTCCAGAGCTCGGGTGTGACTGCAAACTGCCCCATTATAGTTATGGCCCAGCCGCCACAAACACGCAATAACTTCCTTCTATGACAGAATCACTGACTGAGTGGATCAGGGAAATGCTGTAGATATAGTATATCTTTACTTCAGCAAAGCATTTGACAAAGTATCTCACACAATCCTTATTGAAAAAATGACTAAGTATGGAATGGACAAGGCAACTGTAAGGTGGATTCATAACTGGCTTAGTGATCGGACCCAAAGAGTGGTCGTAAATGGCTGCACATCCAGTTGGAAGAATGTCTCAAGTGGGGTAACACAGGACTCTGTCGTGGGCCCTGTATTGTTCAACATCTTTATCAATGATTTAGATGAAGGGATTGAGGGTAAACTGATTACATTTGCTGATGACACAAAGCTAGGAAGGATAGCCAATACTAGAGAAGAGAGAGAGAGGATTCAAAAAGATATAAATAGACTGGAGAAGTGGGCAGCAACTAACAGAATTGATTTTAACAGGGAAAAATTTAGAGTACTACATCTGGGCAACAAAAATAAAAAAAGCATATACAGAATGTGAGGAATAGGGTTAAATAACAGCACAAGTGAAAAAGACTGAACATGAGTCAACAGTGTGATGCAGCAGCAAAAAAGGCAAATGCAATTCTAGTATGTATTAACAGAAGCATACAGTCTAGATCACGTGAAGTCATTATTTCCCTCTACTCCTCCTTGGTCAGACCTCATCTGGAATACTGTGTCCAGTTTTGGGCGCCACATTTTAAAAAAGACATCAACAAACTGGAGCAAGTTCAGAGAAGACTGACCAGAATGGTGAACCGTCTGCAAACCATGTCCTATGAGGAACAGTTACAGGATTTGGGAATGTTTAGCTTGCAAAAGAGAAGACTGAGAGGATACTTAATAGCTGTCTACAAATATCTCAGGTATCAGCGCACTCAGGACAAATTGCACAATAACTTTTGAAGTCCAATTTCTCCTGTTACCCTTGGTAAAATAAAAAAAATTGGACCTGAAGTAATTTTTTTTGTGAAAAAAAGTTAAATGTTCTTTTTTTTTTTTTTTAAACATTCAAAAAATTCCTGTGAAGCACCTGAAGGGTTAATAAACTTCTTAAATATGGATCTGAGCACCTTGAGGGGTGCAGGTTTTAGAATGGTGTCACTTTTCTGTATTTTCTATCATATAGACCCGTTAAAGTGACTCCAAATGTGATGTGGTCCCTAAAAAAATGGTGTTGTAAAAATGAGAAATCGCTGGTCAAATTTTAACCCTTATAACGTCCTAAAAAAAACGCATTTTGCTCCAAAATTGTGCTGATGCAAAGTAAACATGTGGAAAATGTTATTTATTAAGTTATTTGTGTGCCGTATCTCTGTGATTTAAGGGCATAAAAATTCAAAGTTGGAAAATTACTAAATTTTCAAAATTTTTACCAAATTTCCGTAATTTTCACAAATAAACACAAGCTACATGAATGAAATTTTACCACTAACATTAAGCACAACATGTCACGAGAAAGCAAAGTCAGAATCACCAGGATCCTTGGAAGCATTCCAGAGTTATGACCTCATAAAGGGACAGTGGTCAGAATTGTAAAAATTGGCCCGGTCATTAACGTGCAAACCACCCTTGGGAGTAAAGGGGTTAAGAAACACACATAATATAAATGAATGAAGCTGCTTGATCTTTAGTGGTTACAAGTATCTGACATCACTCGTGTTCCGCTCCTCTGTGATGTCACTCGTGTTCCGCTCCTCTGTGATGTCACACTTAGATCACCATTGTGACCTCACGGACTGAGGGGTTATACGGAGTGACACTGCAGGAAGAGGCTTTGTCTGGAAAGACTCACTGTGTGTTACACAACTAGCAATATTCCTCCGGGATAAACTGCTGTTTTGATTTCTTCTGATCGTGACTGAGCTATTAAGATCTGTACAAGGCGCTCCTATCAACATCCGCCGCCAGCATTTTGGGCTTTGGCCCCTGGAGGTAAGTGTTTTCCCAGATATTTATCCAATATGGGGTTATTGTTAGTAAGTCACATGGTACATTTCTTGGAGGATTCTTCACGTGTCACTTGTAATTCCAGGAGCCTTCTCCCATCATGTATTCCCTATTCCAGGCTCAAACAAATTGTAAGCTTGAATGGAGATCCCCTGTAAGCGAAAAATAAGTCACGTGTATCTCTGATCTTCAAATGTGTGTCTTCATCAATACTTTAGGGGAAAATAATTACAAATTTATATTAATGTCATGATCCAGGTCGGGGTGTGATTCTTGCTTTTCTTTCCCTGGCCTGGTCATGGAGGGGTTAACTTTTCCTGCCTCTTTTTGGTTCTTGGGTGGCTATGTATTGGTGCAGTTTTTGGTAGCCTTTGTCAGTGATAGCTCTGGCCCTTGGTTTGAGCAACTGATCTGTATACCCTATCTGTATACAGTAAGTGCAAAACTTTTTTCCCATGACAGCTCCCCCTGGTGGTGGTGCTCCATAGTTGCATTACAGGTAATTGGGGAATTTATCCAACTTGTTGGTATTTACTATTTTCCTGATCTGTTCAGTCTTAGAGTTCAGACCCCCATACACATGATACCAGTGACAGACCAATTCCCCAATATCAGCAGCTCTGCCGACAGTCCAAGTGTTGATCCTTTTGTTCCCAGCTAAATAAGCCACCGCCAGAGGAATCTACCTGTGGCTTTCTCACATAGAACACAGGTGCGATCGGCAGAGTTAGCGCTCCTGTGCATGGAGGAGTCAGGAGAAATATCTGCCGGCTGAACAGATCAGCTGAACCATGGGCCGACAGCTAGGTGTTGTGTATGTGTCCCCTTACTCATAGGAATGATCCTAGGTCTGGTTATATAAATGAGGTGCAAAATATAATGTCTATATTAGTAGCTCCAAATATCTGACGTCTATTCTTTTCTTCCAATAGAATACTTCATTATGGTTATTCTACATCCTGCCATCTACTTCTTCCTTGGATTCTTCTCCGGTGTCGCCTGTACCATCATCTGTGGGTAAGTCTTATACTGATTTATGGGCTACACGGGAGTCTATAGAAGAAACATCCCATCTTCAGGTCATCACACGGATTCAGGAAAGGGAATCATCTAGAGAAGATGTTTCGTGGGTCATAAACTGGCTCTGACCGGTCCAAGCACAATGGACTTTTCTGTATAATTGAAAAAAATGCTGATTGTCATAGATCACAAAAATGACTGCAGATCGGGAGAGACAAAATAGATGGTGAAAAATAAATGTCTTCATAACATTCTGCGGAACACAGATAGACTTCATTTTACAATTTGCTACATGACTTCTGTTTTATCATTTTATAGACTTCTGATAAAGAAATGCTGGAGAAAAGATTCAGAGAATAGGGCTGATCCTGACGGTATGTACAGCCTAACTAATCTGAGATTAATGCATTTTGCAGCATTTTTTATGCTTTTTTGTGTGCTTCTGGCAGCGGTTTTGGCGTGCTCGATTTATCTCTTGTGCATGCTGATAAAGTTTAGTGTTAAAAAAAAGTCCTATTCCATAGAATCTGGTTTTAGCACAAAAAATACAGCAAAACACGATACTTGCATTTTTGGTGCGGATTTTCTGGGGTTTTTCACCATCCATTGAAGTCAATGGATGAAAGAACACTAAAAGAAGTGACGTGCTGTACGTCCAAAGAAACATGCAAAGCACAAAATTCCGATGACTAAAAAGCAATGTGTGCGCAGGAGATTTCTGAAATCTCATATGTTTTGCTGGTAATGTAAACCGCAACTGAAAATTAGCATGAAAAAACACAAGTGCAACATTTTACACTAAACATAATCTCTTAATAGATCTTGACAGTGAATTTACTGTAGACAAAAAGGAAACAATCTAGAAGAAACATAGAATATTTTTCTTTTGAAATGCTGATTTCAATGTTTTGTGTCACAGGAAAACAGGAGAACTCATCTGACCCTGGTTATATGCTCTACACTATAGATTCAGATGAGGATGTGATCATCTTTGACAGTAAGTTCTCAGGCTTTTCATACTTTACAAATTAGTGGTTATAAAACCTGTAAAATGTTGATATTCTTTAACAAACATAGAAGCTTTTATTTTAGTAATGTTAATTTGAATGTTACACCTTACAGGAGAACATTTCGATAATATAAAGATTGTAAATGACGAAGCTGCTCATGGACCCACTGCCGAAAACACCGACATCTCTACATCTGGCCCCGATCATGTAACCATCTACATGCCAGATTAGACTGTGGTCGCCGCCTCGGACAGTAAGTTCCTTTTTTCTTCATGTTGATAAGAAGAATGCTTACTACCATAAATAAAATCTGTTCTAATCTCCATAACTTGCATAAATTAAAAATCTGCCATCCTAAGCAATATATTATTGAACTGCAGTTCAAGCAATTTCTTAAAATTTCCTGGCCCTCAATCTCAGACCGACAGAGTAGAATCAATGTCCATTAATGAACAACTCATTAATTATACACTATCATTTACAAAACAAGAGGGCAGACGACTTATTCCACCTCCTCCTCTGACTCCTCCTTTGTCTACTCCTCCGCCTCCTCAAAATTTTGAGAAACATCTTGTCCTGGACAAAGACAGAGAGAAATATTAAGTCGTCATGAAGTTTGTTTTTCAGGAACTTCTGGCTTATGCCAACAAAAACCAAATGTAAGGCTTTAGAGCTTCATAAATATGTTTTATGATCTATGTTATGTATTAGTATTAACAGGCAATAGGCTAAATAATTAGGAATTGGGCACTAATGGCCTAAATATCGATGCGTTACTTTTCTTTATGCAAGCTAAATCATCAGTCTGTGAGCCAAAATTGGCTGCACTACAGGAGAATGGGAGTTGTCATTCTCAAATCACAAATACAATAAAGAATTATATAAATCATCTTTAATAAATCACAATACATAACAATATTTGATGAGTATATAAGTATTGGATGAGCATATAACTACAAATAGAAAACAAACTACAGTCGGTGGTCATGGCAAAAACAAACAGATGAATATTTAATCACGATCACATTTTATACATAGCAATACTGACTTAAAGTGCAAATGTAAAAAATCAAAAGAGCTGATGGCAGAGTAAAAAGTGTTCTATATCCAATGTACTACCAGATGCCATAAGCAAATACTTGTACAAATGCTAAGCCTTAGTAACACAGAAAACCAATAATAAAAACTAAAGTCAGTACTAAGTACAATTAAGCATGCTATAGTACCAAAACTGCCACTCCACCACTTAACCCTGACACTTGTTTCACCGTCAATCACAGCTTTTTCATGGGGATATAGGAACAAGGTGCAGTGCTGTATATATACCATGAGGGAGGGATTGCTAGTAAGCTGTAATCTAAACATAGCAGATCCTAAAATAATAGGCAGGGTGCTATTCATATCACAGCACTGATAGGATGAAGAACATACCTGAACATAGACATTAAATAATACCCATTATGTATTACATAGTACAGTGCAATCTGTCTGCTTGTACATATATTAATCTTTACTGTTTTACTAATTTTGTGACATTTATATTGCAGGTGAGGCAGAGCAGGGTCTCGCTGTGAACCCACAGTGAACATGGGATCCAGCTGGAGACGACAACTTTACATCAGCAATAAGAGGCAGATTCCAGGCTTGGTCTCTGTTCTCCACCACTGGATATGACATTACTGGACTTTCTGCAGCTAGATGCACTCACTGAACAAGTGGGTGTCCTACTGCACTGCAAGGCAGATTCCAGGCTCGGTTTCTGTTCTCCACCATTGGATATGACATTACTGGACTTTCTGCAGCTAGATGCACTCACTGAACAAGTGGGTGTCCTACTGCCCAATGAGGCAGATTCCGGGCTCGGTCTCTGTTCTCCACCATTGGATATGACATTACTGGACTTTCTGCAGCTAGACGCACTCAATGAACAAGTGGGTGTCCTACTGCACAATGAGGCAGATTCCGGGCTCAGTATCTGTTCTCCACCATTGGATATGACATTACTGGACTTTCTGCAACTAGATGCACTCACTGAACAAGTGGGTGTCCTACTGCACATCGAGGCAGATTCCGGGTTCGGTCTCTGTTCTCATCAATGAACATCTACAGCTTAAGGGAAGTGCAGCCTTTCAGCCATGGTGCCCAAGAGGTTTCCTCCACTGGAGGTTTTTCCTCTCCTGAGTGCTGAAGGTCAAAAGCGGGACTAACTCCTAGCCGCGGTCTACGGACCAAACATTGGGCATGGGCAGGGCCTTGGGGGCAGATCCCAAGTGCGCTCAACCATGTGAAATAGCTTATGCTCAGGAACACTGAGGGATAGCGCTATCAGATAGCTCTACCCATTCATTTCCTTTAGGAATAGAGCTATGGGATAGCTCTACCTGTTCACTTTCTTCATGGATAGCGCTATTGGATAGCTCTACCCGGACAGTATTAACGACAGAGCTTTTTCATACACAAGGTAGGAGTGGCAAGAGAGGTACACCAGGTGTTTATGTTTGCTGTTAGTCTGCATATATGCCAGTATGGTGCATGGTTATACCCCATTGCGAGGTCAGTCTGGTGTGTGATGCAAATTGAGTCTTCAGAGAGGAGGAGGACTTAAACTTTAGCACCACCTATTGGAAGCAGCAATCCTAAAAGTCAATATCGACCCTTTAATGAGTCTTGTCACATGACTTAGGACAAAAGCCAATCCGGAATCTCTATTTGCAGACACATAGTTTGGTGTGTTGCCACTCGTCAGTGCAAAGTATGAGATCTGATTTGGTTAAGTAGGAGGCTTTAGACTGGAATAGCTGCTAGTCCTGGCTCCTCGTTCTCCACAAGTAGAAATGTTACCGCTTAGATCCCAGTCCTAAGCCTCTCATCTAGTCAAGTCTGCAAGATTTTTTGCAAATTCCTAAAAGAAACGTTGTAGTAAGTTTGCAAGTGACAGAGGAGCTTCCTGCAAATCTGATTTTGGGTAATTATATAGCCAATAACAGTTGAGTAATTTAGATTTTAAGTGTTGGACACCAACTGTCCTGTAGATGGGTCATACATTTTAGAGGTCTGGACAACCCCTTTAAGTTCAGTGTATACACATTATACAGCATGCTCCCTCTAGTGGCAACTACAGGCATAAACTTTTTTTTTTTTTTAAGGGAATCCGTCCCCAGATTTGTGCTACCCCATATAAGAGCAGCATGATGTAACGTCAGAGTCTGATTCTAGCGATGTATCACTTACTGGGCTACTCGCCGCAGCTTTGATATCATCACTGTTTTATCTACTGCAGATCTAGCAGTTCTCTGAATGCTGAGATTTCTTGATATTTCTAAACTCTGAGTGCAATATGACAAGGTAGGATCAAAGTAGATCTGTCGCCAGATTTCACAATACAAACTGCATACAATATTAAAAAGATCTATTGGACCTGATAGATCCAGCAGGCTAAAGGACCAGGTCCTTCTGCCCACTGGGATTTAGCCTGCTCTCTGTGAGAAAGCTAAATTCCAGTTGGCTAAAGGTCCAGGTCCCTGTGAGCGTTTTAATACTAGATCTAGCAGGCTAAAGGACCAGGTACTTCTGCCAACTTGGATTTAGCCTGCTCTCTGTGAGAAAGCTAAATCCCAGTTGACTAAAGGTCCAGGTCCCTGTGAGTGTTTTAATACTAGATCTAGCAGACTATAGGACCCGGTCCTTCTGCCAACTTGGATTTAGCCTGCTTTCTGTGAGAAAGATAAATCTCAGTCGCCTAAAGGAACAGGTCCATCTGCCAACTTGGATTTAGCCTGCTATCTGTGAGAAAGCTAAATCCCAGTTGGCTAAAGGACCAGGTGCCTGTGAGTGTTTTAATACTAGATCTAGCAGGCTAAAGGACCAGGTACTTCTGCCAACTTGGATTTAGCCTGCTCTCTGTGAGAAAGCTAAATCCCAGTTGGCTAAAGGACCAGGTGCCTGTGACTGTTTTAATACTAGATCTAGCAGACTATAGGACCAGGTCCTTCTGCCAACTTGGATTTAGCCTGCTCTCTGTGAGAAAGATAAATCTCAGTCATAAAGGACCAGGTCCATCTGCCAACTTGGATTTAGCCTGCTCTCTGTGAGAAAGCTAAATCCCAGTTGGCTAAAGGACCAGGTCCCTGTGTTTTAATACTAGATCTAGCAGGCTAAAGGACCAGGTCCTTCTGCCAACTGGGATTTAGCCAGCTCTCTGTGAGAAAGCTAAATCCCAGTTGGCTAAAGGGCCAGGTCCCTGAGAGTGTTTTAATACTAGACCTAGAAAGCTAAAGAACCAGATCCTTCTGACAACTTGGATTTAGCCTGCTCTCTGTGAGAAAGCTAAATCCCAGTCGCCTAAAGGACCAGATCCTTCTGACAACTTGGATTTAGCCTGCTCTCTGTGAGAAAGCAAAATCCCAGTTGGCTAAAGGCCAGGTCCTTTAGGGTAGTATAATACCAAACTTAGTAAGCCAAAAGACCTGGTCCTTCTGCCCACTTGGAAATAGCCGACCCTCACTGAGAAAGCTAAATCCAAGTGGCCAGAGGGACTCCTTCTGCCCACTTGGAAATAGCCGGCTCACACTGAGAAAGCTAAATCCAAGTGGATTAAATGATTAGGTCCCTCTATCCACTGGGAAATAGCCGGTTCTCACTGAGAAAGCTAAATCCAAGTGGTTTAAAGGACCAGGTCCCTCTGGCCACTTGGATTTAGCTTTCTCAGTGTGAGCCGGCTATTTCCAAGTGGGCAGAAGGACCAGGTCACTCTGGCCACTTGGATTTAGTTTTCTCAGTGTGAGCTGGCTATTTTCAAGTGGGCAGAAGAACCTGGTCCTTTTGTCCACTAAGCGCTAAGTCTGGTATTAAACCTCTCCAAGGGACCTGGCCCTTTAAACCACTTGGATTTAGCTTTCTCAGTGTGAGTCGGCTATTTCCAATTGAGCAGAAGGACCAGAGGTCCCTCTTGCCACTTGGATTTAGTTTTCTCATTGAGAGTCAGCTATTTCCAAGTGGGCAGAAGGACCAGGTCCCTCTGGCCACTTGGGTTTAGCTTTCTCACAGTGAGCAGGCTAAATCCAAGTGGGCAGAAGGACCTGGTCTTTTAGCTTACTAAGTCTGGTATTAAACCTCTCCAAGGGACCTTGTCCTTTAACCCACTGGGATTTAGCTTTTCTCAGTGAGCAAGCTAAATCCAAGTGGGCAGAAGGTCCTGTTCCTTTCATCCACTAAGTCTGGTGTTAAACCACTCCAAGGGACCTGGTCCTTTTGCCCACTTGGATTTAGCTTTCTCAGTGAGAGTCATCTATTTCCAATCTACACGAAGATTTCATCCATTTTAAGTTTATGCTAAGAACATACAACACTGCCCTTCACCTCTCCAAACAAGCCTATTTCAACACCTTCATCACCTCACTGTTCAATAACCCGAAACATCTCTTTGACACTTTTCATTCTCTACTCAACCCAAGAGTACAGGCCCCAACCACGGAGCTCCGAGCTGACGATCTGGCCAATTACTTAAAAGAAAAAATTGACCAGATTCGACAGGAAATTATCTTCCAATCACCTCATACCATGCATTCTCCTCCCTCCCCCACTGCATCTAGCTCACTCTCTGATTTTGAACCAGTCACAGAAGAAGTAAGCAGGCTCCTTGCATCTTCTCGCCCAACCACTTGCACCAGTGACCCATTTCCGTCACAT
The DNA here is from genome assembly GCF_039654945.1 of Dendrobates tinctorius. Taxonomy (NCBI): domain Eukaryota; kingdom Metazoa; phylum Chordata; class Amphibia; order Anura; family Dendrobatidae; genus Dendrobates; species Dendrobates tinctorius. Next base: position 11,465,647 of record NW_027361669.1, on the reverse strand, counting down.
CTCCTCCAGTCCCTTTCCCCTGCTGTCACCCCTCACCTAACTAAAATATTATCCTCTCTCTCCTGGTATTTTTCCCTCCTCATTTAAGCATGCCATCATACATCCACTGCTTAAAAAACATCCCTCGACCAAAACTGTGCCGCTAACTATAGACCTGTCTCTAATCTTCCCTTTATCTCTAAACTCCTGGAACGCCTGGTCCACTCCCGTCTTATCCGCTATCTCTCAGAAAACTCTCTTCTCGACCCTCTCCAATCCGGTTTCCGCTCTTTACACTCCACTGAAACTGCCCTCACTAAAGTCTCTAATGATCTGCTAACAGCTAAATCAAATGGTCATTACTCCATGCTAATTCTCTTGGGTCTCTCTGCAGCATTCGACACAGTGGATCATCAGCTCCTCCTCACTAGACTCCGTTCCATTGGCCTCAAGGACACCGTTCTCTCATGGTTCTCCTCCTATCTCTCCGACCGCTCCTTTACTGTATCTTTTGCCGGTTCCTCCTCCTCTCACCTTCCCCTTACTGTTGGGGTCCCTCAAGGATCTGTTCTAGACCCCTCCTCTTCTCCTTGTACACTGCCCCTATTGGTCAAACAATCAGTAGATTTGGTTTCCAGTACCATCTCTATGCTGATGACACCCAATTATACGCTTCTTCTCCTGACATCACGCCAGCCTTTCTAGAAAACACCGGCGATTGTCTAAATGCTGTGTCTAATATCATGTCCTCACTATATCTGAAACTGAACCTGTCAAAGACTGAACTCCTTGTGTTTCCTCCCTCTACTAATGTAGCTATACCCGACATTGCCATTTCTGTGTGTGGTTCCACTATTACTCCCCAGCAACAGGCCCGCTGTCTTGGGGTCATACTTGATTCCGAGCTTTCCTTTGCCTCCCACATTCGATCACTGGCTCTCTCTTGTCATCTGCACCTCAAAAACATTTCTAGAATTCGACCTTTTCTTACTTTTGACTCTGCAAAAACTCTTACTGTTATTCTTATTCATTCTCGTCTCGACTATTGTAACTCTCTTCTAATTGGTCTCCCTCTTACCAAACTCTCCCCTCTCCAATCTGTCTTGAATGCTGCAGCCAGGATCATATTCCTCACCAATCGTTACACCGATGCCTCTACCTTGTGCCAGTCATTACACTGGCTACCCATCCACTCCAGAATTCAGTATAAACTTATTACCCTCATCCACAAAGCCCTCCATAGCTCAGCACCACCTTACATCTTCTCCCTTGTTTCAGTATACCACCCTACCCGCGCCCTCCGTTCTGCTGATGACCTGAGGTTAGCATCCTCAATAGTCAGAACCTCCCACTCCCGTCTCCAAGACTTTACACGTGCCGCGCCAATTCTTTGGAATGTACTTCCCAGGTCAATACGATTAGTCCCCAATCCCCAGAATTTTAAGCGTGCCCTGAAAACGCATTTATTCCGACTGGCCTATCGCCTCAACACATTAACCTAATCTATCCCTGTGTGGCACAGCCAAAAGTTTTACCATAACCAGATTTCCCGCATCATGTTCCCACATGCTTTATGCATCCATTAGCCCTCTGTGTTTGTACTGTTACACACTTAACATTATGGCTGGTCCATACAATCAGGGCAACTGTTACCACCCACCTTTCGTGTCTACCTCTTTCCTCATAGACTGTAAGCTTGCGAGCAGGGCCCTCTTTCCTCTTGGTATTTGTTATAATCTACTGTATGTGATTATTGTTATGCTGTAATGTCTATTGTCTGTACAAATCCCCTCTGAAATGTAAAGTGCTGCGGAATATGTCGGCGCTATAAAAATAAAATTTATTATTATTATTATAAGTGGACAGAAGACCAAGGTTCCTCTGGCCACTTGGTTTTAGCCTGCTCACTGTGAAAAGCTAAATCTCAGTGGGCTAAAGGACCAGGTCCCTTGGAGTGGTTTAATACCAGACTTAGTAAGCGAAAAGACCAGGTCCTTCTGCCCACTTGGATTTAGCCTGCTCACCATGAGAAAGCTAAATCCAAGTGGCCAGGGAGATCTGGTAATTCTGCCCACTTTGAAATAGCCGGCTCACAATGAGAAAGCTAAATCCAAGTGGCCAGAGAGATCTCGTCCTTCTGCCCACTTGAAAATAGCCGGTTCACACTGAGAAAGCTAAATCCCAGTGGGTTAAAGGGCCAGGTCCTTTGGAGTAGTTTAATACCAACCTTAGGTGGTGTCTTCCATACCACCCTTAGTGTGTGTATGGCAGACATGGGTAGAGGTCACGTTTTATGATGTCTCTGTGGCCTCTGTATGTATTGGAACCGGGGATCATCTTGGGACATTGATGTGGATTACGCAAAACCTTGTGCATTACATTGGACCTGCAGGTGCTTTTTTTTGGTAAATAAATGGGTGAAAGATGGTGTCTGTTTTTATATTTAAAATCCTTGTTTTTTATCTGTGTGTTCTTTATTTTTATTTACAGCGTTATTAATCGGGGTTTTTCATAGACACCTCTCTTACGAACCCTGGGTTTGATGTAAGCTGTGATTTTTTACAGATAACAGCTGGAATTATACTTAGAGATTACCCCAATTGCCACTGCACAAAAGCAATCAGGAAGAGCTGAGGCAAAGCACAAGAATCAGCACATGTAATAGATTATCCATTTAGCATGCAGCTGAGGACTAGTTTTATTAGTGTGGGAAGGGGCCAATATCCCTGGCCCATCACAGCTTTTTAATATCAGCCCTTAGCTGTCTGTTTTGCCTTAGTTGTTTATTAAAAATGGAGGGGACCCTAATTAATTTTTTTGGGGAGTCCACTAATTTTTTAATAACCAGCAAATAAAAAGCTAAAAAGCATACAGCTGTTGACTGATTAGTAGGCTGAAAAGGTTCATGTTTATTGGGCCATTCCCAGCATAATGAGACCATATCACAGCCAATAGAGGTCAACGTGGTCTCGATCTTTCATGCTGCAAAATGGGGGTATTAAGGGGTAAAGCTGAAAAAGGGAACAAAATGGGGGTAAGCAGGACAATAGCCCTGAAAAAAATGTGGATATTGAGATTACTTAACCCCTTCACGACCCATGACGCCTACGTAGGCATCATGAAAAGCCGTGCCCAAACGACCCATGACGCCCCCGTAGGCGTCATGCTATAAATAGCCCCCCTGCGGGTCGGGTGACCGGGGTTAATGAAAGGTCACCCGACCCGCACACAAAGGACCCTTTATGCTTCACCACAGGGGGGGTGGCTTAGCCCCCACGTGGCTACGATCGCTCTGATTGGCTGTTGAAAGTGAAACAGCCAATCAGAGCGATACAATCCAGCCATGGCCGATGCTGCAGTAGCATCGGACATGGCTGGAGACACTAATTTAACCCCCCACACCGGCTGGCAGGGGCGATCGGCCCCCGCCACGGACTGACAGCAGCGATGGGCTGCTGCTGTCATGATCTGCCCCCCCTCTTCTTCCTTCCGCTCCCCCCGATGTCCGATCCCCCCTCACCCTCCCCGGTACTTGTCATGTCCCGCTCCGGCTCCCGGTGTCCCGCCGTCCCTCCTGCATGGGCGCCGCCATCTTTGAAAATGGCGGGCGCATGCGCAGTATGATTGCAATATTTCAACAATTAAATTTGGTGAAATATTACAACATATCCATGGCTAGAGACTACAATCAGATCCCCCACCCACCGACTGATGGCGCCGATCGGCTGCCGCCAACAACTGACGGCAGCTATCGGCAGCCGCAGTCATCATCAGGTCCCCTCCCACTTCCCTCCGCTCCCCCCAGCCATCTGATACCCCCCCACCGTCCCCGGTACCTCCTGTCCCTCCAGTAGCTCCTGGCCGTCCCGGTGTCCTGCGTCATGGGCGCCGCCATCTTGGAAAATGGCGGGCGCATGCGCAGTGCGCCGGCTGCAGATTCATTCATTTATTTTGATCACTGTGAGAAACTCTCACAGTGATCAAAATAAAAAAAAAGTAAATAAAACCCCCCTTTATCACCCCCATAGGTAGGGACATATAATAAAATAAAGAAAATATTTTTATTTTTCCATTAGGGTTAGGGTTGGTATTAGGGTTAGGGCTGGCATTAGGGTTAGGGCTGGCATTAGGGTTAGGGCTGGAATTAGGGTTAGGGTTGGAATTAGGGTTAGGGCTGGAATTAGGGTTAGGGCTGGAATTAGGGTTGGGATTAGGGCTAGGGTTGTGATTAGGGTTGGAATTAGGGTTAAGATTAGGGTTAGGGGTGGGTTGGGATTAGGGTTAGTCTTGTAGTTAGGTTTAGAGTTGGGATTAGGGTTAGGGGTGTGTTGGGGTTAGGGTTGTGGTTAGGATTATTAGGGTTGGGATTAGGGTTAGAGGTGTGTTGGGTTTAGGGTTGGAGTTAGAATTGAGGGGTTTCCACCGTTTAGGCACATCACAGGGTCTCCGAACGCGACATGGCGCCACCATTTATTCCAGCCAATTTTGCGTTTTAAAAGTCAAACAGCGCTCCCTCCATTCCGAGCCCCGAAATGTGCCCAAACAGTGGTTTACCACCACATATGGGGTATCAGCATACTCAGGAAAAATTGCACAACACCTTTTGGGGTCTAATTTCCACTGTTAACCTTGGGAAGATAAAAAATTGGGGGCTAAAATAATTATTTTTGTGGAAAAAAAATGATTTTTTATTTTCATGGCTCTGCGTTATAAACTTCTGTGAAGCACTCGGGGGTTCGAAGTGCTCACCACACATCTGGATAAGTTCCTTGGGGGGTCTAGTTTCCAAAATGGGGTCACTTGTGTGGGGTTTCTACTGTTTAGGCACATCAGAGGCTCTGCAAACGTAACATGACGCCTGCAGACTATTCCATCAAGTCGGCATTCCAATACCTCACTACTTCCCTTCCGAGCCCTGACGTGTGCCCAAACAGTGGTAACCCCCACATATGGGGTACCAGCGTACTCAGGACAAACTGTATGACAACTTTTGGGGTCCAATCTCTCCTGTTACCCTTGTGAAAATAAAAAATTGTGGGCTAAAAAATCATTTTTTGAGGAAAAAAAATTTTTTTTTATTTTCACGCCTTTGCGTTATAAACTTCTGTGAAGAACTTGGGGGTTCAAAGTGCTCACCACACATCTAGATAAGTTCCTTGGGTGGTCTAGTTTCCAAAATGGGGTCTGTTGTGAGTTCATTTTCCTCTTCACCATTGAGGTCTGATGAACTCCCTCTTCTGTTGAAGGAAGGAAGTGAGGCTCATTACCAAGCACCTGGGCTGGATGATGATGACTGGGTGATGGGAATTACTGACGCCCTTCTGCCTTGCTGGTGATCTCTCTGAGGGATTCTAGGAGACCAGTCTGATTCCTGCTCCTCAAAAGCTAAGTTTTCTGCTCTGCTTTTTGCATTTGTGTTTTGGTTTTGTTTTGCCTTGTCTTTCTGGATTTCTGCTATTCCTTGCTGGGGTGAGCTGAATTCCTTTTTGCTCTGTCTTCAGAAAATACCTGAGTACTGATATAGTCTTTTTGAAGCCTAGCGTCTTCAGGGCTGTTTTCCCTATCAGCTGTTGGCTCTTGTTTTGATAGAGTTTTGGCGGATTACAGACAGCAGCTTTTTATCCTGTCCTATTTAGTTAGCTTGGGCCCCATCATTTGCTCAGCCTATCTTTCTATCTGTGTGAGTGTTTTTTCATCTTGCTTCACCATCATTATATGTTGGGGGCTGCCTATTGCTTTGGGGTCTGCTCTGGGGCAGTTTACATTTCCCTTTCTGTCTTTAGGCTATGTAGTTCTCCGGCTGTGATCGAGGGGTCTAGGGCACCGTAGGAACCCCCCCACGGCTACTGCTAGTTGTTGCTGATAGGTTCAGGGGTCTGCAATCCGATAGCTGCCAACTTCTCTGGTTTTCTGGACTTAGCTAGTATTTCTGTTTTTGCCTCCTACGGTGACTCATTCATAACAGAATCACCAGCCATACCGCAGATCCTAGGGTACTCAATAGCAGGAAAGAATTGTTAAAGAAAAAAAAAAAGTGTGTGTATATTTTTTGCTCTATATCTCTGAGGCCGTAGGGGGAATTTTTTTTTCTCTCAATGGAGATAAAGCAATTGTCTGATCGTGTGGAGCAGCTCGCTGCGGAAGTGCGGGGTATTTCCACCTACCTTGCTCATTCACATGCTGCTGAACCAAAGATCCCTACTCCTGATGTGTTTTTTGGGGATCGGTCTAAATTTTTGAATTTCAAAAATAATTGTAAATTATTTTTTGCCTTGAAGCCTAACTCGTCATGGAGCTCCGCACAGCAGGTTAAAATTGTCATCTCTTTGCTGCGTGGCGATCCCCAGGATTGGGCGTTTTCTTTGAAACCAGATGATCCTATTCTGACTAATGTGAATGCATTTTTTCAAGCCTTGGGGTTGTTGTATGATGAACCTAATGCTATTGATCAGGCTGAAAAGACCCTGTTGGCATTGAGCCAGGGTCGAGATTCTGCAGAATTGTACTGTCAAAAATTCCGAAAGTGGGTGGTCCTTACTACCTGGAATGATAATGCCTTGGCAGCTCTCTTTCGGAAGGGTTTGTCACAAGCCGTAAAAGATACTATGGTGGGATTTCCTGTTCCCTCTGGTCTTGACGATTCTATGTCATTAGCCATTCAGGTTGATCGGCGTTTACGTGAACGCAGGACTGCACGAGAGGTGTTGCCACCTGTTGAACAAGTGTCTGAACCTATGCAATGTGATGGAGTTTTGTCCAGAGAGCAACGTCAGGAGTTCAGAAGGCGTAATAAGCTGTGTTTTTTTGTGGAGATGCCTCGCATATTATTTCTGTCTGTCCTAAACGAGAGAAACGTTTTGCACACACGTTTTCTGTGGGTGGTGTTCAACCTAAGTTTCTTCTGGCAATTACTCTGATCTGCTCCCTGTCCACATTTTCCGCCAAGGCTTTTGTGGATTCGGGAGCAGCCCTGAACCTAATGGACTTGGATTTTGCTAAACGTTGTGGATTTCCGATGACACCTCTGCGGATGCCTATCCCTTTGAGGGGGATAGATGCTACTCCTTTGGCGAAAAATAAACCTCAGTTTTGGACCCAGGTGGTAATGCGGGTTTCCCCAGACCATCAAGAAAATTGCAGATTTTTGGTGTTGCATAATTTGCATGATACCATTGTTCTGGGGTTTCCCTGGTTGCAAATTCATAATCCAGTTTTGGATTGGAAATCTGTGTCTGTGGTGAGTTGGGGTTGTCGGTGTGCCCTTAGTGAGGCTCCGGTTTTTTCCACCTCTCCTCAGTCGCATGATGTTCCTGACTATTTGGCGGATTTTTATGATGTATTTAGTGAGAATGAGTCTGCGTCTTTGCCTCCTCATAGGAGTTATGACTGTGCAATTGAACTGAGCCCGGGGTGTAAATTTCCCAAGGGTCGGCTCTTCAATTTATCTGTACCCGAGCACAAGTCTATGCGATCCTATATTAAGGAGGCGTTGGAGAAGGGTCATATTAGACCATCCTCTTCACCATTAGGTGCTGGGTTTTTTTTCGTGGCCAAAAAGGATGGTTCATTAAGGCCTTGTATTGATTATCGTGCCCTCAACAAAAGTACTATTAAATATCAGTATCCGTTACCCCTGATTTCGGATCTATTCTCCAGAGTTAAAGGAGCTTGCTGGTTTACCAAGCTTGACCTCAGGGGGGCGTATAATCTTATCCGCATTAAGCATTGGGACGAATGGAAGACGGCGTTTAATACTCCGGAGGGACATTTTGAGTACCTGGTGATGCCTTTTGGGCTCACTAATGCCCCTTCTGTCTTCCAGTGCTTCATGAACGATATTTTCCGAGACTTTGTGGATAAATTTTTGATTATCTATCTGGATGATATTTTGATCTTCTCCAAGGATTGGGATTCTCATGTGGAACATGTTCGGACTGTGTTCCAGATCTTGAGGGAGAATTCCCTGTATGTCAAAGGATCGAAATGCCTTTTTGGGGTACAGAGGATTTCTTTTTTGGGATTTTTTTGTCTCCGTCAACTATTGAAATGGACCCGGCCAAGGTACAGGCCATTTATGTTTGGGCTCAGCCCACTTCTTTGAAGGCCCTCCAGAAGTTGTTGGGTTTTGCTAATTTTTATCGGAAATTTATAGCAAAATTTTCTAGTATTGCCAAGCAATTGACTGATCTGACTAAGAAGGGTGCTGATGTGTTGAATTGGTCTCCAGAGGCTGTTTCTTCCTTTCAGGAGCTGAAGCGAAGATTCACTTCTGCCCCGGTTTTGCGGCAACCTGATGTCTCACTCCCGTTCCAGTAGAGGTGGACGCTTCTGAGATTGGTGCAGGAGCTGTTTTGTCCCAAAAGGATCCTGTAACATCTAAAATGAATCCCTGTGCTTTCTTTTCCCGAAAGTTCTCTCCATCTGAACGTAACTATGATGTGGGGAATCGGGAACTGTCAGTCATGAAATTGGCATTTGAGGAGTGGAGACATTATTTGGAGGGAGCTAAACATCAAGTCGTGGTCCTCACTGACCACAAGAATTTGATTTACCTTGAGTCGGCCAAACGCTTGAACCCTAGACAGGCTAGGTGGGCCTTGTTTTTTACACGTTTTGATTTTGTGGTCTCTTTTCTTCCTGGCACTAAGAATGTCAAGGCTGACGCTCTCTCTAGGAGCTTCTTTGCTGATTCTCCTGTGGTGACCAAGCCTGCTACCATCTTAGGCGAAGGGGTAGTTCTTTCTGCCATCTTGCCCGATTTGAGACGTGCTCTGGAAGAGTTCCAGGAGGACAAACCTGAGCGTTGTCCCAGTGGAAAGTTGTATGTTCCTGACCAGTGGAAGAAGAGAGTGATGTCTGAAGTTCATTGCTCTGCATTGGCTGGTCATCCAGGTATTTTTGGTACTAGAGATCTGGTGAGTCGGTCTTTTTGGTGGCCCGCCATGTCTCGTGATGTCAGGAATTTTGTGCAGTCCTGTGGGACTTGCTCCCGGTCTAAACCTTGTTCTCGCTCTAGTGGGTTGTTGATGCCTTTGCCGGTCCCCAGGAGGCCATGGACCCATATTTCAATGGATTTCATCTCTGATATGCCTGTCTCTCAGAGAATGACTGTTATTTGGGTGATTTGTGATAGGTTCTCTAAGATGGTTCATCTTGTACCACTCCCTAAGTTGCCATCTTCCTCTGAGTTGGTGCCCCTGTTTTTGCAACAGGTGGTTCGCTTGCACGGGATTCCTGAGAACATTGTATCTGACAGAGGAGTTCAGTTTGTGTCTAGATTTTGGAGGACTTTCTGTTCCAAGCTGGGAATTCAGTTGTCCTTCCTTTTCACCCTCAGACCAATGGGCAGACGGAGAGAACAAACCAGACCTTGGAGTCGTATTTGAGATGTTTTATTTCCGCTGATCAGGATGATTGGGTTTCATTTTTGCCCTTGGCCGAATTTGCTTTAAATAATAGAGCTAGTTTTGCCACTTTGATGTCACCTTTTTTTTGTAACTTTGGGTTTCATCCTCGATTTTCTTCAGGGCAGGTGGAGCCTTCTGCCTGCCCAGGTGTTGACACTGTGGTGGAGAGAATGCACCAGATCTGGGACCAAGTGGTGGATAAGTTATCTCTCACCCAGGAAAAGGCCCAGCGGTTTTCCAACCGACATAGGACCATTGGTCCCCAGTTTAAGGTTGGTGATATGGTTTGGTTATCATCAAAAAACATTGCTATGAAGGTGGCTTCTCCTAAGCTTAAGCCTAGATTTATTGGACCTTACAAGATTTTGGAGATTATTAATCCGGTCTCTTTTCGATTGGCTCTTCCTATCACATTTAAAATCCATAATGTGTTTCATAAGTCCTTGTTGAAGAGGTTTGTTGAACCAGTAGTTCCTGGGGTGGCACCTCCGGACCCTGTATTGGTTGAAGGTAACATGGAATATGAGGTAGAGAAGATACTGGATTCCCGTCTGGCTAGACAGAGACTCCAGTATTTGGTTAAGTGGAAGGGTTATGGTCAGGAGGATAATTCCTGGGTCTCTGCCTCTGATATTCATGCCAAAAGATTGGTGCGTGTCTTTCATCGGGCTCACCCTGATCGCCCTGGTGGCATGGATGAGGGTTCGGTGACCCCTCCTCAAGGGGGAGGTACTGTTGTGAGTTAATTTTCCCCTTCACCATTGAGGTCTGATGAACTCCCTCTTCTGGTGAAGGAAGGTAGTGAGGCTCATTACCAAGCACCTGGGCAGGATGATGATGACTGGGTGATGGGAATTACTGACTGGATATAAGGCAGCCGACGCCCTTCTGCCTTGCTGGAGATCTCTCTGAGGGATTCTAGGAGACCAGTCTGATTCCTGCTCCTCAAAAGCTAAGTTTTCTGCTCTGCTTTTTGCATTTGTGTTTTGGTTTTGTTTTGCCTTGTTTTTCTGGATTTCTGCCATTCCCTGCTGGGGTGAGCTGAATTCCTTTTTGCTCTGTCTTCAGAAAATACCTGAGTACTGATATGGTCTTTTTGAAGCCTAGCGTCTTCAGGGCTTTTTTCCCTATCAGCTGTTGGCTCTTGTTTTGATAGGGTTTTGGCGGATTACAGACAGCAGCTTTTCTATCCTGTCCTATTTAGTTAGCTTGGGCACCATCATTTGCTCAGCCTATCTTTCTATCTGTGTGAGTGTTTTTTCATCTTGCTTCACCGTCATTATATGTTGGGGGCTGCCTATTGCTTTGGGGTCTGCTCTGGGGCAGTTTACATTTCCCTTTCTGTCTTTAGGCTATGTAGTTCTCTGGCTGTGATCGAGGGGTCTAGGGCACTGTAGGAACCCCCCACGGCTACTGCTAGTTGTTGTTGATAGGTTCAGGGGTCTGCAATCCAATAGCTGCCAACTTCTCTGGTTTTCTGGACTTAGCTAGTATTTCTGTTTTTGCCTCCTACGGTGACTCATTCATAACAGGGGTCACTTGTCAGGGGTTTCCACTGTTTAGGCACATCAGGGGCTCTGCAAACGTAACATGACACCTGCAGACCATTCCATCAAGTCGACATTTCAAAACGTCACTACTTCCCTTCCGAGCCCCGACGTGTGCCCAAACAGTGGTTCCCCCACATATGGGGTACCAGCGTACTCAGGACAAACTGTACAACATCTTTTGGGGTCCAATCTCTCCAGTTACCCTTGTGAAAATAAAAAATTGTGGGCTAAAAAATCATTTTTTGAGAAAAAAAAAATATTTTTTATTTTCACGCCTTTGCGTTATAAACTTCTGTGAAGAACTTGGGGGTTCAAAGTGCTCACCACACATCTAGATAAGTTCCTTGGGTGGTCTAGTTTTCAAAATGGGGTCACTAGTCAGGGGTTTCCACTGTTTAGGCGCATCAGGGGCTCTGCAAACGTAACATGATGCCCGCAGACCATTCCATCAAGTCGACATTTCAAAACGTCACTACTTCCCTTCCGAGCCCCGACGTGTGCCCAAACAGTGGTTCTCCCCCACATATGGGGTACCAGCATACTCAGGACAAACTGTACAACAACTTTTGGGGTCCAATCTCTCCTGTTACCCTTGTGAAAATAAAAAATGGTGGGCTAAAAAATCATTTTTTGAGGAAAAAAAAATTTCTATTTTCACAGCTCTGCATTATAAACTTCTGTGAAGCACCTGAGGGTTCAAAGTGCTCACTATCCATCTAGATAAAATCCTTGGGGGGTCTAGTTTCCAAAATGGGGGAATTTGTGTGGGAGCTCCAAATTTTAGGCACGCAGGGGCTCTCCAAACACGAAATGGTGTCCACTAATGATGGAGCTAATTTTTCATTCAAAAAGTCAAATGGCGATCCTTCCCTTCTGAGCCCTACCGTGCGCCCAAACAGTAGTTTACCCCCACATATGGGATACCAGCGTACTCAGGACAAACTGGACAATAACTTTTGGGGTCCAATTTCTCCTGTTAGCCTTGTGAAAACAAAAAATAGTGGGCTAAAAAATCATTTTTGAGGAAAAAAAATATTTTTTTATTTTCTCTGCTCTGTGTTATAATCTTCTGTGAAGCACTTGGGGATTCAAAGTGCTCACTACACATCTAGATAAGTTCCTTCGGGGGTCTAGTTTCCAAAATGGGGTCACTTGTGGGGGAGCTCCAATGTTTAGGCACACAGGGGCTCTCCAAACGCGACATGGTGTCCGCTAACGATTGGAGCTAATTTTTCATTAAAAAGTCAAATGGCACTCCTTCCCTTCCGGGCCCTGCCGTGCGCCCAAACAGTGGTTTGTGACCACATATGAGGTATCAGTGTACTCAGGAGAAATTTCCCAACAAATTTTAGGATCCATTTTACCCTGTTGCCCATGTGAAAATGAAAAACCTGAGGCAAAAAGAAAATTTTTGTGAAAAAAAGTACTTTTTTATTTCTACGGATCAATTTGTGAAGCACCTGGGGGTTCAAAGTGCTCATTATGCATCTACATAAGTTCCTTGGAGGGTCTAGTTTCCAAAATGGGGTCACTTGTGGGGGCGCTCCAATGTTTAGGCACACAGGGACTCTCCAAACGCAACATGGCAATGCTAAATATTCCAGCATATTTTCCATTCAAAAAGTCAAATGGCGCTCCTTCCCTTCTGAGCCCTGCCGTGCGCCCAAACAGTGGTTTATGACCACATATGAGATATCGGTGTACTCAGGAGAAATTTCCCAACAAATTTTAGGATCCATTTTACCCTGTTGCCCATGTGAAAATGAAAAACCCTTCAGCTAAAAGAAAATTTTTGTGAAAAAAAAGTACTTTTTTTTTCTTCGGATCAATTTGTGAAGCACCTGGGGGTTCAAAGTGCTAATTATGCATCTAGATAAGTTCCTTGGAGGGTCTAGTTTCCAAAATGGGGTCACTTGTGGGTGAGCTCCAATGTTTAGGCACACAGGGACTTTCCAAACGCGATATGGTAACCGATAAATATTCCAGCATATTTTCCACTCAAAAAGTCAAATGGCGCTCCTTCCCTTCTGAGCCCTGCCATGCACCCAAACAGTGGTTTATGACCACATATGAGGTATCAGGGTACTCAGAAGAAATTCCCCAACAAATTTTAGGATCCATTTTATCCTGTTACCCATGTGAAAATGAAAAAAATGATGCTAAAAGAAAGTTTTTGTTGGAAAAATTAAAATGTCCATTTTTTCCTTCCATGTTGCTTTAGTCCCTGTGAAGCACCTGAAGGGTTAATAATCTCCTTGAATGGAGTTTTGAGTAGCTTGAGGGGTTCAGTTTTTAGAATGGTGTCACTTTTAGGTATTTTCTGCCATATAGACACCTCAAAGTGACTTCAAATGTGAGGTGCTCCCTAAAAAAAAATGGTTTTGTAAATTTCGTTGTAAAAATGAGAAATCGCTGGTCAACTTTTAACCCTTATAACTTCCTAACAATAAAAAATTTTGTTTCCAAAATTGTGCTGATGTAAAGTAGACATGTGGGAAATGTTATTTATTAACTATTTTGTGTCATATAACTCTCTGGTTTAACAGAATAAAAATTCAAAATTTGAAAATTGTGAAATTTTCAAAATTTTCGCCAAATTTCCATTTTTTTCACAAATAAACGCAAAAATTATCAACCTCAATTTACCACTAACATGAAGCCCAATATGTCACGAAAAAACAATTCATTATTTGAATGAAGCCACCAGACAACTTTCAGAGGTTAATACTTACATGAAGCTTAAAAATGATCCCAGAGGAAAATTTAAAAATGATCTTCGTTCTTTTCTCAGGAGATATGTTGAATTAGGGGTCATCCCCAAGAAATTAGCAGAACGCTTGCTACCGGAGTTCCCCAAAAAACCCTATTGTACTGTATTCGTAAAATACATAAGTCTATGTCTTGCCCTCCCAGCCGACCCATTGTGTCCGGGATAGGGTCTCTTACTGAACCTCTCTCCCAGTATATGGATTGGCTGCTTCATCCTCTTCTTGGCGACATCTCCTCCTATATAAAGGACACTAAGGATTTTTTGAAAGTTGTCAATGATTTTGAATAGCAGCCTGGTTTTTCTCTTGTGTCCATTGATATGGAAAGTCTGTAATAAGATTCCCCAGGATTTAGGGGTAGATGTGATAAGGGAAATTTTAGCCACAACGGACAAAGATGCTGCATTCATTGACTTTGTATGTGAGGGGATTTGTTTTGTTTTTAGACACAATGCATTTAAATTTCAGAATACTTGGTACTTACAGCAGTTTGGGACCGCGATGGGGACACCGGTGGCGTGCACTTTCGCCAATCTTTTTTTGGCTGTTTTTGAAAACAGGCATATCTATTCACTTTCAAACGTCTTTTTGAAGAAACACATCAAGATGTATATTAGATATGTGGACGATGTATTCATTGTGTGGGACGGCCCCCCAGATACATTTGACAATTTTGTGGATTATCTTAACAATTTAGGTGACATCAACATGTCATTTGCTTCCAAATTTGGGGGCACCTCAATTGAATGTTTGGATTTTTTTTAGAAGTTAGAGAGGGTTCTCTCGTTACTTCAGTTTTTCGTAAACATCATCCACTAACGCCGTGTTTCACTATGACAGTTATCACCCTTTTTACATGAAAAATTCTTTACCGTACAGTCAGTTTCTTAGACTAAAACGTATAAATAATACTAAGAAAGGCTTTGTTGACCAATCACGAGAATTATATAGCAGATTTTTGAAGAGGGGGTACCCTGAAAACCTGCTAAAAAAAAACACAGACCAGGTTTAATCAGAACTCAAGTGGTGAGGCGAATAAAAGGGTTAATTGCAAGAAGAATGAAAAGGGGTTTGTTTTTTCGTTTGATTTTGGTCCTATGGATGGGGCAGTCAGGTCTGCAATCCGTAAAAATTGGCACATTTTAAGTCACGATACTGATTTATCAGAAGTGGTGGAGCGAGGACCCCTTTCTGCTTGTAGGAAAAGTGTCTGTTTAAAGGATATTCTTGTACATAATCGCATGGAAAATCCACATAGTAATTGGCTCAATTTGATGCCCCCGAAAGGTAATTATCGATGTGGGCAGTGTCCTTTTTGTTCTCATCACATTCTTGACCGTTGTTTACGTATAGGTGCCGTAACTCATTATGTCACTGATTTTATTTCATGCAAAACCACTCATGTTGTTTATGTTTTATTTTGTCCTTGTAAGTTTTTTATATAGGGAAAACTATACGTCCTCTTTATGTTAGGTTTAGGGAGCACTTCAATTCTATTTTAACAGGCAAAGGGGTTCCTAGAATTATTAACCATATGAGAGAAGCACACGGTGGCAATCCCGATGCATTATCATTTGCTGGTATAGAAAGGGTTACTCTATCCTCACGGGGAGGTGATCTGAATAGGAATTTACTGAAATGAGAGGCCAGGTGGATTATGCAAACCCGTGCTATAGAGCGCACGGGACTCAATTAGAGGATTGATATGTCTGTTTTTTTGTGATATGAAAAAAATTTTTTGTAAAAAAAACTTTGTAAAAATTTTTTTTTTTGAAAAATCATTATTTTTTCGCCATTTTCTGGCTTGTTTTTTTCTCTTTCCTTTTGTATTTATGGTACTATTATATGTATTATATATTTATATTTTTGTTTTCACTTATGTGAACTATGTATATATATATTTTGTTGATTGCTCAGCAGGTGAGCGGCACAGGTGGGAGGGGTCCTGACTTCTGGTTGTGGGTATTTCCTCCTTGGCCGGCTGCAGCTCACCATAACCTGTGGAAGCAACTTTGCAGCGTGAAACGATCGTCGTTGCTATCTCCTTTTTGCACCCGTTCTCCCGCTGATATGCTTTTATAATAAAGCCTTGACTACACTACCCGGTGAGTGCCGTTCTTTTCCACTATTTTTTGCTATATGAATTAGCTTATTTTCCCTGAATATGCACCTAAGGGTAAAGCAGTTGTATTGCCGGCTGCGTCTCTTTTATACACGTATGTTGGTTCGGATGTGTGGACTATTGTGATGGTGCTCGCCTTCTATTTCTGTACTTTGTATCATTGTTATTAGTGATGAGCGAACATTTTGGGATAAGGTGTTATCTGAGCATGCTCGGGTGCTATCCGAGTGTCTTCGGCGTGCTCAAAAAATATGGCTGTGTCTTGTCGCTGTTCGACAGGCACAACACATGCAGGGATTCCCTGTTTGTTAGTCAATCCCTGCATGGGGCTATCAAACATCCACAAGACATGCAGCCACGGGGACTCAAACATATTATTCGAGCATGCCTGAGATATTCGGTTAGCACCCGAGCATGCTCAGATAACACCTTATCCCAGCACGTTCCCTCGTCGCTAATTGTTGTACAAATTTGTGATTGAGGATGATGTCACATTTACATGTAGCTGAAACGTGGAGCCCTGGAGTTGATTTCTGGTGGGCCCTTAGAACCCACAGTGAACATGGGATCCAGCTGGAGACGACAACTTTACATCAGCAATAAGAGGCAGATTCCAGGCTTGGTCTCTGTTCTCCACCACTGGATATGACATTACTGGACTTTCTGCAGCTAGATGCACTCACTGAACAAGTGGGTGTCCTACTGCACTGCAAGGCAGATTCCAGGCTCGGTTTCTGTTCTCCACCATTGGATATGACATTACTGGACTTTCTGCAGCTAGATGCACTCACTGAACAAGTGGGTGTCCTACTGCCCAACGAGGCAGATTCCGGGCTCGGTCTCTGTTCTCCACCATTGGATAAGACATTACTGGACTTTCTGCAGCTAGACGCACTCAATGAACAAGTGGGTGTCCTACTGCACAATGAGGCAGATTCCGGGCTCGGTCTCTGTTCTCCACCATTGGATATGACATTACTGGACTTTCTGCAACTAGATGCACTCACTGAACAAGTGGGTGTCCTACTGCACATCGAGGCAGATTCCGGGTTCGGTCTCTGTTCTCATCAATGAACATCTACAGCTTAAGGGAAGTGCAGCCTTTCAGCCATGGTGCCCAAGAGGTTTCCTCCACTGGAGGTTTTTCCTCTCCTGAGTGCTGAAGGTCAAAAGCGGGACTAACTCCTAGCCGCGGTCTACGGACCAAACATTGGGCATGGGCAGGGCCTTGGGGGCAGATCCCAAGTGCGCTCAACCATGTGAAATAGCTTATGCTCAGGAACACTGAGGGATAGCGCTATCAGATAGCTCTACCCATTCATTTCCTTTAGGAATAGAGCTATGGGATAGCTCTACCTGTTCACTTTCTTCATGGATAGCGCTATTGGATAGCTCTACCCGGACAGTATTAACGACAGAGCTTTTTCATACACAAGGTAGGAGTGGCAAGAGAGGTACACCAGGTGTTTATGTTTGCTGTTAGTCTGCATATATGCCAGTATGGTGCATGGTTATACCCCATTGGGAGGTCAGTCTGGTGTGTGATGCAAATTGAGTCTTCAGAGAGGAGGAGGACTTAAACTTTAGCACCACCTATTGGAAGCAGCAATCCTAAAAGTCAATATCGACCCTTTAATGAGTCTTGTCACATGACTTAGGACAAAAGCCAATCCGGAATCTCTATTTGCAGACACATAGTTTGGTGTGTTGCCACTCGTCAGTGCAAAGTATGAGATCTGATTTGGTTAAGTAGGAGGCTTTAGACTGGAATAGCTGCTTGTCCTTGCTCCTCGTTCTCCACAAGTAGAAATGTTACCGCTTAGATCCCAGTCCTAAGCCTCTCATCTAGTCAAGTCTGCAAGATTTTTTGCAAATTCCTAAAAGAAACGTTGTAGTAAGTTTGCAAGTGACAGAGGAGCTTCCTGCAAATCTGATTTTGGGTAATTATATAGCCAATAACAGTTGAGTAATTTAGATTTTAAGTGTTGGACACCAACTGTCCTGTAGATGGGTCATACATTTTAGAGGTCTGGACAACCCCTTTAAGTTCAGTGTATACACATTATACAGCATGCTCCCTCTAGTGGCAACTACAGGCATAAACTTTTTTTTTTTTTAAGGGAATCCGTCCCCAGATTTGTGCTACCCCATATAAGAGCAGCATGATGTAACGTCAGAGTCTGATTCTAGCGATGTATCACTTACTGGGCTACTCACTGCAGCTTTGATATCATCACTGTTTTATCTACTGCAGATCTAGCAGTTCTCTGAATGCTGAGATTTCTTGATATTTCTAAGCTCTGAGTGCAATATGACAAGGTAGGATCAAAGTAGATCTGTCGCCAGATTTCACAATACAAACTGCATACAATATTAAAAAGATCTATTGGACCTGATAGATCCAGCAGGCTAAAGGACCAGGTCCTTCTGCCCACTGGGATTTAGCCTGCTCTCTGTGAGAAAGCTAAATTCCAGTTGGCTAAAGGTCCAGGTCCCTGTGAGCGTTTTAATACTAGATCTAGCAGGCTAAAGGACCAGGTACTTCTGCCAACTTGGATTTAGCCTGCTCTCTGTGAGAAAGCTAAATCCCAGTTGACTAAAGGTCCAGGTCCCTGTGAGTGTTTTAATACTAGATCTAGCAGACTATAGGACCCGGTCCTTCTGCCAACTTGGATTTAGCCTGCTTTCTGTGAGAAAGATAAATCTCAGTCGCCTAAAGGAACAGGTCAATCTGCCAACTTGGATTTAGCCTGCTATCTGTGAGAAAGCTAAATCCCAGTTGGCTAAAGTACCAGGTGCCTGTGAGTGTTTTAATACTAGATCTAGCAGGCTAAAGGACCAGGTACTTCTGCCAACTTGGATTTAGCCTGCTCTCTGTGAGAAAGCTAAATCCCAGTTGGCTAAAGGACCAGGTGCCTGTGACTGTTTTAATACTAGATCTAGCAGACTATAGGACCAGGTCCTTCTGCCAACTTGGATTTAGCCTGCTCTCTGTGAGAAAGATAAATCTCAGTCATAAAGGACCAGGTCCATCTGCCAACTTGGATTTAGCCTGCTCTCTGTGAGAAAGCTAAATCCCAGTTGGCTAAAGGACCAGGTCCCTGTGTTTTAATACTAGATCTAGCAGGCTAAAGGACCAGGTCCTTCTGCCAACTGGGATTTAGCCAGCTCTCTGTGAGAAAGCTAAATCCCAGTTGGCTAAAGGGCCAGGTCCCTGAGAGTGTTTTAATACTAGACCTGGAAAGCTAAAGAACCAGATCCTTCTGACAACTTGGATTTAGCCTGCTCTCTGTGAGAAAGCTAAATCCCAGTCGCCTAAAGGACCAGATCCTTCTGACAACTTGGATTTAGCCTGCTCTCTGTGAGAAAGCAAAATCCCAGTTGGCTAAAGGCCAGGTCCTTTAGGGTAGTATAATACCAAACTTAGTAAGCCAAAAGACCTGGTCCTTCTGCCCACTTGGAAATAGCCGACCCTCACTGAGAAAGCTAAATCCAAGTGGCCAGAGGGACTCCTTCTACCCACTTGGAAATAGCCGGCTCACACTGAGAAAGCTAAATCCAAGTGGATTAAATGATTAGGTCCCTCTATCCACTGGGAAATAGCCGGTTCTCACTGAGAAAGCTAAATCCAAGTGGTTTAAAGGACCAGGTCCCTCTGGCCACTTGGATTTAGCTTTCTCAGTGTGAGCCGGCTATTTCCAAGTGGGCAGAAGGACCAGGTCACTCTGGCCACTTGGATTTAGTTTTCTCAGTGTGAGCTGGCTATTTTCAAGTGGGCAGAAGAACCTGGTCCTTTTGTCCACTAAGCGCTAAGTCTGGTATTAAACCTCTCCAAGGGACCTGGCCCTTTAAACCACTTGGATTTAGCTTTCTCAGTGTGAGTCGGCTATTTCCAATTGAGCAGAAGGACCAGAGGTCCCTCTTGCCACTTGGATTTAGCTTTCTCATTGAGAGTCAGCTATTTCCAAGTGGGCAGAAGGACCAGGTCCCTCTGGCCACTTGGGTTTAGCTTTCTCACAGTGAGCAGGCTAAATCCAAGTGGGCAGAAGGACCTGGTCTTTTAGCTTACTAAGTCTGGTATTAAACCTCTCCAAGGGACCTTGTCCTTTAACCCACTGGGATTTAGCTTTTCTCAGTGAGCAAGCTAAATCCAAGTGGGCAGAAGGTCCTGTTCCTTTCATCCACTAAGTCTGGTGTTAAACCACTCCAAGGGACCTGGTCCTTTTGCCCACTTGGATTTAGCTTTCTCAGTGAGAGTCATCTATTTCCAATCTACACGAAGATTTCATCCATTTTAAGTTTATGCTAAGAACATACAACACTGCCCTTCACCTCTCCAAACAAGCCTATTTCAACACCTTCATCACCTCACTGTTCAATAACCCGAAACATCTCTTTGACACTTTTCATTCTCTACTCAACCCAAGAGTACAGGCCTCAACCACGGAGCTCCGAGCTGACGATCTGGCCAATTACTTAAAAGAAAAAATTGACCAGATTCGACAGGAAATTATCTTCCAATCACCTCATACCATGCATTCTCCTCCCTCCCCCACTGCATCTAGCTCACTCTCTGATTTTGAACCAGTCACAGAAGAAGTAAGCAGGCTCCTTGCATCTTCTCGCCCAACCACTTGCACCAGTGACCCATTTCCGTCACATCTCCTCCAGTCCCTTTCCCCTGCTGTCACCCCTCACCTAACTAAAATATTATCCTCTCTCTCCTGGTATTTTTCCCTCCTCATTTAAGCATGCCATCATACATCCACCGCTTAAAAAACATCCCTCGACCAAAACTGTGCCGCTAACTATAGACCTGTCTCTAATCTTCCCTTTATCTCTAAACTCCTGGAACGCCTGGTCCACTCCCGTCTTATCCGCTATCTCTCAGAAAACTCTCTTCTCGACCCTCTCCAATCCGGTTTCCGCTCTTTACACTCCACTGAAACTGCCCTCACTAAAGTCTCTAATGATCTGCTAACAGCTAAATCAAATGGTCATTACTCCATGCTAATTCTCTTGGGTCTCTCTGCAGCATTCGACACAGTGGATCATCAGCTCCTCCTCACTAGACTCCGTTCCATTGGCCTCAAGGACACCGTTCTCTCATGGTTCTCCTCCTATCTCTCCGACCGCTCCTTTACTGTATCTTTTGCCGGTTCCTCCTCCTCTCACCTTCCCCTTACTGTTGGGGTCCCTCAAGGATCGGTTCTAGACCCCTCCTCTTCTCCTTGTACACTGCCCCTATTGGTCAAACAATCAGTAGATTTGGTTTCCAGTACCATCTCTATGCTGATGACACCCAATTATACGCTTCTTCTCCTGACATCACGCCAGCCTTTCTAGAAAACACCGGCGATTGTCTAAACGCTGTGTCTAATATCATGTCCTCACTATATCTGAAACTGAACCTGTCAAAGACTGAACTCCTTGTGTTTCCTCCCTCTACTAATGTAGCTATACCCGACATTGCCATTTCTGTGTGTGGTTCCACTATTACTCCCCAGCAACAGGCCCGCTGTCTTGGGGTCATACTTGATTCCGAGCTTTCCTTTGCCTCCCACATTCGATCACTGGCTCGCTCTTGTCATCTGCACCTCAAAAACATTTCTAGAATTCGACCTTTTCTTACTTTTGACTCTGCAAAAACTCTTACTGTTTCTCTTATTCATTCTCGTCTCGACTATTGTAACTCTCTTCTAATTGGTCTCCCTCTTACCAAACTCTCCCCTCTCCAATCTGCAGCCAGGATCATATTCCTCACCAATCGTTACACCGATGCCTCTACCTTGTGCCAGTCATTACACTGGCTACCCATCCACTCCAGAATTCAGTATAAACTTATTACCCTCATCCACAAAGCCCTCCATAGCTCAGCACCACCTTACATCTTCTCCCTTGTTTCAGTATACCACCCTACCCGCGCCCTCCGTTCTGCTGATGACCTGAGGTTAGCATCCTCAATAGTCAGAACCTCCCACTCCCGTCTCCAAGACTTTACACGTGCCGCGCCAATTCTTTGGAATGTACTTCCCAGGTCAATACGATTAGTCCCCAATCCCCAGAATTTTAAGCGTGCCCTGAAAACGCATTTATTCCGACTGGCCTATCGCCTCAACACATTAACCTAATCTATCCCTGTGTGGCACAGCCAAAAGTTTTACCATAACCAGATTTCCCGCATCATGTTCCCACATGCTTTATGCATCCATTAGCCCTCTGTGTTTGTACTGTTACACACTTAACATTATGGCTGGTCCATACAATCAGGGCAACTGTTACCACCCACCTTTCGTGTCTACCTCTTTCCTCATAGACTGTAAGCTTGCGAGCAGGGCCCTCTTTCCTCTTGGTATTTGTTATAATCTACTGTATGTGATTATTGTTATGCTGAATGTCTATTGTCTGTACAAATCCCCTCTGAAATGTAAAGTGCTGCGGAATATGTCGGCGCTATAAAAATAAAATTTATTATTATTATTATAAGTGGACAGAAGACCAAGGTTCCTCTGGCCACTTGGTTTTAGCCTGCTCACTGTGAAAAGCTAAATCTCAGTGGGCTAAAGGACCAGGTCCCTTGGAGTGGTTTAATACCAGACTTAGTAAGCGAAAAGACCAGGTCCTTCTGCCCACTTGGATTTAGCCTGCTCACCATGAGAAAGCTAAATCCAAGTGGCCAGGGAGATCTGGTAATTCTGCCCACTTTGAAATAGCCGGCTCACAATGAGAAAGCTAAATCCAAGTGGCCAGCGAGATCTCGTCCTTCTGCCCACTTGAAAATAGCCGGTTCACACTGAGAAAGCTAAATCCCAGTGGGTTAAAGGGCCAGGTCCTTTGGAGTAGTTTAATACCAACCTTAGGTGGTGTCTTCCATACCACCCTTAGTGTGTGTATGGCAGACATGGGTAGAGGTCACGTTTTATGATGTCTCTGTGGCCTCTGTATGTATTGGAACCGGGGATCATCTTGGGACATTGATGTGGATTACGCAAGATCTTGTGCATTACATTGGACCTGCAGGTGTTTTTTTTTGGTAAATAAATGGGTGAAAGATGGTGTCTGTTTTTATATTTAAAATCCTTGTTTTTTATCTGTGTGTTCTTTATTTTTATTTACAGTGTTATTAATCGGGGTTTTTCATAGACACCTCTCTTACGAACCCTGGGTTTGATGTAAGCTGTGATTTTTTACAGATAACAGCTGGAATTATACTTAGAGATTACCCCAATTGCCACTGCACAAAAGCAATCAGGAAGAGCTGAGGCAAAGCACAAGAATCAGCACATGTAATAGATTATCCATTTAGCATGCAGCTGAGGACTAGTTTTATTAGTGTGGGAAGGGGCCAATATCCCTGGCCCATCACAGCTTTTTAATATCAGCCCTTAGCTGTCTGTTTTGCCTTAGTTGTTTATTAAAAATGGAGGGGACCCTAATTAATTTTTTTGGGGAGTCCACTAATTTTTTAATAACCAGCAAATAAAAAGCTAAAAAGCATACAGCTGTTGACTGATTAGTAGGCTGAAAAGGTTCATGTTTATTGGGCCATTCCCAGCATAATGAGACCATATCACAGCCAATAGAGGTCAACGTGGTCTCGATCTTTCATGCTGCAAAATGGGGGTATTAAGGGGTAAAGCTGAAAAAGGGAACAAAATGGGGGTAAGCAGGACAATAGCCCTGAAAAAAATGTGGATATTGAGATTACTTAACCCCTTCACGACCCATGATGCCTACGTAGGCATCATGAAAAGCCGTGCCCAAACGACCCATGACGCCCCCGTAGGCGTCATGCTATAAATAGCCCCCCTGCGGGTCGGGTGACCGGGGTTAATGAAAGGTCACCCGACCCGCACACAAAGGACCCTTTATGCTTCACCACAGGGGGGTGGCTTAGCCCCCACGTGGCTACGATCGCTCTGATTGGCTGTTGAAAGTGAAACAGCCAATCAGAGCGATACAATCCAGCCATGGCCGATGCTGCAGTAGCATCGGACATGGCTGGAGACACTAATTTAACCCCCCACACCGGCTGGCAGGGGCGATCGGCCCCCGCCACGGACTGACAGCAGCGATGGGCTGCTGCTGTCACGATCTGCCCCCCCTCTTCTTCCTTCCGCTCCCCCCGATGTCCGATCCCCCCCTCACCCTCCCCGGTACTTGTCATGTCCCGCTCCGGCTCCCGGTGTCCCGCCGTCCCTCCTGCATGGGCGCCGCCATCTTTGAAAATGGTGGGTGCATGCGCAGTATGATTGCAATATTTCAACAATTAAATTTGGTGAAATATTACAACATATCCATGGCTAGAGACTGCAATCAGATCCCCCACCCACCGACTGATGGCGCCAATCGGCTGCCGCCAACAACTGACGGCAGCTATCGGCAGCCGCAGTCATCATCAGGTCCCCTCCCACTTCCCTCCGCTCCCCCCAGCCATCTGATACCCCCCCACCGTCCCCGGTACCTCCTGTCCCTCCAGTAGCTCCTGGCCGTCCCGGTGTCCTGCGTCATGGGCGCCGCCATCTTGGAAAATGGCGGGCGCATGCGCAGTGCGCCGGCTGCAGATTCATTCATTTATTTTGATCACTGTGAGAAACTCTCACAGTGATCAAAATAAAAAAAAAGTAAATAAAACCCCCCTTTATCACCCCCATAGGTAGGGACATATAATAAAATAAAGAAAATATTTTTATTTTTCCATTAGGGTTAGGGTTGGTATTAGGGTTAGGGCTGGCATTAGGGTTAGGACTGGCATTAGGGTTAGGGCTGGAATTAGGGTTAGGGTTGGAATTAGGGTTAGGGCTGGAATTAGGGTTAGGGCTGGAATTAGGGTTAGGGCTGGAATTAGGGTTGGGATTAGGGCTAGGGTTGTGATTAGGGTTGGAATTAGGGTTAAGATTAGGGTTAGGGGTGGGTTGGGATTAGGGTTAGTCTTGTAGTTAGGTTTAGAGTTGGGATTATGGTTAGGGGTGTGTTGGGGTTAGGGTTGTGGTTAGGATTATTAGGGTTGGGATTAGGGTTAGGGGTGTGTTGGGTTTAGGGTTGGAGTTAGAATTGAGGGGTTTCCACCATTTAGGCACATCACAGGGTCTCCGAACGCGACATGGCGCCACCATTTATTCCAGCCAATTTTGCGTTTTAAAAGTCAAACAGCGCTCCCTCCATTCCGAGCCCCGAAATGTGCCCAAACAGTGGTTTACCACCACATATGGGGTATCAGCATACTCAGGAAAAATTGCACAACACCTTTTGGGGTCTAATTTCCACTGTTAACCTTGGGAAGATAAAAAATTGGGGGCTAAAATAATTATTTTTGTGGAAAAAAAATGATTTTTTATTTTCATGGCTCTGCGTTATAAACTTCTGTGAAGCACTCGGGGGTTCGAAGTGCTCACCACACATCTGGATAAGTTCCTTGGGGGGTCTAGTTTCCAAAATGGGGTCACTTGTGTGGGGTTTCTACTGTTTAGGCACATCAGAGGCTCTGCAAACGTAACATGACGCCTGCAGACTATTCCATCAAGTCGGCATTTCAATACCTCACTACTTCCCTTCCGAGCCCTGACGTGTGCCCAAACAGTGGTAACCCCCACATATGGGGTACCAGCGTACTCAGGACAAACTGTATGACAACTTTTGGGGTCCAATCTCTCCTGTTACCCTTGTGAAAATAAAAAATTGTGGGCTAAAAAATCATTTTTTGAGGAAAAAAATTTTTTTTTTATTTTCACGCCTTTGCATTATAAACTTCTGTGAAGAACTTGGGGGTTCAAAGTGCTCACCACACATCTAGATAAGTTCCTTGGGTGGTCTAGTTTCCAAAATGGGGTCTGTTGTGAGTTCATTTTCCTCTTCACCATTGAGGTCTGATGAACTCCCTCTTCTGTTGAAGGAAGGTAGTGAGGCTCATTACCAAGCACCTGGGCTGGATGATGATGACTGGGTGACAGGAATTACTGACGCCCTTCTGCCTTGCTGGTGATCTCTCTGGGGGATTCTAGGAGACCAGTCTGATTCCTGCTCCTCAAAAGCTAAGTTTTCTGCTCTGCTTTTTGCATTTGTGTTTTGGTTTTGTTTTGCCTTGTTTTTCTGGATTTCTGCTATTCCTTGCTGGGGTGAGCTGAATTCCTTTTTGCTCTGTCTTCAGAAAATACCTGAGTACTGATATAGTCTTTTTGAAGCCTAGCGTCTTCAGGGCTTTTTTCCCTATCAGCTGTTGGCTCTTGTTTTGATAGAGTTTTGGCGGATTACAGACAGCAGCTTTTTATCCTGTCCTATTTAGTTAGCTTGGGCCCCATCATTTGCTCAGCCTATCTTTCTATCTGTGTGTGTTTTTTCATCTTGCTTCACCGTCATTATATGTTGGGGGCTGCCTATTGCTTTGGGGTCTGCTCTGGGGCAGTTTACATTTCCCTTTCTGTCTTTAGGCTATGTAGTTCTCCGGCTGTGATCGAGGGGTCTAGGGCACCGTAGGAACCCCCCACGGCTACTGCTAGTTGTTGCTGATAGGTTCAGGGGTCTGCAATCCGATAGCTGCCAACTTCTCTGGTTTTCTGGACTTAGCTAGTATTTCTGTTTTTGCCTCCTACGGTGACTCATTCATAACAGAATCACCAGCCATACCGCAGATCCTAGGGTACTCAATAGCAGGAAAGAATTGTTAAAGAAAAAAAAAAAGTGTGTGTATATTTTTTGCTCTATATCTCTGAGGCCGTAGGGGGAATTTTTTTTTCTCTCAATGGAGATAAAGCAATTGTCTGATCGTGTGGAGCAGCTCGCTGCGGAAGTGCGGGGAATTTCCACCTACCTTGCTCATTCACATGCTGCTGAACCAAAGATCCCTACTCCTGATGTGTTTTTTGGGGATCGGTCTAAATTTTTGAATTTCAAAAATAATTGTAAATTATTTTTTGCCTTGAAGCCTAACTCGTCATGGAGCTCCGCACAGCAGGTTAAAATTGTCATCTCTTTGCTGCGTGGCGATCCCCAGGATTGGGCGTTTTCTTTGAAACCAGATGATCCTATTCTGACTAATGTGAATGCATTTTTTCAAGCCTTGGGGTTGTTGTATGATGAACCTAATGCTATTGATCAGGCTGAAAAGACCCTGTTGGCATTGAGCCAGGGTCGAGATTCTGCAGAATTGTACTGTCAAAAATTCCGAAAGTGGGTGGTCCTTACTACCTGGAATGATAATGCCTTGGCAGCTCTCTTTCGGAAGGGTTTGTCACAAGCCGTAAAAGATACTATGGTGGGATTTCCTGTTCCCTCTGGTCTTGACGATTCTATGTCATTAGCCTTTCAGGTTGATCGGCGTTTACGTGAACGCAGGACTGCACGAGAGGTGTTGCCACCTGTTGAACAAGTGTCTGAACCTATGCAATGTGATGGAGTTTTGTCCAGAGAGCAACGTCAGGAGTTCAGAAGGCGTAATAAGCTGTGTTTTTTTGTGGAGATGCCTCGCATATTATTTCTGTCTGTCCTAAACGAGAGAAACGTTTTGCACACACGTTTTCTGTGGGTGGTGTTCAACCTAAGTTTCTTCTGGCAATTACTCTGATCTGCTCCCTGTCCACATTTTCCGCCAAGGCTTTTGTGGATTCGGGAGCAGCCCTGAACCTAATGGACTTGGATTTTGCTAAACGTTGTGGATTTCCGATGACACCTCTGCGGATGCCTATCCCTTTGAGGGGGATAGATGCTACTCCTTTGGCGAAAAATAAACCTCAGTTTTGGACCCAGGTGGTAATGCGGGTTTCCCCAGACCATCAAGAAAATTGCAGATTTTTGGTGTTGCATAATTTGCATGATACCATTGTTCTGGGGTTTCCCTGGTTGCAAATTCATAATCCAGTTTTGGATTGGAAATCTGTGTCTGTGGTGAGTTGGGGTTGTCGGTGTGCCCTTAGTGAGGCTCCGGTTTTTTCCACCTCTCCTCAGTCGCATGATGTTCCTGACTATTTGGCGGATTTTTATGATGTATTTAGTGACAATGAGTCTGCATCTTTGCCTCCTCATAGGAGTTATGACTGTGCAATTGAACTGAGCCCGGGGTGTAAATTTCCCAAGGGTCGGCTCTTCAATTTATCTGTACCCGAGCACAAGTCTATGCGATCCTATATTAAGGAGGCGTTGGAGAAGGGTCATATTAGACCATCCTCTTCACCATTAGGTGCTGGGTTTTTTTTCGTGGCCAAAAAGGATGGTTCATTAAGGCCTTGTATTGATTATCATGCCCTCAACAAAATTACTATTAAATATCAGTATCCGTTACCCCTGATTTCGGATCTATTCTCCAGAGTTAAAGGAGCTTGCTGGTTTACCAAGCTTGACCTCAGGGGGGCGTATAATCTTATCCGCATTAAGCATTGGGATGAATGGAAGACGGCGTTTAATACTCCGGAGGGACATTTTGAGTACCTGGTGATGCCTTTTGGGCTCACTAATGCCCCTTCTGTCTTCCAGTGCTTCATGAACGATATTTTCCGAGACTTTGTGGATAAATTTTTGATTATCTATCTGGATGATATTTTGATCTTCTCCAAGGATTGGGATTCTCATGTGGAACATGTTCGGACTGTGTTCCAGATCTTGAGGGAGAATTCCCTGTATGTCAAAGGATCGAAATGCCTTTTTGGGGTACAGAGGATTTCTTTTTTGGGATTTTTTTGTCTCCGTCAACTATTGAAATGGACCCGGCCAAGGTACAGGCCATTTATGTTTGGGCTCAGCCCACTTCTTTGAAGGCCCTCCAGAAGTTTTTGGGTTTTGCTAATTTTTATCGGAAATTTATAGCAAAATTTTCTAGTATTGCCAAGCAATTGACTGATCTGACTAAGAAGGGTGCTGATGTGTTGAATTGGTCTCCAGAGGCTGTTTCTTCCTTTCAGGAGCTGAAGCGAAGATTCACTTCTGCCCCGGTTTTGCGGCAACCTGATGTCTCACTCCCGTTCCAGTAGAGGTGGACGCTTCTGAGATTGGTGCAGGAGCTGTTTTGTCCCAAAAGGATCCTGTAACATCTAAAATGAATCCCTGTGCTTTCTTTTCCCGAAAGTTCTCTCCATCTGAACGTAACTATGATGTGGGGAATCGGGAACTGTCAGCCATGAAATTGGCATTTGAGGAGTGGAGACATTATTTGGAGGGAGCTAAACATCAAGTCGTGGTCCTCACTGACCACAAGAATTTGATTTACCTTGAGTCGGCCAAACGCTTGAACCCTAGACAGGCTAGGTGGGCCTTGTTTTTTACACGTTTTGATTTTGTGGTCTCTTTTCTTCCTGGCACTAAGAATGTCAAGGCTGACGCTCTCTCTAGGAGCTTCTTTGCTGATTCTCCTGTGGTGACCAAGCCTGCTACCATCTTAGGCGAAGAGGTAGTTCTTTCTGCCATCTTGCCCGATTTGAGACGTGCTCTGGAAGAGTTCCAGGAGGACAAACCTGAGCGTTGTCCCAGTGGAAAGTTGTATGTTCCTGACCAGTGGAAGAAGAGAGTGATGTCTGAAGTTCATTGCTCTGCATTGGCTGGTCATCCAGGTATTTTTGGTACTAGAGATCTGGTGAGTCGGTCTTTTTGGTGGCCCGCCATGTCTCGTGATGTCAGGAATTTTGTGCAGTCCTGTGGGACTTGCTCCCGGTCTAAACCTTGTTCTCGCTCTAGTGGGTTGTTGATGCCTTTGCCGGTCCCCAGGAGGCCATGGACCCATATTTCAATGGATTTCATCTCTGATATGCCTGTCTCTCAGAGAATGACTGTTATTTGGGTGATTTGTGATAGGTTCTCTAAGATGGTTCATCTTGTACCACTCCCTAAGTTGCCATCTTCCTCTGAGTTGGTGCCCCTGTTTTTGCAACAGGTGGTTCGCTTGCACGGGATTCCTGAGAACATTGTATCTGACAGAGGAGTTCAGTTTGTGTCTAGATTTTGGAGGACTTTCTGTTCCAAGCTGGGAATTCAGTTGTCCTTCCTTTTCACCCTCAGACCAATGGGCAGACGGAGAGAACAAACCAGACCTTGGAGTCGTATTTGAGATGTTTTATTTCCGCTAATCAGGATGATTGGGTTTCATTTTTGCCCTTGGCCGAATTTGCTTTAAATAATAGAGCTAGTTTTGCCACTTTGATGTCACCTTTTTTTTGTAACTTTGGGTTTCATCCTCGATTTTCTTCAGGGCAGGTGGAGCCTTCTGCCTGCCCAGGTGTTGACACTGTGGTGGAGAGAATGCACCAGATCTGGGACCAAGTGGTGGATAAGTTATCTCTCACCCAGGAAAAGGCCCAGCGGTTTTCCAACCGACATAGGACCATTGGTCCCCAGTTTAAGGTTGGTGATATGGTTTGGTTATCATCAAAAAACATTGCTATGAAGGTGGCTTCTCCTAAGCTTAACCCTAGATTTATTGGACCTTACAAGATTTTGGAGATTATTAATCCGGTCTCTTTTCGATTGGCTCTTCCTATCACATTTAAAATCCATAATGTGTTTCATAAGTCCTTGTTGAAGAGGTTTGTTGAACCAGTAGTTCCTGGGGTGGCACCTCCGGACCCTGTATTGGTTGAAGGTAACATGGAATATGAGGTAGAGAAGATACTGGATTCCCGTCTGGCTAGACAGAGACTCCAGTATTTGGTTAAGTGGAAGGGTTATGGTCAGGAGGATAATTCCTGGGTCTCTGCCTCTTATATTCATGCCAAAAGATTGGTGCGTGTCTTTCATCGGGCTCACCCTGATCGCCCTGGTGGCATGGATGAGGGTTCGGTGACCCCTCCTCAAGGGGGAGGTACTGTTGTGAGTTAATTTTCCCCTTCACCATTGAGGTCTGATGAACTCCCTCTTCTGGTGAAGGAAGGTAGTGAGGCTCATTACCAAGCACCTGGGCAGGATGATGATGACTGGGTGATGGGAATTACTGACTGGATATAAGGCAGCCGACGCCCTTCTGCCTTGCTGGAGATCTCTCTGAGGGATTCTAGGAGACCAGTCTGATTCCTGCTCCTCAAAAGCTAAGTTTTCTGCTCTGCTTTTTGCATTTGTGTTTTGGTTTTGTTTTGCCTTGTTTTTCTGGATTTCTGCCATTCCCTGCTGGGGTGAGCTGAATTCCTTTTTGCTCTGTCTTCAGAAAATACCTGAGTACTGATATAGTCTTTTTGAAGCCTAGCGTCTTCAGGGCTTTTTTCCCTATCAGCTGTTGGCTCTTGTTTTGATAGGGTTATGGCGGATTACAGACAGCAGCTTTTCTATCCTGTCCTATTTAGTTAGCTTGGGCACCATCATTTGCTCAGCCTATCTTTCTATCTGTGTGAGTGTTTTTTCATCTTGCTTCACCGTCATTATATGTTGGGGGCTGCCTATTGCTTTGGGGTCTGCTCTGGGGCAGTTTACATTTCCCTTTCTGTCTTTAGGCTATGTAGTTCTCTGGCTGTGATCGAGGGGTCTAGGGCACCGTAGGAACCCCCCACGGCTACTGCTAGTTGTTGTTGATAGGTTCAGGGGTCTGCAATCCAATAGCTGCCAACTTCTCTGGTTTTCTGGACTTAGCTAGTATTTCTGTTTTTGCCTCCTACGGTGACTCATTCATAACAGGGGTCACTTGTCAGGGGTTTCCACTGTTTAGGCACATCAGGGGCTCTGCAAACGTAACATGACACCTGCAGACCATTCCATCAAGTCGACATTTCAAAACGTCACTACTTCCCTTCCGAGCCCCGACGTGTGCCCAAACAGTGGTTCCCCCACATATGGGGTACCAGCGTACTCAGGACAAACTGTACAACATCTTTTGGGGTCCAATCTCTCCAGTTACCCTTGTGAAAATAAAAAATTGTGGGCTAAAAAATCATTTTTTGAGAAAAAAAAATATTTTTTATTTTCACGCCTTTGCGTTATAAACTTCTGTGAAGAACTTGGGGGTTCAAAGTGCTCACCACACATCTAGATAAGTTCCTTGGGTGGTCTAGTTTTCAAAATGGGGTCACTAGTCAGGGGTTTCCACTGTTTAGGCGCATCAGGGGCTCTGCAAACGTAACATGATGCCCGCAGACCATTCCATCAAGTCGACATTTCAAAACGTCACTACTTCCCTTCCGAGCCCCGACGTGTGCCCAAACAGTGGTTCTCCCCCACATATGGGGTACAAGCATACTCAGGACAAACTGTACAACAACTTTTGGGGTCCAATCTCTCCTGTTACCCTTGTGAAAATAAAAAATTGTGGGCTAAAAAATCATTTTTTGAGGAAAAAAAATATTTCTATTTTCACAGCTCTGCATTATAAACTTCTGTGAAGCACCTGAGGGTTCAAAGTGCTCACTATCCATCTAGATAAGTTCCTTGGGGGGTCTAGTTTCCAAAATGGGGGAATTTGTGTGGGAGCTCCAAATTTTAGGCACGCAGGGGCTCTCCAAACACGAAATGGTGTCCACTAATGATGGAGCTAATTTTTCATTCAAAAAGTCAAATGGCGATCCTTCCCTTCTGAGCCCTACCGTGCGCCCAAACAGTGGTTTACCCCCACATATGGGGTACCAGCGTACTCAGGACAAACTGGACAATAACTTTTGGGGTCCAATTTCTCCTGTTAGCCTTGTGAAAACAAAAAATAGTGGGCTAAAAAATCATTTTTGAGGAAAAAAAATATTTTTGTATTTTCTCTGCTCTGCGTTATAATCTTCTGTGAAGCACTTGGGGATTCAAAGTGCTCACTACACATCTAGATAAGTTCCTTCGGGGGTCTAGTTTCCAAAATGGGGTCACTTGTGGGGGAGCTCCAATGTTTAGGCACACAGGGGCTCTCCAAACGCGACATGGTGTCCGCTAACGATTGGAGCTAATTTTTCATTAAAAAGTCAAATGGCACTCCTTCCCTTCCGGGCCCTGCCGTGTGCCCAAACAGTGGTTTGTGACCACATATGAGGTATAAGTGTACTCAGGAGAAATTTCCCAACAAATTTTAGGATCCATTTTACCCTGTTGCCCATGTGAAAATGAAAAACCTGAGGCTAAAAGAAAATTTTTGTGAAAAAAAGTACTTTTTTATTTCTACGGATCAATTTGTGAAGCACCTGGGGGTTCAAAGTGCTCATTATGCATCTACATAAGTTCCTTGGAGGGTCTAGTTTCCAAAATGGGGTCACTTGTGGGGGCGCTCCAATGTTTAGGCACACAGGGACTCTCCAAACGCAACATGGCAATGCTAAATATTCCAGCATATTTTCCATTCAAAAAGTCAAATGGCGCTCCTTCCCTTCTGAGCCCTGCCGTGCGCCCAAACAGTGGTTTATGACCACATATGAGATATCGGTGTACTCAGGAGAAATTTCCCAACAAATTTTAGGATCCATTTTACCCTGTTGCCCATGTGAAAATGAAAAACCCTTCAGCTAAAAGAAAATTTTTGTGAAAAAAAAGTACTTTTTTTTTCTTCGGATCAATTTGTGAAGCACCTGGGAGTTCAAAGTGCTAATTATGCATCTAGATAAGTTCCTTGGAGGGTCTAGTTTCCAAAATGGGGTCACTTGTGGGTGAGCTCCAATGTTTAGGCACACAGGGACTTTCCAAACGCGATATGGTAACCGATAAATATTCCAGCATATTTTCCACTCAAAAAGTCAAATGGCGCTCCTTCCCTTCTGAGCCCTGCCGTGCACCCAAACAGTGGTTTATGACCACATATGAGGTATCAGGGTACTCAGAAGAAATTCCCCAACAAATTTTAGGATCCATTTTATCCTGTTACCCATGTGAAAATGAAAAAAATGATGCTAAAAGAAAGTTTTTGTTGGAAAAATTAAAATGTCCATTTTTTCCTTCCATGTTGCTTTAGTCCCTGTGAAGCACCTGAAGGGTTAATAATCTCCTTGAATGGAGTTTTGAGTAGCTTGAGGGGTTCAGTTTTTAGAATGGTGTCACTTTTAGGTATTTTCTGCCATATAGACACCTCAAAGTGACTTCAAATGTGAGGTGGTCCCTAAAAAAAAATGGTTTTGTAAATTTCGTTGTAAAAATGAGAAATCGCTGGTCAACTTTTAACCCTTATAACTTCCTAACAATAAAAAATTTTGTTTCCAAAATTGTGCTGATGTAAAGTAGACATGTGGGAAATGTTATTTATTAACTATTTTGTGTCATATAACTCTCTGGTTTAACAGAATAAAAATTCAAAATTTGAAAATTGTGAAATTTTCAACATTTTCGCCAAATTTCCATTTTTTTCACAAATAAACGCAAAAATTATCAACCTCAATTTACCACTAACATGAAGCCCAATATGTCACGAAAAAACAATTCATTATTTGAATGAAGCCACCAGACAACTTTCAGAGGTTAATACTTACATGAAGCTTAAAAATGATCCCAGAGGAAAATTTAAAAATGATCTTCGTTCTTTTCTCAGGAGATATGTTGAATTAGGGGTCATCCCCAAGAAATTAGCAGAACGCTTGCTACCGGAGTTCCCCAAAAAACCCTATTGTACTGTATTCGTAAAATACATAAGTCTATGTCTTGCCCTCCCAGACGACCCATTGTGTCCGGGATAGGGTCTCTTACTGAACCTCTCTCCCAGTATATGGATTGGCTGCTTCATCCTCTTCTTGGCGACATCTCCTCCTATATAAAGGACACTAAGGATTTTTTGAAAGTTGTCAATGATTTTGAATAGCAGCCTGGTTTTTCTCTTGTGTCCATTGATATGGAAAGTCTGTAATAAGATTCCCCAGGATTTAGGGGTAGATGTGATAAGGGAAATTTTAGCCACAACGGACAAAGATGCTGCATTCATTGACTTTGTATGTGAGGGGATTTGTTTTGTTTTTAGACACAATGCATTTAAATTTCAGAATACTTGGTACTTACAGCAGTTTGGGACCGCGATGGGGACACCGGTGGCGTGCACTTTCGCCAATCTTTTTTTGGCTGTTTTTGAAAACAGGCATATCTATTCACTTTCAAACGTCTTTTTGAAGAAACACATCAAGATGTATATTAGATATGTGGACGATGTATTCATTGTGTGGGACGGCCCCCCAGATACATTTGACAATTTTGTGGATTATCTTAACAATTTAGGTGACATCAACATGTCATTTACTTCCAAATGGGGGCACCTCAATTGAATGTTTGGATTTTTTTTAGAAGTTAGAGAGGGTTCTCTCGTTACTTCAGTTTTTCGTAAACATCATCCACTAACGCCGTGTTTCACTATGACAGTTATCACCCTTTTTACATGAAAAATTCTTTACCG
Source organism: Dendrobates tinctorius (assembly GCF_039654945.1). Lineage (NCBI taxonomy): Eukaryota > Metazoa > Chordata > Amphibia > Anura > Dendrobatidae > Dendrobates > Dendrobates tinctorius. The sequence continues at coordinate 11,430,581 of NW_027361669.1, read as the reverse complement.
TACAGTCAGTTTCTTAGACTAAAACGTATAAATAATACTAAGAAAGGCTTTGTTGACCAATCACGAGAATTATATAGCAGATTTTTGAAGAGGGGGTACCCTGAAAACCTGCTAAAAAAACACAGACCAGGTTTAATCAGAACTCAAGTGGTGAGGCGAATAAAAGGGTTAATTGCAAGAAGAATGAAAAGGGGTTTGTTTTTTCGTTTGATTTTGGTCCTATGGATGGGGCAGTCAGGTCTGCAATCCGTAAAAATTGGCACATTTTAAGTCACGATACTGATTTATCAGAAGTGGTGGAGCGAGGACCCCTTTCTGCTTGTAGGAAAAGTGTCAGTTTAAAGGATATTCTTGTACATAATCGCATGGAAAATCCACATAGTAATTGGCTCAATTTGATGCCCCCGAAAGGTAATTATCGATGTGGGCAGTGCCCGTTTTGTTCTAATCATATTCTTGACCATTGTTTACGTATAGGATCGGTAAATCATTATGTCACTGATTTTATTTCATGCAAAACCACTCATGTTGTTTATGTTTTATTTTGTCCTTGTAAGTTTTTTTATATAGGGAAAACTATACGTCCTCTTTATGTTAGGTTTAGGGAGCACTTCAATTCTATTTTAACAGGCAAAGGGGTTCCTAGACTTATTAACCATATGAGAGAAGCACACGGTGGCAATCCCGATGCATTATCATTTGCTGGTATAGAAAGGGTTACTCTATCCTCACGGGGAGGTGATCTGAATAGGAACTTACTGAAACGAGAGGCCAGGTGGATTATGCAAACCCGTGCTAGAGAGCGCACGGGACTCAATTAGAGGATTGATATGTCTGTTTTTTTGTGATATGAAAAAAAATTTTTGTAAAAAAAACTTTGTAAAAATTTTTTTTTTGAAAAATCATTATTTTTTCGCCATTTTCTGGCTTGTGTTTTTTTCTCTTTCCTTTTGTATTTATGGTACTATTATATGTATTATATATTTATATTTTTGTTTTCACTTATGTGAACTATGTACATATATATTTTGTTGATTGCTCAGCAGGTGAGCGGCACCGGTGGGAGGGGTCCTGACTTCTGGTTGTGGGTATTTCCTCCTTGGCCGGCTGCAGCTCACCATAACCTGTGGAAGCAACTTTGCAGCGTGAAACGATCATCGTTGCTATCTCCTTTTTGCACCCGTTCTCCCGCTGATATGCTTTTATAATAAAGCCTTGACTACACTACCCGGTGAGTTCCGTTCTTTTCCACTATTTTTTGCTATATGAATTAGCTTATTTTCCCTGAATGTGCACCTAAGGGTAAAGCAGTTGTATTGCCGGCTGCGTCTCTTTTATACACGTATGTTGGTTCGGATGTGTGGACTATTGTGATGGTGCTCGCCTTCTATTTCTGGACTTTGTATCATTGTTATTAGTGATGAGCGAACGTGTTGGGATAAGGTGTTATCTGAGCATGCTCGGGTGCTATCCGAGTGTCTTTGGCGTGCTCAAAAAATATGGCTGTGTCTTGTCGCTGTTCGACAGGCACAACACATGCAGGGATTCCCTGTTTGTTAGTCAATCCCTGCATGCGGCTATCAAACATCCACAAGACATGCAGCCACGGGGACTCAAACATATTATTCGAGCATGCCTGAGACATTCGGTTAGCACCCGAGCATGCTCAGATAACACCTTATCCCAGCACGTTCCCTCGTCGCTAATTGTTGTACAAATTTGTGATTGAGGATGATGTCACATTTACATGTAGCTGAAACGTGGGGCCCTGGAGTTGATTTCTGGTGGGCCCTTAGCACCTCAATCCAAAACTGAACACAGATATTACTGACCTTCTCCATTCCAGTCAGTTTTTGCGCTTTGGCTGAGGTGGAGGGATCACAACTACAGCGCACATCACCTGCCATCTATCTGTTATCTATCTAACGATCTATCTATAATCTATTTAACTATCTATCTATCTATCCCTTATCTATCATCTATCTATTATCTATCTATTATCTATCTGTCGATCTATCTATCTCTATCTGTCTATACAGGCTCAATGTGAGCCGAAATGTCATCATGATGGGCTATTAAACTGAAGCACTTCTATTTTTTTCACTTTGAATGGTGTGCTGCCTCCATTTTTTAATATCTATCTATTATCTATCTATTTTCAATAAATTTACTATCTATTATCTATCTATTTATCTGTCTTTCTATTATCTATCTATCTATTAGCTATCTATTAGTCTGTCTATCTATCTATTATCTATCATCTATCTATCTATCATCTATCTAGCTAACTAGCTCATATCTACTTCATTACCAACCTGGGCAAAACTTGAATGGCCCCAATAAAAAAACTTCAACAGAATTTTGAACTATCACAAGGTTTTTATTTGTACTGAACTTCTCAGTTGTGAAAAAGGGACCTTCTAGGCGCTCCCAGTTTCCAGAGCTCGGGTGTGACTGCAAACTGCCCCATTATAGTTATGGCCCTGCCGCCACAAACACGCAATAACTTCCTTCTTTGACAGAATCACTGACTGAGTGGATCAGGGAAATGCTGTAGATATAGTATATCTTTACTTCAGCAAAGCATTTGACAAAGTATCTCACACAATCCTTATTGAAAAAATGACTAAGTATGGAATGGACAAGGCAACTGTAAGGTGGATTCATAACTGGCTTAGTGATCGGACCCAAAGAGTGGTCGTAAATGGCTGCACATCCAGTTGGAAGAATGTCTCAAGTGGGGTAACACAGGACTCTGTCGTGGGCCCTGTATTGTTCAACATCTTTATCAATGATTTAGATGAAGGGATTGAGGGTAAACTGATTACATTTGCTGATGACACAAAGCTAGGAAGCATAGCCAATACTAGAGAAGAGAGAGAGAGGATTCAAAAAGATATAAATAAACTGGAGAAGTGGGCAGCAACTAACAGAATTGATTTTAACAGGGAAAAATTTAACGTACTACATCTGGGCAATAAAAATAAAAAAAGCATATACAGAATGCGAGGAATAGGGTTAAATAACAGTACATGTGAAAAAGACTGAACATGAGTCAACAGTGTGATACAGCAGCAAAAAAGGCAAATGCAATTCTAGGATGTATTAACAGAAGCATACAGTCTAGATCACGTGAAGTCTTTATCCCCCTCTACTCCTCCTTGGTCAGACCTCATCTGGAATACTGTGTCCAGTTTTGGGCGCCACATTTTAAAAAAGACATCAACAAACTGGAGCAAGTTCAGAGAAGACTGACCAGAATGGTGACCGGTCTGCAAACCATGTCCTATGAGAAACAGTTACAGGATTTAGGAATGTTTAGCTTGCAAAAGAGAAGACTGAGAGGATGCTTAATAGCTGTCTACAAATATCTCAGGTATCAGCGTACTCAGGACAAATTGCACAATAACTTTTGAAGTCCAATTTCTCCTGTTACCCTTGGTAAAAAAAAATTGGACCTGAAGTAATTTTTTTTGTGAAAAAAAGTTAAATATTCTTTTTTTTTTAAACATTCAAAAAATTCCTGTGAAGCACCTGAAGGGTTAATAAACTTCTTAAATATGGTTCTGAGCACCTTGAGGGGTGCAGTTTTTAGAATGGTGTCACTTTTCAGTATTTTTTATCATATAGACCCCTTAAAGTGACTCCAAATGTGATGTGGTCCCTAAAAAAATGGTGTTGTAAAAATGAGAAATCGCTGGTCAAATTTTAACCCTTATAACATCCTAAAAAAACCCATTTTGCTCCAAAATTGTGCTGATGTAAAGTAAACATGTGGAAAATGTTATTTATTAAGTTATTTGTGTGCCGTATCTCTGTGATTTAAGGGCATAAAAATTCAAAGTTGGAAAATTACTAAATTTTCAAAATTTTTACCAAATTTCTGTAATTTTCACAAATAAACGCAAGCTACATGAATGAAATTTTACCACTAACATTAAGCACAACATGTCACGAGAAAGCAATGTCAGAATCACCAGGATCCTTGGAAGCATTCCAGAGTTATGACCTCATAAAGGGACAGTGGTCAGAATTGTAAAAATTGGCCCGGTCATTAACGTGCAAACCACCCTTGGGAGTAAAGGGGTTAAGAGACACACATAATATAAATGAATGAAGCTGCTTGATCTTTAGTGGTTACAAGTATCTGACATCACTCGTGTTCCGCTCCTCTGTGATGTCACTCGTGTTCCGCTCCTCTGTGATGTCACACTTAGATCACCATTGTGACCTCACGGACTGAGGGGTTATACGGAGTGACACTGCAGGAAGAGGCTTTGTCTGGAAAGACTCACTGTGTGTTACACAACTAGCGATATTCCTCCGGGATAAACTGCTGTTTTGATTTCTTCTGATCGTGACTGAGCTATTAAGATCTGTACAAGGCGCTCCTATCAACATCCGCCGCCAGCATTTTGGGCTTTGGCCCCTGGAGGTAAGTGTTTTCCCAGAAATTTATCCAATATGGGGTTATTGTTAGTAAGTCTCATGGTACATTTCTTGGAGGATTCTTCATGTGTCACTTGTAATTCCAGGAGCCTTCTCCCATCATGTATTCCCTATTCCAGGCTCAAACAAATTGTAAGCTTGAATGGAGATCCCCTGTAAGCGAAAAAGAAGTCACGTGTATCTCTGATCTTCAAATGTATGACTTCATCAATACTTTAGGGGAAAATAATTACAAATTTATATTAATGTCATGATCCAGGTCGGGGTGTGATTCTTGCTTTTCTTTCCCTGGTCTGGTCATGGAGGGGTTAACTTTTCCTGCCTCTTTTTGGTTCTTGGGTGGCTATGTATTGGTGCAGTTTTTGGTAGCCTTTGTCAGTGATAGCTCTGGCCCTTGGTTTGTGCAACTGATCTGTATACCCTATCTGTATACAGTAAGTGCAAAACTTTTTTCCTATGACAGCTCCCCCTGGTGGAGGTGCTCCGTAGTTGCATTACAGGTAATTGGGGAATTTATCCAACTTGTTGGTATTTACTATTTTCCTGATCTGTTCAGTCTTAGAGTTCAGACCCCCATACACATGAGACTAGTGACAGACCAATTCCCCAATATCAGCAGCTCTGCCCACAGTCCAAGTGTTGATCCTTTTGTTCCCAGCTAAATAAGCCACCACCAGAGGAATCTACCAGCGGCTTTCTTACATAGAACACAGGTGCGATCGGCAGAGCTAGCGCTCCTGTGCATGGAGGAGTCAGGAGAAATATCTGCCGGCTGAACAGATCAGCTGAACCATGGGCCGACAGCTAGGTGTTGTGTATGTGTCCCCTTACTCATAGGAATGATCCTAGGTCTGGTTACATAAATGAGGTGCAAAATATAATGTCTATATTAGTAGCTCCAAATATCTGACGTCTATTCTTTTCTTCCAATAGAATTCTTCATTATGGTTATTCTACATCCTGCCATCTACTTCTTCCTTGGATTCTTCTCCGGTGTCGCCTGTGCCATCATCTGTGGGTAAGTCTTATACTGATTTATGGGCTACACGGGAGTCTATAGAAGAAACATCCCATCTTCAGGTCATCACACGGATTCAGGAAAGGGAATCATCTAGAGAAGATGTTTCGTGGGTCATAAACTGGCTCTGACCGGTCCGAGCACTATGGACTTTTCTGTATAATTGAAAAAAATGCTGATTGTCATAGATCACAAAAATGACTGCAGATCGGGAGAGACAAAATAGATGGCGAAAAAGAAATGTCTTCATAACATTCTGCAGAACACAGATAGACTTCACTTTACAATTTGCTACATGACTTCTGTTTTATCATTTTATAGACTTCTGATAAAGAAATGCTGGAGAAAAGATACAGAGAATAGGGCTGATCCTGACGGTATGTACAGCCTAACTAATCTGACACTAACGCATTTTGCAGCATTTTTTATGCTTTTTTTGTGTGTTTCTGGCAGCGGTTTTGGCGTGCTCGATTTATCTCTTGTGCATGCTGATAAAGTTTAGTGTTAAAAAAAATCCTATTCCATAGAATCTGGTTTTAGCACAAAAAAATACAGCAAAACACGATACTTGCATTTTTGGTGCGGATTTTCTGGGGTTTTTCACCATCCATTGAAGTCAATGGATGAAAAAACACTAAAAGAAGTGACGTGCTGTACGTCCAAAGAAACATGCAAAGCACAAAATACCGATGACTAAAAAGCAATGTGTGCGCAGGAGATTTCTGAAATCTCATATGTTTTGCTGGTAATGTAAACCGCAACTGAAAATTAGCATGAAAAACACAAGAGCAACATTTTACACTAAACATAATCTCTTAATAGATCTTGACAGTGAATTTACTGTAGACAAAAAGGAAACAATCTAGAAGAAACATAGAATATTTTTCTTTTGAAATGCTGATTTCAATGTTTTGTGTCACAGGAAAACAGGAGAACTCATCTGACCCTGGTTATATGCTCTACACTATAGATTCAGATGAGGATGTGATCATCTTTGACAGTAAGTTCTCAGGCTTTTCATACTTTACAAATTAGCCGTTATAAAACCTGTAAAATGTTGATATTCTTTAACAAACATAGAAGCTTTTATTTTAATAATGTTAATTTGAATGTTACACCTTACAGGAGAACATTTCGATAATATAAAGATTGTAAATGAAGAAGCTGCTCATGGACCCAGTGCCGAAAACACCGACATCTCTACATCTGGCCCCGATCATGTAACCATCTACATGCCAGATTAGACTGTGGTCACCGCCTCGGACAGTAAGTTCCTTTTTTCTTCATGTTGATAAGAAGAATGCTTACTACCATAAAAATAATCTGTTCTAATCTCCATAACTTGCATAAATTAAAAATCTGCCATCCTAAGCAATATATTATTGAACTGCAGTTCAAGCAATTTCTTAAAATTTCCTGGCCCTCAATCTCAGACCGACAGAGTAGAATCAATGGCCATTAATGAACAACTCATTAATTATACACTATCATTTACAAAACAAGAGGGCAGAGGACTTATTCCACCTCCTCCTCTGTCTCCTCCTTTGTCTACTCCTCCACTTCCTCAAAATTTTGAGAAACATCTTGTCCTGGACAAAGACAGAGAGAAATATTAAGTCGTCATGAAGTTTGTTTTTCAGGAACTTCTGGCTTATGCCAAAAAAACCAAATGTAAGGCTTTAGAGCTTCATAAATATGTTTTATGATCTATGTTATGTATTAGTATTAACAGGCAATAGGCTAAATAATTAGGAATTGGGCACTAATGGCCTAAATATCGATGCGTTACTTTTCTTTATGCAAGCTAAATCATCAGTCTGTGAGCCAAAATTGGCTGCACTACAGGAGAATGGGAGTTGTCATTCTCAAATCACAAATACAATAAAGAATTATATAAATCATCTTTAATAAATCACAATACATAACAATATTTGATGAGTATATAACTATTGGATGAGCATATAACTACAAATAGAAAAACTACAGTCGGTGGTCATGGCAAAAACAAGCAGATGAATATTTAATCACGATCACATTTTATACATAGCAATACTGACTTAAAGTGCAAATGTAAAAAATCAAAAGAGCTGATGGCAGAGTAAAAAGTGTTCTATATCCAATGTACTACCAGATGCCATAAGCAAATACTTGTACAAATGCTAAGCCTTAGTAACACAGAAAACCAATAATAAAAACTAAAGTCAGTACTAAGTACAATTAAGCATGCTATAGTACCAAAACTGCCACTCCACCACTTAACCCTGACACTTGTTTCACCGTCAATCACAGCTTTTTCATGGGGATATAGGAAAAAGGTGCAGTGCTGTATATATACCATGAGGGAGGGATTGCTAGTAAGCTGTAATCTAAACATAGAAGATCCTAAAATAATAGGCAGGGTGCTATTCATATCACAGCACTGATAGGATGTAGAACATGCCTGAACATAGACATTAAATAATACCCATTATGTATTACATAGTACAGTATTATAACCTATAGATAAAGGATGACATGTAAATGTCTTCTGTTGCTCCTCCCATTATAATCTGTCTGCTTGTACATATATTAATCTTTACTGTTTTACTAATTTTGTGACATTTATTTTGCAGGTGAGGCAGAGCAGGGTCTCGCTGTGAACCCACAATGAACATGGGATCCAGCTGGAGACGACAACTTTACATCAGCAAAAAGAGGCAGATTCCAGGCTTGGTCTCTGGTCTCCACCACTGGATATGACATTACTGGACTTTCTGCATCTAGATGCACTCACTGAACAAGTGGGTGTCCTACTGCACTACAAGGCAGATTCCGGGCTCAGTCTCTGTTCTCCACCATTGGATATGACTTACTGGATTTTCTGCAGCTAGATGCACTCACTGAACAAGTGGGTGTCCTACTGCCCCACGAGGCAGATTCCGGGCTCGGTCTCTGTTCTCCACCATTGGATATGACATTACTGGACCTTCTGCAGCTAGACGCACTCAATGAACAAGTGGGTGTCCTACTGCACAACGAGGCAGATTCCGGGCTCGGTCTCTGTTCTCCACCATTGGATATGACATTACTGGACTTTCTGCAGCTAGATGCACTCACTGAACAAGTGGGTGTCCTACTGCACATCGAGGCAGATTCCGGGCTCGGTCTCTGTTCTCATCAATGAACATCTACAGCTTAAGGGAAGTGCAGCCTTTCAGCCATGGTGCCCAAGAGGTTTCCTCCACTGAAGGTTTTTCCTCTCCTGAGTGCTGAAGGTCAAAAGCGGGACTAACTCCTAGCCGCGGTCTACGGACCAAACATTGGGCATGGGCAGGGCCTTGGGGGCAGATCCCAAGTGCGCTCAACCATGTGAAATAGCCTACGCTCAGGAACACTGAGGGATAGCGCTATCAGATAGCTCTACCCATTCATTTCCTTTAGGAATAGAACTATGGGATAGCTCTACCCATTTACTTTCTTCATGGATAGTGCTATCGGATAGCTCTACCCGAACAGTATTAACGACAGAGCTTTTTCATAGACAAGGTAGGAGTGGCAAGAGAGGTACACCAGGTATTTATGTTTGCTGTCAGTCTGCATATATGCCAGTCTGGTGCATGGTTATACCCCATTGCGAGGTCAGTCTGGTGTGTGATGCAAATTGAGTCTTCAGAGAGGAGGAGGGCTTAAACTTTAGCACCACCTATTGGAAGCAGCAATCCTAAAAGTCAATATCGACCCTTTAATGAGTCTTGTCACATGACTTAGGACAAAAAACAATCCGGAATCTCTATTTGCAGACACATGTTTTGGTGTGTTGCCCCTCGTCAGTGCAAAGTATGAGATCTGATTTGGTTAAGTAGGAGGTTTAAGACTGGAATAGCTGCTAGTCCTGGCTCGTCGTTCTCCACAAGTAATGTTATCACTTAGATCCCAGTCCTAAGCCTCTCATCTAGTCAAGTCTGCAAGATTTTTTGTAAATTCCTAAAAGAAACGTTGTAGTAAGTTTGCAAGGGACAGAGGAGCTTCCTGCAAATCTGATTTTGGGTAATCAAATAGCCAATAACAGTTGAGTAATTTAGATTTTAAGTGTTGGACACCAACTGTCCTGTAGATGGGTCATAAATTTTGGAAGTCTGGACAACCCCTTTAAGTTCAGTGTATACACATTATACAGCATGCTCCCTCTAGTGGCAACTACAGGCATCAACTTTTTTTCTTTAAGGGAATCCGTCCCCAGATTTTTGCTACCCCATATGAGCAGCATGATGTAAAGTCAGAGTCTGATTCTAGCGATGTATCACTTACTGGGCTACTCGCTGCAGTTTTGATATCATTACTGCTTTATCTGCTGCAGATCTAGCAGTTCTCTGAATGCTGAGATTTCTTGATATTTCTAAGCTATGAGTGCAATATGACAAGGTAAAATCAAAGTAGATCTGTCGCCAGATTTCACAATACATACTGCATACAATATTAAAAAGATCTATTGGACCTGATAGATCTAGCAGGCTAAAGGACCAGGTCCTTCTGCCCTCTGGGATTTAGCCTGCTCTCTGTGAGAAAGCTAAATTCCAGTCGCCTAAAGGACCAGGTCCTTCTACCAACTTGGATTTAACCTGCTCTCTGTGAGAAAGCTAAATCCCAGTTGGCTAAAGGTCCAGGTCCCTGTGAGTGTTTTAATACTAGATCTAGCAGACTATAGGACCAGGTCCTTCTGCCAACTTGGATTTAGCCTGCTCTCTGTGAGAAAGATAAATCTCAGTCGCCTAAAGGACCAGGTCCATCTGCCAACTTGGATTTAGCCTGCTCTCTGTGAGAAAGCTACATCCCAGTTGGCTAAAGGACCAGGTGCCTGTGAGTGTTTTAATACTAGATCTAGCAGGCTGAAGGACCAGGTCGTTCTGCCCACTGGGATTTAGCCTGCTCTCTGTGAGAAAGATAAATCCCAGTTGGCTAAAGGACCAGGTCCCTGTGAGTGTTTTAATGGCAGAGAAGCCATTGGGGGCTCTCACACATCGGGGACGGGTACTTATTTTACCTCCATGCCTCATATACAGTTGTGGCCAAAAGTATTGACACCCCTGCAATTCTGTCAGATAATACTCAGTTTCTTCCTGAAAATGATTGCAAACACAAATTCTTTGGTATTATTATCTTTATTTAATTTGTCTTAAATGAAAAAGCACAAAAGAGAATGAAGCAAAAAGCAAAACTTTGATCATTTCACACAAAACTCCAAAAATGGGCCAGACAAAATATTGGCACCCTCAGCCTAATACTTGGTTGCACAACCTTTAGCCAAAATAACTGCGACCAACTGCTTCCGGTAATCATCAATGAGTTTCTTACAATGCTCTGCTGGAATTTTAGACCAATCTTCTTTTGCAAACTGCTCCAGGTCCCATGATATTGGTTTTTGAAGTGTATTTTGGGTCATTGTCCTGCTGGAAGACTCATCACCTCTGAGGGAGACCCAGCTTTCTCACACTGGGCCATACATTATGCTGCAAAATTTGTTGGCAGTCTTCAGACTTCATAATGCCATGCACACGGTCAAGCAGTCCAGTGCCAAAGGCAGCAAAGCAACCTCAAAACATCAGGGAACCTCCGCCATGTTTGACTGTAGGGACCGTGTTCTTTTCTTTGAAAGCCTCTTTTTTTCTCTTGTAAACTCCATGTTGGTTCCTTTGCCCAAAAAGCTCTACTTTTGTCTCATCTGACCAGAGAACATTCTTCCAAAACGTTTTAGGCTTTTTCAGGTAAGTTTTGGCAAACTCCAGCCTGGCTTTTTTATGTCTCGGGACAAGAAGTGGGGTCTTCCTGGGTCTCCTACCATAGAGTCCCTTTTCATTCAGACGCCGACGGATAGTACAGGTTGACACTGTTGTACCCTCAGACTGCAGGGCAGCTTGAACTTGTTTGGATGTTAGTCGAGGTTCTTTATCCAACATCCGCACAATCTTGCGTTGAAATCTCTTGTTAATTTTTCTTTTCCGTCCACATTTAGGGAGGTTAGCCACAGTGCCAAGGGCTTTAAACTTCTTGATGACACTGCGCACGGAAGACACAGGAACATTCTGGTCTTTGGAGATGGACTTGTAGCCTTGAGATTGCTCATGCTTCCTCACAATTTGGTTTCTCAAGTCCTCAGACAGTTCTTTGGTCTTCTTTCTTTTCTCCATGCTCAATGTGGTACACACAAGGACACAGGACAGAGGTTGAGTCAACTTTAATCCATGTCAACTGGCTGCAAGTGTGATTTAGTTATTGCCAACACCTGTTAGGTTCCACAGGTAAGTTACAGGAGCTGTTAATTACACAAATTAGAGAAGCATCACATGATTTTTCGAACAGTGCCAATACTTTTGTCCACCCTCTTTTTTATGTTTGGTGTGGAATTATATCCAATTTGGCTTTAGGACAATTCTTTTCGTGTTTTTTCATTTAAGACAAATTAAATGAAGATAATAATACCAAAGAATTTGTGTTTGCAATCATCTTCAGGAAGAAACTGAGTATTATCTGACAGAATTGCAGGGGTGTCAATATTTTTGGCCACAAATGTAGCTGCACCCTCTGCCTGTTCAGTTTTCGCTGTTTGCTGGTACAGGCTGGATTTCACTTCTTTTCAGAGGTGAAGACAGAAATTGTACAATGGATTTAAGAATGTTTTGTGTTATGAATGAGTCACCGGAGGAGGAGAAAACAAAAATACAAGCTAAGTCCAGAAAACCAGAGAGGTTGGTAGCTATCGGATTGCAGACCCCTGATCCTATACACCACAACTAACAGTAGCCGTGGGGGGTTCCTACGGTGCCCTAGATCCCTCGTCACAGCCGGAGAACTACATAAGCCTATAGAAGGAAAGGGGAAATCTAAACTGCCCCAGAGCAGACCCCAAAGCAATAGACAGCCCCCAACATGTATTGTCGGTGAAAAACAGATGAAAACACAAATACAGACAGAAAGACAGGCTGTGCAAACGATGGGGCCCAACTAACTAGATAGGACAGGACAGAAAAGATGCTGGCTGCAATCCGCAAAAAACCCTACCAAAAATGTCCCAACCGTCTGATAGGGAAAAAGGCCCTGAAGTCGCTAGACTTCAAAATCACTATATCAGCACTCAGGTATATTCTGAAAACAGAGCAAAGAGATCAACTGATCAGGGACAAAAATGGAATTCAGCCAGTCCCAACCAGGACTGGCTGAACACAAACACCAAGCAAACCAGACAAAATCTCATGGAACAACAGCAGGGCAAAAACTTAGCTTTTAGTAGACAGGAACCAAGCTGGATGCAAGAGCTCAGAGCAGAAAGGATCACCAGCAGCCCTGCAAGGCGTCGGCTGCCTTATATCCACTCAGAAATTCCAGATGTCCAATCACACTCTGCCTGTTCAGATGACAGGTTCTTCCCATCCCAATCAATTTCACAACCTCTCTTCACCAGCAGAGGGAGTTCATCAGACATCAAAGGTGAAGGGGAGAATGAACTCACAACAGTACCTCCCCCTTGAGGAGGGGTCACCGAACCCTCATCCACGCCACCAGGGCGATCAGGATGGGCCCGATGAAAAGCACGAACCAATCTTTCGGCATGAATATCGGATGCAGGGACCCAAGAATTATCCTCCTGGCCATAACCCTTCCATTTAACCAAATACTGGAGTCTCCGTCTAGCCAGACTAGAATCCAGTATCTTCTCAACCTCATATTCCACATTACCTTCAACCAATACAGGGTCAGGAGGTGCCACCACAGGAACTACTGGCTCAACAAACCTCTTTAACAGAGACTTATGAAACACATTATGGATCTTGAATGTAACAGGAAGAGCCAATCGAAAAGAGACTGGATTAAGAATCTCCAAAATCTTGTAAGGTCCAATAAATCTAGGATTAAACTTTGGAGAAGCCACCTTCATAGAGATATTCTTTGATGACAACCAAACCATATCACCTACCTTAAACCGGGGACCAATTGTCCTTTGCCGGTTGGAAAACCGCTGGGCCTTTTCCTGGGAGAGAGACAACTTATCCACCACTTGGTCCCAAATCTGGTGCATTCTCTCCACCACAGTGTCAACACCTGGGCAGGCAGAAGACTCCACCTGCCCTGAAGAGAATCGAGGATGAAACCCAAAGTTACAAAAAAAAGGTGACATCAAAGTGGCAGAACTAGCTCTATTATTTAAAGCAAATTCGGCCAAGGGCAAAAATGAAACCCAATCATCCTGATCAGCAGAAATAAAACATCTCAAATACGATTCCAAAGTCTGGTTTGTTCTCTCCATCTGCCCATTGGTCTGAGGGTGAAACGCAGAGGAGAAGGACAACTGAATTCCCAGCTTGGAACAGAAAGTCCTCCTAAATCTAGAAACAAACTGAACTCCTCTGTCAGATACAATGTTCTCAGGAATCCCGTGCAAGCGAACCACCTGTTGCAAAAACAAGGGCACCAACTCTGAGGAAGATGGCAACTTAGGGAGTGGTACAAGATGGACCATCTTAAAGAATCTATCACAAATCACCCAAATAACAGTCATTCTCTGAGAGACAGGCATATCAGAGATAAAATCCATTGAAATATGGGTTTATGGCCTCCTGGGCACCGGCCAAGGCATCAACAACCCACTAGAGCGAGAACAAGGTTTAGACTGGGAGCAAGTCCCACAGGACTGCACAAAATTCCTGACATCACGAGACAAGACGGGTCACCAAAAAGACCGACTCACCAAATCTCTAGTAGCAAAAATACCTGGATGACCAGCCAATGCGGAGCAATGAACCTCAGACATCACTCTCTTCCTCCACTGGTCAGGAACATACAATTTTCCAATGGGACAACGCTCAGGTTTGTCCTCCTGAAACTCTTCCAGAACACGTCTCAAATCGGGTGAGATGGCAGAAAGAACTACCCCCTCACCTAAGATGGTAGCAGGCTTGGTCACAATAGGAGAATCAGCAAAGAAACTCCTAGAGAGGGCGTCTGCCTTGACATTCTTAGTGCCCGGAAGAAAAGAGACCACAAAATCAAAATGTGTGAAAAACAAGGCCCACCTAGCCTGTCTAGGATTCAAGCGTTTGGCCGACTCCAGGTAAATCAAATTCTTGTGGTCAGTAAGGACCACGACTTGATGTTTAGCTCCCTCCAACCAATGTCTCCACTCCTCAAATGCCCATTTCATGGCTAACAGTTCCCGATTCCCCACATCATAGCTACCTTCGGATGAGGAGAACTTTCGGGAAAAGAAAGCACAGGGATTCATTTTAGATGTTACAGGATCTTTTTGGGACAAAACAGCTCCTGCTCCAATCTCAGAAGCATCCACCTCTACCTGAAACGGGAGTGAGACATCAGGTTGCCGCAAAACCGGAGCAGAAGTGAACCTTCGCTTCAGCTCCTGAAAAGAAGAAACAGCCTCCGGAGACCAATTCAGCACATCAGCCCCCTTCTTAGTCAAATCAGTCAATGGTTTGGCAATACCAGAAAAATTAGCTATAAATTTACGATAAAAATTAGCAAAACCCAAAAACTTCTGGAGGGCCTTCAAAGAAGTGGGCTGAACCCAATCATAAAAGGGCTGTACCTTGGCCGGGTCCATTTCAATAGTTGACGGAGACAAAATAAATCCCAAAAATGAAATCCTCTGTACACCAAAAAGGCATTTCGATCCCTTGACATACAGGGAATTCTCCCTCAAAATCCGGAACACAGTCCGAACATGTTCCACATGAGAGTCCCAATCCTTGGAAAAGATCAAAATATCATCCAAATAGATGATCAAAAATGTATCCACAAAGTCTCGGAAAATATCACTCATGAAGCACTGGAAGAAAGTAGGTGCCTTAGTGAGCCCAAAAGGCATCACCAGGTACTCAAAATGTCCCTCTGGAGTATTAAACGCAGTCTTCCATTCATCCCCCTGCTTAATACGCATAAGATTATATGCCCCCTGAGGTCAAGCTTGGTAAACCAGCAAGCACCTTTAACTCTGGAGAATAGATCAGAAATCAGGGGTAACAGATACTGATATTTAACAGTAATTTTGTTGAGGGAACGATAGTCAATACATGGCCATAATGAACCATCTTTCATGGCCACAAAAAAACCCCCAGCACCTAAGGGTGAAGGGGATGGTCTAATATGACCCTTCTCCAATGACTCCTTAATATAGGATCGCATAGCCTCGTGCTTGGGTACAGATAAATTGAAAAGTCGACCCTTGGGAAATTTACACCCAGGGCTCAGCTCAATTGCACAGTCATAACTCCTATGAGGAGGCAAAGATGCAGACTCATTCTCACTAAATACATCATAAAAATCAGCCAAATTTTCAGGAACATCATGCGACTGGGGAGAGGTGGAGAAAATAGGAGCGTCCCTAAGGGCACACCGACAACCCAAACTCACCACAGACACAGATTTCCAATCCAAAACTGGATTATGGATTTGCAACCAGGGAAACCCCAGAACGATGGTATCATGCAAATTATGCAACACCAAAAATCTGCAAATTTCTTGATGGTCTGGGGCGACCCGCATTACCACCTGGGTCCAAAACTGAGGTTTATTCTTTGCCAAAAGAGTAGCATCAATACCCCTCAAAGGGATAGGCGTCCGCTGAGGTGTCATAGGAAACCCACAACGTTTAGCAAAATCCAAGTCCATCAGGTTCAGAGCTGCTCCCGAATCCACAAAAGCCTTAGCGGAAAATGTGGACAGGGAGCAGATCAGAGTAATTGCCAGAAGAAACTTAGGTTGAACACCACTCACAGCAAATGTGTGTGCAAAACGTTTCTCTCGTATAGGGCAGACAGAAATAATATGAGAGGCATCTCCACAGAAAAAACACAGCTTATTACGCCTTCTGAACTCCTGATGTTGCGCCCTAGACAAAACTCTATCACATTGCATAGGTTCAGACATTTGTTCAACAGGTGGCAACACCTCTCGTGCAGTTTTGCGTTCACGCAAACGCCGATCAACCTGAATGGCTAAAGACAGAATTGTCAAGACCAGAGGGAACAGGAAATCCCACCATAGTATCTTTTATAGTTTATGACAAACCCTTCCGAAAGAGAGCTGCCAAGGCACCATCATTCCAGGTAGTAAGGACCACCCACTTTCAGAATTTTTGACAGTACAACTCTGCAGAATCCTGACCCTGGCTCAATGCCAACAGGGCCTTTTCAGCCTGATCAATAGCATTAGGTTCATCATACAACAACCCCAAGACCTGAAAAAATGCGTTCACATCAGTCAGAATAGGATCATCAGGTTTCAAAGAAACTGCCCAATCCTGGGGATCGCCGCGCAGCAAAGAGATGACAATTTTAACCTGCTGCGCAGAGCTCTCCGATGAGTTAGGCTTCAAGGCAAAAAATAATTTACAATTATTCTTAAAATTCAGCAATTTTGACCGATCCCCTAAAAACACATCAGGAGTAGGGATCTTTGGTTAAGCAGCATGTGAATGAGCAACATAGGCGGAAATTCCCCACACTTCAGCAGTAAGCTGCTCCACATGATCAGACAATTGCTTAATCTCCATTGAGAAAAAATTCCCCCTACGGCCTCAGAGAAATAGAGAAAAAATATACACAAAAAAAAAAAAATTCTGACACTTTTTTCTTTCTTTTTTTTTTTTTTTACAATTCTCTCCTGCTATTGAGCACCCTAGAATCTGCGGTATAGCTGGTGATTCTGTTATGAATGAGTCACCGGAGGAGAAAACAAAAATACAAGCTAAGTCCAGAAGACCGGAGAGGTTGGTAGCTATCGGATTGCAGACCCCTTATCCTATACACCACAACTAACAGTAGCCGTGGGGGGTTCCTACGGTGCCCTAGACCCCTCGTCACAGCCGGAGAACTACATAAGGCTAAAGAAGGAAAGGGGAAATCTAAACTGCCCCAGAGCAGACCCCAAAGCAATAGACAGCCCCCAACATGTATTTTCGGTGGAAAAACAGATGAAAACGCAAACACAGACAGAAAGACAGGCTGAGCAAACGATGGGGCCCAACTAACTAGATAGGACAGGACAGAAAAGATGCTGGCTGCAATCCGCAAAAAACCCTACCAAAAATGTCCCAACCGTCTGATAGGGAAAAAGGCCCTGAAGTCGCTAGACTTCAAAATCACTATATCAGCACTCAGGTATATTCTGAAAACAAAGCAAAGAGATCAACTGATCAAAGACAAAAATGGAATTCAACCAGTCCCAAACAGGACTGGCTGAACACAAACACCAAGCAAACCAGACAAAATCTCATGGAACAACAGCAGGGCAAAAACTTAGCTTTTAGTAGACAGGATCCAAGCTGGATGCAAGAGCTCAGAGCAGAAAGGATCACCAGCAGCCCTGCAAGGCGTCGGCTGCCTTATATCCACTCAGAAATTCCAGATGTCCAATCACACTCCGCCTGTTCAGATGACAGGTTCTTCCCATCCCAATCAATTTCACTACCTCTCTTCACCAGCAGAGGGAGTTCATCAGACATCAAAGGTGAAGGGGAAAATGAACTCACAACAGTGTTGTATTTAACCAGCAGTTCCATAGGAGGAGTGCTGCGGCATGTGGACCACAACAATGTTGCCGGATGGACAAGGAAAAATGCTATTGATGAGCCTATTATCTATTCTGTCCAGAATAGTTAGGCTTTGTTCACACTTGTATCACTAGATCTGAAAAAACTGCGAGAAAATCCATATGGTAATACATGCAAATGCAATTCTCTCCCACTAACCTTGGAAAAGTTCCCCTATGACTTCCTTCTTCTTCACTTATGATATAGAAGAGTTAATGGTTTGCTTTTATATCCCTTTAATTGCCTTTAAGACTTCTAATGCCTTCTGCCTTATTATTGCTAGAACTATTCTCATGTAGACTATTAGTCTCTGTTTTCAAGGAAGCTATACACTGTGCTCCAAATTATTATGCAAAAAATATTTCCTCTGATTTTTTCTATAAATTACCTATATGATTTGCAGTCATTGTTATTTTCCAGTCATCTAATATTCCAGTATAATTGCAATGTTTTTGAACAAACTGCCTATGAAAACAGTATATTTTTTAAAATAAGAAACACTCAAAATGCTTGTTCCAAATTATTATGCACAGCAGAGTTTTCAACCTTTTTATTTTTATTTTGAACAAAAAAATGGTCAATTGTGAAATGATAAGCATTATCAGCTTATTACAAAATGAAATCAAACAGTTTTCAAGTCAAAATGTTATTCTAGATGATGTTACATTTGCACATAGGACCCCTTGTTCAAAAGAAGCTTCTGAACTCTCTCGTCCATTGAATTTGTCAGTTTTTGGATGGTTTGTGCTTCAATTGTTTTGCATGTGGACAGAATACCCTCCCAGAGCTGTTGCTTAGATGTGAACTGCCTCCCGCCATCATAGACACTCCTTTTGATGATGCTCCAGAGGTTCTCAATGCGGTTGAGGTCAGGGGAAGATGGTGGCCACACCATAAGTTTGTTCTCTTTTATGCCCATAGCAGCCAGAGATGAAGATATGTTAAACCTCTGAAGGACCCTGCATCTTGTTGTTCGGGGGACGTTGGAGGCACCAGCAGCTTCAAAAACTTGTCTGCTGCTATGACAAGGCATTTTTGCAGCTGCTCTTTTAACCTGACGCAATTGTCTGTTGGAAAGAGTCCTCAATTTTTCCTTATCAGCACGCACACGTGTGTGCTGGGAATCAGCTACATACTTCTCGATTGTGCGATGATCACGATGAAGTGTTTTGGCAATGTTGATTGTAGTCATGCCTTGACCTAAATACTCCACAATTTGTTGCTTCTCAGCAGCCGACACATCCTTTTTCTTTCCCATTTTGGCAAAAAAATGTAGGCTGCTTAATAATGTGGAACAACCTTCTTAAGTAGTCTTCTCTTTATTTGGACACACCTGTCAAACTAATTTGCACAGGTATCTACAATTGCTTTCAGTGATATAAAGAGCCCTGACACACATCACCATCAATGAGTTTAAATGACAAACAAAAAAATTCTAATGTTATCACTCCTAAACTCTTTTTGCATAATAATTTGGAACACAGTTTACTTGTTATCATATTTGTTCTCCATAGTCAATTACAGCATGTTCTGGACACATTGTAAACATGATATAATTCTGAAGGTGATGGTGGGGGCTACATGAGCTCTATAGAATTACATTTGCTGTAAATGGTATAAAATATTGCCTTATATTTCATTACGTCAGATAAAGTGATTTGACCACAGCTCGTGTATGTTGAGTCTCTTTGTCTCCAAGCGCTTGTGAACAGAAGGGCGACACCTCATAATTCGGACTCACTGGTGAACTGGCATAGCTGACGCTTAGTGTGACATCGGCAGTCGTGCCCGCCGATGCCCCATCAGCGGTGGTAGCCGCCGCAGCCTCTCCTCACCTGCGCGCCACCGTCCGTGCGCACGCCTGTCCTGCCTTCCCTCCTCCTGCTGCTCGCACCGGCCCTAGTTTGCGGGCGCGCGCCCGTCCGTCCTCGGCGTCTGGCTGTGGGCGGCTCTGTGGGGCCGGGCTTGAGGAGCTCTTCCGGGCGCTCAGGTACTTCAGGCGTCCTCCCTCCCTTGTGTGGATCTCCCGCACCGTTCTGGCTGCACTCCTATTTCCTTGTGCTACTTCTTGGTGCTCGTCGCAGCACCTATTCTGTGTTGTGTCCGTTCCTCTTCCTAGTCTCGTTTCCCCTGGTCCGTTCCGTCTTCCCTGTCTGTCCCTGCCTGCTGGTATTCTTCCCCGGTCTGTTTCCTGTCCTCCAGCTCTCCCTGTCTACTCCAGCCCAGACACTCTTGCTTAACTCCTCCTAGGGTTCCTCGTCTGTCCGTCTCCCCACTGTTCCTCGCCCCGTCGCCCCACGGGCTTTTCTGCTGGGTTCCCCCTCCTCTGATACTCTCACCTAGGTCCTCTCGTCTTAGTCCGTAGTTCCTTGTCCTGCCTCGAGCCTGGCTTCTCCCTGAGCCGTCCCTCTTGGTACCGGCTGTCGCGGTTCTGACCCATGTGGTCTTGCCCCTAACGATCCCTGTATAGGGGTTGGTCATCACCTGGCGTGCTCAGCCCAGGGCCTCCGGATCCGCGACCCAGAGGGTCCACTCTCGGACGTAGTTTGCTCCTGAGCGTCACAGTATTACCAGGCCATGGACCCCGCTGGTGCCACGGCCGCTACGCAGAAGGAACTGCTTTTTTTACGTGAAAACCAGACCCGGATAATGTCTTTCATGAAATCGATGGACACCCGGCTCTCCGCCCTACAGACCTCTGACCCAGGGCATGCTCCCCTCTTAGCCGGTCTCCAGCAGGAGCTCGCGCAGCAGCGCGATGATCAGTCCCACATCCTGGGGTACATGGCGTCCGTTGACGATCGACTGCT
The DNA here is from genome assembly GCF_039654945.1 of Dendrobates tinctorius. Taxonomy (NCBI): domain Eukaryota; kingdom Metazoa; phylum Chordata; class Amphibia; order Anura; family Dendrobatidae; genus Dendrobates; species Dendrobates tinctorius. Next base: position 11,409,727 of record NW_027361669.1, on the reverse strand, counting down.
TGCTCTGCAGTCCTCTGCGGCCGCTTCAGCCCTTCCTCGGGAAAGCCTCCCAGGTATAGCGGGGATCCTAAGCTATGTCGGGGTTTTCTAAATCAGTGCAGATTGCACTTTGAGCTGGTGCCGCAGCAGTATCCCACTGACCGTGCCAAGGTGGCGTTCATAGTGTCCCATCTTGAGGGCGAGGCTCTGGCTTGGGTAAATCCTTTGTGGGAGAGAGATGACCCGGTAGTTTCCAGTATCCAAAATTTTCTGGAAGTATTCCACAAGGTGTTTGATGAACCTGGTCGCTTGGCGTCCACTACTGAGGCTCTTTTTAATCTCCGCCAGGGCTCCCTTACTGTAGGACAATACGTCATCCGCTTTCGGACCCTGTCTTCGGAGCCGGGCTGGAATAACGAGGCTCTTGTGGGTGCCTTTTGGAGGGGTCTCTCAAGTAAGATCAAGGACGAGCTGGCCGGGCGAGACACTCCCACAAACCTGGAAGATCTCATTTCCCTGGCCACCCATATAGATCTGCCGGTTTTGGAACGCGCTCGAGAGTCGGCTAGGGAGAAAAGACCTTTCAGGCTGTATCAGGCTCCTTTTCTGCATTCCTCTGCATCCCCTATTAGCACCGCTCCCGAGCCCATGCAGATAGATCGTATCAGGCTGTCAGAACAGCGACGCAGGGAGAGGATGACTAATGGTCTCTGTCTGTACTGCGGTGGAGCCAACCACTTTGTGCGTACCTGTCCTGAGAAACCGGGAAACGCCTCCACCTAGGTCAGGTAAGAGAGGACCTCCTAGGTGATCATAATTCCTCTCTGCCCCTTACCCTTTCAGCTTTGATTATTGCAGGTCGGGGGCGTAGATCTGTGGAGGCGTATGTGGACTCGGGCGCAGCCGGTAATTTCATTAGTCAAGAAGAGGTCGATGAACTTCAGATCCCGGTGGTCACCCTAAGAGACCCGCGTGCGATTACCTCCGTCGATGGCAAACCTCTACCCGAGCTCGTCACCACTGTCACCGCCGAAGTAGTTCTTCAAATTGGGGCACTCCACCGTGAGAAAATAGCCTTTTACGTCCTGCCTCGATTGTCCCATGCTGTTCTCCTAGGATTGCCCTGGCTCAGACGGCACGAGCCAGTTGTCGACTGGCGTTCAGGAGAGATTTTGCATTGGGGTTACTCCTGTCAAGAACACTGTCTGCAGGCTCTGGTTCGCCCCAGCTCCCTGTCTAGGCCAGTCGATCTTCCGGGCCTTCCCGCACCCTACCACGCATAAGTAGATGTTTTCAGCAAGAAGGAAGTGGATTCCTTGCCGCCGCACCGGTCCTACGACTGCCCTATCGACCTGATCCCCGGAGCCTCCCCTCCCAGAGGGAGAACATATCCTCTGTCCCCAGCAGAGACCACAGCCATGACTGAATACATACAGGAAAACCTGACCAAGGGGTTCATCCGGAAATCCTCATCCCCTGCAGGTGCAGGTTTTTTCTTTGTCCGGAAGAAAGACGGTTCACTACGACCATGTATTGACTACCGGGGTCTGAACAACATCACCGTCAAGAATCGGTTTCCACTCCTGCTGATTCCTGAACTCTTCGACCGGTTGAGAGGGGTTCGGATCTTCACGAAGTTGGATCTGCGGTGAGCCTACAATCTGATCTGGATCCGCGCCGGGGATGAGTGGAAGATGGCCTTCAATACCCGTGATGGACATTATGAGTATCTAGTCATGCTGTTCGGTCTCTGCAATGCACCGGCAGTATTTCAGAAGTTTGTTAACGAGGTGTTCAGAGATCTACTCTATTCCTGCGTGGTGGTGTACTTAGATGATATTCTCATCTTCTCGACCGATCTGTCCTCCCATCGGAGAAGCGTACGCATGGTCCTACATCGCCTTCGAGAGAATCGTCTCTACGCCAAAATTGAAAAGTGTCTCTTTGAGCAAACGTCGTTACCCTTCTTGGGTTATATCATCACTGATTCCGGTCTGAAGATGGATCCAGAGAAACTCTCTGCAGTACTCAAGTGGCCTCGGCCCCTGGGCGTAAAGGCCATCCAGCGTTTCCTTGGATTCGCTAACTATTACCGACAATTTGTGCCTCATTTTTCTACAGTAACCAAGCCCATCACGGCCCTGACCCGTAAAGGGACTAGGGCAAACAGCTGGTCTCCCAAAGCTGAGGACACCTTCCTTGCTCTGAAACACTCTTTTGCAACAGCCCCAATCTTACATCGCCCAGTAGCCAGTAGGTCCTTTGTCCTAGAGGTGGATGCCTCCTCCACCGGAGCTGGGGCTGTTCTTTCCCAGCAGGCTCCATCTGGACGTCTGGTTCCCTGCGGGTATTTTTCTAAGTCCTTTTCACCTGCGGAGTGCAATTACTCCATTGGAGACCGAGAATTGCTAGCCATTAAGATGGCCCTGGAGGAGTGGCGATACCTGCTTGAAGGGGCAGTACATCCCTTTACTATCTTCACGGACCATAAGAATTTGGCCTATTTGCAGTCCGCTCAAAGACTCAATTCCAGACAGGCCAGATGGGCTCTGTATTTTTCTCGTTTTGATTTTAAGCTCCACTTCCGGCCTGGCAATAAGAACATCAAAGCGGATGCACTTTCCTGGTCTTTGCAGTCACCGGAGGGAGATGAGGACCCCTCGTATATTATCGAGCCTGCTAAAGTTATCACCGTGGCCCCAGTGAGTTTCTCTTCACCGCCGCCAGGCAAAACCTTCGTTCCCCAGAACAAGCGTTCGGAGGTGCTACACTGGGGGCATTCCTCCAAGGTCGCAGGGCATGTTGGGACTAAGAAGACTCTTTTACTTCTATCTCGTTACCACTGGTGGCCCTCCCTTCGCCAAGACGTGATGGACTATGTAGCCTCTTGCACGACCTGTGCTCAGAACAAGTTTGCTAGGACCTTACCTTCCGGCCTACTTCATCCGTTACCTGTTCCGGAAGCTCCTTGGCAGCAAATCGCCATGGATTTCGTGACTGATTTGCCCCGCTCAGCTGGATGTACTACCATCTTAGTCATGGCAGATCGCTTCTCTAAGATGGCTCATTTCATTCCTTTGCCTGGACTGCCGTCCACCCCGAGGTTGGCCGAGATCTTCATCCACCAGATCTTCAGGCTGCATGGCCTTCCTCAGTGGATCGTGTTCGACTGGGGGGTCCAGTTTACCTCTCGATTCTAGAGGGCTCTCTGTCGGCTTATGGGTACATCTCTCGACTTCTCCTCGGCGTATCATCCTCAGACCAACGGGCAGGTGGAGCGGATTAATCAAGTTTTGACAGCCTTCTTACGTCACTTTTCCAACTCCCATCAGGACAATTGGGTCTCTCTTCTACCTTGGGCAGAATTCGCCCATAATAATCATTCCAGCGAATCTACCACCAAGTCACCGTTCCTTGTGGTAACAGGACAAAATCCTGGTATTCCGCTGCCCTATTCCACTTCGTCAGGAGTTCCTGCAGCAGATACTCATGCCAAGGAGTTTTCGCAAATCTGGAGGGTGACCAGGGAGGCGCTCAAGAAGGCCAGTAACCGAATTAAGAAACATGCGGACAAGAGACGGAAGGACCTTCCCCCATATCATCCTGGCGACAAAGTCTGGCTTTCGACTAAGCATATCCACCTGAAGCTTCCGTCTTACAAGTTCAGTCCCCGATACATCGGACCTTTTGAAGTGCTTAGACGCATTAATGAGGTGGCTTATAAACTGAGGTTGCCTGCTTCGCTCCGGGTCCCTAACGCCTTCCATGTCTCGCTCCTGAAACCTGTGGTTCTCAATCGGTTCCAACCAGTTTCCATTTCCCCTCCTTCGCCAAGGGGTTCGGATTACGTTTTTGAAGTAAAGGACATTTTGGCCATGAAAAAAGTCAAGGGAAAAACTTTTTTTCTTATCGATTGGAGAGGTTTTGGTCCCGAGGAGAGGTCCTGGGAGCCTCGAGGGAATGTCAATGCTCATCTTATTCTGAAAAAATTTCTGGCCAATCTCAGAAGGGAAGGGTGTAAGGAGGGGGGTACTGTGACATCGGCGGTCGTGCCCGCCGATGCCCCATCAGCGGCGGTAGCCGCCACAGCCTCTCCTCACCTGCGTGCCACCGTCCGTGCGTGTGCCTGTCCTGCCTTCCCTCCTCCTGCACGCACCGGCCCTAGGTTGCGGGCGCGCGCCCGTCCGTCCTCGGCGTCTGGCCGTGGGCGGCGCTGAGGGGCCGGGCTTGAGGAGCTCTTCCGGGCGCTCAGGTACTTCAGGCATCCTCGCTAGGAGGAGGGCGCCTGGTGATTGTGTGGATCTCCCGCACCGTTCTGGCCGCACTCCTATTTCCTTGTGCTACTTCTTGGTGCTCGTCGCAGCACCTATTCTGTGTTGTGTCCGTTCTTCTTCCTAGCCTCGTTTTCCCTGGTCCGTTCCGTCTTCTCTGTCTGTCCCTGCCTGCTGGTATTCTTCCCCGGTCTGTTTCCTGTCCTCCAGCTCTCCCTGTCTACTCCAGCCCAGACACTCTTGCTTAACTCCTCCCAAGGTTCCTTGTCTGTCCGTCTCCCCGCTGTTCCTCGCCTCGTCGCCCCACGGGCTTTTCTGTTGGGTTCCCCCTCCTCTGATACTCCCACCTAGGTACTCTCGTCTTAGTCCGTAGTTCCTTGTCCTGCCTCGAGCCTGGCTTCTCCCTGAGCCGTCCCTCTTGGTACCGGCTGTCGCGGTTCTGACCCCTGTGGTCTTGCCCCTAACGATCCCTGTATAGGGGTTGGTCATCACCTGGCGTGCTCGGCCCAGGGGCTCTGGATCCGCGACCCAGAGGGTCCACTCTCGGACATAGTTTGCTCGTGAGTGTCACACTTAGTCAGAACAAAAAGCAGCTACGACACTTACTAGAAGAGATTTCAAGTCTGGCTGTAGACTGTAATGGGACTCGACCTGGTGTCTCGTGCCAGCTGTTTTTCCCAGCGCTGTTTTTCTTTTGATCCTGCTCCTCACCGTTCCTGAGTATTGGCCCTATCTTTCCTGTATATAAATCTAGTCTTGTTACAAGTGGGTGTGATCTTCAGGAATGCACTCACAAAGAAGAGCTGATGCCTACACCCACTTGGCTTACAAGCCTGTTAATATATAGGGAGTAGAGAGAGCAATATCGCAGGAACAAACGAAAAACAAAGCCGTATTCTGGAAAACAGCAGAATTTACATCAGGGGGAAAAATATTTATCTGTGGCAAGTGATAAATCCCTTTCATAGCTCTTGGGCACCAATGCTGGTTTTGCAACTGAACCTCCACCTACCATATAGCAGGTATAAGCTTGTATTTTTATATCTGACAGAGGGTTCTTTGGAACCCCAGAATCTAGGGTCTAGTTATAAATTATACTTCTTCACCCTCTGTTGCTGCACTATGTCCTTCCATACCTCTTTGCCTATTTTCATACAATAAACCTTCTGGAATATCTTACTGCCAGTAGACTTTGGCAAGGCTCGTTGGATTTGCCTACTTTCCCACGAATCCAGAACGCTTACTTGTCAAAATTAAAATCCAAAAAGACATCTCCGGAGAGGGGACGTACCCCCCTCACATTGAACATATCGGATTAAATGTAACTGGGGAAGTGAGAAAGAGCTGACACTTCAACTTCCAATGAAGTAGGACCTCACATTGAAGATATGGGATTATTATAGCTGGGGAAGTTAGAAAGAGCGGACACTTGAACCTACATTGAAGTTGGGACCTCCTGCAACAACCAGGTAATTACAGCAGAGATCTGCTCTGAGAACCAGTCACTAGAACAAGGATTTGTTTACTCAGAGGTGGAGAAGTACAAATATGAGGCAAGAGCTTCCTCTGTTCAAAGTGCTTGTCTGAAATACTTTGGAGCAAGTGGTCAGTGAGGAATATTGCAGTTTGAATCAATCTAATATTTATGGGAAATACATTTTGGTGCCGCAGTAAGGGGATAAACATAACACATTCGCTCACATTACCATATGGCCGCTCTAAACCCTTCAACTTAATATTGTTCTGATGGATGATGCAATCCATGCCATAATTCATATCTATAGAATGGTAAAATTGCAATAGGAAACATGATGACAATTTCTACCTCCTAGGACCCCCAGGTACAAAAATATTCTAGAAGTTAGGGATCTCATAAAATTTGAACAGACCTAGTACATCCCACAACCATCCATTTTCCTAAGGAGTATCTCCCTCCGCTAAGTTCTGAGCCATTTCTGTGACACTAGGTTTAGTAATTTTCTTTCGTTATTCCTTTTATTTCGTGTGATTGTATATACCCTATTGTTTTGTTCTACTTTTATATCATCTTTGTGTATTTTTTATAAACACTTCCCACCTTTCTGGATTAAATATATAAAATGTAATAGCTCCTTTCCTCTTGTTCTGTAAACCGCACCCCTGGAGTCATACGCTACCTGTAACAGGTGTCAAATTTGCTTATATATGCCGAATCGCTGATCTGCACTGCCCCATAGTATAACATTGGTCCTAGTGCTATCTGTTAAAACTCGGATAGCACTCGGCTGTGTTATACGGCAGAAATATTTTTAATTAGAAAGTCACATTCGTTTCTTATAAGGAGGTAATCACTGCATCTTAGCTGCTGTGACCTGTAGATGGCTGGTCTATAAGTTAGCTTTAGGTCACAGCAGCGGACCTTCCTACTGCACATGCTCACAATAAGTGTCACATGACAGCGGACATTTTTACTTCCCTAGACAAAGTGAGTGTAATTTGGTAATTTAAGGTATTTACAAATGTATTCATATTACATTTTTCTATTTGCGCAGATGCTTTATAACATGGGCTAAGTGGAAACATTTAACCACTTTAAGAGGTGTTGAAGACCTGATCCTTGAGACTTTAAAAGCTTTTTTAACCCTCCTGATGCAATTTTTTTGACAAGTCTGATCATTATGATTGATGTCATCGATGTAATCACTGCGAGCCCCACTTTCCTACTCTTGTAGAATTTACATTGTAATCCTATGGGAGATGCTTGATTATCCCGGCACTGCATGATTTTGTTAGGAAGCTACATCAGAATGGATTCCATCCTGTTGATCTGCCGTCTCTAGGAGAATTGTGCATTGATGGGTCTTCTTTTTTCTTGCTGCAGGGGGTATGTTTTCAGCTTGCGGTTGGGAAATGCTGCACAGCAACGTGTCACATCACCAAAGAGGCTCGACCCAAATTCATGCTGTTAATAAAGCCGCATCTTCCCTGACGGTTGCAAATGCACTGGAGTCCGCAAGAAAACCCAATGGACCCACAGTGCACGGGCTAACCACATCAGGTGCGGCATGGTCAGATTTTTAAAAAAAAGATTTGTGCAGATGTATTTTTCTGACTGCCTTAAAAAGGTCGATCTTAAAGTCCACAAAATCAAAGTCCCTGGGAAGGCAAAAATTCAAGCCTTTGGATAATAAAGAACGGTGAGCCAGTGATAAACGATGGTCGGTTAAATTAATCACCATATCATCTGGAAGGGTTATTTCTCCTTCCTGTTCCAAGTCACCATTTTTCTCTTGTACTGGGGCGTGACGCCTCCTCCTCTTGCCCCCTCGTCTCGTTCTCCGCCTAAAGGGACCTGTGTTGCGGAAGTATGTGCAGTATCAGATTCACAAACCGATGTATCATATCTCAAATTGGTCATCACCGGGTTGTCGTCACAGTAACTGGAATCAGAATCAGTAGTTATTCCCTCAGATTTTTTTGGATATTTCCTGGGGCGCCTATTCCCCCTAAAGCGCGGCCGGCCAGTCTTATCACTGCCACGATTCGCTTTATTCCAAGTGAAGATATGTCCTGATTCAAAGTCAGAAAAAATCTGACCATGCCGCACCTGATGTGGTTAGCCCGTGCACTGTGGGTCCATTGGGTTTTCTTGCGGACTCCAGTGCATTTGCAACCGTCAGGGAAGATGCGGCTTTATTAACCAGTTTATGTGAAGTAAATGCTTCCGCAGAAAACAATGATGCAGGGGTTTTTGAATCTGTGAAACCTTTATGCGGGGTGTAAAATCCACATTTATGCCTCCGATTTCTCCAGGCAATGTGATCGATTTGTTTGAAACGCAGGTATTGAAGGATGTGGAGGCTTTGGTTTACAAGAGGGCTCCCTCTAATCTATCTCCTGAGGAAAAGCGAGCTTTGTCAGAGATCACCAAGTGGTCTGATGTTGTGGTAAGAACCGCAGATAAAGGTGGCAACATGGTGCTGTTGCCAAGGTCACTTTATTTGAATGAAGCCACCAGACAACTTTCAGATGTTAAAAAGCGTTGATTGCAAGAAGGATGAAAAGAGGTTTGTTTTTTCGTTTGATTTTGGTCCTATGGACGGGGCAGTCAGGTCTGCAATCCGTAAAAATTGGCACATTTTAAGTCACGATACTGATTTATCAGAAGTGGTGGAGCGAGGACCCCTTTTTGCTTGTAGGAAAAGTGTCAGTAAAGGATATTCTTGTACATAATCGCATGGGAGACCCACATAGTAATTGGCTCAATTTGATGCCCCCGAAAGGTAATTATCGATGTGGGCAGTGTCCTTTTTGTTCTCATCATATTCTTGACCGTTGTTTACGTATAGGTGCCGTAACTCATTATGTCACTGATTTCATTTCATGCAAAACCACTCATGTTGTTTATATTTTATTTTGTCCTTGTAAGTTTTTTTATATAGGGAAAACTATACGTCCTCTTTATGTTAGGTTTAGGGAGCACTTCAATTCTATTTTGACAGGCAAAGGGGTCCCTAGACTTATTAACCATATGAGAGAAGCACACGGTGGCAATCCCGATGCATTATCATTTGCTGGTATAGAAAGGGTTACTCTATCCTCACGGGGAGGTGATCTGAATAGGAATTTACTGAAACGAGAGGCCAGGTGGATTATGCAAACCAGTGCTTTAGAGCGCACGGGACTCAATAAGAGGATTGATATGTCTGTTTTTTTGTGATATGAAACAATTTTTTTGGAAAAAAACTTTTCGGAAAATTTTTTTTGTGAAAAATCATTATTCTTTTGCCATTTTCTGGCTTGTGGTTTTTTCTCTTTCCTTTTGTATTTATGGTACTATTATATGTATTATACATTTATATTTTTGTTTTCACTTATGTGAACTATGCTTTTATAATAAAGCCTTGACTACACTACCCGGTGAGTGCCGTTCTTTTCCACTATTTTTTGCTATATGAATTAGCTTATTTTCCCTGAATGTGCACCTAAGGGTAAAGCAGTTGTATTGCCGGCTGCGTCTCTTTTATACACGTATGTTGGTTCGGATGTGTGGACTATTGTGATGGTGCTCGCCTTCTATTTCTGGACTTTGTATCATTGTTATTAGTGATGAGCGAACGTGTTGGGATAAGGTGTTATCTGAGCATGCTCGGGTGCTATCCGAGTGTCTTTGGCATGCTCAAAAAATATGGCTGTGTCTTGTCGCTGTTCAACAGGCACAACACATGCAGGGATTCCCTGTTTGTTAGTCAATCCCTGCATGTGTTGTGGCTATCAAACATCCACAAGACATGCAGCCACGGGGACTCAAACATATTATTCGAGCATGCCTGAGACATTTGGTTAGCACCCGTGCATGCTCAGATAACACCTTATCCCAGCACGTTCCCTCGTCGCTAATTGTTGTACAAATTTGTGATTGAGGATGATGTCACATTTACATGTAGCTGAAACGTGGGGCCCTGGAGTTGATTTCTGGTGGGCCCTTAGCACCTCAATCCAAAACTGAACACAGATATTACTGACCTTCTCCATTCCAGTCAGTTTTTGCGCTTTGGCTGAGGTGGAGGGATCACAACTACAGCGCACATCACCTACCATCTATCTGTTATCTATCTAACGATCTATTATCTATCTAACGATCTATCTATAATCTATTTAACAATCTATCTATCCCTTATCTATCATCTATCTATTATCTATCTATTATCTATCTGTCGATCTATCTATCTCTATCTGTCTATACAGGCTCAATGTGAGCTGAAATGTCATCATGATGGGCTATTAAACTGAAGCACTTCTATTTTTTTCACTTTGAATGGTGTGCTGCCTCCATTTTTTAATATCTATCTATTATCTATCTATTTTCAATAACTGTACTATCTATTATCTATCTATTTATCTGTCTTTCTATTATCTATCTATCTATTAGCTATCTATTAGTCTGTCTATCTATCTATTATCTATCTATCTATCTATCTATCATCTAGCTAGCTAACTAGCTCATATCTACTTCTTTACCAACCTGGGCAAAACTTGAATGGCCTCAATAAAAAAACTTCAACAGAATTTTGAACTATCACGAGGTTTTTATTTGTACTGAACTTCTCAGTTGTGAAAAAGGGACCTTCTAGGCCCTCCCAGTCTCCAGAGCTCGGGTGTGACTGCAAACTGCCCCATTATAGTTATGGCCCAGCCGCCACAAACACGCAATAACTTCCTTCTATGACAGAATCACTGACTGAGTGGATCAGGGAAATGCTGTAGATATAGTATATCTTTACTTCAGCAAAGCATTTGACAAAGTATCTCACACAATCCTTATTGAAAAAATGACTAAGTATGGAATGGACAAGGCAACTGTAAGGTGGATTCATAACTGGCTTAGTGATCGGACCCAAAGAGTGGTCGTAAATGGCTGCACATCCAGTTGGAAGAATGTCTCAAGTGGGGTAACACAGGACTCTGTCGTGGGCCCTGTATTGTTCAACATCTTTATCAATGATTTAGATGAAGGGATTGAGGGTAAACTGATTACATTTGCTGATGACACAAAGCTAGGAAGGATAGCCAATACTAGAGAAGAGAGAGAGAGGATTCAAAAAGATATAAATAAACTGGAGCAGTGGGCAGCAACTAACAGAATTGATTTTAACAGGGAAAAATTTAGAGTACTACATCTGGGCAATAAAAATAAAAAAAGCATATACAGAATGTGAGGAATAGGGTTAAATAACAGCACAAGTGAAAAAGACTGACCATGAGTCAACAGTGTGATGCAGCAGCAAAAAAGGCATATGCAATTCTAGTATGTATTAACAGAAGCATACAGTCTAGATCACGTGAAGTCATTATTTCCCTCTACTCCTCCTTGGTCAGACCTCATCTGGAATACTGTGACCAGTTTTGGGCGCCACATTTTAAAAAAGACATCAACAAACTGGAGCAAGTTCAGAGAAGACTGACCAGAATGGTGACCGGTCTGCAAACCATGTCCTATGAGGAACAGTTACAGGATTTGGGAATGTTTAGCTTGCAAAAGAGAAGACTGAAAGGATACTTAATAGCTGTCTACAAATATCTCAGGTATCAGCGCACTCAGGACAAATTGCACAATAACTTTTGAAGTCCAATTTCTCCTGTTACCCTTGGTAAAATAAAAAAATTGGACCTGAAGTAATTTTTTTTGTGAAAAAAAGTTAAATGTTCTTTTTTTTTTTTTTTTTTTTAAACATTCAAAAAATTCCTGTGAAGCACCTGAAGGGTTAATAAACTTCTTAAATATGGATCTGAGCACCTTGAGGGGTGCAGGTTTTAGAATGGTGTCACTTTTCTGTATTTTCTATCATATAGACCCGTTAAAGTGACTCCAAATGTGATGTGGTCCCTAAAAAAATGGTGTTGTAAAAATGAGAAATCGCTGGTCAAATTTTAACCCTTATAACGTCCTAAAAAAACCCCATTTTGCTCCAAAATTGTGCTGATGTAAAGTAAACATGTGGAAAATGTTATTTATTAAGTTATTTGTGTGCTGTATCTCTGTGATTTAAGGGCATAAAAATTCAAAGTTGGAAAATTACTAAATTTTCAAAATTTTTACCAAATTTCCGTAATTTTCACAAATAAACACAAGCTACATGAATGAAATTTTACCACTAACATTAAGCACAATATGTCACGAGAAAACAATGTCAGAATCACCAGGATCCTTGGAAGCGTTCCAGAGTTATGACCTCATAAAGGGACAGTGGTCAGAATTGTAAAAATTGGCCCGGTCATTAACGTGCAAACCACCCTTGGGAGAAAAGGGGTTAAGAAACACACATAATATAAATGAATGAAGCTGCTTGATCTTTAGTGGTTACAAGTATCTGACATCACTCGTGTTCCGCTCCTCTGTGATGTCACTCGTGTTCCGCTCCTCTGTGATGTCACACTTAGATCACCATTGTGACCTCACGGACTGAGGGGTTATACGGAATGACACTGCAGGAAGAGGCTTTGTCTGGAAAGACTCACTGTGTGTTACACAACTAGCGATATTCCTCCGGGATAAACTGCTGTTTTGATTTCTTCTGATCGTGACTGAGCTATTAAGATCTGTACAAGGCGCTCCTATCAACATCCGCCACCAGCATTTTGGGCTTTGGCCCCTGGAGGTAAGTGTTTTCCCAGATATTTATCCAATATGGGGTTATTGTTAGTAAGTCACATGGTACATTTCTTGGAGGATTCTTCACGTGTCACTTGTAATTCCAGGAGCCTTCTCCCATCATGTATTCCCTATTCCAGGCTCAAACAAATTGTAAGCTTGAATGGAGATCCCCTGTAAGCAAAAAATAAGTCACGTGTATCTCTGATCTTCAAATGTGTGTCTTCATCAATACTTTAGGGGAAAATAATTACAAATTTATATTAATGTCATTATCCAGGTCGGGGTGTGATTCTCGCTTTTCTTTCCCTGGCCTGGTCATGGAGGGGTTAACTTTTCCTGCCTATTTTTGGTTCTTGGGTGGCTATGTATTGGTGCGGTTTTTGGTAGCCTTTGTCAGTGATAGCTCTGGCCCTTGGTTTGAGCAACTGATCTGTATACCCTATCTGTATACAGTAAGTGCAAAACTTTTTTCCCATGACAGCTCCCCCTGGTGGTGGTGCTCCGTAGTTGCATTACAGGTAATTGGGGAATTTATCCAACTTGTTGGTATTTACTATTTTCCTGATCTGTTCAGTCTTAGAGTTCAGACCCCCATGCACATGAGACCAGTGACAGACCAATTCCCCAATATCAGCAGCTCTGCCGACAGTCCAAGTGTTGATCCTTTTGTTCCCAGCTAAATAAGCCACCGCCAGAGGAATCTACCTGTGGCTTTCTCACATAGAACACAGGTGCGATCGGCAGAGTTAGCGCTCCTGTGCATGGAGGAGTCAGGAGAAATATCTGCCGGCTGAACAGATCAGCTGAACCATGGGCCGACAGCTAGGTGTTGTGTATGTGTCCCCTTACTCATAGGAATGATCCTAGGTCTGGTTATATAAATGAGGTGCAAAATATAATGTCTATATTAGTAGCTCCAAATATCTGACGTCTATTCTTTTCTTCCAATAGAATACTTCATTATGGTTATTCTACATCCTGCCATCCACTTCTTCCTTGGATTCTTCTCCGGTGTCGCCTGTACCATCATCTGTGGGTAAGTCTTATACTGATTTATGGGCTACACGGGAGTCTATAGAAGAAACATCCCATCTTCAGGTCATCACACGGATTCAGGAAAGGGAATCATCTAGAGAAGATGTTTCGTGGGTCATAAACTGGCTCTGACCGGTCCGAGCACAATGGACTTTTCTGTATAATTGAAAAAAATGCTGATTGTCATAGATCACAAAAATGACTACAGATCGGGAGAGACAAAATAGATGGCGAAAAAGAAATGTCTTCATAACATTCTGCAGAACACAGATAGACTTTACTTTACAATTTGCTACATGACTTCTGTTTTATCACTTTATAGACTTCTGATAAAGAAATGCTGGAGAAAAGATACAGAGAATAGGGCTGATCCTGACGGTATGTACAGCCTAACTAATCTGACATTAATGCATTTTGCAGCATTTTTTATGCTTTTTTGTGTGTTTCTGGCAGCGGTTTTGGCGTGCTCGATTTATCTCTTGTGCATGCTGATAAAGTTTAGTGTTAAAAAAAAGTCCTATTCCATAGAATCTGGTTTTAGCACAAAAAAATACAGCAAAACACGATACTTGCATTTTTGGTGCGGATTTTCTGGGGTTTTTCACCATCCATTGAAGTCAATGGATGAAAAAACACTAAAAGAAGTGACGTGCTGTACGTCCAAAGAAACATGCAAAGCACAAAATTCCGATGACTAAAAAGCAATGTGTGCACAGGAGATTTCTGAAATCTCATGTGTTTTGCTGGTAATGTAAACCGCAACTGAAAATTAGCATGAAAAACACAAAAGCAACATTTTACACTAAACATAATCTCTTAATAGATCTTGACAGTGAATTTACTGTAGACAAAAAGGAAACAATCTAGAAGAAACATAGAATATTTTTCTTTTGAAATGCTGATTTCAATGTTTTGTGTCACAGGAAAACAGGAGAACTCATCTGACCCTGGTTATATGCTCTACACTATAGATTCAGATGAGGATGTGATCATCTTTGACAGTAAGTTCTCAGGCTTTTCATACTTTACAAATTAGCCGTTATAAAACCTGTAAAATGTTGATATTCTTTAAGAAACATAGAAGCTTTTATTTTAATAATGTTAATTTGAATGTTACACCTTACAGGAGAACATTTCGATAATATAAAGATTGGTAATGACGAAGCTGCTCATGGACCCATTGCCAAAAACACCGACATCTCTACATCTGGCCCCGATCATGTAACCATCTACATGCCAGATTAGACTGTGGTCGCCGCCTCGGACAGTAAGTTCCTTTTTACTTCATGTTGATAAGAAGAATGCTTACTACCATAAATAAATTCTGTTCTAATCTCCATAACTTGCATAAATTAAAAATCTGCCATCCTAAGCAATATATTATTAAACTGCAGTTCAAGCAATTTCTTAAAATTTCCTGGCCCTCAATCTCAGACCGACAGAGTAGAATCAATGTCCATTAATGAACAACTCATTAATTATACACTATCATTTACAAAACAAGAGGGCAGAGGACTTATTCCACCTCCTCTGACTCCTCCTTTGTCTACTCCTCCGCCTCCTCAAAATTTTGAGAAACATCTTGCCCTGGACAAAGACAGAGAGAAATATTAAGTCGTCATGAAGTTTGTTTTTCAGGAACTTCTGGCTTATGCCAACAAAAACCAAATGTAAGGCTTTAGAGCTTCATAAATATGTTTTATGATCTATGTTATGTATTAGTATTAACAGGCAATAGGCTAAATAATTAGGAATTGGGCACTAATGGCCTAAATATCGATGCGTTACTTTTCTTTATGCAAGCTAAATCATCAGTCTGTGAGCCAAAATTGGCTGCACTACAGGAGAATGGGAGTTGTCATTCTCAAATCACAAATACAATAAAGAATCATATAAATCATCTTTAATAAATCACAATACATAACAATATTTGATGAGTATATAAGTATTGGATGAGCATATAACTACAAATAGAAAACAAACTACAGTCGGTGGTCATGGCAAAAACAAACAGATGAATATTTAATCACGATCACATTTTATACATAGCAATACTGACTTAAAGTGCAAATGTAAAAAATCAAAAGAGCTGATGGCAGAGTAAAAAGTGTTCTATATCCAATGTACTACCAGATTGCATAAGCAAATACTTGTACAAATGCTAAGCCTTAGTAACACAGAAAACCAATAATAAAAACTAAAGTCAGTACTAAGTACAATTAAGCATGCTATAGTACCAAAACTGCCACTCCACCACTTAACCCTGACACTTGTTTCACCGTCAATCACAGCTTTTTCATGGGGATATAGGAACAAGGTGCAGTGCTGTATATATACCATGAGGGAGGGATTGCTAGTAAGCTGTAATCTAAACATAGCAGATCCTAAAATAATAGGCAGGGTGCTATTCATATCACAGCACTGATAGGATGTAGAACATACCTGAACATAGACATTAAATAATACCCATTATGTATTACATAGTACAGTGCAATCTGTCTGCTTGTACATATATTAATCTTTACTGTTTTACTAATTTTGTGACATTTATATTGCAGGTGAGGCAGAGCAGGGTCTCGCTGTGAACCCACAGTGAACATGGGATCCAGCTGGAGACGACAACTTTACATCAGCAAAAAGAGGCAGATTCCAGGCTTGGTCTCTGTTCTCCACCACTGGATATGACATTACTGGACTTTCTGCAGCTAGATGCACTCACTGAACAAGTGGGTGTCCTACTGCACTGCAAGGCAGATTCCAGGCTCGGTTTCTGTGCTCCACCATTGGATATGACATTACTGGACTTTCTGCAGCTAGATGCACTCACTGAACAAGTGGGTGTCCTACTGCCCAACGAGGCAGATTCCGGGCTCGGTCTCTGTTCTCCACCATTGGATATGACATTACTGGACTTTCTGCAGCTAGACGCACTCAATGAACAAGTGGGTGTCCTACTGCACAATGAGGCAGATTCCGGGCTCGGTCTCTGTTCTCCACCATTGGATATGACATTACTGGACTTTCTGCAACTAGATGCACTCACTGAACAAGTGGGTGTCCTACTGCACATCGAGGCAGATTCCGGGTTCGGTCTCTGTTCTCATCAATGAACATCTACAGCTTAAGGGAAGTGCAGCCTTTCAGCCATGGTGCCCAAGAGGTTTCCTCCACTGGAGGTTTTTCCTCTCCTGAGTGCTGAAGGTCAAAAGCGGGACTAACTCCTAGCCGCGGTCTACGGACCAAACATTGGGCATGGGCAGGGCCTTGGGGGCAGATCCCAAGTGCGCTCAACCATGTGAAATAGCTTATGCTCAGGAACACTGAGGGATAGCGCTATCAGATAGCTCTACCCATTCATTTCCTTTAGGAATAGAGCTATGGGATAGCTCTACCTGTTCACTTTCTTCATGGATAGCGCTATTGGATAGCTCTACCCGAACAGTATTAACAACAGAGCTTTTTCATACACAAGGTAGGAGTGGCAAGAGAGGTACACCAGGTGTTTATGTTTGCTGTTAGTCTGCATATATGCCAGTATGGTGCATGGTTATACCCCATTGCGAGGTCAGTCTGGTGTGTGATGCAAATTGAGTCTTCAGAGAGGAGGAGGACTTAAACTTTAGCACCACCTATTGGAAGCAGCAATCCTAAAAGTCAATATCGACCCTTTAATGAGTCTTGTCACATGACTTAGGACAAAAGCCAATCCGGAATCTCTATTTGCAGACACATAGTTTGGTGTGTTGCCACTCGTCAGTGCAAAGTATGAGATCTGATTTGGTTAAGTAGGAGGCTTTAGACTGGAATAGCTGCTAGTCCTGGCTCCTCGTTCTCCATAAGTAGAAATGTTACCGCTTAGATCCCAGTCCTAAGCCTCTCATCTAGTCAAGTCTGCAAGATTTTTTGCAAATTCCTAAAAGAAACGTTGTAGTAAGTTTGCAAGTGACAGAGGAGCTTCCTGCAAATCTGATTTTGGGTAATTATATAGCCAATAACAGTTGAGTAATTTCGATTTTAAGTGTTGGACACCAACTGTCCTGTAGATGGGTCATACATTTTAGAGGTCTGGACAACCCCTTTAAGTTCAGTGTATACACATTATACAGCATGCTCCCTCTAGTGGCAACTACAGGCATAAACTTTTTTTTTTTTTTTAAGGGAATCCGTCCCCAGATTTTTGCTACCCCATATAAGAGCAGCATGATGTAACGTCAGAGTCTGATTCTAGCGATGTATCACTTACTGGGCTACTCGTTGCAGCTTTGATATCATCACTGTTTTATCTACTGCAGATCTAGCAGTTCTCTGAATGCTGAGATTTCTTGATATTTCTAAGCTCTGAGTGCAATATGACAAGGTAGGATCAAAGTAGATCTGTCGCCAGATTTCACAATACAAACTGCATACAATATTAAAAAGATCTATTGGACCTGATAGATCCAGCAGGCTAAAGGACCAGGTCCTTCTGCCCACTGGGATTTAGCCTGCTCTCTGTGAGAAAGCTAAATTCCAGTTGGCTAAAGGTCCAGGTCCCTGTGAGCGTTTTAATACTAGATCTAGCAGGCTAAAGGACCAGGTACTTCTGCCAACTTGGATTTAGCCTGCTCTCTGTGAGAAAGCTAAATCCCAGTTGACTAAAGGTCCAGGTCCCTGTGAGTGTTTTAGTACTAGATCTAGCAGACTATAGGACCCGGTCCTTCTGCCAACTTGGATTTAGCCTGCTTTCTGTGAGAAAGATAAATCTCAGTCGCCTAAAGGACCAGGTCCATCTGCCAACTTGGATTTAGCCTGCTATCTGTGAGAAAGCTAAATCCCAGTTGGCTAAAGGACCAGGTCCCTGTGTTGTAATACTAGATCAAGCAGGCTAAAGGACCAGGTCCTTCTGCCAACTGGGATTTAGCCAGCTCTCTGTGAGAAAGCTAAATCCCAGTTGGCTAAAGGGCCAGGTCCCTGAGAGTGTTTTAATACTAGACCTAGAAAGCTAAAGAACCAGGTCCTTCTGACAACTTGGATTTAGCCTGCTCTCTGTGAGAAAGCTAAATCCCAGTCGCCTAAAGGACCAGATCCTTCTGACAACTTGGATTTAGCCTGCTCTCTGTGAGAAAGCAAAATCCCAGTTGGCTAAAGGCCAGGTCCTTTAGGGTAGTATAATACCAAACTTAGTAAGCCAAAAGACCTGGTCCTTCTGCCCACTTGGAAATAGCCGACCCTCACTGAGAAAGCTAAATCCAAGTGGCCAGAGGGACTCCTTCTGCCCACTTGGAAATAGCCGGCTCACACTGAGAAAGCTAAATCCAAGTGGATTAAATGATTAGGTCCCTCTATCCACTGGGAAATAGCCGGTTCTCACTGAGAAAGCTAAATCCAAGTGGTTTAAAGGACCAGGTCCCTCTGGCCACTTGGATTTAGCTTTCTCAGTGTGAGCCGGCTATTTCCAAGTGGGCAGAAGGACCAGGTCACTCTGGCCACTTGGATTTAGTTTTCTCAGTGTGAGCTGGCTATTTTCAAGTGGGCAGAAGAACCTGGTCCTTTTGTCCACTAAGCACTAAGTCTGGTATTAAACCTCTCCAAGGGACCTGGCCCTTTAAACCACTTGGATTTAGCTTTCTCAGTGTGAGTCGGCTATTTCCAATTGAGCAGAAGGACCAGAGGTCCCTCTTGCCACTTGGATTTAGCTTTCTCATTGAGAGTCAGCTATTTCCAAGTGGGCAGAAGGACCAGGTCCCTCTGGCCACTTGGGTTTAGCTTTCTCACAGTGAGCAGGCTAAATCCAAGTGGGCAGAAGGACCTGGTCTTTTAGCTTACTAAGTCTGGTATTAAACCTCTCCAAGGGACCTTGTCCTTTAACCCACTGGGATTTAGCTTTTCTCAGTGAGCAAGCTAAATCCAAGTCTGCAGAAGGTCCTGTTCCTTTCGTCCACTAAGTCTGGTGTTAAACAACTCCAAGGGACCTGGTCCTTTTGCCCACTTGGATTTAGCTTTCTCAGTGAGAGTCATCTATTTCCAATCTACATGAAGATTTCATCCATTTTAAGTTTATGCTAAGAACATACAACACTGCCCTTCACCTCTCCAAACAAGCCTATTTCAACACCTTCATCACCTCACTGTTCAATAACCCGAAACATCTCTTTGACACTTTTCATTCTCTACTCAACCCAAGAGTACAGGCCCCAACCACGGAGCTCCGAGCTGACGATCTGGCCAATTACTTAAAAGAAAAAATTGACCAGATTCGACAGGAAATTATCTTCCAATCACCTCATACCATGCATTCTCCTCCCTCCCCCACTGCATCTAGCTCACTCTCTGATTTTGAACCAGTCACAGAAGAGGAAGTAAGCAGGCTCCTTGCATCTTCTCGCCCAACCACTTGCACCAGTGACCCATTTCCGTCACATCTCCTCCAGTCCCTTTCCCCTGCTGTCACCCCTCACCTAACTAAAATATTATCCTCTCTCTCCTGGTATTTTTCCCTCCTCATTTAAGCATGCCATCATACATCCACTGCTTAAAAAACATCCCTCGACCAAAACTGTGCCGCTAACTATAGACCTGTCTCTAATCTTCCCTTTATCTCTAAACTCCTGGAACGCCTGGTCCACTCCCGTCTTATCCACTATCTCTCAGAAAACTCTCTTCTTGACCCTCTCCAATCCGGTTTCCGCTCCACTGAAACTGCCCTCACTAAAGTCTCTAATGATCTGCTAACAGCTAAATCAAATGGTCATTACTCCATGCTAATTCTCTTGGGTCTCTCTGCAGCATTCGACACAGTGGATCATCAGCTCCTCCTCACTAGACTCCGTTCCATTGGCCTCAAGGACACCGTTCTCTCATGGTTCTCCTCCTATCTCTCCGACCGCTCCTTTACTGTATCTTTTGCCGGTTCCTCCTCCTCTCACCTTCCCCTTACTGTTGGGGTCCCTCAAGGATCGGTTCTAGGCCCCCTCCTCTTCTCCTTGTACACTGCCCCTATTGGTCAAACAATCAGTAGATTTGGTTTCCAGTACCATCTCTATGCTGATGACACCCAATTATACGCTTCTTCTCCTGACATCACGCCAGCCTTTCTAGAAAACACCGGCGATTGTCTAAACGCTGTGTCTAATATCATGTCCTCACTATATCTGAAACTGAACCTGTCAAAGACTGAACTCCTTGTGTTTCCTCCCTCTACTAATGTAGCTATACCCGACATTGCCATTTCTGTGTGTGGTTCCACTATTACTCCCCAGCAACAGGCCCGCTGTCTTGGGGTCATACTTGATTCCGAGCTTTCCTTTGCCTCCCACATTCGATCACTGGCTCGCTCTTGTCATCTGCACCTCAAAAACATTTCTAGAATTCAACCTTTTCTTACTTTTGACTCTGCAAAAACTCTTACTGTTTCTCTTATTCATTCTCGTCTCGACTATTGTAACTCTCTTCTAATTGGTCTCCCTCTTACCAAACTCTCCCCTTTCCAATCTGTCTTGAATGCTGCAGCCAGGATCATATTCCTCACCAATCGTTACACCGATGCCTCTACCTTGTGCCAGTCATTACACTGGCTACCCATCCACTCCAGAATTCAGTATAAACTTATTACCCTCATCCACAAAGCCCTCCATAGCTCAGCACCACCTTACATCTTCTCCCTTGTTTCAGTATACCACCCTACCCGCGCCCTCCGTTCTGCTGATGACCTGAGGTTAGCATCCTCAATAGTCAGAACCTCCCACTCCCGTCTCCAAGACTTTACACGTGCCGCGCCAATTCTTTGGAATGTACTTCCCAGGTCAATACGATTAGTCCCCAATCCCCAGAATTTTAAGCGTGCCCTGAAAACGCATTTATTCCGACTGGCCTATCGCCTCAACACATTAACCTAATCTATCCCTGTGTGGCACAGCCAAAAGTTTTACCATAACCAGATTTCCCGCATCATGTTCCCACATGCTTTATGCATCCATTAGCCCTCTGTGTTTGTACTGTTACACACTTAACATTATGGCTGGTCCATACAATCAGGGCAACTGTTACCACCCACCTTTCGTGTCTACCTCTTTCCTCATAGACTGTAAGCTTGCGAGCAGGGCCCTCTTTCCTCTTGGTATTTGTTATAATCTACTGTATGTGATTATTGTTATGCTGTAATGTCTATTGTCTGTACAAATCCCCTCTGAAATGTAAAGTGCTGCGGAATATGTCGGCGCTATAAAAATAAAATTTATTATTATTATTATAAGTGGACAGAAGACCAAGGTTCCTCTGGCCACTTGGTTTTAGCCTGCTCACTGTGAAAAGCTAAATCTCAGTGGGCTAAAGGACCAGGTCCCTTGGAGTGGTTTAATACCAGACTTAGTAAGCGAAAAGACCAGGTCCTTCTGCCCACTTGGATTTAGCCTGCTCACCATGAGAAAGCTAAATCCAAGTGGCCAGGGAGATCTGGTAATTCTGCCCACTTTGAAATAGCCGGCTCACAATGAGAAAGCTAAATCCAAGTGGCCAGAGAGATCTCGTCCTTCTGCCCACTTGGAAATAGCCGGTTCACACTGAGAAAGCTAAATCCCAGTGGGTTAAAGGGCCAGGTCCTTTGGAGTAGTTTAATACCAACCTTAGGTTCTGTCTTCCATACCACCCTTAGTGTGTGTATGGCAGACATGGGTAGAGGTCACGTTTTATGATGTCTCTGTGGCCTCTGTATGTATTGGAACCGGGGATCATCTTGGGACATTGATGTGGATTACGCAAGACCTTGTGCATTACATTGGACCTGCAGGTGTTTTTTTTGGTAAATAAATGGGTGAAAGATGGTGTCTGTTTTTATATTTAAAATCCTTGTTTTTTATCTGTGTGTTCTTTATTTTTATTTACAGTGTTATTAATCGTGGTTTTTCATAGACACCTCTCTTACGAACCCTGGGTTTGATGTAAGCTGTGATTTTTTACAGATAACAGCTGGAATTATACTTAGAGATTACCCCAATTGCCACTGCACAAAAGCAATCAGGAAGAGCTGAGGCAAAGCACAAGAATCAGCACATGTAATAGATTATCCATTTAGCATGCAGCTGAGGACTAGTTTTCTTAGTGTGGGAAGGGGCCAATATCCCTGGCCCGTCACAGCTTTTTAATATCAGCCCTTAGCTGTCTGTTTTGCCTTAGTTGTTTATTAAAAATGGAGGGGACCCTAATTAATTTTTTTGGGGAGTCCACTAATTTTTTAATAACCAGCAAATAAAAAGCTAAAAAGCATACAGCTGTTGACTGATTAGTAGGCTGAAAAGGTTCATGTTTATTGGGCCATTCCCAGCATAATGAGACCATATCACAGCCAATAGAGGTCAACGTGGTCTCGATCTTTCATGCTGCAAAATGGGGGTATTAAGGGGTAAAGCTGAAAAAGGGAACAAAATGGGGGTAAGCAGGACAATAGCCCTGAAAAAAATGTGGATATTGAGATTACTTAACCCCTTCACGACCCATGACGCCTACGTAGGCATCATGAAAAGCCGTGCCCAAACGACCCATGACGCCCCCGTAGGCGTCATGCTATAAATAGCCCCCCTGCGGGTCGGGTGACCGGGGTTAATGAAAGGTCACCCGACCCGCACACAAAGGACCCTTTATGCTTCACCACAGGGGGGGTGGCTTAGCCCCCACGTGGCTACGATCGCTCTGATTGGCTGTTGAAAGTGAAACAGCCAATCAGAGCGATACAATCCAGCCATGGCCGATGCTGCAGTAGCATCGGACATGGCTGGAGACACTAATTTAACCCCCCACAACGGCTGGCAGGGGCGATCGGCCCCCGCCACGGACTGACAGCAGCGATGGGCTGCTGCTGTCACGATCTGCCCCCCCTCTTCTTCCTTCCGCTCCCCCCGATGTCCAATCCCCCCCTCACCCTCCCCGGTACTTGTCATGTCCCGCTCCGGCTCCCGGTGTCCCGCCGTCCCTCCTGCATGGGCGCCGCCATCTTTGAAAATGGCGGGCGCATGCGCAGTATGACTGCAATATTTCAACAATTAAATTTGGTGAAATATTACAATATATCCATGGCTAGAGACTGCAATCAGATCCCCCACCCACCGACTGATGGCGCCGATCGGCTGCCGCCAACAACTGACGGCAGCTATCGGCAGCCGCAGTCATCATCAGGTCCCCTCCCACTTCCCTCCGCTCCCCCCAGCCATCTGATACCCCCCCACCATCCCCGGTACCTCCTGTCCCTCCAGTAGCTCCTGGCCGTCCCGGTGTCCTGCGTCATGGGCGCCGCCATCTTGGAAAATGGCGGGCGCATGCGCAGTGCGCCGGCTGCAGATTCATTCATTTATTTTGATCACTGTGAGAAACTCTCACAGTGATCAAAATAAAAAAAAAGTAAATAAAACCCCCCTTTATCACCCCCATAGGTAGGGACATATAATAAAATAAAGAAAATATTTTTATTTTTCCATTAGGGTTAGGGTTGGTATTAGGGTTAGGGCTGGCATTAGGGGTTAGGGCTTTCATTAGGGTTAGGGCTGGAATTAAGGTTAGGGCTGGAATTAGGGTTAGGGTTGGAATTAGGGTTAGGGCTGGAATTAGGGTTAGGGCTGGAATTAGGGTTGGGATTAGGGCTAGGGTTGTGATTAGGGTTGGAATTAGGGTTAAGATTAGGGTTAGGGGTGGGTTGGGATTAGGGTTAGTCTTGTAGTTAGGTTTAGAGTTGGGATTAGGGTTAGGGGTGTGTTGGGGTTAGGGTTGTGGTTAGGATTATTAGGGTTGGGATTAGGGTTAGGGGTGTGTTGGGTTTAGGGTTGGAGTTAGAATTGAGGGGTTTCCACCGTTTAGGCACATCACAGGGTCTCCGAACGCGACATGGCGCCACCATTTATTCCAGCCAATTTTGCGTTTTAAAAGTCAAACAGCGCTCCCTCCATTCCGAGCCCCGAAATGTGCCCAAACAGTGGTTTACCACCACATATGGGGTATCAGCATACTCAGGAAAAATTGCACAACACCTTTTGGGGTCTAATTTCCACTGTTAACCTTGGGAAGATAAAAAATTGGGGGCTAAAATAATTATTTTTGTGGAAAAAAATGATTTTTTATTTTCATGGCTCTGCGTTATAAACTTCTGTGAAGCACTCGGGGGTTCGAAGTGCTCACCACACATCTGGATAAGTTCCTTGGGGGGTCTAGTTTCCAAAATAGGGTCACTTGTGTGGGGTTTCTACTGTTTAGGCACATCAGAGGCTCTGCAAACGTAACATGACGCCTGCAGACTATTCCATCAAGTCGGCATTTCAATACCTCACTACTTCCCTTCCGAGCCCTGACGTGTGCCCAAACAGTGGTAACCCCCACATATGGGGTACCAGCGTACTCAGGACAAACTGTACGACAACTTTTGGGGTCCAATCTCTCCTGTTACCCTTGTGAAAATAAAAAATTGTGGGCTAAAAAATCATTTTTTGAGGAAAAAAAAATATTTTTTATTTTCACGCCTTTGCGTTATAAACTTCTGTGAAGAACTTGGGGGTTCAAAGTGCTCACCACACATCTAGATAAGTTCCTTGGGTGGTCTAGTTTCCAAAATGGGGTCTGTTGTGAGTTCATTTTCCTCTTCACCATTGAGGTCTGATGAACTCCCTCTTCTGGTGAAGGAAGGTAGTGAGGCTCATTACCAAGCACCTGGGCTGGATGATGATGACTGGGTAACGGGAATTACTGACGCCCTTCTGCCTTGCTGGTGATCTCTCTGAGGGATTCTAGGAGACCAGTCTGATTCCTGCTCCTCAAAAGCTAAGTTTTCTGCTCTGCTTTTTGCATTTGTGTTTTGGTTTTGTTTTGCCTTGTTTTTCTGGATTTCTGCTATTCCTTGCTGGGGTGAGCTGAATTCCTTTTTGCTCTGTCTTCAGAAAATACCTGAGTATTGATATAGTCTTTTTGAAGCCTAGCGTCTTCAGGGCTTTTTTCCCTATCAGCTGTTGGCTCTTGTTTTGATAGAGTTTTGGCGGATTACAGACAGCAGCTTTTTATCCTGTCCTATTTAGTTAGCTTGGGCCCCATCATTTGCTCAGCCTATCTTTCTATCTGTGTGAGTGTTTTTTCATCTTGCTTCACCGTCATTATATGTTGGGGGCTGCCTATTGCTTTGGGGTCTGCTCTGGGGCAGTTTACATTTCCCTTTCTGTCTTTAGGCTATGTAGTTCTCCGGCTGTGATCGAGGGGTCTAGGGCACCGTAGGAACCCCCCACGGCTACTGCTAGTTGTTGCTGATAGGTTCAGGGGTCTGCAATCCGATAGCTGCCAACTTCTCTGGTTTTCTGGACTTAGCTAGTATTTCTGTTTTTGCCTCCTACGGTGACTCATTCATAACAGAATCACCAGCCATACCGCAGATCCTAGGGTACTCAATAGCAGGAAAGAATTGTTAAAGAAAAAAAAAAAGTGTGTTTATATTTTTTGCTCTATATCTCTGAGGCCGTAGGGGGAATTTTTTTTTCTCTCAATGGAGATAAAGCAATTGTCTGATCGTGTGGAGCAGCTCGCTGCGGAAGTGCGGGGAATTTCCACCTACCTTGCTCATTCACATGCTGCTGAACCAAAGATCCCTACTCCTGATGTGTTTTTTGGGGATCGGTCTAAATTTTTGAATTTCAAAAATAATTGTAAATTATTTTTTGCCTTGAAGCCTAACTCGTCATGGAGCTCCGCACAGCAGGTTAAAATTGTCATCTCTTTGCTGCGTGGCGATCCCCAGGATTGGGCGTTTTCTTTGAAACCAGATGATCCTATTCTGACTAATGTGAATGCATTTTTTCAAGCCTTGGGGTTGTTGTATGATGAACCTAATGCTATTGATCAGGCTGAAAAGACCCTGTTGGCATTGAGCCAGGGTCGAGATTCTGCAGAATTGTACTGTCAAAAATTCCGAAAGTGGGTGGTCCTTACTACCTGGAATGATAATGCCTTGGCAGCTCCCTTTCGGAAGGGTTTGTCACAAGCCATAAAAGATACTATGGTGGGATTTCCTGTTCCCTCTGGTCTTGATGATTCTATGTCATTAGCCATTCAGGTTGATCGGCGTTTACGTGAACGCAGGACTGCACGAGAGGTGTTGCCACCTGTTGAACAAGTGTCTGAACCTATGCAATGTGATGGAGTTTTGTCCAGAGAGCAACGTCAGGAGTTCAGAAGGCGTAATAAGCTGTGTTTTTTTGTGGAGATGCCTCGCATATTATTTCTGTCTGTCCTAAACGAGAGAAACGTTTTGCACACACGTTTTCTGTGGGTGGTGTTCAACCTAAGTTTCTTCTGGCAATTACTCTGATCTGCTCCCTGTCCACATTTTCCGCCAAGGCTTTTGTGGATTCGGGAGCAGCCCTGAACCTAATGGACTTGGATTTTGCTAAACGTTGTGGATTTCCGATGACACCTCTGCGGATGCCTATCCCTTTGAGGGGGATAGATGCTACTCCTTTGGCGAAAAATAAACCTCAGTTTTGGACCCAGGTGGTAATGCGGGTTTCCCCAGACCATCAAGAAAATTGCAGATTTTTGGTGTTGCATAATTTGCATGATACCATTGTTCTGGGGTTTCCCTGGTTGCAAATTCATAATCCAGTTTTGGATTGGAAATCTGTGTCTGTGGTGAGTTGGGGTTGTCGGTGTGCCCTTAGTGAGGCTCCGGTTTTTTCCACCTCTCCTCAGTCGCATGATGTTCCTGACTATTTGGCGGATTTTTATGATGTATTTAGTGACAATGAGTCTGCGTCTTTGCCTCCTCATAGGAGTTATGACTGTGCAATTGAACTGAGCCCGGGGTGTAAATTTCCCAAGGGTCGGCTCTTCAATTTATCTGTACCCGAGCACAAGGCTATGCGATCCTATATTAAGGAGGCGTTGGAGAAGGGTCATATTAGACCATCCTCTTCACCATTAGGTGCTGGGTTTTTTTTCGTGGCCAAAAAGGATGGTTCATTAAGGCCTTGTATTGATTATCGTGCCCTCAACAAAATTACTATTAAATATCAGTATCCGTTACCCCTGATTTCGGATCTATTCTCCAGAGTTAAAGGAGCTTGCTGGTTTACCAAGCTTGACCTCAGGGGGGCGTATAATCTTATCCGCATTAAGCATGGGGATGAATGGAAGACGGCATTTAATACTCCGGAGGGACATTTTGAGTACCTGGTGATGCCTTTTGGGCTCACTAATGCCCCTTCTGTCTTCCAGTGCTTCATGAACGATATTTTCCGAGACTTTGTGGATAAATTTTTGAGTATCTATCTGGATGATATTTTGATCTTCTCCAAGGATTGGGATTCTCATGTGGAACATGTTCGGACTGTGTTCCAGATCTTGAGGGAGAATTCCCTGTATGTCAAAGGATCGAAATGCCTTTTTGGGGTACAGAGGATTTCTTTTTTGGGATTTTTTTGTCTCCATCAACTATTGAAATGGACCCGGCCAAGGTACAGGCCATTTATGTTTGGGCTCAGCCCACTTCTTTGAAGGCCCTCCAGAAGTTTTTGGGTTTTGCTAATTTTTATCGGAAATTTATAGCAAAATTTACTAGTATTGCCAAGCAATTGACTGATCTGACTAAGAAGGGTGCTGATGTGTTGAATTGGTCTCCAGAGGCTGTTTCTTCCTTTCAGGAGCTGAAGCGAAGATTCACTTCTGCCCCGGTTTTGCGGCAACCTGATGTCTCACTCCTGTTCCAGTAGAGGTGGACGCTTCTGAGATTGGTGCAGGAGCTGTTTTGTCCCAAAAGGATCCTGTAACATCTAAAATGAATCCCTGTGCTTTCTTTTCCCGAAAGTTCTCTCCATCTGAACGTAACTATGATGTGGGGAATCGGGAAATGTCAGCCATGAAACTGGCATTTGAAGAGTGGAGACATTATTTGGAGGGAGCTAAACATCAAGTCGTGGTCCTCACTGACCACAAGAATTTGATTTACCTTGAGTCGGCCAAACGCTTGAACCCTAGACAGGCTAGGTGGGCCTTGTTTTTTACACGTTTTGATTTTGTGGTCTCTTTTCTTCCTGGCACTAAGAATGTCAAGGCTGACGCTCTCTCTAGGAGCTTCTTTGCTGATTCTCCTGTGGTGACCAAGCCTGCTACCATCTTAGGCGAAGGGGTAGTTCTTTCTGCCATCTTGCCAGATTTGAGACGTGCTCTGGAAGAGTTCCAGGAGGACAAACCTGAGCGTTGTCCCAGTGGAAAGTTGTATGTTCCTGACCAGTGGAAGAAGAGAGTGATGTCTGAAGTTCATTGCTCTGCATTGGCTGGTCATCCAGGTATTTTTGGTACTAGAGATCTGGTGAGTCGGTCTTTTTGGTGGCCCACCATGTCTCGTGATGTCAGGAATTTTGTGCAGTCCTGTGGGACTTGCTCCCGGTCTAAACCTTGTTCTCGCTCTAGTGGGTTGTTGATGCCTTTGCCGGTCCCCAGGAGGCCATGGACCCATATTTCAATGGATTTCATCTCTGATATGCCTGTCTCTCAGAGAATGACTGTTATTTGGGTGATTTGTGATAGGTTCTCTAAGATGGTTCATCTTGTACCACTCCCTAAGTTGCCATCTTCCTCTGAGTTGGTGCCCCTGTTTTTGCAACAGGTGGTTCGCTTGCACGGGATTCCTGAGAACATTGTATCTGACAGAGGAGTTCAGTTTGTGTCTAGATTTTGGAGGACTTTCTGTTCCAAGCTGGGAATTCAGTTGTCCTTCCTTTTCACCCTCAGACCAATGGGCAGACGGAGAGAACAAACCAGACCTTGGAGTCGTATTTGAGATGTTTTATTTCCGCTGATCAGGATGATTGGGTTTCATTTTTGCCCTTGGCCGAATTTGCTTTAAATAATAGAGCTAGTTTTGCCACTTTGATGTCACCTTTTTTTTGTAACTTTGGGTTTCATCCTCGATTTTCTTCAGGGCAGGTGGAGCCTTCTGCCTGCCCAGGTGTTGACACTGTGGTGGAGAGAATGCACCAGATCTGGGACCAAGTGGTGGATAAGTTATCTCTCACCCAGGAAAAGGCCCAGCGGTTTTCCAACCGACATAGGACCATTGGTCCCCAGTTTAAGGTTGGTGATATGGTTTGGTTATCATCAAAAAACATTGCTATGAAGGTGGCTTCTCCTAAGCTTAAGCCTAGATTTATTGGACCTTACAAGATTTTGGAGATTATTAATCCGGTCTCTTTTCGATTGGCTCTTCCTATCACATTTAAAATCCATAATGTGTTTCATAAGTCCTTGTTGAAGAGGTTTGTTGAACCAGTAGTTCCTGGGGTGGCACCTCTGGACCCTGTATTGGTTGAAGGTAACATGGAATATGAGGTAGAGAAGATACTGGATTCCCGTCTGGCTAGACAGAGACTCCAGTATTTGGTTAAGTGGAAGGGTTATGGTCAGGAGGATAATTCCTGGGTCTCTGCCTCTGATATTCATGCCAAAAGATTGGTGCGTGTCTTTCATCGGGCTCACCCTGATTGCCCTGGTGGCATGGATGAGGGTTCGGTGACCCCTCCTCAAGGGGGAGGTACTGTTGTGAGTTAATTTTCCCCTTCACCATTGAGGTCTGATGAACTCCCTCTTCTGGTGAAGGAAGGTAGTGAGGCTCATTACCAAGCACCTGGGCAGGATGATGATGACTGGGTGATGGGAATTACTGACTGGATATAAGGCAGCCGACGCCCTTCTGCCTTGCTGGTGATCTCTCTGAGGGATTCTAGGAGACCAGTCTGATTCCTGCTCCTCAAAAGCTAAGTTTTCTGCTCTGCTTTTTGCATTTGTGTTTTGGTTTTGTTTTGCCTTGTTTTTCTGGATTTCTGCCATTCCCTGCTGGGGTGAGCTGAATTCCTTTTTGCTCTGTCTTCAGAAAATACCTGAGTACTGATATAGTCTTTTTGAAGCCTAGCGTCTTCAGGGCTTTTTTCCCTATCAGCTGTTGGCTCTTGTTTTGATAGGATTTTGGCGGATTACAGACAGCAGCTTTTCTATCCTGTCCTATTTAGTTAGCTTGGGCACCATCATTTGCTCAGCCTATCTTTCTATCTGTGTGAGTGTTTTTTCATCTTGCTTCACCGTCATTATATGTTGGGGGCTGCCTATTGCTTTGGGGTCTGCTCTGGGGCAGTTTACATTTCCCTTTCTGTCTTTAGGCTATGTAGTTCTCTGGCTGTGATCGAGGGGTCTAGGGCACCGTAGGAACCCCCCACGGCTACTGCTAGTTGTTGTTGATAGGTTCAGGGGTCTGCAATCCAATAGCTGCCAACTTCTCTGGTTTTCTGGACTTAGCTAGTATTTCTGTTTTTGCCTCCTACGGTGACTCATTCATAACAGGGGTCACTTGTCAGGGGTTTCCACTGTTTAGGCGCATCAGGGGCTCTGCAAACGTAACATGACACCTGCAGACCATTCCATCAAGTCGACATTTCAAAACGTCACTACTTCCCTTCCGAGCCCCGACGTGTGCCCAAACAGTGGTTCCCCCACATATGGGGTACCAGCATACTCAGGACAAACTGTACAACATCTTTTGGGGTCCAATCTCTCCAGTTACCCTTGTGAAAATAAAAAATTGTGGGCTAAAAAATCATTTTTTGAGGAAAAAAAATATTTTTTATTTTCACGCCTTTGCATTATAAACTTCTGTGAAGAACTTGGGGGTTCAAAGTGCTCACCACACATCTAGATATGTTCCTTGGGTGGTCTAGTTTTCAAAATGGGGTCATTAGTCAGGGGTTTCCACTGTTTAGGCGCATCAGGGGCTCTGCAAACGTAACATGATGCCCGCAGACCATTCCATCAAGTCGACATTTCAAAACGTCACTACTTCCCTTCCGAGCCCCGACGTGTGCCCAAACAGTGGTTCTCCCCCACATATGGGGTACCAGCATACTCAGGACAAACTGTACAACAACTTTTGGGGTCCAATCTCTCCTGTTACCCTTGTGAAAATAAAAAATGGTGGGCTAAAAAATCATTTTTTGAGGAAAAAAAATATTTCTATTTTCACAGCTCTGCATTATAAACTTCTGTGAAGCACCTGAGGGTTCAAAGTGCTCACTATCCATCTAGATAAGTTCCTTGGGGGGTCTAGTTTCCAAAATGGGGGAATTTGTGGGGGAGCTCCAAATTTTAGGCACGCAGGGGCTCTCCAAACACGAAATGGTGTCCACTAATGATGGAGCTAATTTTTCATTCAAAAAGTCAAATGGCGCTCCTTCCCTTCTGAGCCCTACCGTGCGCCCAAACAGTGGTTTACCCCCACATATGGGGTACCAGCGTACTCAGGACAAACTGGACAATAACTTTTGGGGTCCAATTTCTCCTGTTAGCCTTATGAAAACAAAAAATAGTGGGCTAAAAAATCATTTTTGAGGAAAAAAAATATTTTTTTATTTTCTCTGCTCTGCGTTATAATCTTCTGTGAAGCACTTGGGGATTCAAAGTGCTCACTACACATCTAGATAAGTTCCTTCGGGGGTCTAGTTTCCAAAATGGGGTCACTTGTGGGGGAGCTCCAATGTTTAGGCACACAGGGGCTCTCCAAACGCGACATGGTGTCCGCTAACGATTGGAGTTAATTTTTCATTAAAAAAGTCAAATGGCACTCCTTCCCTTCCGGGCCCTGCCGTGCGCCCAAACAGTGGTTTGTGACCACATATGAGGTATCAGTGTACTCAGGAGAAATTTCCCAACAAATTTTAGGATCCATTTTACCCTGTTGCCCATGTGAAAATGAAAAACCTGAGGCTAAAAGAAAATTTTTGTGAAAAAAAGTACTTTTTTATTTCTACGGATCAATTTGTGAAGCACCTGGGGGTTCAAAGTGCTCATTATGCATCTACATAAGTTCCTTGGAGGGTCTAGTTTCCAAAATGGGGTCACTTGTGGGGGCGCTCCAATGTTTAGGCACACAGGGACTCTCCAAACGCAACATGGCAATGCTAAATATTCCAGCATATTTTCCATTCAAAAAGTCAAATGGCGCTCCTTCCCTTCTGAGCCCTGCCGTGCGACCAAACAGTGGTTTATGACCACATATGAGATATCGGTGTACTCAGGAGAAATTTCCCAACAAATTTTAGGATCCATTTTACCCTGTTGCCCATGTGAAAATGAAAAACCCTTCAGCTAAAAGAAAATTTTTGTGAAAAAAAAGTACTTTTTTTTTCTTCGGATCAATTTGTGAAGCACCTGGGGGTTCAAAGTGCTAATTATGCATCTAGATAAGTTCCTTGGAGGGTCTAGTTTCCAAAATGGGGTCACTTGTGGGTGAGCTCCAATGTTTAGGCACACAGGGACTTTCCAAACGCGATATGGTAACCGATAAATATTCCAGCATATTTTCCACTCAAAAAGTCAAATGGCGCTCCTTCCCTTCTGAGCCCTGCCGTGCACCCAAACAGTGGTTTATGACCACATATGAGGTATCAGGGTACTCAGAAGAAATTCCCCAACAAATTTTAGGATCCATTTTATCCTGTTACCCATGTGAAAATGAAAAAAATGATGCTAAAAGAAAGTTTTTGTTGGAAAAATTAAAATGTCCATTTTTTCCTTCCATGTTGCTTTAGTCCCTGTGAAGCACCTGAAGGGTTAATAATCTCCTTGAATGGAGTTTTGAGTAGCTTGAGGGGTTCAGTTTTTAGAATGGTGTCACTTTTAGGTATTTTCTGCCATATAGACCCCTCAAAGTGACTTCAAATGTGAGGTGGTCCCTAAAAAAAAATGGTTTTGTAAATTTCGTTGTAAAAATGAGAAATCGCTGGTCAACTTTTAACCCTTATAACTTCCTAACAATAAAAAATTTTGTTTCCAAAATTGTGCTGATGTAAAGTAGACATGTGGGAAATGTTATTTATTAACTATTTTGTGTCATATAACTCTCTGGTTTAACAGAATAAAAATTCAAAATTTGAAAATTGTGAAATTTTCAAAATTTTCGCCAAATTTCCATTTTTTTCACAAATAAACGCAAAAATGATCAACCTCAATTTACCACTAACATGAAGCCCAATATGTCACGAAAAAACAATTCATTATTTGAATGAAGCCACCAGACAACTTTCAGAGGTTAATACTTACATGAAGCTTAAAAATGATCCCAGAGGAAAATTTAAAAATGATCTTCGTTCTTTTCTCAGGAGATATGTTGAATTAGGGGTCATCCCCAAGAAATTAGCAGAACGCTTGCTACCGGAGTTCCCCAAAAAACCCTATTGTACTGTATTCGTAAAATACATAAGTCTATGTCTTGCCCTCCCAGCCGACCCATTGTGTCCGGGATAGGGTCTCTTACTGAACCTCTCTCCCAGTATATGGATTGGCTGCTTCATCCTCTTCTTGGCGACATCTCCTCCTATATAAAGGACACTAAGGATTTTTTGAAATTTGTCAATGATTTTGAATAGCAGCCTGGTTTTTCTCTTGTGTCCATTGATATGGAAAGTCTGTAATAAGATTCCCCAGGATTTAGGGGTAGATGTGATAAGGGAAATTTTAGCCACAACGACAAAGATGCTGCATTCATTGACTTTGTATGTGAGGGGATTTGTTTTGTTTTTAGACACAATGCATTTAAATTTCAGAATACTTGGTACTTACAGCAGTTTGGGACCGCGATGGGGACACCGGTGGCGTGCACTTTCGCCAATCTTTTTTTGGCTGTTTTTGAAAACAGGCATATCTATTCACTTTCAAACGTCTTTTTGAAGAAACACATCAAGATGTATATTAGATATGTGGATGATGTATTCATTGTGTGGTACGGCCCCCCAGATACATTTGACAATTTTGTGGATTATCTTAACAATTTAGGTGACATCAACATGTCATTTACTTCCAAATGGGGGCACCTCAATTGAATGTTTGGATTTTTTTTAGAAGTTAGAGAGGGTTCTCTCGTTACTTCAGTTTTTCGTAAACATCATCCACTAACGCCGTGTTTCACTATGACAGTTATCACCCTTTTTACATGAAAAATTCTTTACCGTACAGTCAGTTTCTTAGACTAAAACGTATAAATAATACTAAGAAAGGCTTTGTTGACCAATCACGAGAATTATATAGCAGATTTTTGAAGAGGGGGTACCCTGAAAACCTGCTAAAAAAAAACACAGACCAGGTTTAATCAGAACTCAAGTGGTGAGGCGAATAAAAGGGTTAATTGCAAGAAGAATGAAAAGGGGTTTGTTTTTTCGTTTGATTTTAGTCCTATGGATGGGGCAGTCAGGTCTGCAATCCGTAAAAATTGGCACATTTTAAGTCACGATACTGATTTATCAGAAGTGGTGGAGCGAGGACCCCTTTCTGCTTGTAGGAAAAGTGTCAGTTTAAAGGATATTCTTGTACATAATCGCATGGAAAATCCACATAGTAATTGGCTCAATTTGATGCCCCCGAAAGGTAATTATCGATGTGGGCAGTGCCCGTTTTGTTCTAATCATATTCTTGACCGTTGTTTACGTATAGGATCGGTAACTCATTATGTCACTGATTTTATTTCATGCAAAACCACTCATGTTGTTTATGTTTTATTTTGTCCTTGTAAGTTTTTTTATATAGGGAAAACTATACGTCCTCTTTATGTTAGGTTTAGGGAGCACTTCAATTCTAATTTAACAGGTAAAGGGGTTCCTAGACTTATTAACCATATGAGAGAAGCACACGGTGGCAATCCCGATGCATTATCATTTGCTGGTATAGAAAGGGTTACTCTATCCTCACGGGTAGGTGATCTGAATAGGAATTTACTGAAATGAGAGGCCAGGTGGATTATGCAAACCCGTGCTATAGAGCGCACGGGACTCAATTAGAGGATTGATATGTGTGTTTTTTTGTGATATGAAAAAAATTTTTTGTAAAAAAAACTTTGTAAAAATTTTTTTTTTGAAAAATCATTATTTTTTCTCCATTTTCTGGCTTGTGTTTTTTTCTCTTTCCTTTTGTATTTATGGTACTATTATATGTATTATATATTTATATTTTTGTTTTCACTTATGTGAACTATGTACATATATATTTTGTTGATTGCTCAGCAGGTGAGCGGCACCGGTGGGAGGGGTCCTGACTTCTGGTTGTGGGTATTTCCTCCTTGGCCGGCTGCAGCTCACCATAACCTGTGGAAGCAACTTTGCAGCGTGAAACGATCGTCGTTGCTATCTCCTTTTTGCACCCGTTCTCCCGCTGATATGCTTTTATAATAAAGCCTTGACTACACTACCCGGTGAGTGCCGTTCTTTTCCACTATTTTTTGCTATATGAATTAGCTTATTTTCCCTGAATGTGCACCTAAGGGTAAAGCAGTTGTATTGCCGGCTGCGTCTCTTTTATACACGTATGTTGGTTCGGATGTGTGGACTATTGTGATGGTGCTCGCCTTCTATTTCTGGACTTTGTATCATTGTTATTAGTGATGAGCGAACGTGTTGGGATAAGGTGTTATCTGAGCATGCTCGGGTGCTATCCGAGTGTCTTTGGCGTGCTCAAAAAATATGGCTGTGTCTTGTCGCTGTTCGACAGGCACAACACATGCAGGGATTCCCTGTTTGTTAGTCAATCCCTGCATGCGGCTATCAAACATCCACAAGACATGCAGCCACGGGGACTCAAACATATTATTCGAGCCTGCCTGAGACATTCGGTTAGCACCCGAGCATGCTCAGATAACACCTTATCCCAGCATGTTCCCTCGTCGCTAATTGTTGTACAAATTTGTGATTGAGGATGATGTCACATTTACATGTAGCTGAAACGTGGGGCCCTGGAGTTGATTTCTGGTGGGCCCTTAGCACCTCAATCCAAAACTGAACACAGATATTACTGACCTTCTCCATTCCAGTCAGTTTTTGCGCTTTGGCTGAGGTGGAGGGATCACAACTACAGCGCACATCACCTGCCATCTATCTGTTATCTATCTAACGATCTATCTATAATCTATTTAACTATCTATCTATCCCTTATCTATCATCTATCTATTATCTATCTGTCGATCTATCTATCTCTATCTGTCTATACAGGCTCAATGTGAGCCGAAATGTCATCATGATGGGCTATTAAACTGAAGCACTTCTATTTTT
This sequence comes from Dendrobates tinctorius, assembly GCF_039654945.1. Classification (NCBI taxonomy): domain Eukaryota; kingdom Metazoa; phylum Chordata; class Amphibia; order Anura; family Dendrobatidae; genus Dendrobates; species Dendrobates tinctorius. The sequence continues at coordinate 11,373,236 of NW_027361669.1, read as the reverse complement.
TTCACTTTGAATGGTGTGCTGCCTCCATTTTTTAATATCTATCTATTATCTATCTTTTTTCAATAAATTTACTATCTATTATCTATCTATTTATCTGTCTTTCTATTATCTATCTATCTATTAGCTATCTATTAGTCTGTCTATCTATCTATTATCTATCATCTATCTATCTATCTATCATCTATCTAGCTAACTAGCTCATATCTACTTCTTTACCAACCTGGGCAAAACTTGAATGGCCCCAATAAAAAAACTTCAACAGAATTTTGAACTATCACAAGGTTTTTATTTGTACTGAACTTCTCAGTTGTGAAAAAGGGACCTTCTAGGCGCTCCCTGTTTCCAGAGCTCGGGTGTGACTGCAAACTGCCCCATTATAGTTATGGCCCAGCCGCCACAAACACGCAATAACTTCCTTCTATGACAGAATCACTGACTGAGTGGATCAGGGAAATGCTGTAGATATAGTATATCTTTACTTCAGCAAAGCATTTGACAAAGTATCTCACACAATCCTTATTGAAAAAATGACTAAGTATGGAATGGACAAGGCAACTGTAAGGTGGATTCATAACTGGCTTAGTGATCGGACCCAAAGAGTGGTCGTAAATGGCTGCACATCCAGTTGGAAGAATGTCTCAAGTGGGGTAACACAGGACTCTGTCGTGGGCCCTGTATTGTTCAACATCTTTATCAATGATTTAGATGAAGGGATTGAGGGTAAACTGATTACATTTGCTGATGACACAAAGCTAGGAAGCATAGCCAATACTAGAGAAGAGAGAGAGAGGATTCAAAAAGATATAAATAAACTGGAGCAGTGGGCAGCAACTAACAGAATTGATTTTAACAGGAAAAAATTTAAAGTACTACATCTGGGCAATAAAAATAAAAAAAGCATATACAGAATGTGAGGAATAGGGTTAAATAACAGTACATGTGAAAAAGACTGAACATGAGTCAACAGTGTGATACAGCAGCAAAAAAGGCAAATGCAATTCTAGGATGTATTAACAGAAGCATACAGTCTAGATCACGTGAAGTCTTTATCCCCCTCTACTCCTCCTTGGTCAGACCTCATCTGGAATACTGTGTCCAGTTTTGGGCGCCACATTTTAAAAAAGACATCAACAAACTGGAGCAAGTTCAGAGAAGACTGACCAGAATGGTGACCGGTCTGCAAACCATGTCCTATGAGAAACAGTTACAGGATTTGGGAATGTTTAGCTTGCAAAAGAGAAGACTGAGAGGATGCTTAATAGCTGTCTACAAATATCTCAGGTATCAGCGCACTCAGGACAAATTGCACAATAACTTTTGAAGTCCAATTTCTCCTGTTACCCTTGGTAAAAAAAAATTGGAACTGAAGTAATTTTTTTTGTGAAAAAAAGTTAAATATTCTTTTTTTTTTAAACATTCAAAAAATTCCTGTGAAGCACCTGAAGGGTTAATAAACTTCTTAAATATGGTTCTGAGCACCTTGAGGGGTGCAGTTTTTAGAATGGTGTCACTTTTCAGTATTTTTTATCATATAGACCCCTTAAAGTGACTCCAAATGTGATGTGGTCCCTAAAAAAATGGTGTTGTAAAAATGAGAAATCGCTGGTCAAATTTTAACCCTTATAACATCCTAAAAAAACCCATTTTGCTCCAAAATTGTGCTGATGTAAAGTAAACATGTGGAAAATGTTATTTATTAAGTTATTTGTGTACCGTATCTCTGTGATTTAAGGGCATAAAAATTCAAAGTTGGAAAATTACTAAATTTTCAAAATTTTTACCAAATTTCCGTAATTTTCACAAATAAACGCAAGCTACATGAATGAAATTTTACTACTAACATTAAGCACAACATGTCACGAGAAAGCAATGTCAGAATCACCAGGATCCTTGGAAGCATTCCAGAGTTATGACCTCATAAAGGGACAGTGGTCAGAATTGTAAAAATTGGCCCGGTCATTAACGTGCAAACCACCCTTGGGAGTAAAGGGGTTAAGAAACACACATAATATAAATGAATGAAGCTGCTTGATCTTTAGTGGTTACAAGTATCTGACATCACTCGTGTTCCGCTCCTCTGTGATGTCACTCGTGTTCCGCTCCTCTGTGATGTCACACTTAGATCACCATTGTGACCTCACGGACTGAGGGGTTATACGGAGTGACACTGCAGGAAGAGGCTTTGTCTGGAAAGACTCACTGTGTGTTACACAACTAGCGATATTCCTCCGGGATAAACTGCTGTTTTGATTTCTTCTGATCGTGACTGAGCTATTAAGATCTGTACAAGGTGCTCCTATCAACATCCGCCACCAGCATTTTGGGCTTTGGCCCCTGGAGGTAAGTGTTTTCCCAGAAATTTATCCAATATGGGGTTATTGTTAGTAAGTCACATGGTACATTTCTTGGAGGATTCTTCATGTGTCACTTGTAATTCCAGGAGCCTTCTCCCATCATGTATTCCCTATTCCAGGCTCAAACAAATTGTAAGCTTGAATGGAGATCCCCTGTAAGCGAAAAAGAAGTCACGTGTATCTCTGATCTTCAAATTTGTGACTTCATCAATACTTTAGGGGAAAATAATTACAAATTTATATTAATGTCATGATCCAGGTCGGGGTGTGATTCTTGCTTTTCTTTCCCTGGCCTGGTCATGGAGGGGTTAACTTTTCCTGCCTCTTTTTGGTTCTTGGGTGGCTATGTATTGGTGCAGTTTTTGGTAGCCTTTGTCAGTGATAGCTCTGGCCCTTGGTTTGAGCAACTGATCTGTATACCCTATCTGTATACAGTAAGTGCAAAACTTTTTTCCCATAACAGCTCCCCCTGGTGGTGGTGCTCCGTAGTTGCATTACAGGTAATTGGGGAATTTATCCAACTTGTTGGTATTTACTATTTTCCTGATCTGTTCAGTCTTAGAGTTCAGACCCCCATACACATGAGACTAGTGACAGACCAATTCCCCAATATCAGCAGCTCTGCCCACAGTCCAAGTGTTGATTCTTTTGTTCCCAGCTAAATAAGCCACCACCAGAGGAATCTACCTGTGGCTTTCTCACATAGAACACAGGTGCGATCGGCAGAGTTAGCGCTCCTGTGCATGGAGGAGTCAGGAGAAATATCTGCCGGCTGAACAGATCAGCTGAACCATGGGCCGACAGCTAGGTGTTGTGTATGTGTCCCCTTACTCATAGGAATGATCCTAGGTCTGGTTACATAAATGAGGTGCAAAATATAATGTCTATATTAGTAGCTCCAAATATCTGACGTCTATTCTTTTCTTCCAATAGAATTCTTCATTATGGTTATTCTACATCCTGCCATCTACTTCTTCCTTGGATTCTTCTCCGGTGTCGCCTGTACCATCATCTGTGGGTAAGTCTTATACTGATTTATGGGCTACACGGGAGTCTATAGAAGAAACATCCCATCTTCAGGTCATCACACGGATTCAGGAAAGGGAATCATCTAGAGAAGATGTTTCGTGGGTCATAAACTGGCTCTGACCGGTCCGAGCACAATGGACTTTTCTGTATAATTGAAAAAAATGCTGATTGTCATAGATCACAAAAATGACTGTAGATCGGGAGAGACAAAATAGATGGCGAAAAATAAATGTCTTCATAACATTCTGCAGAACACAGATAGACTTCACTTTACAATTTGCTACATGACTTCTGTTTTATCATTTTATAGACTTCTGATAAAGAAATGCTGGAGAAAAGATACAGAGAATAGGGCTGATCCTGACGGTATGTACAGCCTAACTAATCTGACACTAACCCATTTTGCAGCATTTTTTATGCTTTTTTGTGTGTTTCTGGCAGCGGTTTTGGCGTGCTCGATTTATCTCTTGTGCATGCTGATAAAGTTTAGTGTTAAAAAAATCCTATTCCATAGAATCTGGTTTTAGCACAAAAAAATACAGCAAAACACGATACTTGCATTTTTGGTGCGGATTTTCTGGGGTTTTTCACCATCCATTGAAGTCAATGGATGAAAAAACACTAAAAGAAGTGACGTGCTGTACGTCCAAAGAAACATGCAAAGCACAAAATACCGATGACTAAAAAGCAATGTGTGCGCAGGAGATTTCTGAAATGTCATATGTTTTGCTGGTAATGTAAACCGCAACTGAAAATTAGCATGAAAAACACAAAAGCAACATTTTACACTAAACATAATCTCTTAATAGATCTTGACAGTGAATTTACTGTAGACAAAAAGGAAACAATCTAGAAGAAACATAGAATATTTTTCTTTTGAAATGCTGATTTCAATGTTTTGTGTCACAGGAAAACAGGAGAACTCATCTGACCCTGGTTATATGCTCTACACTATAGATTCAGATGAGGATGTGATCATCTTTGACAGTAAGTTCTCAGGCTTTTCATACTTTACAAATTAGCCGTTATAAAACCTGTAAAATGTTGATATTCTTTAACAAACATAGAAGCTTTTATTTTAATAATGTTAATTTGAATGTTACACCTTACAGGAGAACATTTCGATAATATAAAGATTGTAAATGAAGAAGCTGCTCATGGACCCACTGCCGAAAACACCGACATCTCTACATCTGGCCCCGATCATGTAACCATCTACATGCCAGATTAGACTGTGGTCGCCGCCTCGGACAGTAAGTTCCTTTTTTCTTCATGTTGATAAGAAGAATGCTTACTACCATAAAAATAATCTGTTCTAATCTCCATAACTTGCATAAATTAAAAATCTGCCATCCTAAGCAATATATTATTGAACTGCAGTTCAAGCAATTTCTTAAAATTTCCTGGCCCTCAATCTCAGACCGACAGAGTAGAATCAATGTCCATTAATGAACAACTCATTAATTATACACTATCATTTACAAAACAAGAGGGCAGAGGACTTATTCCACCTCCTCCTCTGTCTCCTCCTTTGTCTACTCCTCCACTTCCTCAAAATATTGAGAAACATCTTGTCCTGGACAAAGACAGAGAGAAATATTAAGTCGTCATGAAGTTTGTTTTTCAGGAACTTCTGGCTTATGCCAAAAAAACCAAATGTAAGGCTTTAGAGCTTCACAAATATGTTTTATGATCTATGTTATGTATTAGTATTAACAGGCAATAGGCTAAATAATTAGGAATTGGGCACTAATGGCCTAAATATCGATGCGTTACTTTTCTTTATGCAAGCTAAATTATCAGTCTGTGAGCCAAAATTGGCTGCACTACAGGAGAATGGGAGTTGTCATTCTCAAATCACAAATACAATAAAGAATTATATAAATCATCTTTAATAAATCACAATACATAACAATATTTGATGAGTATATAACTATTGGATGAGCATATACAGTCATGGCCAAAAGTATTGACACCCCTGCAATTCTGTCAGATAATACTCAGTTTCTTCCTGAAAATGATTGCAAACACAAATTCTTTGGTATTATTATCTTCATTTAATTTGTCTTAAATGAAAAAACACAAAAAGAATTGTCCTAAAGCCAAATTGGATATAATTCTACACCAAACATAACAAAGAGGGTGGACAAAAGTATTGGCACTGTTTGAAAAATCATGTGATGCTTCTCTAATTTATGTAATTAACAGCACCTGTAACTTACCTGTGGCACCTAACAGGTGTTGGCAATAACTAAATCACACTTGCAGCCAGTTAACATGGATTAAAGTTGACTCAACCTCTGTCCTGTGTCCTTGTGTGTACCACATTGAGCATGGAGAAAAGAAAGAAGACCAAAGAACTGTCTGAGGACTTGAGAAACCAAATTGTGAGGAAGCATGAGCAATCTCAAGGCTACAAGTCCATCTCCAAATACCTGAATGTTCCTGTGTCTACCGTGCACAGTGTCATCAAGAAGTTTAAAGCCCATGGCACTGTGGCTAACCTCCCTAGATGTGGCCGGAAAAGAAAAATTGACAAGAGATGTCAACGCAAGATTGTGCGGATGTTGGATAAAGAACCTCCACTAACATCCAAACAAGTTCAAGCTGCCCTGCAGTCCGAGGGTACAACGGTGTCAACCCGTACAATCCGTCGGCATCTGAATGAAAAGGGACTGTATGGTAGGAGACCCAGGAAGACTCCACTTCTTACCCCGAGACATAAAAAAGCCAGGCTGGAGTTTGCCAAAACTTACCTGAAAAAGCCTAAAACATTTTGGAAGAATGTTCTCTGGTCAGATGAGACAAAAGTAGAGCTTTTAGGGCAAAAGCATCAACATAGAGTTTACAGGAGAAAAAAGAGGCATTCAAAGAAAAGTACACGGTCCCTACAGTCAAACATGGCGGAGGTTCCCTGATGTTTTGGGGTTGCTTTGCTGCCTCTGGCACTGGACTGCTTGACCGTGTGCATGGCATTATGAAGTCTGAAGACTACCAACAAATTTTGCAGCATAATGTAGGGTCCAGTGTGAGAAAGCTGGGTCTCCCTCAGAGGTCATGGGTCTTCCAGCAGAACAATGACCCAAAACACACTTCAAAAGGCACTAGAAAATGGTTTGAGAGAAAGCACTGGAGACATCTAAGGTGGCCAGCAATGAGTCCAGACCTGAATTCCATAGAACACCTGTGGAGAGATGTAAAAATGGCAGTTTGGAGAAGGCACCCTTCAAATATCAGGGACCTGGAGCAGTTTGCCAAAGAAGAATGGTCTAAAATTCCAGCAGATCATTGTAAGAAACTCATTGATGGTTACCGGAAGCGGTTGGTCGCAGTTATTTTGGCTAAAGGTTGTGCAACCAAGTATTAGGCTGAGGGTGCCAATACTTTTGTCCGGCCCATTTTTGGAGTTTTGTGTGAAATGATCAATGTTTTGCTTTTTGCTTCATTCTCTTTTGTGTTTTTTCATTTAAGACAAATTAAATGAAGATAATAATACCAAAGAATTTGTGTTTGCAATCATTTTCAGTAAGAAACTGAATATTATCTGACAGAATTGCAGGGGTGTCAATACTTTTGGCCATGACTGTAACTACAAATAGAAAAACTACAGTCGGTGGTCATGGCAAAAACAAGCAGATGAATATTTAATCACGATCACATTTTATACATAGCAATACTGACTTAAAGTGCAAATGTAAAAAATCAAAAGAGCTGATGGCAGAGTAAAAAGTGTTCTATATCCAATGTACTACCAGATGCCATAAGCAAATACTTGTACAAATGCTAAGCCTTAGTAACACAGAAAACCAATAATAAAAACTAAAGTCAGTACTAAGTACAATTAAGCATGCTATAGTACCAAAACTGCCACTCCACCACTTAACCCTGACACTTGTTTCACCGTCAATCACAGCTTTTTCATGGGGATATAGGAAAAAGGTGCAGTGCTGTATATATACCATGAGGGAGGGATTGCTAGTAAGCTGTAATCTAAACATAGAAGATCCTAAAATAATAGGCAGGGTGCTATTCATATCACAGCACTGATAGGATGTAGAACATGCCTGAACATAGACATTAAATAATACCCATTATGTATTACATAGTACAGTATTATAACCTATAGATAAAGGATGACATGTAAATGTCTTCTGTTGCTCCTCCCATTATAATCTGTCTGCTTGTACATATATTAATCTTTACTGTTTTACTAATTTTGTGACATTTATATTGCAGGTGAGGCAGAGCAGGGTCTCGCTGTGAACCCAAAATGAACATGGGATCCAGCTGGAGACGACAACTTTACATCAGCAAAAAGAGGCAGATTCCAGGCTTGGTCTCTGGTCTCCACCACTGGATATGACATTACTGGACTTTCTGCATCTAGATGCACTCACTGAACAAGTGGGTGTCCTACTGCACTACAAGGCAGATTCCGGGCTCGGTCTCTGTTCTCCACCATTGGATATGACTTACTGGATTTTCTGCAGCTAGATGCACTCACTGAACAAGTGGGTGTCCTACTGCCCCACGAGGCAGATTCCGGGCTCGGTCTCTGTTCTCCACCATTGGATATGACATTACTGGACTTTCTGCAGCTAGACGCACTCAATGAACAAGTGGGTGTCCTACTGCACAACGAGGCAGATTCCGGGCTCGGTCTCTGTTCTCCACCATTGGATATGACATTACTGGACTTTCTGCAGCTAGATGCACTCACTGATCAAGTGGGTGTCCTACTGCACATCGAGGCAGATTCCGGGCTCGGTCTCTGTTCTCATCAATGAACATCTACAGCTTAAGGGAAGTGCAGCCTTTCAGCCATGGTGCCCACGAGGTTTCCTCCACTGGAGGTTTTTCCTCTCCTGAGTGCTGAAGGTCAAAAGCGGGACTAACTCCTAGCCGCGGTCTACGGACCAAACATTGGGCATGGGCAGGGCCTTGGGGGCAGATCCCAAGTGCGCTCAACCATGTGAAATAGCCTACGCTCAGGAACACTGAGGGATAGCGCTATCAGATAGCTCTACCCATTCATTTCCTTTAGGAATAGAGCTATGGGATAGCTCTACCCATTTACTTTCTTCATGGATAGTGCTATCGGATAGCTCTACCCGAACAGTATTAACGACAGAGCTTTTTCATACACAAGGTAGGAGTGGCAAGAGAGGTACACCAGGTATTTATGTTTGCTGTCAGTCTGCATATATGCCAGTCTGGTGCATGGTTATACCCCATTGCGAGGTCAGTCTGGTGTGTGATGCAAATTGAGTCTTCAGAGAGGAGGAGGACTTAAACTTTAGCACCACCTATTGGAAGCAGCAATCCTAAAAGTCAATATCGACCCTTTAATGAGTCTTGTCACATGACTTAGGACAAAAACCAATCCAGAATCTCTATTTGCAGACACATGTTTTGGTGTGTTGCCCCTCGTCAGTGCAAAGTATGAGATCTGATTTGGTTAAGTAGGAGGTTTAAGACTGGAATAGCTGCTAGTCCTGGCTCGTCGTTCTCCACAAGTAATGTTATCGCTTAGATCCCAGTCCTAAGCCTCTCATCTAGTCAAGTCTGCAAGATTTTTTGTAAATTCCTAAAAGAAACGTTGTAGTAAGTTTGCAAGGGACAGAGGAGCTTCCTGCAAATCTGATTTTGGGTAATTAAATAGCCAATAACAGTTGAGTAATTTAGACTTTAAGTGTTGGACACCAACTGTCCTGTAGATGGGTCATAAATTTTGGAAGTCTGGACAACCCCTTTAAGTTCAGTGTATACACATTATACAGCATGCTCCCTCTAGTGGCAACTACAGGCATCAACTTTTTTTTTTTAAGGGAATCCGTCCCCAGATTTTTGCTACCCCATATGAGCAGCATGATGTAAAGTCAGAGTCTGATTCTAGCGATGTATCACTTACTGGGCTACTCGCTGCAGTTTTGATATCATTACTGCTTTATCTGCTGCAGATCTAGCAGTTCTCTGAATGCTGAGATTTCTTGATATTTCTAAGCTATGAGTGCAATATGACAAGGTAAAATCAAAGTAGATCTGTCGCCAGATTTCACAATACAAACTGCATACAATATTAAAAAGATCTATTGGACCTGATAGATCTAGCAGGCTAAAGGACCAGGTCCTTCTGCCCTCTGGGATTTAGCCTGCTCTCTGTGAGAAAGCTAAATTCCAGTCGCCTAAAGGACCAGGTCCTTCTACCAACTTGGATTTAACCTGCTCTCTGTGAGAAAGCTAAATCCCAGTTGGCTAAAGGTCCAGGTCCCTGTGAGTGTTTTAATACTAGATCTAGCAGACTATAGGACCAGGTCCTTCTGCCAACTTGGATTTAGCCTACTCTCTGTGAGAAAGATAAATCTCAGTCGCCTAAAGGACAAGGTCCATCTGCCAACTTGGATTTAGCCTGCTCTCTGTGAGAAAGCTACATCCCAGTTGGCTAAAGGACCAGGTGCCTGTGAGTGTTTTAATACTAGATCTAGCAGGCTGAAGGACCAGGTCGTTCTGCCCACTGGGATTTAGCCTGCTCTCTGTGAGAAAGATAAATCCCAGTTGGCTAAAGGACCAGGTCCCTGTGAGTGTTTTAATGGCAGAGAAGCCATTGGGGGCTCTCACACATCGGGGACGGGTACTTATTTTACCTCCATGCCTCATATACAGTTGTGGCCAAAAGTATTGACACCCCTGCAATTCTGTCAGATAATACTCAGTTTCTTCCTGAAAATGATTGCAAACACAAATTCTTTGGTATTATTATCTTTATTTAATTTGACTTAAATGAAAAAGCACAAAAGAGAATGAAGCAAAAAGCAAAACTTTGATCATTTCACACAAAACTCCAAAAATGGGCCAGACAAAATATTGGCACCCTCAGCCTAATACTTGGTTGCACAACCTTTAGCCAAAATAACTGCGACCAACTGCTTCCGGTAATCATCAATGAGTTTCTTACAATGCTCTGCTGGAATTTTAGACCAATCTTCTTTTGCAAACTGCTCCAGGTCCCATGATATTGGTTTTTGAAGTGTATTTTGGGTCATTGTCCTGCTGGAAGACTCATCACCTCTGAGGGAGACCCAGCTTTCTCACACTGGGCCATACATTATGCTGCAAAATTTGTTGGCAGTCTTCAGACTTCATAATGCCATGCACACGGTCAAGCAGTCCAGTGCCAAAGGCAGCAAAGCAACCTCAAAACATCAGGGAACCTCCGCCATGTTTGACTGTAGGGACCGTGTTCTTTTCTTTGAAAGCCTCTTTTTTTCTCTTATAAACTCCATGTTGGTTCCTTTGCCCAAAAAGCTCTACTTTTGTCTCATCTGACCAGAGAACATTCTTCCAAAACGTTTTAGGCTTTTTCAGGTAAGTTTTGGCAAACTCCAGCCTGGCTTTTTTATGTCTCGGGACAAGAAGTGGGGTCTTCCTGGGTCTCCTACCATAGAGTCCCTTTTCATTCAGATGCCGACGGATAGTACGGGTTGACACTGTTGTACCCTCAGACTGCAGGGCAGCTTGAACTTGTTTGGATGTTAGTCGAGGTTCTTTATCCAACATCCGCACAATCTTGCGTTGAAATCTCTTGTTAATTTTTCTTTTCCGTCCACATTTAGGGAGGTTAGCCACAGTGCCAAGGGCTTTAAACTTCTTGATGACACTGCGCACGGAAGACACAGGAACATTCTGGTCTTTGGAGATGGACTTGTAGCCTTGAGATTGCTCATGCTTCCTCACAATTTGGTTTCTCAAGTCCTCAGACAGTTCTTTGGTCTTCTTTCTTTTCTCCATGCTCAATGTGGTACACACAAGGACACAGGACAGAGGTTGAGTCAACTTTAATCCATGTCAACTGGCTGCAAGTGTGATTTAGTTATTGCCAACACCTGTTAGGTTCCACAGGTAAGTTACAGGAGCTGTTAATTACACAAATTAGAGAAGCATCACATGATTTTTCGAACAGTGCCAATACTTTTGTCCACCCTCTTTTTTATGTTTGGTGTGGAATTATATCCAATTTGGCTTTAGGACAATTCTTTTCGTGTTTTTTCATTTAAGACAAATTAAATGAAGATAATAATACCAAAGAATTTGTGTTTGCAATCATTTTCAGGAAGAAACTGAGTATTATCTGACAGAATTGCAGGGGTGTCAATATTTTTGGCCACAACTGTAGCTGCACCCTCTGCCTGTTCAGTTTTCGCTGTTTTCTGGTACAGGCTGGATTTCACTTCTTTTCAGAGGTGAAGACAGAAATTGTACAATGGATTTAAGAATGTTTTGTGTTATGAATGAGTCACCGGAGGAGGAGAAAACAAAAATACAAGCTAAGTCCAGAAAACCAGAGAGGTTGGTAGCTATCGGATTGCAGACCCCTGATCCTATACACCACAACTAACAGTAGCCGTGGGGGGTTCCTACGGTGCCCTAGATCCCTCGTCACAGCCGGAGAACTACATAAGCCTATAGAAGGAAAGGGGAAATCTAAACTGCCCCAGAGCAGACCCCAAAGCAATAGACAGCCCCCAACATGTATTGTCGGTGAAAAACAGATGAAAACACAAATACAGACAGAAAGACAGGCTGTGCAAACGATGGGGCCCAACTAACTAGATAGGACAGGACAGAAAAGATGCTGGCTGCAATCCGCAAAAAACCCTACCAAAAATTTCCCAACCGTCTAATAGGGAAAAAGGCCCTGAAGTCGCTAGACTTCAAAATCACTATATCAGCACTCAGGTATATTCTGAAAACAGAGCAAAGAGATCAACTGATCAGGGACAAAAATGGAATTCAGCCAGTCCCAACCAGGACTGGCTGAACACAAACACCAAGCAAACCAGACAAAATCTCATGGAACAACAGCAGGGCAAAAACTTAGCTTTTAGTAGACAGGAACCAAGCTGGATGCAAGAGCTCAGAGCAGAAAGGATCACCAGCAGCCCTGCAAGGCGTCGGCTGCCTTATATCCACTCAGAAATTCCAGATGTCTAATCACACTCTGCCTGTTCAGATGACAGGTTCTTCCCATCCCAATCAATTTCACAACCTCTCTTCACCAGCAGAGGGAGTTCATCAGACATCAAAGGTGAAGGGGAGAATGAACTCACAACAGTACCTCCCCCTTGAGGAGGGGTCACCGAACCCTCATCCACGCCACCAGGGCGATCAGGATGGGCCCGATGAAAAGCACGAACCAATCTTTCGGCATGAATATCGGATGCAGGGACCCAAGAATTATCCTCCTGGCCATAACCCTTCCATTTAACCAAATACTGGAGTCTCCGTCTAGCCAGACTAGAATCCAGTATCTTCTCAACCTCATATTCCACATTACCTTCAACCAATACAGGGTCAGGAGGTGCCACCACAGGAACTACTGGCTCAACAAACCTCTTTAACAGAGACTTATGAAACACATTATGGATCTTGAATGTAACAGGAAGAGCCAATCGAAAAGAGACTGGATTAAGAATCTCCAAAATCTTGTAAGGTCCAATAAATCTAGGATTAAACTTTGGAGAAGCCACCTTCATAGAGATATTCTTTGATGACAACCAAACCATATCACCCACCTTAAACCGGGGACCAATGGTCCTATGCCGGTTGGAAAACCGCTGGGCCTTTTCCTGGGAGAGAGACAACTTATCCACCACTTGGTCCCAAATCTGGTGCATTCTCTCCACCACAGTGTCAACACCTGGGCAGGCAGAAGACTCCACCTGCCCTGAAGAGAATCGAGGATGAAACCCAAAGTTACAAAAAAAAGGTGACATCAAAGTGGCAGAACTAGCTCTATTATTTAAAGCAAATTCGGCCAAGGGCAAAAATGAAACCCAATCATCCTGATCAGCAGAAATAAAACATCTCAAATACGATTCCAAAGTCTGGTTTGTTCTCTCCATCTGCCCATTGGTCTGAGGGTGAAACGCAGAGGAGAAGGACAACTGAATTCCCAGCTTGGAACAGAAAGTCCTCCAAAATCTAGACACAAACTGAACTCCTCTGTCAGATACAATGTTCTCAGGAATCCCGTGCAAGCGAACCACCTGTTGCAAAAACAAGGGCACCAACTCTGAGGAAGATGGCAACTTAGGGAGTGGTACAAGATGGACCATCTTAGAGAATCTATCACAAATCACCCAAATAACAGTCATTCTCTGAGAGACAGGCATATCAGAGATAAAATCCATTGAAATATGGGTTCATGACCTCCTGGGCACCGGCCAAGGCATCAACAACCCACTAGAGCGAGAACAAGGTTTAGACTGGGAGCAAGTCCCACAGGACTGCACAAAATTCCTGACATCACGAGACAAGACGGGTCACCAAAAAGACCGACTCACCAAATCTCTAGTAGCAAAAATACCTGGATGACCAGCCAATGCGGAGCAATGAACCTCAGACATCACTCTCTTCCTCCACTGGTCAGGAACATACAATTTTCCAATGGGACAACGCTCAGGTTTGTCCTCCTGAAACTCTTCCAGAACACGTCTCAAATCGGGCGAGATGGCAGAAAGAACTACCCCCTCACCTAAGATGGTAGCAGGCTTGGTCACAATAGGAGAATCAGCAAAGAAACTCCTAGAGAGGGCGTCTGCCTTGACATTCTTAGTGCCCGGAAGAAAAGAGACCACAAAATCAAAATGTGTGAAAAACAAGGCCCACCTAGCCTGTCTAGGATTCAAGCGTTTGGCCGACTCCAGGTAAATCAAATTCTTGTGGTCAGTAAGGACCACGACTTGATGTTTAGCTCCCTCCAACCAATGTCTCCACTCCTCAAATGCCCATTTCATGGCTAACAGTTCCCGATTCCCCACATCATAGCTACCTTCGGATGAGGAGAACTTTCGGGAAAAGAAAGCACAGGGATTCATTTTAGATGTTACAGGATCTTTTTGGGACAAAACAGCTCCTGCTCCAATCTCAGAAGCATCCACCTCTACCTGAAACGGGAGTGAGACATCAGGTTGCCGCAAAACCGGAGCAGAAGTGAACCTTCGCTTCAGCTCCTGAAAAGAAGAAACAGCCTCCGGAGACCAATTCAGCACATCAGCCCCCTTCTTAGTCAAATCAGTCAATGGTTTGGCAATACCAGAAAAATTAGCTATAAATTTACGATAAAAATTAGCAAAACCCAAAAACTTCTGGAGGGCCTTCAAAGAAGTGGGCTGAACCCAATCATAAATGGCCTGTACCTTGGCCGGGTCCATTTCAATAGTTGACGGAGACAAAATAAATCCCAAAAATGAAATCCTCTGTACACCAAAAAGGCATTTCGATCCCTTGACATACAGGGAATTCTCCCTCAAAATCCGGAACACAGTCCGAACATGTTCCACATGAGAGTCCCAATCCTTGGAAAAGATCAAAATATCATCCAGATAGATGATCAAAAATGTATCCACAAAGTCTCGGAAAATATCACTCATGAAGCACTGGAAGAAAGTAGGTGCCTTAGTGAGCCCAAAAGGCATCACCAGGTACTCAAAATGTCCCTCTGGAGTATTAAACGCCGTCTTCCATTCATCCCCCTGCTTAATACGCATAAGATTATATGCCCCCTGAGGTCAAGCTTGGTAAACCAGCAAGCACCTTTAACTCTGGAGAATAGATCAGAAATCAGGGGTAACAGATACTGATATTTAACAGTAATTTTGTTGAGGGAACGATAGTCAATACATGGCCATAATGAACCATCTTTCTTGGCCACAAAAAAACCCCCAGCACCTAAGGGTGAAGGGGATGGTCTAATATGACCCTTCTCCAATGACTCCTTAATATAGGATCGCATAGCCTCGTGCTAGGGTACAGATAAATTGAAAAGTCGACCCTTGGGAAATTTACACCCAGGGCTCAGCTCAATTGCACAGTCATAACTCCTATGAGGAGGCAAAGACGCAGACTCATTCTCACTAAATACATCATAAAAATCAGCCAAATTTTCAGGAACATCATGCCACTGGGGAGAGGTGGAGAAAATAGGAGCGTCACTAAGGGCACACCGACAACCCAAACTCACCACAGACACAGATTTCCAATCCAAAACTGGATTATGGATTTGCAACCAGGGAAACCACAGAACGATGGTATCATGCAAATTATGCAACACCAAAAATCTGCAAATTTCTTGATGGTCTGGGGCGACCCGCATTACCACCTGGGTCCAAAACTGAGGTTTATTCTTTGCCAAAAGAGTAGTATCAATACCCCTCAAAGGGATAGGCGTCCGCTGAGGTGTCATAGGAAACCCACAACGTTTAGCAAAATCCAAGTCCATCAGGTTCAGAGCTGCTCCCGAATCCACAAAAGCCTTAGCGGAAAATGTGGACAGGGAGCAGATCAGAGTAATTGCCAGAAGAAACTTAGGTTGAACACCACTCACAGCAAATGTGTGTGCAAAACGTTTCTCTCATATAGGGCAGACAGAAATAATATGAGAGGCATCTCCACAGAAAAAACACAGCTTATTACGCCTTCTGAACTCCTGATGTTGCGCCCTAGACAAAACTCTATCACATTGCATAGGTTCAGACATTTGTTCAACAGGTGGCAACACCTCTCGTGCAGTTTTGCGTTCACGCAAACGCCGATCAACCTGAATGGCTAAAGACATAGAATTGTCAAGACCAGAGGGAACAGGAAATCCCACCATAGTATCTTTTATGGTTTATGACAAACCCTTCCGAAAGAGAGCTGCCAAGGCACCATCATTCCAGGTAGTAAGGACCACCCACTTTCAGAATTTTTGACAGTACAACTCTGCAGAATCCTGACCCTGGCTCAATGCCAACAGGGCCTTTTCAGCCTGATCAATAGCATTAGGTTCATCATACAACAACCCCAAGGCCTGAAAAAATGCGTTCACATCAGTCAGAATAGGATCATCAGGTTTCAAAGAAACTGCCCAATCCTGGGGATCGCCGCGCAGCAAAGAGATGACAATTTTAACCTGCTGCGCAGAGCTCTCCGATGAGTTAGGCTTCAAGGCAAAAAATAATTTACAATTATTCTTAAAATTCAGCAATTTTGACCGATCCCCTAAAAACACATCAGGAGTAGGGATCTTTGGTTAAGCAGCATGTGAATGAGCAACATAGGCGGAAATTCCCCACACTTCAGCAGTAAGCTGCTCCACATGATCAGACAATTGCTTAATCTCCATTGAGAAAAAATTCCCCCTACGGCCTCAGAGAAATAGAGAAAAAATATACACAAAAAAAAAAATTCTGACACTTTTTTCTTTCTTTTTTTTTTTTTACAATTCTCTCCTGCTATTGAGCACCCTAGAATCTGCGGTATAGCTGGTGATTCTGTTATGAATGAGTCGCCGGAGGAGAAAACAAAAATACAAGCTAAGTCCAGAAGACCGGAGAGGTTGGTAGCTATCGGATTGCAGACCCCTTATCCTATACACCACAACTAACAGTAGCCGTGGGGGGTTCCTACGGTGCCCTAGACCCCTCGTCACAGCCGGAGAACTACATAAGCCTAAAGAAGGAAAGGGGAAATCTAAACTGCCCCAGAGCAGACCCCAAAGCAATAGACAGCCCCCAACATGTATTTTTGGTGGAAAAACAGATGAAAACGCAAACACAGACAGAAAGACAGGCTGAGCAAACGATGGGGCCCAACTAACTAGATAGGACAGGACAGAAAAGATGCTGGCTGCAATCCGCAAAAAACCCTACCAAAAATGTCCCAAACGTCTGATAGGGAAAAAGGCCCTGAAGTCGCTAGACTTCAAAATCACTATATCAGCACTCAGGTATATTCTGAAAACAAAGCAAAGAGATCAACTGATCAAAGACAAAAATGGAATTCAACCAGTCCCAAACAGGACTGGCTGAACACAAACACCAAGCAAACCAGACAAAATCTCATGGAACAACAGCAGGGCAAAAACTTAGCTTTTAGTAGACAGGAACCAAGCTGGATGCAAGAGCTCAGAGCAGAAAGGATCACCAGCAGCCCTGCAGGGCGTCGGCTGCCTTATATCCACTCAGAAATTCCAGATGTCCAATCACACTCCGCCTGTTCAGATGACAGGTTCTTCCCATCCCAATCAACTTCACTACCTCTCTTCACCAGCAGAGGGAGTTCATCAGACATCAAAGGTGAAGGGGAAAATGAACTCACAACAGTGTTGTATTTAACCAGCAGTTCCATAGGAGGAGTGCTGCGGCATGTGGACCACAACAACGTTGCCGGATGGACAAGGAAAAATGCTATTGATGAGCCTATTATCTATTCTGTCCAGAATAGTTAGGCTTTGTTCACACTTGTATCACTAGATCTGAAAAAACTGCGAGAAAATCCATATGGTAATACATGCAAATGCAATTCTCTCCCACTAACCTTGGAAAAGTTCCCCTATGACTTCCTTCTTCTTCACTTATGATATAGAAGAGTTAATGGTTTGCTTTTATATCCCTTTAATTGCCTTTAAGACTTCTAATGCCTTCTGCCTTATTATTGCTAGAACTATTCTCATGTAGACTATTAGTCTCTGTTTTCAAGGAAGCTATACACTGTGCTCCAAATTATTATGCAAAAAATATTTCCTCTTATTTTTTCTATAAATTACCTATATGATTTGCAGTCATTGTTATTTTCCAGTCATCTAATATTCTAGTATAATTGCAATGTTTTTGAACAAACTGCCTATGAAAACAGTATATTTTTTAAAATAAGAAACACTCAAAATGCTTGTTCCAAATTATTATGCACAGCAGAGTTTTCAACCTTTTTATTTTTATTTTGAACAAAAAAATGGTCAATTGTGAAATGATAAGCATTATCAGCTTATTACAAAATGAAATCAAACAGTTTTCAAGTCAAAACGTTATTCTAGATGATGTTACATTTGCACATAGGACCCCTTGTTCAAAAGAAGCTTCTGAACTCTCTCGTCCATTGAATTTGTCAGTTTTTGGATGGTTTGTGCTTCAATTGTTTTGCATGTGGACAGAATACCCTCCCAGAGCTGTTGCTTAGATGTGAACTGCCTCCCGCCATCATAGACACTCCTTTTGATGATGCTCCAGAGGTTCTCAATGCGGTTGAGGTCAGGGGAAGATGGTGGCCACACCATAAGTTTGTTCTCTTTTATGCCCATAGCAGCCAGAGATGAAGATATGTTAAACCTCTGAAGGACCCTGCATCTTGTTGTTCGGGGGACGTTGGAGGCACCAGCAGCTTCAAAAACTTGTCTGCTGCTATGACAAGGCATTTTTGCAGCTGCTCTTTTAACCTGACGCAATTGTCTGTTGGAAAGAGTCCTCAATTTTTCCTTATCAGCACGCACACGTGTGTGCTGGGAATCAGCTACATACTTCTCGATTGTGCGATGATCACGATGAAGTGTTTTGGCAATGTTGATTGTAGTCATGCCTTGACCTAAATACTCCACAATTTGTTGCTTCTCAGCAGCCGACACATCCTTTTTCTTTCCCATTTTGGCAAAAAATGTAGGCTGCTTAATAATGTGGAACAACCTTCTTAAGTAGTCTTCTCTTTATTTGGACACACCTGTCAAACTAATTTGCACAGGTATCTACAATTGCTTTCAGTGATATAAAGAGCCCTGACACACATCACCATCAATGAGTTTAAATGACAAACAAAAAAATTCTAATGTTATCACTCCTAAACTCTTTTTGCATAATAATTTGGAACACAGTTTACTTGTTATCATATTTGTTCTCCATAGTCAATTACAGCATGTTCTGGACACATTGTAAACATGATATAATTCTGAAGGTGATGGTGGGGGCTACATGAGCTCTATAGAATTACATTTGCTGTAAATGGTATAAAATATTGCCTTATATTTCATTACGTCAGATAAAGTGATTTGACCACAGCTCGTGTATGTTGAGTCTCTTTGTCTCCAAGCGCTTGTGAACAGAAGGGCGACACCTCATAATTCGGACTCACTGGTGAACTGGCATAGCTGACGCTTAGTGTGACATCGGCAGTCGTGCCCGCCGATGCCCCATCAGCGGTGGCAGCCGCCGCAGCCTCTCCTCACCTGCGCGCCACCGTCCGTGCGCACGCCTGTCCTGCCTTCCCTCCTCCTGCTGCTCGCACCGGCCCTAGTTTGCGGGCGCGCGCCCGTCCGTCCTCGGCGTCTGGCTGTGGGCGGCTCTGTGGGGCCAGGCTTGAGGAGCTCTTCCGGGCGCTCAGGTACTTCAGGCGTCCTCCCTCCCTTGTGTGGATCTCCCGCACCGTTCTGGCTGCACTCCTATTTCCTTGTGCTACTTCTTGGTGCTCGTCGCAGCACCTATTCTGTGTTGTGTCCGTTCCTCTTCCTAGTCTCGTTTCCCCTGGTCCGTTCCGTCTTCCCTGTCTGTCCCTGCCTGCTGGTATTCTTCCCCGATCTGTTTCCTGTCCTCCAGCTCTCCCTGTCTACTCCAGCCCAGACACTCTTGCTTAACTCCTCCTAGGGTTCCTCGTCTGTCCGTCTCCCCGCTGTTCCTCGCCCCGTCGCCCCACGGGCTTTTCTGCTGGGTTCCCCCTCCTCTGATACTCTCACCTAGGTCCTCTCGTCTTAGTCCGTAGTTCCTTGTCCTGCCTCGAGCCTGGCTTCTCCCTGAGCCGTCCCTCTTGGTACCGGCTGTCGCGGTTCTGACCCCTGTGGTCTTGCCCCTAACGATCCCTGTATAGGGGTTGGTCATCACCTGGCGTGCTCAGCCCAGGGCCTCCGGATCCGCGACCCAGAGGGTCCACTCTCGGACGTAGTTTGCTCCTGAGCGTCACAGTATCACCAGGCCATGGACCCCGCTGGTGCCACGGCCGCTACGCAGAAGGAACTGCTTTTTTTACGTGAAAACCAGACACGGATAATGTCCTTCATGAAATCGATGGACACCCGGCTCTCCGCCCTACAGACCTCTGACCCAGGGCATGCTCCCCTCTTAGCCGGTCTCCAGCAGGAGCTCGCGCAGCAGCGCGATGATCAGTCCCACATCCTGGGGTACATGGCGTCCGTTGACGATCGACTGCTTGCTCTGCAGTCCTCTGCGGCCGCTTCAGCCCTTCCTCGGGAAAGCCTCCCAGGTATAGCGGGGATCCTAAGCTATGTCGGGGTTTTCTAAATCAGTGCAGATTGCACTTTGAGCTGGTGCCGCAGCAGTATCCCACTGACCGTGCCAAGGTGGCGTTCATAGTGTCCCATCTTGAGGGCGAGGCTCTGGCTTGGGTAAATCCTTTGTGGGAGAGAGATGACCCGGTAGTTTCCAGTATCCAAAATTTTCTGGAAGTATTCCACAAGGTGTTTGATGAACCTGGTCGCTTGGCGTCCACTACTGAGGCTCTTTTTAATCTCCGCCAGGGCTCCCTTACTGTAGGACAATACGTCATCCGCTTTCGGACCCTGTCTTCGGAGCCGGGCTGGAATAACGAGGCTCTTGTGGGTGCCTTTTGGAGGGGTCTCTCAAGTAAGATCAAGGACGAGCTGGCCGGGCGAGACACTCCCACAAACCTGGAAGATCTCATTTCCCTGGCCACCCATATAGATCTGCCGATTTTGGAACGCGCTCGAGAGTCGGCTAGGGAGAAAAGACCTTTCAGGCTGTATCAGGCTCCTTTTCCGCATTCCTCTGCATCCCCTATTAGCACCGCTCCCGAGCCCATGCAGATAGATCGTATCAGGCTGTCAGAGCAGCGACGCAGGGAGAGGATGACTAATGGTCTCTGTCTGTACTGCGGTGGAGCCAACCACTTTGTGCGTACCTGTCCTGAGAAACCGGGAAACGCCTCCACCTAGGTCAGGTAAGAGAGGACCTCCTAGGTGATCATAATTCCTCTCTGCCCCTTACCCTTTCAGCTTTGATTATTGCAGGTCGGGGGCGTAGATCTGTGGAGGCGTATGTGGACTCGGGCGCAGCCGGTAATTTCATTAGTCAAGAAGAGGTCGATGAACTTCAGATCCCGGTGGTCACCCTAAGAGACCCGCGTGCGATTACCTCCGTCGATGGCAAACCTCTACCCGAGCTCGTCACCACTGTCACCGCCGAAGTAGTTCTTCAAATTGGGGCACTCCAACGTGAGAAAATAGCCTTTTACGTCCTGCCTCGATTGTCCCATGCTGTTCTCCTAGGATTGCCCTGGCTCAGACGGCACGAGCCAGTTGTCGACTGGCGTTCAGGAGAGATTTTGCATTGGGGTTACTCCTGTCAAGAACACTGTCTGCAGGCTCTGGTTCGCCCCAGCTCCCTGTCTAGGCCAGTGGATCTTCCGGGCCTTCCCGCACCCTACCACGCATAAGTAGATGTTTTCAGCAAGAAGGAAGTGGATTCCTTGCCGCCGCACCGGTCCTACGACTGCCCTATCGACCTGATCCCCGGAGCCTCCCCTCCCAGAGGGAGAACATATCCTCTGTCCCCAGCAGAGACCACGGCCATGACTGAATACATACAGGAAAACCTGACCAAGGGGTTCATCCGGAAATCCTCATCCCCTGCAGGTGCAGGTTTTTTCTTTGTCCGGAAGAAAGACGGTTCACTACGACCATGTATTGACTACCGGGGTCTGAACAACATCACCGTCAAGAATCGGTTTCCACTCCCGCTGATTCCTGAACTCTTCGACCGGTTGAGAGGGGTTCGGATCTTCACGAAGTTGGATCTGCGGGGAGCCTACAATCTGATCTGGATCCGCGTCGGGGATGAGTGGAAGATGGCCTTCAATACCCGTGATGGACATTATGAGTATCTAGTCATGCTGTTCGGTCTCTGCAATGCACCGGCAGTATTTCAGAAGTTTGTTAACGAGGTGTTCAGAGATCTACTCTATTCCTGCGTGGTGGTGTACTTAGATGATATTCTCATCTTCTCGACCGATCTGTCCTCCCATCGGAGAAGCGTACGCATGGTCCTACATCGCCTTCGAGAGAATCATCTCTACGCCAAAATTGAAAAGTGTCTCTTTGAGCAAACGTCGTTACCCTTCTTGGGTTATATCATCACTGATTCCGGTCTGAAGATGGATCCAGAGAAACTCTCTGCAGTACTCAAGTGGCCTCGGCCCCTGGGCGTAAAGGCCATCCAGCGTTTCCTTGGATTCGCTAACTATTACCGACAATTTGTGCCTCATTTTTCTACAGTAACCAAGCCCATCACGGCCCTGACCCATAAAGGGACTAGGGCAAACAGCTGGTCTCCCAAAGCTGAGGACACCTTCCTTGCTCTGAAACACTCTTTTGCAACAGCCCCAATCTTACATCGCCCAGTAGCCAGTAGGTCCTTTGTCCTAGAGGTGGATGCCTCCTCCACCGGAGCCGGGGCTGTTCTTTCCCAGCAGGCTCCATCTGGATGTCTGGTTCCCTGCGGGTATTTTTCTAAGTCCTTTTCACCTGCGGAGTGCAATTACTCCATTGGAGACCGAGAATTGCTAGCCATTAAGATGGCCCTGGAGGAGTGGCAATACCTGCTTGAAGGGGCAGTACATCCCTTTACTATCTTCACGGACCATAAGAATTTGGCCTATTTGCAGTCCGCTCAAAGACTCAATTCCAGACAGGCCAGATGGGCTCTGTATTTTTCTCGTTTTGATTTTAAGCTCCACTTCCGGCCTGGCAATAAGAACATCAAAGCGGATGCACTTTCCTGGTCTTTGCAGTCACCGGAGGGAGATGAGGACCCCTCGTATATTATCGAGCCTGCTAAAGTTATCACCGTGGCCCCAGTGAGTTTCTCTTCGCCGCCGCCAGGCAAAACCTTCGTTCCCCAGAACAAGCGTTCGGAGGTGCTACACTGGGGGCATTCCTCCAAGGTCGCAGGGCATGTTGGGACTAAGAAGACTCTTTTACTTCTATCTCGTTACCACTGGTAGCCCTCCCTTCGCCAAGACGTGATGGACTATGTAGCCTCTTGCACGACCTGTGCTCAGAACAAGTTTGCTAGGACCTTACCTTCCGGCCTACTTCATCCGTTACCTGTTCCGGAAGCTCCTTGGCAGCAAATCGCCATGGATTTCGTGACTGATTTGCCCCGCTCAGCTGGATGTACTACCATCTTAGTCATGGCAGATCGCTTCTCTAAGATGGCTCATTTCATTCCTTTGCCTGGACTGCCGTCCACCCCGAGGTTGGCCGAGATCTTCATCCACCAGATCTTCAGGCTGCATGGCCTTCCTCAGTGAATCGTGTTCGACTGGGGGGTCCAGTTTACCTCTCGATTCTAGAGGGCTCTCTGTCGGCTTATGGGTACATCTCTCGACTTCTCCTCGGCGTATCATCCTCAGACCAACGGGCAGGTGGAGCGGATTAATCAAGTTTTGACAGCCTTCTTACGTCACTTTTCCAACTCCCATCAGGACAATTGGGTCTCTCTTCTACCTTGGGCAGAATTCGCGCATAATAATCATTCCAGCGAATCTACCACCAAGCCACCGTTCCTTGTGGTAACAGGACAAAATCCTGGTATTCCGCTGCCCTATTCCACTTCGTCAGGAGTTCCTGCAGCAGATACTCATGCCAAGGAGTTTTCGCAAATCTGGAGGGTGACCAGGGAGGCGCTCGAGAAGGCCAGTAACCGAATTAAGAAACATGCGGACAAGAGACGGAAGGATCTTCCCCCATATCATCCTGGTGACAAAGTCTGGCTTTCGACTAAGCATATCCACCTGAAGCTTCCGTCTTACAAGTTCAGTCCCCGATACATTGGACCTTTTGAAGTGCTTAGACACATTAATGAGGTGGCTTATAAACTGAGGTTGCCTGCTTCGCTCCGGGTCCCTAACGCCTTCCATGTCTCGCTCCTGAAACCTGTGGTTCTCAATCGGTTCCAACCAGTTTCCATTTCCCCTCCTTCGCCAAGGGGTTCGGATGACGTTTTTGAAGTAAAGGACATTTTGGCCATGAAAAAAGTCAAGGGAAAAACTTTTTTTCTTATCGATTGGAGAGGTTTTGGTCCCGAGGAGAGGTCCTGGGAGCCTCGAGGGAATGTCAATGCTCATCTTATTCTGAAAAAATTTCTGGCCAATCTCAGAAGGGAAGGGTGTAAGGAGGGGAGTACTGTGACATCGGCGGTCGTGCCCGCCGATGCCCCATCAGCGGCGGTAGCCGCCACAGCCTCTCCTCACCTGCGTGCCACCGTCCGTGCGTGTGCCTGTCCTGCCTTCCCTCCTCCTGCACGCACCGGCCCTAGGTTGCGGGCGCGCGCCCGTCCGTCCTCGGCGTCTGACCGTGGGCGGCGCTGAGGGGCCGGGCTTGAGGAGCTCTTCCGGGCGCTCAGGTACTTCAGGCATCCTCGCTAGGAGGAGGGCGCCTGGTGATTGTGTGGATCTCCCGCACCGTTCTGGCCGCACTCCTATTTCCTTGTGCTACTTCTTGGTGCTCGTCGCAGCACCTATTCTGTGTTGTGTCCGTTCTTCTTCCTAGCCTCGTTTTCCCTGGTCCGTTCCGTCTTCTCTGTCTGTCCCTGCCTGCTGGTATTCTTCCCCGGTCTGTTTCCTGTCCTCCAGCTCTCCCTGTCTACTCCAGCCCAGACACTCTTGCTTAACTCCTCCCAAGGTTCCTTGTCTGTCCGTCTCCCCGCTGTTCCTCGCCTCGTCGCCCCACGGGCTTTTCTGTTGGGTTCCCCCTCCTCTGATACTCCCACCTAGGTACTCTCATCTTAGTCCGTAGTTCCTTGTCCTGCCTCGAGCCTGGCTTCTCCCTGAGCCGTCCCTCTTGGTACCGGCTGTCGCAGTTCTGACCCCTGTGGTCTTGCCCCTAACGATCCCTGTATAGGGGTTGGTCATCACCTGGCGTGCTCGGCCCAGGGGCTCCGGATCCGCGACCCAGAGGGTCCACTCTCGGACGTAGTTTGCTCGTGAGTGTCACACTTAGTCAGAACAAAAAGCAGCTACGACACTTACTAGAAGAGATTTCAAGTCTGGCTGTAGACTGTAATGGGACTCGACCTGGTGTCTCGTGCCAGCTGTTTTTCCCAGCGCTGTTTTTCTTTTGATCCTGCTCCTCACCGTTCCTGAGTATTGGCCCTATCTTTCCTGTATATAAATCTAGTCTTGTTACAAGTGGGTGTGATCTTCAGGAATGCACTCACAAAGAAGAGCTGATGCCTACACCCACTTGGCTTACAAGCCTGTTAATATATAGGGAGTAGAGAGAGCAATATCGCAGGAACAAACGAAAAACAAAGCTGTATTCTGGAAAACAGCAGCATTTACATCAGGGGGAAAAATATTTAAGTGATAAAGTGATAAAGTGGTAAAGTGATAAATATTTAAGTGATAAGTGATAAATCCCTTTCATAGCTCTTGGGCTCCAATGCTGGTTTTGCAACTGAACCTCCACCTACCATATAGCAGGTATAAGCTTGTATTTTTATATCTGACAGAGGGTTCTTTGGAACCCCAGAATCTAGGGTCTAGTTATAAATTATACTTCTTCACCCTCTGTTGCTGCACTATGTCCCTCCATACCTCTTTGCCTATTTTCATACAATAAACCTTCTGGAATATCTTACTGCCAGTAGACTTTGGCAAGGCTCGTTGGATTTGCTGACTTTCCCACGAATCCAGAACGCTTACTTGTCAAAATTAAAATCCAAAAAGACATCTCCGGAGAGGGGACGTACCCCCCTCACATTGAACATATCGGATTAAATGTAACTGGGGAAGTGAGAAAGAGCTGACACTTCAACTTCCAATGAAGTAGGACCTCACATTGAAGATATGGGATTATTATAGCTGGGGAAGTTAGAAAGAGCGGACACTTGAACCTACATTGAAGTTGGGACCTCCTGCAACAACCAGGTAATTACAGCAGAGATCTGCTCTGAGAACCAGTCACTAGAACAAGGATTTGTTTACTCAGAGGTGGAGAAGTACAAATATGAGGCAAGAGCTTCCTCTGTTCAAAGTGCTTGTCTGAAATACTTTGGAGCAAGTGGTCAGTGAGGAATATTGCAGTTTGAATCAATCTAATATTTATGGGAAATACATTTTGGTGCCGCAGTAAGGGGATAAACATAACACATTCGCTCACATTACCATATGGCCGCTCTAAACCCTTCAACTTAATATTGTTCTGATGGATGATGCAATCCATGCCATAATTCATATCTATAGAATGGTAAAATTGCAATAGGAAACATGATGACAATTTCTACCTCCTAGGACCCCCAGGTACAAAAATATTCTAGAAGTTAGGGATCTCATAAAATTTGAACAGACCTAGTACATCCCACAACCATCCATTTTCCTAAGGAGTATCTCCCTCCGCTAAGTTCTGAGCCATTTCCGTGACACTAGGTTTAGTAATTTTCTTTCGTTATTCCTTTTATTTCGTGTGATTGTATATACCCTATTGTTTTGTTCTACTTTTATATCATCTTTGTGTATTTTTTATAAACACTTCCCACCTTTCTGGATTAAATATATAAAATGTAATAGCTCCTTTCCTCTTGTTCTGTAAACCGCACCCCTGGAGTCATACGCTACCTGTAACAGGTGTCAAATTTGCTTATATATGCCGAATCGCTGATCTGCACTGCCCCATAGTATAACATTGGTCCTAGTGCTATCTGTTAAAACTCGGATAGCACTCGGCTGTGTTATACGGCAGAAATATTTTTAATTAGAAAGTCACATTCGTTTCTTATAAGGAGGTAATCACTGCATCTTAGCTGCTGTGACCTGTAGATGGCTGGTCTATAAGTTAGCTTTAGGTCACAGCAGCGGACCTTCCTACTGCACATGCTCACAATAAGTGTCACATGACAGCGGACATTTTTACTTCCCTAGACAAAGTGAGTGTAATTTGGTAATTTAAGGTATTTACAAATGTATTCATATTACATTTTTCTATTTGCGCAGATGCTTTATAACATGGGCTAAGTGGAAACATTTAACCACTTTAAGAGGTGTTGAAGACCTGATCCTTGAGACTTTAAAAGCTTTTTTAACCCTCCTGATGCAATTTTTTTGACAAGTCTGATCATTATGATTGATGTCATCGATGTAATCACTGCGAGCCCCACTTTCCTACTCTTGTAGAATTTACATTGTAATCCTATGGGAGATGCTTGATTATCCCGGCACTGCATGATTTTGTTAGGAAGCTACATCAGAATGGATTCCATCCTGTTGATCTGCCGTCTCTAGGAGAATTGTGCATTGATGGGTCTTCTTTTTTCTTGCTGCAGGGGGTATGTTTTCAGCTTGCGGTTGGGAAATGCTGCACAGCAACGTGTCACATCACCAAAGAGGCTCGACCCAAATTCATGCTGTTAATAAAGCCGCATCTTCCCTGACGGTTGCAAATGCACTGGAGTCCGCAAGAAAACCCAATGGACCCACAGTGCACGGGCTAACCACATCAGGTGCGGCATGGTCAGATTTTTAAAAAAAAGATTTGTGCAGATGTATTTTTCTGACTGCCTTAAAAAGGTCGATCTTAAAGTCCACAAAATCAAAGTCCCTGGGAAGGCAAAAATTCAAGCCTTTGGATAATAAAGAACGGTGAGCCAGTGATAAACGATGGTCGGTTAAATTAATCACCATATCATCTGGAAGGGTTATTTCTCCTTCCTGTTCCAAGTCACCATTTTTCTCTTGTACTGGGGCGTGACGCCTCCTCCTCTTGCCCCCTCGTCTCGTTCTCCGCCTAAAGGGACCTGTGTTGCGGAAGTATGTGCAGTATCAGATTCACAAACCGATGTATCATATCTCAAATTGGTCATCACCGGGTTGTCGTCACAGTAACTGGAATCAGAATCAGTAGTTATTCCCTCAGATTTTTTTGGATATTTCCTGGGGCGCCTATTCCCCCTAAAGCGCGGCCGGCCAGTCTTATCACTGCCACGATTCGCTTTATTCCAAGTGAAGATATGTCCTGATTCAAAGTCAGAAAAAATCTGACCATGCCGCACCTGATGTGGTTAGCCCGTGCACTGTGGGTCCATTGGGTTTTCTTGCGGACTCCAGTGCATTTGCAACCGTCAGGGAAGATGCGGCTTTATTAACCAGTTTATGTGAAGTAAATGCTTCCGCAGAAAACAATGATGCAGGGGTTTTTGAATCTGCTAAACCTTTTATGCGGGGTGTAAAATCCACATTTATGCCTCCGATTTCTCCAGGCAATGTGATCGATTTGTTTGAAACGCAGGTATTGAAGGATGTGGAGGCTTTGGTTTACAAGAGGGCTCCCTCTAATCTATCTCCGGAGGAAAAGCGAGCTTTGTCAGAGATCACCAAGTGGTCTGATGTTGTGGTAAGAACCGCAGATAAAGGTGGCAACATGGTGCTGTTGCCAAGGTCACTTTATTTGAATGAAGCCACCAGACAACTTTCAGATGTTAAAAAGCGTTGATTGCAAGAAGGATGAAAAGAGGTTTGTTTTTTCGTTTGATTTTGGTCCTATGGACGGGGCAGTCAGGTCTGCAATCCGTAAAAATTGGCACATTTTAAGTCACGATACTGATTTATCAGAAGTGGTGGAGCGAGGACCCCTTTTTGCTTGTAGGAAAAGTGTCAGTTTAAAGGATATTCTTGCACATAATCGCATGGGAGACCCACATAGTAATTGGCTCAATTTGATGCCCCCGAAAGGTAATTATCGATGTGGGCAGTGTCCTTTTTGTTCTCATCATATTCTTGACCGTTGTTTACGTATAGGTGCCGTAACTCATTATGTCACTGATTTCATTTCATGCAAAACCACTCATGTTGTTTATATTTTATTTTGTCCTTGTAAGTTTTTTATATAGGGAAAACTATACGTCCTCTTTATGTTAGGTTTAGGGAGCACTTCAATTCTATTTTGACAGGCAAAGGGGTCCCTAGACTTATTAACCATATGAGAGAAGCACACGGTGGCAATCCCGATGCATTATCATTTGCTGGTATAGAAAGGGTTACTCTATCCTCACGGGGAGGTGATCTGAATAGGAATTTACTGAAACGAGAGGCCAGGTGGATTATGCAAACCAGTACTTTAGAGCGCACGGGACTCAATAAGAGGATTGATATGTCTGTTTTTTTGTGATATGAAACAATTTTTTTGGAAAAAAACTTTTCGGAAATTTTTTTTTGTGAAAAATCATTATTCTTTTGCCATTTTCTGGCTTGTGGTTTTTTTTCTTTCCTTTTGTATTTATGGTACTATTATATGTATTATACATTTATATTTTTGTTTTCACTTATGTGAACTATGCTTTTATAATAAAGCCTTGACTACACTACCCGGTGAGTGCCGTTCTTTTCCACTATTTTTTGCTATATGAATTAGCTTATTTTCCCTGAATGTGCACCTAAGGGTAAAGCAGTTGTATTGCCGGCTGCGTCTCTTTTATACACGTATGTTGGTTCGGATGTGTGGACTATTGTGATGGTGCTCGCCTTCTATTTCTGGACTTTGTATCATTGTTATTAGTGATGAGCGAACGTGTTGGGATAAGGTGTTATCTGAGCATGCTTGTGTGCTATCCGAGTGTCTTCGGCGTGCTCAAAAAATATGGCTGTGTCTTGTCGCTGTTCAACAGGCACAACACATGCAGGGATTCCCTGTTTGTTAGTCAATCCCTGCATGTGTTGTGGCTATCAAACATCCACAAGACATGCAGCCACGGGGACTCAAACATATTATTCGAGCATGCCTGAGACATTTGGTTAGCACCCGTGCATGCTCAGATAACACCTTATCCCAGCACGTTCCCTCGTCGCTAATTGTTGTACAAATTTGTGATTGAGGATGATGTCACATTTACATGTAGCTGAAACGTGGGGCCCTGGAGTTGATTTCTGGTGGGCCCTTAGCACCTCAATCCAAAACTGAACACAGATATTACTGACCTTCTCCATTCCAGTCAGTTTTTGCGCTTTGGCTGAGGTGGAGGGATCACAACTACAGCGCACATCACCTACCATCTATCTGTTATCTATCTAACGATCTATTATCTATCTAACGATCTATCTAT
Organism: Dendrobates tinctorius; assembly: GCF_039654945.1. Lineage (NCBI taxonomy): Eukaryota > Metazoa > Chordata > Amphibia > Anura > Dendrobatidae > Dendrobates > Dendrobates tinctorius. The sequence goes on along the minus strand of NW_027361669.1, from coordinate 11,342,926 downwards.
AATCTATTTAACTATCTATCTATCCCTTATCTATCATCTATCTATTATCTATCTGTCGATCTATCTATCTCTATCTGTCTATACAGGCTCAATGTGAGCCGAAATGTCATCATGATGGGCTATTAAACAGAAGCACTTCTATTTTTTTCACTTTGAATGGTGTGCTGCCTCCATTTTTTAATATCTATCTATTATCTATCTATTTTCAATAACTGTACTATCTATTATCTATCTATTTATCTGTCTTTCTATTATCTATCTATCTATTAGCTATCTATTAGTCTATCTGTCTATCTATCTATTATCTATCATCTATCTATCTATTATCTATCTAGCTAACTAGCTCATATCTACTTCTTTACCAACCTGGGCAAAACTTGAATGGCCTCAATAAAAAAACTTCAACAGAATTTTGAACTATCACGAGGTTTTTATTTGTACTGAACTTCTCAGTTGTGAAAAAGGGACCTTCTAGGCCCTCCCAGTCTCCAGAGCTCGGGTGTGACTGCAAACTGCCCCATTATAGTTATGGCCCAGCCGCCACAAACACGCAATAACTTCCTTCTATGACAGAATCACTGACTGAGTGGATCAGGGAAATGCTGTAGATATAGTATATCTTTACTTCAGCAAAGTATTTGACAAAGTATCTCACACAATCCTTATTGAAAAAATGACTAAGTATGGAATGGACAAGGCAACTGTAAGGTGGATTCATAACTGGCTTAGTGATCGGACCCAAAGAGTGGTCGTAAATGGCTGCACATCCAGTTGGAAGAATGTCTCAAGTGGGGTAACACAGGACTCTGTCGTGGGCCCTGTATTGTTCAACATCTTTATCAATGATTTAGATGAAGGGATTGAGGGTAAACTGATTACATTTGCTGATGACACAAAGCTAGGAAGGATAGCCAATACTAGAGAAGAGAGAGAGAGGATTCAAAAAGATATACTGTAAATAGACTGGAGAAGTGGGCAGCAACTAACAGAATTGATTTTAACAGGGAAAAATTTAGAGTACTACATCTGGGCAATAAAAATAAAAAAAGCATATACAGAATGTGAGGAATAGGGTTAAATAACAGCACAAGTGAAAAAGACTGAACATGAGTCAACAGTGTGATGCAGCAGCAAAAAAGGCAAATGCAATTCTAGTATGTATTAACAGAAGCATACAGTCTAGATCACGTGAAGTCTTTATCACCCTCTACTCCTCCTTGGTCAGACCTCATCTGGAATACTGTGTCCAGTTTTGGGCGCCACATTTTAAAAAAGACATCAACAAACTGGAGCAAGTTCAGAGAAGACTGACCAGAATGGTGACCGGTCTGCAAACCATGTCCTATGAGGAACAGTTACAGGATTTGGGAATGTTTAGCTTGCAAAAGAGAAGACTGAGAGGATACTTAATAGCTGTCTACAAATATCTCAGGTATCAGCGCACTCAGGACAAATTGCACAATAACTTTTGAAGTCCAATTTCTCCTGTTACCCTTGGTAAAATAAAAAAAATTGGACCTGAAGTAATTTTTTTTGTGAAAAAAAGTTAAATGTTCTTTTTTTTTTTTTTTTTTTTAAACATTCAAAAAATTCCTGTGAAGCACCTGAAGGGTTAATAAACTTCTTAAATATGGATCTGAGCACCTTGAGGGGTGCAGGTTTTAGAATGGTGTCACTTTTCTGTATTTTCTATCATATAGACCCGTTAAAGTGACTCCAAATGTGATGTGGTCCCTAAAAAAATGGTGTTGTAAAAATGAGAAATCGCTGGTCAAATTTTAACCCTTATAACGTCCTAAAAAAACCCATTTTGCTCCAAAATTGTGCTGATGTAAAGTAAACATGTGGAAAATGTTATTTATTAAGTTATTTGTGTGCCGCATCTCTGTGATTTAAGGGCATAAAAATTCAAAGTTGGAAAATTACTAAATTTTCAAAATTTTTACCAAATTTCCATAATTTTCACAAATAAACACAAGCTACATGAATGAAATTTTACCACTAACATTAAGCACAACATGTCACGAGAAAGCAATGTCAGAATCACCAGGATCCTTGGAAGCGTTCCAGAGTTATGACCTCATAAAGGGACAGTGGTCAGAATTGTAAAAATTGGCCCGGTCATTAACGTGCAAACCACCCTTGGGAGTAAAGGGGTTAAGAAACACACATAATATAAATGAATGAAGCTGCTTGATCTTTAGTGGTTACAAGTATCTGACATCACTCGTGTTCCGCTCCTCTGTGATGTCACTCGTGTTCCGCTCCTCTGTGATGTCACACTTAGATCACCATTGTGACCTCACGGACTGAGGGGTTATACGGAATGACACTGCAGGAAGAGGCTTTGTCTGGAAAGACTCACTGTGTGTTACACAACTAGCAATATTCCTCCGGGATAAACTGCTGTTTTGATTTCTTCTGATCGTGACTGAGCTATTAAGATCTGTACAAGGCGCTCCTATCAACATCCGCCGCCAGCATTTTGGGCTTTGGCCCCTGGAGGTAAGTGTTTTCCCAGATATTTATCCAATATGGGGTTATTGTTAGTAAGTCACATGGTACATTTCTTGGAGGATTCTTCACGTGTCAGTTGTAATTCCAGGAGCCTTCTCCCATCATGTATTCCCTATTCCAGGCTCAAACAAATTGTGAGCTTGAGTGGAGATCCCCTGTAAGCGAAAAATAAGTCACGTGTATCTCTGATCTTCAAATGTGTGTCTTCATCAATACTTTAGGGGAAAATAATTACAAATTTATATTAATGTCATGATCCAGGTCGGGGTGTGATTCTTGCTTTTCTTTCCCTGGCCTGGTCATGGAGGGGTTAACTTTTCCTGCCTCTTTTTGGTTCTTGGGTGGCTATGTATTGGTGCGGTTTTTGGTAGCCTTTGTCAGTGATAGCTCTGGCCCTTGGTTTGAGCAACTGATCTGTATACCCTATCTGTATACAGTAAGTGCAAAACTTTTTTCCCATGACAGCTCCCCCTGGTGGTGGTGCTCCGTAGTTGCATTACAGGTAATTGGGGAATTTATCCAACTTGTTGGTATTTACTATTTTCCTGATCTGTTCAGTCTTAGAGTTCAGACCCCCATACACATGATACCAGTGACAGACCAATTCCCCAATATCAGCAGCTCTGCCCACAGTCCAAGTGTTGATCCTTTTGTTCCCAGCTAAATAAGCCACCGCCAGAGGAATCTACCTGTGGCTTTCTCACATAGAACACAGGTGCGATCGGCAGAGTTAGCGCTCCTGTGCATGGAGGAGTCAGGAGAAATATCTGCCGGCTGAACAGATCAGCTGAACCATGGGCCGACAGCTAGGTGTTGTGTATGTGTCCCCTTACTCATAGGAATGATCCTAGGTCAGGTTATATAAATGAGGTGCAAAATATAATGTCTATATTAGTAGCACCAAATATCTGACGTCTATTCTTTTCTTCCAATAGAATACTTCATTATGGTTATTCTACATCCTGCCATCTACTTCTTCCTTGGATTCTTCTCCGGTGTCGCCTGTACCATCATCTGTGGGTAAGTCTTATACTGATTTATGGGCTACACGGGAGTCTATAGAAGAAACATCCCATCTTCAGGTCATCACACGATTCAGGAAAGGGAATCATCTAGAGAAGATATTTAGTGGGTCATAAACTGGCTCTGACCGGTCCGAGCACAATGGACTTTTCTGTATAATTGAAAAAAATGCTGATTGTCATAGATCACAAAAATGACTGCAGATCGGGAGAGACAAAATAGATGGCGAAAAATAAATGTCTTCATAACATTCTGCAGAACACAGATAGACTTTACTTTACAATTTGCTACATGACTTCTGTTTTATCATTTTATAGACTTCTGATAAAGAAATGCTGGAGAAAAGATTCAGAGAATAGGGCTGATCCTGACGGTATGTACAGCCTAACAAATCTGACATTAATGCATTTTGCAGCATTTTTTATGCTTTTTTGTGTGCTTCTGGCAGCGGTTTTGGCGTGCTCGATTTATCTCTTGTGCATGCTGATAAAGTTTAGTGTTAAAAAAAAGTCCTATTCCATAGAATCTGGTTTTAGCACAAAAAATACAGCAAAACACGATACTTGCATTTTTGGTGCGGATTTTCTGGGGTTTTTCACCATCCATTGAAGTCAATGGATGAAAAAACACTAAAAGAAGTGACGTGCTGTACGTCCAAAGAAACATGCAAAGCACAAAATTCCGATGACTAAAAAGCAATGTGTGCACAGGAGATTTCTGAAATCTCATATGTTTTGCTGGTAATGTAAACCGCAACTGAAAATTAGCATGAAAAAACACAAGTGCTACATTTTACACTAAACATAATCTCTTAATAGATCTTGACAGTGAATTTACTGTAGACAAAAAGGAAACAATCTAGAAGAAACATAGAATATTTTTCTTTTGAAATGCTGATTTCAATGTTTTGTGTCACAGGAAAACAGGAGAACTCATCTGACCCTGGTTATATGCTCTACACTATAGATTCAGATGAGGATGTGATCATCTTTGACAGTAAGTTCTCAGGCTTTTCATACTTTACAAATTAGCCGTTATAAAACCTGTAAAATGTTGATATTCTTTAACAAACATAGAAGCTTTTATTTTAGTAATGTTAATTTGAATGTTACACCTTACAGGAGAACATTTCGATAATATAAAGATTGTAAATGACGAAGCTGCTCATGGACCCAGTGCCGAAAACACCGACATCTCTACATCTGGCCCCGATCATGTAACCATCTACATGCCAGATTAGACTGTGGTCGCCGCCTCGGACAGTAAGTTCCTTTTTTCTTCATGTTGATAAGAAGAATGCTTACTACCATAAATAAAATCTGTTCTAATCTCCATAACTTGCATAAATTAAAAATCTGCCATCCTAAGCAATATATTATTGAACTGCAGTTCAAGCAATTTCTTAAAATTTCCTGGCCCTCAATCTCAGACCGACAGAGTAGAATCAATGTCCATTAATGAACAACTCATTAATTATACACTATCATTTACAAAACAAGAGGGCAGAGGACTTATTCCACCTCCTCCTCTGACTCCTCCTTTGTCTACTCCTCCGCCTCCTCAAAATTTTGAGAAACATCTTGTCCTGGACAAAGACAGAGAGAAATATTAAGTCATCATGAAGTTTGTTTTTCAGAAACTTCTGGCTTATGCCAACAAAAACCAAATGTAAGGCTTTAGAGCTTCATAAATATGTTTTATGATCTATGTTATGTATTAGTATTAACAGGCAATAGGATAAATAATTAGGAATTGGGCACTAATGGCCTAAATATCGATGCGTTACTTTTCTTTATGCAAGCTAAATCATCAGTCTGTGAGCCAAAATTGGCTGCACTACAGGAGAATGGGAGTTGTCATTCTCAAATCACAAATACAATAAAGAATTATATAAATCATCTTTAATAAATCACAATACATAACAATATTTGATGAGTATATAAGTATTGGATGAGCATATAACTACAAATAGAAAACAAACTACAGTCGGTGGTCATGGCAAAAACAAACAGATGAATATTTAATCACGATCACATTTTATACATAGCAATACTGACTTAAAGTGCAAATGTAAAAAATCAAAAGAGCTGATGGCAGAGTAAAAAGTGTTCTATATCCAATGTACTACCAGATGCCATAAGCAAATACTTGTACAAATGCTAAGCCTTAGTAACACAGAAAACCAATAATAAAAACTAAAGTCAGTACTAAGTACAATTAAGCATGCTATAGTACCAAAACTGCCACTCCACCACTTAACCCTGACACTTGTTTCACCGTCAATCACAGCTTTTTCATGGGGATATAGGAACAAGGTGCAGTGCTGTATATATACCATGAGGGAGGGATTGCTAGTAAGCTGTAATCTAAACATAGCAGATCCTAAAATAATAGGCAGGGTGCTATTCATATCACAGCACTGATAGGATGTAGAACATACCTGAACATAGACATTAAATAATACCCATTATGTATTACATAGTACAGTGCAATCTGTCTGCTTGTACATATATTAATCTTTACTGTTTTACTAATTTTGTGACATTTATATTGCAGGTGAGGCAGAGCAGGGTCTCGCTGTGAACCCACAGTGAACATGGGATCCAGCTGGAGATGACAACTTTACATCAGCAATAAGAGGCAGATTCCAGGCTTGGTCTCTGTTCTCCACCACTGGATATGACATTACTGGACTTTCTGCAGCTAGATGCACTCACTGAACAAGTGGGTGTCCTACTGCACTGCAAGGCAGATTCCAGGCTCGGTTTCTGTTCTCCACCATTGGATATGACATTACTGGACTTTCTGCAGCTAGATGCACTCACTGAACAAGTGGGTGTCCTACTGCCCAACGAGGCAGATTCCGGGCTCGGTCTCTGTTCTCCACCATTGGATATGACATTACTGGACTTTCTGCAACTAGATGCACTCACTGAACAAGTGGGTGTCCTACTGCACATCGAGGCAGATTCCGGGTTCGGTCTCTGTTCTCATCAATGAACATCTACAGCTTAAGGGAAGTGCAGCCTTTCAGCCATGGTGCCCAAGAGGTTTCCTCCACTGGAGGTTTTTCCTCTCCTGAGTGCTGAAGGTCAAAAGCGGGACTAACTCCTAGCCGCGGTCTACGGACCAAACATTGGGCATGGGCAGGGCCTTGGGGGCAGATCCCAAGTGCGCTCAACCATGTGAAATAGCTTATGCTCAGGAACACTGAGGGATAGCGCTATCAGATAGCTCTACCCATTCATTTCCTTTAGGAATAGAGCTATGGGATAGCTCTACCTGTTCACTTTCTTCATGGATAGCGCTATTGGATAGCTCTACCTGGACAGTATTAACGACAGAGCTTTTTCATACACAAGGTAGGAGTGGCAAGAGAGGTACACCAGGTGTTTATGTTTGCTGTTAGTCTGCATATATGCCAGTATGGTGCATGGTTATACCCCATTGCGAGGTCAGTCTGGTGTGTGATGCAAATTGAGTCTTCAGAGAGGAGGAGGACTTAAACTTTAGCACCACCTATTGGAAGCAGCAATCCTAAAAGTCAATATCGACCCTTTAATGAGTCTTGTCACATGACTTAGGACAAAAGCAAATCCGGAATCTCTATTTGCAGACACATAGTTTGGTGTGTTGCCACTCGTCAGTGCAAAGTATGAGATCTGATTTGGTTAAGTAGGAGGCTTTAGACTGGAATAGCTGCTAGTCCTGGCTCCTCGTTCTCCACAAGTAGAAATGTTACCGCTTAGATCCCAGTCCTAAGCCTCTCATCTAGTCAAGTCTGCAAGATTTTTTGCAAATTCCTAAAAGAAACGTTGTAGTAAGTTTGCAAGTGACAGAGGAGCTTCCTGCAAATCTGATTTTGGGTAATTATATAGCCAATAACAGTTGAGTAATTTAGATTTTAAGTGTTGGACACCAACTGTCCTGTAGATGGGTCATACATTTTAGAGGTCTGGACAACCCCTTTAAGTTCAGTGTATACACATTATACAGCATGCTCCCTCTAGTGGCAACTACAGGCATAAACTTTTTTTTTTTTTTAAGGGAATCCGTCCCCAGATTTGTGCTACCCCATATAAGAGCAGCATGATGTAACGTCAGAGTCTGATTCTAGCGATGTATCACTTACTGGGCTACTCGCTGCAGCTTTGATATCATCACTGTTTTATCTACTGCAGATCTAACAGTTCTCTGAATGCTGAGATTTCTTGATATTTCTAAGCTCTGAGTGCAATATGACAAGGTAGGATCAAAGTAGATCTGTCGCCAGATTTCACAATACAAACTGCATACAATATTAAAAAGATCTATTGGACCTGATAGATCCAGCAGGCTAAAGGACCAGGTCCTTCTGCCCACTGGGATTTAGCCTGCTCTCTGTGAGAAAGCTAAATTCCAGTTGGCTAAAGGTCCAGGTCCCTGTGAGCGTTTTAATACTAGATCTAGCAGGCTAAAGGACCAGGTACTTCTGCCAACTTGGATTTAGCCTGCTCTCTGTGAGAAAGCTAAATCCCAGTTGACTAAAGGTCCAGGTCCCTGTGAGTGTTTTAATACTAGATCTAGCAGACTATAGGACCCGGTCCTTCTGCCAACTTGGATTTAGCCTGCTTTCTGTGAGAAAGATAAATCTCAGTCGCCTAAAGGAACAGGTCCATCTGCCAACTTGGATTTAGCCTGCTATCTGTGAGAAAGCTAAATCCCAGTTGGCTAAAGGACCAGGTGCCTGTGAGTGTTTTAATACTAGATCTAGCAGGCTAAAGGACCAGGTACTTCTGCCAACTTGGATTTAGCCTGCTCTCTGTGAGAAAGCTAAATCCCAGTTGGCTAAAGGACCAGGTGCCTGTGACTGTTTTAATACTAGATCTAGCAGACTATAGGACCAGGTCCTTCTGCCAACTTGGATTTAGCCTGCTCTCTGTGAGAAAAATAAATCTCAGTCACCTAAAGGACCAGGTCCATCTGCCAACTTGGATTTAGCCTGCTCTCTGTGAGAAAGCTAAATCCCAGTTGGCTAAAGGACCAGGTCCCTGTGTTTTAATACTAGATCTAGCAGGCTAAAGGACCAGGTCCTTCTGCCAACTGGGATTTAGCCAGCTCTCTGTGAGAAAGCTAAATCCCAGTTGGCTAAAGGGCCAGGTCCCTGAGAGTGTTTTAATACTAGACCTAGAAAGCTAAAGAACCAGATCCTTCTGACAACTTGGATTTAGCCTGCTCTCTGTGAGAAAGCTAAATCCCAGTCGCCTAAAGGACCAGATCCTTCTGACAACTTGGATTTAGCCTGCTCTCTGTGAGAAAGCAAAATCCCAGTTGGCTAAAGGCCAGGTCCTTTAGGGTAGTATAATACCAAACTTAGTAAGCCAAAAGACCTGGTCCTTCTGCCCACTTGGAAATAGCCGACCCTCACTGAGAAAGCTAAATCCAAGTGGCCAGAGGGACTCCTTCTGCCCACTTGGAAATAGCCGGCTCACACTGAGAAAGCTAAATCCAAGTGGATTAAATGATTAGGTCCCTCTATCCACTGGGAAATAGCCGGTTCTCACTGAGAAAGCTAAATCCAAGTGGTTTAAAGGACCAGGTCCCTCTGGCCACTTGGATTTAGCTTTCTCAGTGTGAGCCGGCTATTTCCAAGTGGGCAGAAGGACCAGGTCACTCTGGCCACTTGGATTTAGTTTTCTCAGTGTGAGCTGGCTATTTTCAAGTGGGCAGAAGAACCTGGTCCTTTTGTCCACTAAGCACTAAGTCTGGTATTAAACCTCTCCAAGGGAACTGGCCCTTTAAACCACTTGGATTTAGCTTTCTCAGTGTGAGTCGGCTATTTCCAATTGAGCAGAAGGACCAGAGGTCCATCTTGCCACTTGGATTTAGCTTTCTCATTGAGAGTCAGCTATTTCCAAGTGGGCAGAAGGACCAGGTCCCTCTGGCCACTTGGGTTTAGCTTTCTCACAGTGAGCAGGCTAAATCCAAGTGGGCAGAAGGACCTGGTCTTTTAGCTTACTAAGTCTGGTATTAAACCTCTCCAAGGGACCTTGTCCTTTAACCCACTGGGATTTAGCTTTTCTCAGTGAGCAAGCTAAATCCAAGTGGGCAGAAGGTCCTGTTCCTTTCGTCCACTAAGTCTGGTGTTAAACCACTCCAAGGAACCTGGTCCTTTTGCCCACTTGGATTTAGCTTTCTCAGTGAGAGTCATCTATTTCCAATCTACACGAAGATTTCATCCATTTTAAGTTTATGCTAAGAACATACAACACTGCCCTTCACCTCTCCAAACAAGCCTATTTCAACACCTTCATCACCTCACTGTTCAATAACCCGAAACATCTCTTTGACACTTTTCATTCTCTACTCAACCCAAGAGTACAGGCCCCAACCACGGAGCTCCGAGCTGACGATCTGGCCAATTACTTAAAAGAAAAAATTGACCAGATTCGACAGGAAATTATCTTCCAATCACCTCATACCATGCATTCTCCTCCCTCCCCCACTGCATCTGGCTCACTCTCTGATTTTGAACCAGTCACAGAAGAAGAAGTAAGCAGGCTCCTTGCATCTTCTCGCCCAACCACTTGCACCAGTGACCCATTTCCGTCACATCTCCTCCAGTCCCTTTCCCCTGCTGTCACCCCTCACCTAACTAAAATATTATCCTCTCTCTCCTGGTATTTTTCCCTCCTCATTTAAGCATGCCATCATACATCCACTGCTTAAAAAACATCCCTCGACCAAAACTGTGCCGCTAACTATAGACCTGTCTCTAATCTTCCCTTTATCTCTAAACTCCTGGAACGCCTGGTCCACTCCCGTCTTATCCGCTATCTCTCAGAAAACTCTCTTCTCGACCCTCTCCAATCCGGTTTCCGCTCTTTACACTCCACTGAAACTGCCCTCACTAAAGTCTCTAATGATCTGCTAACAGCTAAATCAAATGGTCATTACTCCATGCTAATTCTCTTGGGTCTCTCTGCAGCATTCGACACAGTGGATCATCAGCTCCTCCTCACTAGACTCCGTTCCATTGGCCTCAAGGACACCGTTCTCTCATGGTTCTCCTCCTATCTCTCCGACCGCTCCTTTACTGTATCTTTTGCCGGTTCCTCCTCCTGTCACCTTCCCCTTACTGTTGGGGTCCCTCAAGGATCGGTTCTAGACCCCTCCTCTTCTCCTTGTACACTGCCCCTATTGGTCAAACAATCAGTAGATTTGGTTTCCAGTACCATCTCTATGCTGATGACACCCAATTATACGCTTCTTCTCCTGACATCTCGCCAGCCTTTCTAGAAAACACCGGCGATTGTCTAAACGCTGTGTCTAATATCATGTCCTCACTATATCTGAAACTGAACCTGTCAAAGACTGAACTCCTTGTGTTTCCTCCCTCTACTAATGTAGCTATACCCGACATTGCCATTTCTGTGTGTGGTTCCACTATTACTCCCCAGCAACAGGCCCGCTGTCTTGGGGTCATACTTGATTCCGAGCTTTCCTTTGCCTCCCACATTCGATCACTGGCTCGCTCTTGTCATCTGCACCTCAAAAACATTTCTAGAATTCGACCTTTTCTTACTTTTGACTCTGCAAAAACTCTTACTGTTTCTCTTATTCATTCTCGTCTCGACTATTGTAACTCTCTTCTAATTGGTCTCCCTCTTACCAAACTCTCCCCTCTCCAATCTGTCTTGAATGCTGCAGCCAGGATCATATTCCTCACCAATCGTTACACCGATGCCTCTACCTTGTGCCAGTCATTACACTGGCTACCCATCCACTCCAGAATTCAGTATAAACTTATTACCCTCATCCACAAAGCCCTCCATAGCTCAGCACCACCTTACATCTTCTCCCTTGTTTCAGTATACCACCCTACCCGCGCCCTCCGTTCTGCTGATGACCTGAGGTTAGCATCCTCAATAGTCAGAACCTCCCACTCCCGTCTCCAAGACTTTACACGTGCCGCGCCAATTCTTTGGAATGTACTTCCCAGGTCAATACGATTAGTCCCCAATCCCCAGAATTTTAAGCGTGCCCTGAAAACGCATTTATTCCGACTGGCCTATCGCCTCAACACATTAACCTAATCTATCCCTGTGTGGCACAGCCAAAAGTTTTACCATAACCAGATTTCCCGCATCATGTTCCCACATGCTTTATGCATCCATTAGCCCTCTGTGTTTGTACTGTTACACACTTAACATTATGGCTGGTCCATACAATCAGGGCAACTGTTACCACCCACCTTTCGTGTCTACCTCTTTCCTCATAGACTGTAAGCTTGCGAGCAGGGCCCTCTTTCCTCTTGGTATTTGTTATAATCTACTGTATGTGATTATTGTTATGCTGTAATGTCTATTGTCTGTACAAATCCCCTCTGAAATGTAAAGTGCTGCGGAATATGTCGGCGCTATAAAAATAAAATTTATTATTATTATTATAAGTGGACAGAAGACCAAGGTTCCTCTGGCCACTTGGTTTTAGCCTGCTCACTGTGAAAAGCTAAATCTCAGTGGGCTAAAGGACCAGGTCCCTTGGAGTGGTTTAATACCAGACTTAGTAAGCGAAAAGACCAGGTCCTTCTGCCCACTTGGATTTAGCCTGCTCACCATGAGAAAGCTAAATCCAAGTGGCCAGGGAGATCTGGTAATTCTGCCCACTTTGAAATAGCCGGCTCACAATGAGAAAGCTAAATCCAAGTGGCCAGAGAGATCTCGTCCTTCTGCCCACTTGAAAATAGCCGGTTCACACTGAGAAAGCTAAATCCCAGTGGGTTAAAGGGCCAGGTCCTTTGGAGTAGTTTAATACCAACCTTAGGTGGTGTCTTCCATACCACCCTTAGTGTGTGTATGGCAGACATGGGTAGAGGTCACATTTTATGATGTCTCTGTGGCCTCTGTATGTATTGGAACCGGGGATCATCTTGGGACATTGATGTGGATTACGCAAGACCTTGTGCATTACATTGGACCTGCAGGTGTTTTTTTTTGGTAAATAAATGGGTGAAAGATGGTGTCTGTTTTTATATTTAAAATCCTTGTTTTTTATCTGTGTGTTCTTTATTTTTATTTACAGTGTTATTAATCGGGGTTTTTCATAGACACCTCTCTTACGAACCCTGGGTTTGATGTAAGCTGTGATTTTTTACAGATAACAGCTGGAATTATACTTAGAGATTACCCCAATTGCCACTGCACAAAAGCAATCAGGAAGAGCTGAGGCAAAGCACAAGAATCAGCACATGTAATAGATTATCCATTTAGCATGCAGCTGAGGACTAGTTTTATTAGTGTGGGAAGGGGCCAATATCCCTGGCCCATCACAGCTTTTTAATATCAGCCCTTAGCTGTCTGTTTTGCCTTAGTTGTTTATTAAAAATGGAGGGGACCCTAATTAATTTTTTTGGGGAGTCCACTAATTTTTTAATAACCAGCAAATAAAAAGCTAAAAAGCATACAGCTGTTGACTGATTAGTAGGCTGAAAAGGTTCATGTTTATTGGGCCATTCCCAGCATAATGAGACCATATCACAGCCAATAGAGGTCAACGTGGTCTCGATCTTTCGTGCTGCAAAATGGGGGTATTAAGGGGTAAAGCTGAAAAAGGGAACAAAATGGGGGTAAGCAGGACAATAGCCCTGAAAAAAATGTGGATATTGAGATTACTTAACCCCTTCACGACCCATGATGCCTACGTAGGCATCATGAAAAGCCGTGCCCAAACGACCCATGACGCCCCCGTAGGCGTCATGCTATAAATAGCCCCCCTGCGGGTCGGGTGACCGGGGTTAATGAAAGGTCACCCGACCCGCACACAAAGGACCCTTTATGCTTCACCACAGGGGGGGTGGCTTAGCCCCCACGTGGCTACGATCGCTCTGATTGGCTGTTGAAAGTGAAACAGCCAATCAGAGCGATACAATCCAGCCATGGCCGATGCTGCAGTAGCATCGGACATGGCTGGAGACACTAATTTAACCCCCCACACCGGCTGGCAGGGGCGATCGGCCCCCGCCACGGACTGACAGCAGCGATGGGCTGCTGCTGTCACGATCTGCCCCCCCTCTTCTTCCTTCCGCTCCCCCCAATGTCCGATCCCCCCTCACCCTCCCCGGTACTTGTCATGTCCCGCTCCGGCTCCGGGGTCCCGCCGTCCCTCCTGCATGGGCGCCGCCATCTTTGAAAATGGCGGGCGCATGCGCAGTATGATTGCAATATTTCAACAATTAAATTTGGTGAAATATTACAATATATCCATGGCTAGAGACTGCAATCAGATCCCCCACCCACCGACTGATGGCGCCGATCGGCTGCCGCCAACAACTGATGGCAGCTATCGGCAGCTGCAGTCATCATCAGGTCCCCTCCCACTTCCCTCCGCTCCCCCAGCCATCTGATACCCCCCACCGTCCCCGGTACCTCCTGTCCCTCCAGTAGCTCCTGGCCGTCCCGGTGTCCTGCGTCATGGGCGCCGCCATCTTGGAAAATGGCGGGCGCATGCGCAGTGCGCCGTCTGCAGATTCATTCATTTATTTTGATCACTGTGAGAAACTCTCACAGTGATCAAAATAAAAAAAAAGTAAATAAAACCCCCCTTTATCACCCCCATAGGTAGGGACATATAATAAAATAAAGAAAATATTTTTATTTTTCCATTAGGGTTAGGGTTGGTATTAGGGTTAGGGCTGGCATTAGGGTTAGGGCTGGCATTAGGGTTAGGGCTGGAATTAGGGTTAGGGTTGGAATTAGGGTTAGGGCTGGAATTAGGGTTAGGGCTGGAATTAGGGTTGGGATTAGGGCTAGGGTTGTGATTAGGGTTGGAATTAGGGTTAAGATTAGGGTTAGGGGTGGGTTGGGATTAGGGTTAGTCTTGTAGTTAGGTTTAGAGTTGGGATTAGGGTTAGGGGTGTGTTGGGGTTAGGGTTGTGGTTAGGATTATTAGGGTTGGGATTAGGGTTAGGGGTGTGTTGGGTTTAGGGTTGGAGTTAGAATTGAGGGGTTTCCACCGTTTAGGCACATCACAGGGTCTCCGAACGCGACATGGCGCCACCATTTATTCCAGCCAATTTTGCGTTTTAAAAGTCAAACAGCGCTCCCTCCATTCCGAGCCCCGAAATGTGCCCAAACAGTGGTTTACCACCACATATGGGGTATCAGCATACTCAGGAAAAATTGCACAACACCTTTTGGGGTCTAATTTCCACTGTTAACCTTGGGAAGATAAAAAATTGGGGGCTAAAATAATTATTTTTGTGGAAAAAAAATGATTTTTTATTTTCATGGCTCTGCGTTATAAACTTCTGTGAAGCACTCGGGGGTTCGAAGTGCTCACCACACATCTGGATAAGTTCCTTGGGGGGTCTAGTTTCCAAAATGGGGTCACTTGTGTGGGGTTTCTACTGTTTAGGCACATCAGAGGCTCTGCAAACGTAACATGACGCCTGCAGACTATTCCATCAAGTCGGCATTCCAATACCTCACTACTTCCCTTCCGAGCCCTGACGTGTGCCCAAACAGTGGTAACCCCCACATATGGGGTACCAGCGTACTCAGGACAAACTGTACGACAACTTTTGGGGTCCAATCTCTCCTGTTACCCTTGTGAAAATAAAAAATTGTGGGCTAAAAAATCATTTTTTGAGGAAAAAAAAATATTTTTTATTTTCACGCCTTTGCGTTATAAACTTCTGTGAAGAACTTGGGGGTTCAAAGTGCTCACCACACATCTAGATAAGTTCCTTGGGTGGTCTAGTTTCCAAAATGGGGTCTGTTGTGAGTTCATTTTCCTCTTCACCATTGAGGTCTGATGAACTCCCTCTTCTGGTGAAGGAAGGTAGTGAGGCTCATTACCAAGCACCTGGGCTGGATGATGATGACTGGGTAACGGGAATTACTGACGCCCTTCTGCCTTGCTGGTGATCTCTCTGAGGGATTCTAGGAGACCAGTCTGATTCCTGCTCCTCAAAAGCTAAGTTTTCTGCTCTGCTTTTTGCATTTGTGTTTTGGTTTTGTTTTGCCTTGTTTTTCTGGATTTCTGCTATTCCTTGCTGGGGTGAGCTGAATTCCTTTTTGCTCTGTCTTCAGAAAATACCTGAGTACTGATATAGTCTTTTTGAAGCCTAGCGTCTTCAGGGCTTTTTTCCCTATCAGCTGTTGGCTCTTGTTTTGATAGAGTTTTGGCGGATTACAGACAGCAGCTTTTTATCCTGTCCTATTTAGTTAGCTTGGGCCCCATCATTTGCTCAGCCTATCTTTCTATCTGTGTGAGTGTTTTTTCATCTTGCTTCACCGTCATTATATGTTGGGGGCTGCCTATTGCTTTGGGGTCTGCTCTGGGGCAGTTTACATTTCCCTTTCTGTCTTTAGGCTATGTAGTTCTCCGGCTGTGATCGAGGGGTCTAGGGCACCGTAGGAACCCCCCACGGCTACTGCTAGTTGTTGCTGATAGGTTCAGGGGTCTGCAATCCGATAGCTGCCAACTTCTCTGGTTTTCTGGACTTAGCTAGTATTTCTGTTTTTGCCTCCTACGGTGACTCATTCATAACAGAATCACCAGCCATACCGCAGATCCTAGGGTACTCAATAGCAGGAAAGAATTGTTAAAGAAAAAAAAAAGTGTGTGTATATTTTCTGCTCTATATCTCTGAGGTCATAGGGGGAATTTTTTTTTCTCTCAATGGAGATAAAGCAATTGTCTGATCGTGTGGAGCAGCTCGCTGCGGAAGTGCGGGGAATTTCCACCTACCTTGCTCTTTCACATGCTGCTGAACCAAAGATCCCTACTCCTGATGTGTTTTTTGGGGATCGGTCTAAATTTTTGAATTTCAAAAATAATTGTAAATTATTTTTTGCCTTGAAGCCTAACTCGTCATGGAGCTCCGCACAGCAGGTTAAAATTGTCATCTCTTTGCTGCGTGGCGATCCCCAGGATTGGGCGTTTTCTTTGAAACCAGATGATCCTATTCTGACTAATGTGAATGCATTTTTTCAAGCCTTGGGGTTGTTGTATGATGAACCTAATGCTATTGATCAGGCTGAAAAGACCCTGTTGGCATTGAGCCAGGGTCGAGATTCTGCAGAATTGTACTGTCAAAAATTCCGAAAGTGGGTGGTCCTTACTACCTGGAATGATAATGCCTTGGCAGCTCTCTTTCGGAAGGGTTTGTCACAAGCCGTAAAAGATACTATGGTGGGATTTCCTGTTCCCTCTGGTCTTGACGATTCTATGTCATTAGCCATTCAGGTTGATCGGCGTTTACGTGAACGCAGGACTGCACGAGAGGTGTTGCCACCTGTTGAACAAGTGTCTGAACCTATGCAATGTGATGGAGTTTTGTCCAGAGAGCAACGTCAGGAGTTCAGAAGGCGTAATAAGCTGTGTTTTTTTGTGGAGATGCCTCGCATATTATTTCTGTCTGTCCTAAACGAGAGAAACGTTTTGCACACACGTTTTCTGTGGGTGGTGTTCAACCTAAGTTTCTTCTGGCAATTACTCTGATCTGCTCCCTGTCCACATTTTCCGCCAAGGCTTTTGTGGATTCGGGAGCAGCCCTGAACCTAATGGACTTGGATTTTGCTAAACGTTGTGGATTTCCGATGACACCTCTGCGGATGCCTATCCCTTTGAGGGGGATAGATGCTACTCCTTTGGCGAAAAATAAACCTCAGTTTTGGACCCAGGTGGTAATGCGGGTTTCCCCAGACCATCAAGAAAATTGCAGATTTTTGGTGTTGCATAATTTGCATGATACCATTGTTCTGGGGTTTCCCTGGTTGCAAATTCATAATCCAGTTTTGGATTGGAAATCTGTGTCTGTGGTGAGTTGGGGTTGTCGGTGTGCCCTTAGTGAGGCTCCGGTTTTTTCCACCTCTCCTCAGTCGCATGATGTTCCTGACTATTTGGCGGATTTTTATGATGTATTTAGTGAGAATGAGTCTGCGTCTTTGCCTCCTCATAGGAGTTATGACTGTGCAATTGAACTGAGCCCGGGGTGTAAATTTCCCAAGGGTCGGCTCTTCAATTTATCTGTACCCGAGCACAAGTCTATGCGATCCTATATTAAGGAGGCGTTGGAGAAGGGTCATATTAGACCATCCTCTTCACCATTAGGTGCTGGGTTTTTTTTCGTGGTCAAAAAGGATGGTTCATTAAGGCCTTGTATTGATTATCGTGCCCTCAACAAAATTACTATTAAATATCAGTATCCGTTACCCCTGATTTCGGATCTATTCTCCAGAGTTAAAGGAGCTTGCTGGTTTACCAAGCTTGACCTCAGGGGGGCGTATAATCTTATCCGCATTAAGCATGGGGATGAATGGAAGACGGCGTTTAATACTCCGGAGGGACATTTTGAGTACCTGGTGATGCCTTTTGGGCTCACTAATGCCCCTTCTGTCTTCCAGTGCTTCATGAACGATATTTTCCGAGACTTTGTGGATAAATTTTTGATTATCTATCTGGATGATATTTTGATCTTCTCCAAGGATTGGGATTCTCATGTGGAACATGTTCGGACTGTGTTCCAGATCTTGAGGGAGAATTCCCTGTATGTCAAAGGATCGAAATGCCTTTTTGGGGTACAGAGGATTTCTTTTTTGGGATTTTTTTGTCTCCGTCAACTATTGAAATGGACCCGGCCAAGGTACAGGCCATTTATGTTTGGGCTCAGCCCACTTCTTTGAAGGCCCTCCAGAAGTTTTTGGGTTTTGCTAATTTTTATCGGAAATTTATAGCAAAATTTTCTAGTATTGCCAAGCAATTGACTGATCTGACTAAGAAGGGTGCTGATGTGTTGAATTGGTCTCCAGAGGCTGTTTCTTCCTTTCAGGAGCTGAAGCGAAGATTCACTTCTGCCCCGGTTTTGCGGCAACCTGATGTCTCACTCCCGTTCCAGTAGAGGTGGACGCTTCTGAGATTGGTGCAGGAGCTGTTTTGTCCCAAAAGGATCCTGTAACATCTAAAATGAATCCCTGTGCTTTCTTTTCCCGAAAGTTCTCTCCATCTGAACGTAACTATGATGTGGGGAATCGGGAACTGTCAGCCATGAAATTGGCATTTGAGGAGTGGAGACATTATTTGGAGGGAGCTAAACATCAAGTCGTGGTCCTCACTGACCACAAGAATTTGATTTACCTTGAGTCGGCCAAACGCTTGAACCCTAGACAGGCTAGGTGGGCCTTGTTTTTTACACGTTTTGATTTTGTGGTCACTTTTCTTCCTGGCACTAAGAATGTCAAGGCTGACGCTCTCTCTAGGAGCTTCTTTGCTGATTCTCCTGTGGTGACCAAGCCTGCTACCATCTTAGGCGAAGGGGTAGTTCTTTCTGCCATCTTGCCCGATTTGAGACGTGCTCTGGAAGAGTTCCAGGAGGACAAACCTGAGCGTTGTCCCAGTGGAAAGTTGTATGTTCCTGACCAGTGGAAGAAGAGAGTGATGTCTGAAGTTCATTGCTCTGCATTGGCTGGTCATCCAGGTATTTTTGGTACTAGAGATCTGGTGAGTCGGTCTTTTTGGTGGCCCGCCATGTCTCGTGATGTCAGGAATTTTGTGCAGTCCTGTGGGACTTGCTCCCGGTCTAAACCTTGTTCTTGCTCTAGTGGGTTGTTGATGCCTTTGCCGGTCCCCAGGAGGCCATGGACCCATATTTCAATGGATTTCATCTCTGATATGCCTGTCTCTCAGAGAATGACTGTTATTTGGGTGATTTGTGATAGGTTCTCTAAGATGGTTCATCTTGTACCACTCCCTAAGTTGCCATCTTCCTCTGAGTTGGTGCCCCTGTTTTTGCAACAGGTGGTTCGCTTGCACGGGATTCCTGAGAACATTGTATCTGACAGAGGAGTTCAGTTTGTGTCTAGATTTTGGAGGACTTTCTGTTCCAAGCTGGGAATTCAGTTGTCCTTCCTTTTCACCCTCAGACCAATGGGCAGACGGAGAGAACAAACCAGACCTTGGAGTCGTATTTGAGATGTTTTATTTCCGCTGATCAGGATGATTGGGTTTCATTTTTGCCCTTGGCCGAATTTGCTTTAAATAATAGAGCTAGTTTTGCCACTTTGATGTCACCTTTTTTTTGTAACTTTGGGTTTCATCCTCGATTTTCTTCAGGGCAGGTGGAGCCTTCTGCCGGCCCAGGTGTTGACACTGTGGTGGAGAGAATGCACCAGATCTGGGACCAAGTGGTGGATAAGTTATCTCTCACCCAGGAAAAGGCCCAGCGGTTTTCCAACCGACATAGGACCATTGGTCCCCAGTTTAAGGTTGGTGATATGGTTTGGTTATCATCAAAAAACATTGCTATGAAGGTGGCTTCTCCTAAGCTTAAGCCTAGATTTATTGGACCTTACAAGATTTTGGAGATTATTAATCCGGTCTCTTTTCGATTGGCTCTTCCTATCACATTTAAAATCCATAATGTGTTTCATAAGTCCTTGTTGAAGAGGTTTGTTGAACCAGTAGTTCCTGGGGTGGCACCTCCGGACCCTGTATTGGTTGAAGGTAACATGGAATATGAGGTAGAGAAGATACTGGATTCCCGTCTGGCTAGACAGAGACTCCAGTATTTGGTTAAGTGGAAGGGTTATGGTCAGGAGGATAATTCCTGGGTCTCTGCCTCTGATATTCATGCCAAAAGATTGGTGCGTGTCTTTCATCGGGCTCACCCTGATCGCCCTGGTGGCATGGATGAGGGTTCGGTGACCCCTCCTCAAGGGGGAGGTACTGTTGTGAGTTAATTTTCCCCTTCACCATTGAGGTCTGATGAACTCCCTCTTCTGGTGAAGGAAGGTAGTGAGGCTCATTACCAAGCACCTGGGCAGGATGATGATGACTGGCTGATGGGAATTACTGACTGGATATAAGGCAGCCGACGCCCTTCTGCCTTGCTGGTGATCTCTCTGAGGGATTCTAGGAGACCAGTCTGATTCCTGCTCCTCAAAAGCTAAGTTTTCTGCTCTGCTTTTTGCATTTGTGTTTTGGTTTTGTTTTGCCTTGTTTTTCTGGATTTCTGCCATTCCCTGCTGGGGTGAGCTGAATTCCTTTTTGCTCTGTCTTCAGAAAATACATGAGTACTGATATAGTCTTTTTGAAGCCTAGCGTCTTCAGGGCTTTTTTCCCTATCAGCTGTTGGCTCTTGTTTTGATAGGGTTATGGCGGATTACAGACAGCAGCTTTTCTATCCTGTCCTATTTAGTTAGCTTGGGCACTATCATTTGCTCAGCCTATCTTTCTATCTGTGTGAGTGTTTTTTCATCTTGCTTCACCGTCATTATATGTTGGGGGCTGCCTATTGCTTTGGGGTCTGCTCTGGGGCAGTTTACATTTCCCTTTCTGTCTTTTGGCTATGTAGTTCTCTGGCTGTGATCGAGGGGTCTAGGGCACCGTAGGAACCCCCCACGGCTACTGCTAGTTGTTGTTGATAGGTTCAGGGGTCTGCAATCCAATAGCTGCCAACTTCTCTGGTTTTCTGGACTTAGCTAGTATTTCTGTTTTTGCCTCCTACGGTGACTCATTCATAACAGGGGTCACTTGTCAGGGGTTTCCACTGTTTAGGCACATCAGGGGCTCTGCAAACGTAACATGACACCTGCAGACCATTCCATCAAGTCGACATTTCAAAACGTCACTACTTCCCTTCCGAGCCCCGACGTGTGCCCAAACAGTGGTTCCCCCACATATGGGGTACCAGCGTACTCAGGACAAACTGTACAACATCTTTTGGGGTCCAATCTCTCCAGTTACCCTTGTGAAAATAAAAAATTGTGGGCTAAAAAATCATTTTTTGAGGAAAAAAAATATTTTTTATTTTCACGCCTTTGCGTTATAAACTTCTGTGAAGAACTTGGGGGTTCAAAGTGCTCACCACACATCTAGATAAGTTCCTTGGGTGGTCTAGTTTTCAAAATGGGGTCACTAGTCAGGGGTTTCCACTGTTTAGGCGCATCAGGGGCTCTGCAAACGTAACATGATGCCCGCAGACCATTCCATCAAGTCGACATTTCAAAACGTCACTACCTCCCTTCCGAGCCCCGACGTGTGCCCAAACAGTGGTTCTCCCCCACATATGGGGTACCAGCATACTCAGGACAAACTGTACAACAACTTTTGGGGTCCAATCTCTCCTGTTACCCTTGTGAAAATAAAAAATTGTGGGCTAAAAAATCATTTTTTGAGGAAAAAAAATATTTCTATTTTCACAGCTCTGCATTATAAACTTCTGTGAAGCACCTGAGGGTTCAAAGTGCTCACTATCCATCTAGATAAGTTCCTTGGGGGGTCTAGTTTCCAAAATGGGGGAATTTCTGGGGGAGCTACAAATTTTAGGCACGCAGGGGCTCTCCAAACATGAAATGGTGTCCACTAATGATGGAGCTAATTTTTCATTCAAAAAGTCAAATGGCGCTCCTTCCCTTCTGAGCCCTACCGTGCTCCCAAACAGTGGTTTACCCCCACATATGGGGTACCAGCGTACTCAGGACAAACTGGACAATAAGTTTTGGGGTCCAATTTCTCCTGTTAGCCTTGTGAAAACAAAAAATAGTGGGCTAAAAAATCATTTTTGAGGAAAAAAAATATTTTTTTATTTTCTCTGCGTTATAATCTTCTGTGAAGCACTTGGGGATTCAAAGTGCTCACTACACATCTAGATAAGTTCCTTCGGGGGTCTAGTTTCCAAAATGGGGTCACTTGTGGGGGAGCTCCAATGTTTAGGCACACAGGGGCTCTCCAAACGCGACATGGTGTCCGCTAACGATTGGAGCTAATTTTTCATTAAAAAAGTCAAATGGCACTCCTTCCCTTCCGGGCCCTGCCGTGCGCCCAAACAGTGGTTTGTGACCACATATGAGGTATCAGTGTACTCAGGAGAAATTTCCCAACAAATTTTAGGATCCATTTTACCCTGTTGCCCATGTGAAAATGAAAAACCTGGGGCTAAAAGAAAATTTTTGTGAAAAAAAGTACTTTTTTATTTCTACGGATCAATTTGTGAAGCACCTGGGGGTTCAAAGTGCTCATTATGCATCTACATAAGTTCCTTGGAGGGTCTAGTTTCCAAAATGGGGTCACTTGTGGGGGCGCTCCAATGTTTAGGCACACAGGGACTCTCCAAACGCAACATGGCAATGCTAAATATTCCAGCATATTTTCCATTCAAAAAGTCAAATGGCGCTCCTTCCCTTCTGAGCCCTGCCGTGCGCCCAAACAGTGGTTTATGACCACATATGAGATATCAGTGTACTCAGGAGAAATTTACCAACAAATTTTAGGATCCATTTTACCCTGTTGCCCATGTGAAAATGAAAAACACTTCGGCTAAAAGAAAATTTTTGTGAAAAAAAGTACTTTTTTATTTCTACGGATCAATTTGTGAAGCACCTGGGGGTTCAAAGTGCTAATTATGCATCTAGATAAGTTCCTTGGAGGGTCTAGTTTCCAAAATGGGGTCACTTGTGGGTGAGCTCCAATGTTTAGGCACACAGGGACTTTCCAAACGCGATATGGTAACCGATAAATATTCCAGCATATTTTCCACTCAAAAAGTCAAATGGCGCTCCTTCCCTTCTGAGCCCTGCCGTGCACCCAAACAGTGGTTTATGACCACATATGAGGTATCAGGGTACTCAGAAGAAATTCCCCAACAAATTTTAGGATCCATTTTATCATGTTACCCATGTGAAAATGAAAAAAATGATGCTAAAAGAAAGTTTTTGTTGGAAAAATTAAAATGTCCATTTTTTCCTTCCATGTTGCTTTAGTCCCTGTGAAGCACCTGAAGGGTTAATAATCTCCTTGAATGGAGTTTTGAGTAGCTTGATGGGTTCAGTTTTTAGAATGGTGTCACTTTTAGGTATTTTCTGCCATATAGACCCCTCAAAGTGACTTCAAATGTGAGGTGGTCCCTAAAAAAAAATGGTTTTGTAAATTTCGTTGTAAAAATGAGAAATCGCTGGTCAACTTTTAACCCTTATAACTTCCTAACAATAAAAAATTTTGTCTCCAAAATTGTGCTGATGTAAAGTAAACCTGTGGGAAATGTTATTTATTAACTATTTTGTGTCATATAACTCTCTGGTTTAACAGAATAAAAATTCAAAATTTGAAAATTGTGAAATTTTCAACATTTTCGCCAAATTTCCATTTTTTTCACAAATAAACGCAAAAATTATCAACCTCAATTTACCACTAACATGAAGCCCAATATGTCACGAAAAAACAATTCATTATTTGAATGAAGCCACCAGACAACTTTCAGAGGTTAATACTTACATGAAGCTTAAAAATGATCCCAGAGGAAAATTTAAAAATGATCTTCGTTCTTTTCTCAGGAGATATGTTGAATTAGGGGTCATCCCCAAGAAATTAGCAGAACGCTTGCTACCGGAGTTCCCCAAAAAACCCTATTGTACTGTATTCGTAAAATACATAAGTCTATGTCTTGCCCTCCCAGCCGACCCATTGTGTCCGGGATAGGGTCTCTTACTGAACCTCTCTCCCAGTATATGGATTGGCTGCTTCATCCTCTTCTTGGCGACATCTCCTCCTATATAAAGGACACTAAGGATTTTTTGAAAGTTGTCAATGATTTTGAATAGCAGCCTGGTTTTTCTCTTGTGTCCATTGATATGGAAAGTCTGTAATAAGATTCCCCAGGATTTAGGGGTAGATGTGATAAGGGAAATTTTAGCCACAACGACAAAGATGCTGCATTCATTGACTTTGTATGTGAGGGGATTTGTTTTGTTTTTAGACACAATGCATTTAAATTTCAGAATACTTGGTACTTACAGCAGTTTGGGACCGCGATGGGGACACCGGTGGCGTGCACTTTCGCCAATCTTTTTTTGGCTGTATTTGAAAACAGGCATATCTATTCACTTTCAAACGTCTTTTTGAAGAAACACATCAAGATGTATATTAGATATGTGGACGATGTATTCATTGTGTGGGACGGCCCCCCAGATACATTTGACAATTTTGTGGATTATCTTAACAATTTAGGTGACATCAACATGTCATTTACTTCCAAATGGGGGCACCTCAATTGAATGTTTGGATTTTTTTTAAAAGTTAGAGAGGGTTCTCTCGTTACTTCAGTTTTTCGTAAACATCATCCACTAACGCCGTGTTTCACTATGACAGTTATCACCCTTTTTACATGAAAAATTCTTTACCGTACAGTCAGTTTCTTAGACTAAAACGTATAAATAATACTAAGAAAGGCTTTGTTGACCAATCACGAGAATTATATAGCAGATTTTTGAAGAGGGGGTACCCTGAAAACCTTCTAAAAAAAACACAGACCAGGTTTAATCAGAACTCAAGTGGTGAGGCGAATAAAAGGGTTAATTGCAAGAAGAATGAAAAGGGGTTTGTTTTTTCGTTTGATTTTGGTCCTATGGACGGGGCAGTCAGGTCTGCAATCCGTAAAAATTGGCACATTTTAAGTCACGATACTGATTTATCAGAAGTGGTGGAGCGAGGACCCCTTTCTGCTTGTAGGAAAAGTGTCAGTTTAAAGGATATTCTTGTACATAATCGCATGGAAAATCCACATAGTAATTGGCTCAATTTGATGCCCCCGAAAGGTAATTATCGATGTGGGCAGTGCCCGTTTTGTTCTAATCATATTCTTGACCGTTGTTTATGTATAGGTGCCGTAACTCATTATGTCACTGATTTTATTTCATGCAAAACCACTCATGTTGTTTATGTTTTATTTTGTCCTTGTACGTTTTTTATATAGGGAAAACTATACGTCCTCTTTATGTTAGGTTTAGGGAGCACTTCAATTCTATTTTGACAGGCAAAGGGGTCCCTAGACTTATTAACCATATGAGAGAAGCACACGGTGGCAATCCCGATGCATTATCATTTGCTGGTATAGAAAGGGTTACTCTATCCTCACGGGGAGGTGATCTGAATAGGAATTTACTGAAATGAGAGGCCAGGTGGATTATGCAAACCCGTGCTATAGAGCGCACGGGACTCAATTAGAGGATTGATATGTCTGTTTTTTTGTGATATGAAAAAAATTTTTTGTAAAAAAAACTTTGTAAAAATTTTTTTTTTGAAAAATCATTATTTTTTCTCCATTTTCTGGCTTGTTTTTTTCTCTTTCCTTTTGTATTTATGGTACTATTATATGTATTATATATTTATATTTTTGTTTTCACTTATGTGAACTATGTACATATATATTTTGTTGATTGCTCAGCAGGTGAGCGGCACCGGTGGGAGGGGTCCTGACTTCTGGTTGTGGGTATTTCCTCCTTGGCCGGCTGCAGCTCACCATAACCTGTGGAAGCAACTTTGCAGCGTGAAACGATCGTCGTTGCTATCTCCTTTTTGCACCCGTTCTCCCGCTGATATGCTTTTATAATAAAGCCTTGACTACACTACCCGGTGAGTGCCGTTCTTTTCCACTATTTTTTGCTATATGAATTAGCTTATTTTCCCTGAATGTGCACCTAAGGGTAAAGCAGTTGTATTGCCGGCTGCGTCTCTTTTATACACGTATGTTGGTTCGGATGTGTGGACTATTGTGATGGTGCTCGCCTTCTATTTCTGTACTTTGTATCATTGTTATTAGTGATGAGCGAACATTTTGGGATAAGGTGTTATCTGAGCATGCTCGGGTGCTATCCGAGTGTCTTCGGCGTGCTCAAAAAATATGGCTGTGTCTTGTTGCTGTTCGACAGGCACAACACATGCAGGGATTCCCTGTTTGTTAGTCAATCCCTGCATGGGGCTATCAAACATCCACAAGACATGCAGCCACGGGGACTCAAACATATTATTCGAGCATGCCTGAGATATTCGGTTAGCACCCGAGCATGCTCAGATAACACCTTATCCCAGCACGTTCCCTCGTCGCTAATTGTTGTACAAATTTGTGATTGAGGATGATGTCACATTTACATGTAGCTGAAACGTGGAGCCCTGGAGTTGATTTCTGGTGGGCCCTTAGCACCTCAATCCAAAACTGAACACAGATATTACTGACCTTCTCCATTCCAGTCAGTTTTTGCGCTTTGGCTGAGGTGGAGGGATCACAACTACAGCGCACATCACCTACCATCTATCTGTTATCTATCTAACGATCTATTATCTATCTAACGATCTATCTATAATCTATTTAACTATCTATCTATCCCTTATCTATCATCTATCTATTATCTATCTATTATCTATCTGTCGATCTATCTATCTCTATCTGTCTATATAGGCTCAATGTGAGCCGAAATGTCATCATGATGGGCTATTAAACTGAAGCACTTCTATTTTTTTCACTTTGAATGGTGTGCTGCCTCCATTTTTTAATATCTATCTATTATCTATCTATTTTCAATAAATTTACTATCTATTATCTATCTATTTATCTGTCTTTCTATTATCTATCTATCTATTAGCTATCTATTAGTCTGTCTATCTATCTATTATCTATCATCTATCTATCTATCATCTATCTAGCTAACTAGCTCATATCTACTTCTTTACCAACCTGGGCAAAACTTGAATGGCCCCAATAAAAAAACTTCAACAGAATTTTGAACTATCACAAGGTTTTTATTTGTACTGAACTTCTCAGTTGTGAAAAAGGGACCTTCTAGGCCCTCCCAGTCTCCAGAGCTCAGGTGTGATTGCAAACTGCCCCATTATAGTTATGGCCCAGCCGCCACAAACACGCAATAACTTCCTTCTATGACAGAATCACTGACTGAGTGGATCAGGGAAATGCTGTAGATATAGTATATCTTTACTTCAGCAAAGCATTTGACAAAGTATCTCACACAATCCTTATTGAAAAAATGGCTAAGTATGGAATGGACAAGGCAACTGTAAGGTGGATTCATAACTGGCTTAGTGATCGGACCCAAAGAGTGGTCGTAAATGGCTGCACATCCAGTTGGAAGAATGTCTCAAGTGGGGTAACACAGGACTCTGTCGTGGGCCCTGTATTGTTCAACATCTTTATCAATGATTTAGATGAAGGGATTGAGGGTAAACTGATTACATTTGCTGATGACACAAAGCTAGGAAGCATAGCCAATACTAGAGAAGAGAGAGAGAGGATTCAAAAAGATATAAATAAACTGGAGCAGTGGGCAGCAACTAACAGAATTGATTTTAACAGGGAAAAATTTAAAGTACTACATCTGGGCAATAAAAATAAAAAAAGCATATACAGAATGCGAGGAATAGGGTTAAATAACAGCACATGTGAAAAAGACTGAACATGAGTCAACAGTGTGATGCAGCAGCAAAAAAGGCAAATGCAATTCTAGTATGTATTAACAGAAGCATACAGTCTAGATCACGTGAAGTCTTTATCACCCTCTACTCCTCCTTGGTCAGACCTCATCTGGAATACTGTGTCCAGTTTTGGGCGCCACATTTTAAAAAAGACATCAACAAACTGGAGCAAGTTCAGAGAAGACTGACCAGAATGGTGACCGGTCTGCAAACCATGTCCTATGAGGAACAGTTACAGGATTTGGGAATGTTTAGCTTGCAAAAGAGAAGACTGAGAGGATGCTTAATAGCTGTCTTCAAACATCTCAGGTATCAGCGCACTCAGGACAAATTGCACAATAACTTTTGAAGTCCAATTTCTCCTGTTACCCTTGGTAAAAAAAAATAGTAATTTTTTTTGTGAAAAAAAGTTAAATATTCTTTTTTTTTTAAACATTCAAAAAATTCCTGTGAAGCACCTGAAGGGTTAATAAACTTCTTAAATATGGTTCTGAGCACCTAGAGGGGTGCAGTTTTTAGAATGGTGTCACTTTTCAGTATTTTTTATCATATAGACCCCTTAAAGTGACTCCAAATGTGATGTGGTCCCTAAAAAAATGGTGTTGTAAAAATGAGAAATCGCTGGTCAAATTTTAACCCTTATAACATCCTAAAAAAAACCATTTTGCTCCAAAATTGTGCTGATGTAAAGTAAACATGTGGAAAATGTTATTTATTAAGTTATTTGTGTGCCGTATCTCTGTGATTTAAGGGCATAAAAATTCAAAGTTGGAAAATTACTAAATTTTCAAAATTTTTACCAAATTTCCGTAATTTTCACAAATAAACGCAAGCTACATGAATGAAATTTTACCACTAACATTAAGCACAACATGTCACGAGAAAGCAATGTCAGAATCACCAGGATCCTTGGAAGCATTCCAGAGTTATGACCTCATAAAGGGACAGTGGTCAGAATTGTAAAAATTGGCCCGGTCATTAACGTGCAAACCACCCTTGGGAGTAAAGGGGTTAAGAAACACACATAATATAAATGAATGAAGCTGCTTGATCTTTAGTGGTTACAAGTATCTGACATCACTCGTGTTCCGCTCCTCTGTGATGTCACTCGTGTTCCTCTCCTCTGTGATGTCACACTTAGATCACCATTGTGACCTCACGGACTGAGGGGTTATACGGAATGACACTGCAGGAAGAGTCTTTGTCTGGAAAGACTCACTGTGTGTTACACAACTAGCGATATTCCTCCGGGATAAACTGCTGTTTTGATTTCTTCTGATCGTGACTGAGCTATTAAGATCTGTACAAGGCGCTCCTATCAACATCCGCCGCCAGCATTTTGGGCTTTGGCCCCTGGAGGTAAGTGTTTTCCCAGAAATGTATCCAATATGGGGTTATTGTTAGTAAGTCACATGGTACATTTCTTGGAGGATTCTTCATGTGTCAGTTGTAATTCCAGGAGCCTTCTCCCATCATGTATTCCCTATTCCAGGCTCAAACAAATTGTAAGCTTGAATGGAGATCCCCTGTAAGCGAAAAAGAAGTCACGTGTATCTCTGATCTTCAAATTTGTGACTTCATCAATACTTTAGGGGTAAATAATTACAAATTTATATTAATGTCATGATCCAGGTCGGGGTGTGATTCTTGCTTTTCTTTCCCTGGCCTGGTCATGGAGGGGTTAACTTTTCCTGCCTCTTTTTGGTTCTTGGGTGGCTATGTATTGGTGCGGTTTTTGGTAGCCTTTGTCAGTGATAGCTCTGGCCCTTGGTTTGTGCAACTGATCTGTATACCCTATCTGTATACAGTAAGTGCAAAACTTTTTTCCTATGACAGCTCCCCCTGGTGGTGGTGCTCCGTAGTTGCATTACAGGTAATTGGGGAATTTATCCAACTTGTTGGTATTTACTATTTTCCTGATCTGTTCAGTCTTAGAGTTCAGACCCCCATACACATGAGACTAGTGACAGACCAATTCCCCAATATCAGCAGCTCTGCCCACAGTCCAAGTGTTGATTCTTTTGTTCCCAGCTAAATAAGCCACCACCAGAGGAATCTACCAGCGGCTTTCTTACATAGAACACAGGTGCGATCGGCAGAGCTAGCGCTCCTGTGCATGGAGGAGTCAGGAGAAATATCTGCCGGCTGAACAAATCAGCTGAACCATGGGCCGACAGCTAGGTGTTGTGTATGTGTCCCCTTACTCATAGGAATGATCCTAGGTCTGGTTACATAAATTAGGTGCAAAATATAATGTCTATATTAGTAGCTCCAAATATCTGACGTCTATTCTTTTCTTCCAATAGAATACTTCATTATGGTTATTCTACATCCTGCCATCTACTTCTTCCTTGGATTCTTCTCCGGTGTCGCCTGTACCATCATCTGTGGGTAAGTCTTATACTGATTTATGGGCTACACGGGAGTCTATAGAAGAAACATCCCATCTTCAGGTCATCACACGGATTCAGGAAAGGGAATCATCTAGAGAAGATGTTTCGTGGGTCATAAACTGGCTCTGACCGGTCCAAGCACAATGGACTTTTCTGTATAATTGAAAAAAATGCTGATTGTCATAGATCACAAAAATGACTGCAGATCGCGAGAGACAAAATAGATGGCGAAAAATAAATGTCTTCATAACATTCTGCAGAACACAGATAGACTTTACTTTACAATTTGCTACATGACTTCTGTTTTATCATTTTATAGACTTCTGATAAAGAAATGCTGGAGAAAAGATACAGAGAATCGGGCTGATCCTGACGGTATGTACAGCCTAACTAATCTGACACTAACGCATTTTGCAGCATTTTTTATGCTTTTTTGTGTGTTTCTGGCAGCGGTTTTGGCGTGCTCGATTTATCTCTTGTGCATGCTGATAAAGTTTAGTGTTAAAAAAAAGTCCTATTCCATAGAATCTGGTTTTAGCACAAAAAAATACAGCAAAACACGATACTTGCATTTTTGGTGCGGATTTTCTGGGGTTTTTCACCATCCATTGAAGTCAATGGATGAAAAAACACTAAAAAAAGTGACGTGCTGTACGTCCAAAGAAACATGCAAAGCACAAAATACCGATGACTAAAAAGCAATGTGTGCGCAGGAGATTTCTGAAATGTCATATGTTTTGCTGGTAATGTAAACCGCAACTGAAAATTAGCATGAAAAAACACAAGTGCAACATTTTACACTAAACATAATCTCTTAATAGATCTTGACAGTGAATTTACTGTAGACAAAAAGGAAACAATCTAGAAGAAACATAGAATATTTTTCTTTTGAAATGCTGATTTCAATGTTTTATGTCACAGGAAAACAGGAGAACTCATCTGACCCTGGTAATATGCTCTACACTATAGATTCAGATGAGGATGTGATCATCTTTGACAGTAAGTTCTCAGGCTTTTCATACTTTACAAATTAGCCGTTATAAAACCTGTAAAATGTTGATATTCTTTAACAAACATAGAAGCTTTTATTTTAATAATGTTAATTTGAATGTTACACCTTACAGGAGAACATTTCGATAATATAAAGATTGTAAATGACGAAGCTGCTCATGGACCCACTGCCGAAAACACCGACATCTCTACATCTGGCCCCGATCATGTAACCATCTACATGCCAGATTAGACTGTGGTCGCCGCCTCGGACAGTAAGTTCCTTTTTACTTCATGTTGATAAGAAGAATGCTTACTACCATAAATAAAATCTGTTCTAATCTCCATAACTTGCATAAATTAAAAATCTGCCATCCTAAGCAATATATTATTAAACTGCAGTTCAAGCAATTTCTTAAAATTTCCTGGCCCTCAATCTCAGACCGACAGAGTAGAATCAATGTCCATTAATGAACAACTCATTAATTATACACTATCATTTACAAAACAAGAGGGCAGAGGACTTATTCCACCTCCTCCTCTGACTCCTCCTTTGTCTACTCCTCCGCCTCCTCAAAATTTTGAGAAACATCTTGCCCTGGACAAAGACAGAGAGAAATATTAAGTCATCATGAAGTTTTTTTTTTTCAGGAACTTCTGGCTTATGCCAACAAAAACCAAATGTAAGGCTTTAGAGCTTCATAAATATGTTTTATGATCTATGTTATGTATTAGTATTAACAGGCAATAGGCTAAATAATTAGGAATTGGGCACTAATGGCCTAAATATCGATGCGTTACTTTTCTTTATGCAAGCTAAATCATCAGTCTGTGAGCCAAAATTGGCTGCACTACAGGAGAATGGGAGTTGTCATTCTCAAATCACAAATACAATAAAAAATTATATAAATCATCTTTAATAAATCACAATACATAACAATATTTGATGAGTATATAAGTATTGGATGAGCATATAACTACAAATAGAAAACAAACTACAGTCGGTGGTCATGGCAAAAACAAACAGATGAATATTTAATCACGATCACATTTTATACATAGCAATACTGACTTAAAGTGCAAATGTAAAAAATCAAAAGAGCTGATGGCAGAGTAAAAAGTGTTCTATATCCAATGTACTACCAGATTGCATAAGCAAATACTTGTACAAATGCTAAGCCTTAGTAACACAGAAAACCAATAATAAAAACTAAAGTCAGTACTAAGTACAATTAAGCATGCTATAGTACCAAAACTGCCACTCCACCACTTAACCCTGACACTTGTTTCACCGTCAATCACAGCTTTTTCATGGGGATATAGGAACAAGGTGCAGTGCTGTATATATACCATGAGGGAGGGATTGCTAGTAAGCTGTAATCTAAACATAGCAGATCCTAAAATAATAGGCAGGGTGCTATTCATATCACAGCACTGATAGGATGTAGAACATACCTGAACATAGACATTAAATAATACCCATTATGTATTACATAGTACAGTGCAATCTGTCTGCTTGTACATATATTAATCTTTACTGTTTTACTAATTTTGTGACATTTATATTGCAGGTGAGGCAGAGCAGGGTCTCGCTGTGAACCCACAGTGAACATGGG
This sequence comes from Dendrobates tinctorius, assembly GCF_039654945.1. Lineage (NCBI taxonomy): Eukaryota > Metazoa > Chordata > Amphibia > Anura > Dendrobatidae > Dendrobates > Dendrobates tinctorius. The sequence goes on along the minus strand of NW_027361669.1, from coordinate 11,310,147 downwards.
ATCCAGCTGGAGACGACAACTTTACATCAGCAAAAAGAGGAAGATTCCAGGCTTGGTCTCTGTTCTCCACCACTGGATATGACATTACTGGACTTTCTGCAGCTAGATGCACTCACTGAACAAGTGGGTGTCCTACTGCACTGCAAGGCAGATTCCAGGCTCGGTTTCTGTTCTCCACCATTGGATATGACATTACTGGACTTTCTGCAGCTAGATGCACTCACTGAACAAGTGGGTGTCCTATTGCCCAACGAGGCAGATTCCGGGCTTGGTCTCTGTTCTCCACCATTGGATATGACATTACTGGACTTTCTGCAGCTAGACGCACTCAATGAACAAGTGGGTGTCCTACTGCACAATGAGGCAGATTCCGGGCTCGGTCTCTGTTCTCCACCATTGGATATGACATTACTGGACTTTCTGCAACTAGATGCACTCACTGAACAAGTGGGTGTCCTACTGCACATCGAGGCAGATTCCGGGTTCGGTCTCTGTTCTCATCAATGAACATCTACAGCTTAAGGGAAGTGCAGCCTTTCAGCCATGGTGCCCAAGAGGTTTCCTCCACTGGAGGTTTTTCCTCTCCTGAGTGCTGAAGGTCAAAAGCGGGACTAACTCCTAGCCGCGGTCTACGGACCAAACATTGGGCATGGGCAGGGCCTTGGGGGCAGATCCCAAGTGCGCTCAACCATGTGAAATAGCTTATGCTCAGGAACACTGAGGGATAGCGCTATCAGATAGCTCTACCCATTCATTTCCTTTAGGAATAGAGCTATGGGATAGCTCTACCTGTTCACTTTCTTCATGGATAGCGCTATTGGATAGCTCTACCCGAACAGTATTAACAACAGAGCTTTTTCATACACAAGGTAGGAGTGGCAAGAGAGGTACACCAGGTGTTTATGTTTGCTGTTAGTCTGCATATATGCCAGTATGGTGCATGGTTATACCCCATTGCGAGGTCAGTCTGGTGTGTGATGCAAATTGAGTCTTCAGAGAGGAGGAGGACTTAAACTTTAGCACCACCTATTGGAAGCAGCAATCCTAAAAGTCAATATCGACCCTTTAATGAGTCTTGTCACATGACTTAGGACAAAAGCCAATCCGGAATCTCTATTTGCAGACACATAGTTTGGTGTGTTGCCACTCGTCAGTGCAAAGTATGAGATCTGATTTGGTTAAGTAGGAGGCTTTAGACTGGAATAGCTGCTAGTCCTGGCTCCTCGTTCTCCACAAGTAGAAATGTTACCGCTTAGATCCCAGTCCTAAGCCTCTCATCTAGTCAAGTCTGCAAGATTTTTTGCAAATTCCTAAAAGAAACGTTGTAGTAAGTTTGCAAGTGACAGAGGAGCTTCCTGCAAATCTGATTTTGGGTAATTATATAGCCAATAACAGTTGAGTAATTTCGATTTTAAGTGTTGGACACCAACTGTCCTGTAGATGGGTCATACATTTTAGAGGTCTGGACAACCCCTTTAAGTTCAGTGTATACACATTATACAGCATGCTCCCTCTAGTGGCAACTACAGGCATAAACTTTTTTTTTTTTTTTTAAGGGAATCCGTCCCCAGATTTGTGCTACCCCATATAAGAGCAGCATGATGTAATGTCAGAGTCTGATTCTAGCGATGTATCACTTACTGGGCTACTCGCTGCAGCTTTGATATCATCACTGTTTTATCTACTGCAGATCTAGCAGTTCTCTGAATGCTGAGATTTCTTGATATTTCTAAGCTCTGAGTGCAATATGACAAGGTAGGATCAAAGTAGATCTGTCGCCAGATTTCACAATACAAACTGCATACAATATTAAAAAGATCTATTGGACCTGATAGATCCAGCAGGCTAAAGGACCAGGTCCTTCTGCCCACTGGGACTTAGCCTGCTCTCTGTGAGAAAGCTAAATTCCAGTTGGCTAAAGGTCCAGGTCCCTGTGAGCGTTTTAATACTAGATCTAGCAGGCTAAAGGACCAGGTACTTCTGCCAACTTGGATTTAGCCTGCTCTCTGTGAGAAAGCTAAATCCCAGTTGAATAAAGGTCCAGGTCCCTGTGAGTGTTTTAATACTAGATCTAGCAGACTATAGGACCCGGTCCTTCTGCCAACTTGGATTTAGCCTGCTTTCTGTGAGAAAGATAAATCTCAGTCGCCTAAAGGACCAGGTCCATCTGCCAACTTGGATTTAGCCTGCTATCTGTGAGAAAGCTAAATCCCAGTTGGCTAAAGGACCAGGTCCCTGTGTTGTAATACTAGATCAAGCAGGCTAAAGGACCAGGTCCTTCTGCCAACTGGGATTTAGCCAGCTCTCTGTGAGAAAGCTAAATCCCAGTTGGCTAAAGGGCCAGGTCCCTGAGAGTGTTTTAATACTAGACCTAGAAAGCAAAAGAACCAGGTCCTTCTGACAACTTGGATTTAGCCTGCTCTCTGTGAGAAAGCTAAATCCCAGTCGCCTAAAGGACCAGATCCTTCTGACAACTTGGATTTAGCCTGCTCTCTGTGAGAAAGCAAAATCCCAGTTGGCTAAAGGCCAGGTCCTTTAGGGTAGTATAATACCAAACTTAGTAAGCCAAAAGACCTGGTCCTTCTGCCCACTTGGAAATAGCCGACCCTCACTGAGAAAGCTAAATCCAAGTGGCCAGAGGGACTCCTTCTGCCCACTTGGAAATAGCCGGCTCACACTGAGAAAGCTAAATCCAAGTGGATTAAATGATTAGGTCCCTCTATCCACTGGGAAATAGCCAGTTCTCACTGAGAAAGCTAAATCCAAGTGGTTTAAAGGACCAGGTCCCTCTGGCCACTTGGATTTAGCTTTCTCAGTGTGAGCCGGCTATTTCCAAGTGGGCAGAAGGACCAGGTCACTCTGGCCACTTGGATTTAGTTTTCTCAGTGTGAGCTGGCTATTTTCAAGTGGGCAGAAGAACCTGGTCCTTTTGTCCACTAAGCACTAAGTCTGGTATTAAACCTCTCCAAGGGACCTGGCCCTTTAAACCACTTGGATTTAGCTTTCTCAGTGTGAGTCGGCTATTTCCAATTGAGCAGAAGGACCAGAGGTCCCTCTTGCCACTTGGATTTAGCTTTCTCATTGAGAGTCAGCTATTTCCAAGTGGGCAGAAGGACCAGGTCCCTCTGGCCACTTGGGTTTAGCTTTCTCACAGTGAGCAGGCTAAATCCAAGTGGGCAGAAGGACCTGGTCTTTTAGCTTACTAAGTCTGGTATTAAACCTCTCCAAGGGACCTTGTCCTTTAACCCACTGGGATTTAGCTTTTCTCAGTGAGCAAGCTAAATCCAAGTGGGCAGAAGGTCCTGTTCCTTTCGTCCACTAAGTCTGGTGTTAAACCACTCCAAGGGACCTGGTCCTTTTGCCCACTTGGATTTAGCTTTCTCAGTGAGAGTCATCTATTTCCAATCTACATGAAGATTTCATCCATTTTAAGTTTATGCTAAGAACATACAACACTGCCCTTCACCTCTCCAAACAAGCCTATTTCAACACCTTCATCACCTCACTGTTCAATAACCCGAAACATCTCTTTGACACTTTTCATTCTCTACTCAACCCAAGAGTACAGGCCCCAACCACGGAGCTCCGAGCTGACGATCTGGCCAATTACTTAAAAGAAAAAATTGACCAGATTCGACAGGAAATTATCTTCCAATCACCTCATACCATGCATTCTCCTCCCTCCCCCACTGCATCTAGCTCACTCTCTGATTTTGAACCAGTCACAGAAGAGGAAGTAAGCAGGCTCCTTGCATCTTCTCGCCCAACCACTTGCACCAGTGACCCATTTCCGTCACATCTCCTCCAGTCCCTTTCCCCTGCTGTCACCCCTCACCTAACTAAAATATTATCCTCTCTCTCCTGGTATTTTTCCCTCCTCATTTAAGCATGCCATCATACATCCACTGCTTAAAAAACATCCCTCGACCAAAACTGTGTCTCTAATCTTCCCTTTATCTCTAAACTCCTGGAACGCCTGGTCCACTCCCGTCTTATCCGCTATCTCTCAGAAAACTCTCTTCTTGACCCTCTCCAATCCGGTTTCCGCTCTTTACACTCCACTGAAACTGCCCTCACTAAAGTCTCTAATGATCTGCTAACAGCTAAATCAAATGGTCATTACTCCATGCTAATTCTCTTGGGTCTCTCTGCAGCATTCGACACAGTGGATCATCAGCTCCTCCTCACTAGACTCCGTTCCATTGGCCTCAAGGATACCGTTCTCTCATGGTTCTCCTCCTATCTCTCCGACCGCTCCTTTACTGTATCTTTTGCCGGTTCCTCCTCCTCTCACCTTCCCCTTACTGTTGGGGTCCCTCAAGGATCGGTTCTAGGCCCCCTCCTCTTCTCCTTGTACACTGCCCCTATTGGTCAAACAATCAGTAGATTTGGTTTCCAGTACCATCTCTATGCTGATGACACCCAATTATACGCTTCTTCTCCTGACATCACGCCAGCCTTTCTAGAAAACACCGGCGATTGTCTAAACGCTGTGTCTAATATCATGTCCTCACTATATCTGAAACTGAACCTGTCAAAGACTGAACTCCTTGTGTTTCCTCCCTCTACTAATGTAGCTATACCCGACATTGCCATTTCTGTGTGTGGTTCCACTATTACTCCCCAGCAACAGGCCCGCTGTCTTGGGGTCATACTTGATTCCGAGCTTTCCTTTGCCTCCCACATTCGATCACTGGCTCGCTCTTGTCATCTGCACCTCAAAAACATTTCTAGAATTCGACCTTTTCTTACTTTTGACTCTGCAAAAACTCTTACTGTTTCTCTTATTCATTCTCGTCTCGACTATTGTAACTCTCTTCTAATTGGTCTCCCTCTTACCAAACTCTCCCCTCTCCAATCTGTCTTGAATGCTGCAGCCAGGATCATATTCCTCACCAATCGTTACACCGATGCCTCTACCTTGTGCCAGTCATTACACTGGCTACCCATCCACTCCAGAATTCAGTATAAACTTATTACCCTCATCCACAAAGCCCTCCATAGCTCAGCACCACCTTACATCTTCTCCCTTGTTTCAGTATACCACCCTACCCGCGCCCTCCGTTCTGCTGATGACCTGAGGTTAGCATCCTCAATAGTCAGAACCTCCCACTCCCGTCTCCAAGACTTTACACATGCCGCACCAATTCTTTGGAATGTACTTCCCAGGTCAATACGATTAGTCCCCAATCCCCAGAATTTTAAGCGTGCCCTGAAAATGCATTTATTCCGACTGGCCTATCGCCTCAACACATTAACCTAATCTATCCCTGTGTGTCACAGCCAAAAGTTTTACCATAACCAGATTTCCCGCATCATGTTCCCACATGCTTTATGCATCCATTAGCCCTCTGTGTTTGTACTGTTACACACTTAACATTATGGCTGGTCCATACAATCAGGGCAACTGTTACCACCCACCTTTCGTGTCTACCTCTTTCCTCATAGACTGTAAGCTTGCGAGCAGGGCCCTCTTTCCTCTTGGTATTTGTTATAATCTACTGTATGTGATTATTGTTATGCTGTAATGTCTATTGTCTGTACAAATCCCCTCTGAAATGTAAAGTGCTGCGGAATATGTCGGCGCTATAAAAATAAAATTTATTATTATTATTATAAGTGGACAGAAGACCAAGGTTCCTCTGGCCACTTGGTTTTAGCCTGCTCACTGTGAAAAGCTAAATCTCAGTGGGCTAAAGGACCAGGTCCCTTGGAGTGGTTTAATACCAGACTTAGTAAGCGAAAAGACCAGGTCCTTCTGCCCACTTGGATTTAGCCTGCTCACCATGAGAAAGCTAAATCCAAGTGGCCAGGGAGATCTGGTAATTCTGCCCACTTTGAAATAGCCGACTCACAATGAGAAAGCTAAATCCAAGTGGCCAGAGAGATCTCGTCCTTCTGCCCACTTGAAAATAGCCGGTTCACACTGAGAAAGCTAAATCCCAGTGGGTTAAAGGGCCAGGTCCTTTGGAGTAGTTTAATACCAACCTTAGGTGCTGTCTTCCATACCACCCTTAGTGTGTGTATGGCAGACATGGGTAGAGGTCACGTTTTATGATGTCTCTGTGGCCTCTGTATGTATTGGAACCGGGGATCATCTTGGAACATTGATGTGGATTACGCAAGACCTTGTGCATTACATTGGACCTGCAGGTGTTTTTTTTGGTAAGTAAATGGTTGAAAGATGGTGTCTGTTTTTATATTTAAAATCCTTGTTTTTTATCTGTGTGTTCTTTATTTTTATTTACAGTGTTATTAATCGGGGTTTTTCATAGACACCTCTCTTACGAACCCTGGGTTTGATGTAAGCTGTGATTTTTTACAGATAACAGCTGGAATTATACATAGAGATTACCCCAATTGCCACTGCACAAAAGCAATCAGGAAGAGCTGAGGCAAAGCACAAGAATCAGCACATGTAATAGATTATCCATTTAGCATGCAGCTGAGGACTAGTTTTATTAGTGTGGGAAGGGGCCAATATCCCTGGCCCGTCACAGCTTTTTAATATCAGCCCTTAGCTGTCTGTTTTGCCTTAGTTGTTTATTAAAAATGGAGGGGACCCTAATTAATTTTTTTGGGGAGTCCACTAATTTTTTAATAACCAGCAAATAAAAAGCTAAAAAGCATACAGCTGTTGACTGATTAGTAGGCTGAAAAGGTTCATGTTTATTGGGCCATTCCCAGCATAATGAGACCATATCACAGCCAATAGAGGTCAACGTGGTCTCGATCTTTCATGCTGCAAAATGGGGGTATTAAGGGGTAAAGCTGAAAAAGGGAACAAAATGGGGGTAAGCAGGACAATAGCCCTGAAAAAAATGTGGATATTGAGATTACTTAACCCCTTCACGACCCATGACGCCTACGTAGGCATCATGAAAAGCCGTGCCCAAACGACCCATGACGCCCCCGTAGGCGTCATGCTATAAATAGCCCCCCTGCGGGTCGGGTGACCGGGGTTAATGAAAGGTCACCCGACCCGCACACAAAGGACCCTTTATGCTTCACCACAGGGGGGGTGGCTTAGCCCCCACGTGGCTACGATCGCTCTGATTGGCTGTTGAAAGTGAAACAGCCAATCAGAGCGATACAATCCAGCCATGGCCGATGCTGCAGTAGCATCGGACATGGCTGGAGACACTAATTTAACCCCCCACACCGGCTGGCAGGGGCGATCGGCCCCCGCCACGGACTGACAGCAGCGATGGGCTGCTGCTGTCACGATCTGCCCCCCTCTTCTTCCTTCCGCTCCCCCCGATGTCCAATCCCCCCCTCACCCTCCCCGGTACTTGTCATGTCCCGCTCCGGCTCCCGGTGTCCCGCCGTCCCTCCTGCATGGGCGCCGCCATCTTTGAAAATGGCGGGCGCATGCGCAGTATGATTGCAATATTTCAACAATTAAATTTGGTGAAATATTACAATATATCCATGGCTAGAGACTGCAATCAGATCCCCCACCCACCGACTGATGGCGCCGATCGGCTGCCGCCAACAACTGACGGCAGCTATCGGCAGCCGCAGTCATCATCAGGTCCCCTCCCACTTCCCTCCGCTCCCCCCAGCCATCTGATACCCCCCCACCGTCCCCGGTACCTCCTGTCCCTCCAGTAGCTCCTGGCCGTCCCGGTGTCCTGCGTCATGGGCGCCGCCATCTTGGAAAATGGCGGGCGCATGCGCAGTGCGCCGGCTGCAGATTCATTCATTTATTTTGATCACTGTGAGAAACTCTCACAGTGATCAAAATAAAAAAAAAGTAAATAAAACCCCCCTTTATCACCCCCATAGGTAGGGACATATAATAAAATAAAGAAAATATTTTTATTTTTCCATTAGGGTTAGGGTTGGTATTAGGGTTAGGGCTGGCATTAGGGTTAGGGCTGGCATTAGGGTTAGGGCTGGAATTAGGGTTAGGGCTGGAATTAGGGTTAGGGTTGGAATTAGGGTTAGGGCTGGAATTAGGGTTAGGACTGGAATTAGGGTTGGGATTAGGGCTAGGGTTGTGATTAGGGTTGGAATTAGGGTTAAGATTAGGGTTAGGGGTGGGTTGGGATTAGGGTTAGTCTTGTAGTTAGGTTTAGAGTTGGGATTAGGGTTAGGGGTGTGTTGGGGTTAGGGTTGTGGTTAGGATTATTAGGGTTGGGATTAGGGTTAGGGGTGTGTTGGGTTTAGGGTTGGAGTTAGAATTGAGGGGTTTCCACCGTTTAGGCACATCACAGGGTCTCCGAACGCGACATGGCGCCACCATTTATTCCAGCCAATTTTGCGTTTTAAAAGTCAAACAGCGCTCCCTCCATTCCGAGCCCCGAAATGTGCCCAAACAGTGGTTTACCACCACATATGGGGTATCAGCATACTCAGGAAAAATTGCACAACACCTTTTGGGGTCTAATTTCCACTGTTAACCTTGGGAAGATAAAAAATTGGGGGCTAAAATAATTATTTTTGTGGAAAAAAAATGATTTTTTATTTACATGGCTCTGCGTTATAAACTTCTGTGAAGCACTCGGGGGTTCGAAGTGCTCACCACACATCTGGATAAGTTCCTTGGGGGGTCTAGTTTCCAAAATGGGGTCACTTGTGTGGGGTTTCTACTGTTTAGGCACATCAGAGGCTCTGCAAACGTAACATGACGCCTGCAGACTATTCCATCAAGTCGGCATTTCAATACCTCACTACTTCCCTTCCGAGCCCTGACGTGTGCCAAACAGTGGTAACTCCCACATATGGGGTACCAGCGTACTCAGGACAAACTGTACGACAACTTTTGGGGTCCAATCTCTCCTGTTACCCTTGTGAAAATAAAAAATTGTGGGCTAAAAAATCATTTTTTGAGGAAAAAAAAATATTTTTTATTTTCACGCCTTTGCGTTATAAACTTCTGTGAAGAACTTGGAGGTTCAAAGTGCTCACCACACATCTAGATAAGTTCCTTGGGTGGTCTAGTTTCCAAAATGGGGTCTGTTGTGAGTTCATTTTCCTCTTCACCATTGAGGTCTGATGAACTCCCTCTTCTGGTGAAGGAAGGTAGTGAGGCTCATTACCAAGCACCTGGGCTGGATGATGATGACTGGGTGACGGGAATTACTGACGCCCTTCTGCCTTGCTGGTGATCTCTCTGAGGGATTCTAGGAGACCAGTCTGATTCCTGCTCCTCAAAAGCTAAGTTTTCTGCTCTGCTTTTTGCATTTGTGTTTTGGTTTTGTTTTGCCTTGTTTTTCTGGATTTCTGCTATTCCTTGCTGGGGTGAGCTGAATTCCTTTTTGCTCTGTCTTCAGAAAATACCTGAGTACTGATATAGTCTTTTTGAAGCCTAGCGTCTTCAGGTCTTTTTTCCCTATCAGCTGTTGGCTCTTGTTTTGATAGAGTTTTGGCGGATTACAGACAGCAGCTTTTTATCCTGTCCTATTTAGTTAGCTTGGGCCCCATCATTTGCTCAGCCTATCTTTCTATCTGTGTGAGTGTTTTTTCATCTTGCTTCACCGTCATTATATGTTGGGGGCTGCCTATTGCTTTGGGGTCTGCTCTGGGGCAGTTTACATTTCCCTTTCTGTCTTTAGGCTATGTAGTTCTCCGGCTGTGATCGAGGGGTCTAGGGCACCGTAGGAACCCCCCACGGCTACTGCTAGTTGTTGCTGATAGGTTCAGGGGTCTGCAATCCGATAGCTGCCAAATTCTCTGGTTTTCTGGACTTAGCTAGTATTTCTGTTTTTGCCTCCTACGGTGACTCATTCATAACAGAATCACCAGTTATACCGCAGATCCTAGGGTACTCAATAGCAGGAAAGAATTGTTAAAGAAAAAAAAAAAGTGTGTGTATATTTTTTGCTCTATATCTCTGAGGCCGTAGGGGGAATTTTTTTTTCTCTCAATGGAGATAAAGCAATTGTCTGATCGTGTGGAGCAGCTCGCTGCGGAAGTGCGGGGAATTTCCACCTACCTTGCTCATTCACATGCTGCTGAACCAAAGATCCCTACTCCTGATGTGTTTTTTGGGGATCGGTCTAAATTTTTGAATTTCAAAAATAATTGTAAATTATTTTTTGCCTTGAAGCCTAACTCGTCATGGAGCTCCGCACAGCAGGTTAAAATTGTCATCTCTTTGCTGCGTGGCGATCCCCAGGATTGGGCGTTTTCTTTGAAACCAGATGATCCTATTCTGACTAATGTGAATGCATTTTTTCAAGCCTTGGGGTTGTTGTATGATGAACCTAATGCTATTGATCAGGCTGAAAAGACCCTGTTGGCATTGAGCCAGGGTCGAGATTCTGCAGAATTGTACTGTCAAAAATTCCGAAAGTGGGTGGTCCTTACTACCTGGAATGATAATGCCTTGGCAGCTCTCTTTCGGAAGGGTTTGTCACAAGCCGTAAAAGATACTATGGTGGGATTTCCTGTTCCCTCTGGTCTTGACGATTCTATGTCATTAGCCATTCAGGTTGATCGGCGTTTACGTGAACGCAGGACTGCACGAGAGGTGTTGCCACCTGTTGAACAAGTGTCTGAACCTATGCAATGTGATGGAGTTTTGTCCAGAGAGCAACGTCAGGAGTTCAGAAGGCGTAATAAGCTGTGTTTTTTTGTGGAGATGCCTCGCATATTATTTCTGTCTGTCCTAAACGAGAGAAACGTTTTGCACACACGTTTTCTGTGGGTGGTGTTCAACCTAAGTTTCTTCTGGCAATTACTCTGATTTGCTCCCTGTCCACATTTTCCACCAAGGCTTTTGTGGATTCGGGAGCAGCCCTGAACCTAATGGACTTGGATTTTGCTAAACGTTGTGGATTTCCGATGACACCTCTGCGGATGCCTATCCCTTTGAGGGGGATAGATGCTACTCCTTTGGCGAAAAATAAACCTCAGTTTTGGACCCAGGTGGTAATGCGGGTTTCCCCAGACCATCAAGAAAATTGCAGATTTTTGGTGTTGCATAATTTGCATGATACCATTGTTCTGGGGTTTCCCTGGTTGCAAATTCATAATCCAGTTTTGGATTGGAAATCTGTGTCTGTGGTGAGTTGGGGTTGTCGGTGTGCCCTTAGTGAGGCTCCGGTTTTTTCCACCTCTCCTCAGTCGCATGATGTTCCTGACTATTTGGCGGATTTTTATGATGTATTTAGTGACAATGAGTCTGCGTCTTTGCCTCCTCATAGGAGTTATGACTGTGCAATTGAACTGAGCCCGGGGTGTAAATTTCCCAAGGGTCGGCTCTTCAATTTATCTGTACCCGAGCACAAGGCTATGCGATCCTATATTAAGGAGGCGTTGGAGAAGGGTCATATTAGACCATCCTCTTCACCATTAGGTGCTGGGTTTTTTTTCGTGGCCAAAAAGGATGGTTCATTAAGGCCTTGTATTGATTATCGTGCCCTCAACAAAATTACTATTAAATATCAGTATCCGTTACCCCTGATTTCGGATCTATTCTCCAGAGTTAAAGGAGCTTGCTGGTTTACCAAGCTTGACCTCAGGGGGGCGTATAATCTTATCCGCATTAAGCATGGGGATGAATGGAAGACGGCGTTTAATACTCCGGAGGGACATTTTGAGTACCTGGTGATGCCTTTTGGGCTCACTAATGCCCCTTCTGTCTTCCAGTGCTTCATGAACGATATTTTCCGAGACTTTGTGAATAAATTTTTGAGTATCTATCTGGATGATATTTTGATCTTCTCCAAGGATTGGGATTCTCATGTGGAACATGTTCGGACTGTGTTCCAGATCTTGAGGGAGAATTCCCTGTATGTCAAAGGATCGAAATGCCTTTTTGGGGTACAGAGGATTTCTTTTTTGGGATTTTTTTGTCTCCGTCAACTATTGAAATGGACCCGGCCAAGGTACAGGCCATTTATGTTTGGGCTCAGCCCACTTCTTTGAAGGCCCTCCAGAAGTTTTTGGGTTTTGCTAATTTTTATCAGAAATTTATAGCAAAATTTACTAGTATTGCCAAGCAATTGACTGATCTGACTAAGAAGGGTGCTGATGTGTTGAATTGGTCTCCAGAGGCTGTTTCTTCCTTTCAGGAGCTGAAGCGAAGATTCACTTCTGCCCCGGTTTTGCGGCAACCTGATGTCTCACTCCCGTTCCAGTAGAGGTGGACGCTTCTGAGATTGGTGCAGGAGCTGTTTTGTCCCAAAAGGATCCTGTAACATCTAAAATGAATCCCTGTGCTTTCTTTTCCCGAAAGTTCTCTCCATCTGAACGTAACTATGATGTGGGGAATCGGGAACTGTCAGCCATGAAATTGGCATTTGAAGAGTGGAGACATTATTTGGAGGGAGCTAAACATCAAGTCGTGGTCCTCACTGACCACAAGAATTTGATTTACCTTGAGTCGGCCAAACGCTTGAACCCTAGACAGGCTAGGTGGGCCTTGTTTTTTACACGTTTTGATTTTGTGGTCTCTTTTCTTCCTGGCACTAAGAATGTCAAGGCTGACGCTCTCTCTAGGAGCTTCTTTGCTGATTCTCCTGTGGTGACCAAGCCTGCTACCATCTTAGGCGAAGGGGTAGTTCTTTCTGCCATCTTGCCCGATTTGAGACGTGCTCTGGAAGAGTTCCAGGAGGACAAACCTGAGCGTTGTCCCAGTGGAAAGTTGTATGTTCCTGACCAGTGGAAGAAGAGAGTGATGTCTGAAGTTCATTGCTCTGCATTGGCTGGTCATCCAGGTATTTTTGGTACTAGAGATCTGGTGAGTCGGTCTTTTTGGTGGCCCGCCATGTCTCGTGATGTCAGGAATTTTGTGCAGTCCTGTGGGACTTGCTCCCGGTCTAAACCTTGTTCTCGCTCTAGTGGGTTGTTGATGCCTTTGCCGGTCCCCAGGAGGCCATGGACCCATATTTCAATGGATTTCATCTCTGATATGCCTGTCTCTCAGAGAATGACTGTTATTTGGGTGATTTGTGATAGGTTCTCTAAGATGGTTCATCTTGTACCACTCCCTAAGTTGCCATCTTCCTCTGAGTTGGTGCCCCTGTTTTTGCAGCAGGTGGTTCGCTTGCACGGGATTCCTGAGAACATTGTATCTGACAGAGGAGTTCAGTTTGTGTCTAGATTTTGGAGGACTTTCTGTTCCAAGCTGGGAATTCAGTTGTCCTTCCTTTTCACCCTCAGACCAATGGGCAGACGGAGAGAACAAACCAGACCTTGGAGTCGTATTTGAGATGTTTTATTTCCGCTGATCAGGATGATTGGGTTTCATTTTTGCCCTTGGCCGAATTTGCTTTAAATAATAGAGCTAGTTTTGCCACTTTGATGTCACCTTTTTTTTGTAACTTTGGGTTTCATCCTCGATTTTCTTCAGGGCAGGTGGAGCCTTCTGCCTGCCCAGGTGTTGACACTGTGGTGGAGAGAATGCACCAGATCTGGGACCAAGTGGTGGATAAGTTATCTCTCACCCAGGAAAAGGCCCAGCGGTTTTCCAACCGACATAGGACCATTGGTCCCCAGTTTAAGGTTGGTGATATGGTTTGGTTATCATCAAAAAACATTGCTATGAAGGTGGCTTCTCCTAAGCTTAAGCCTAGATTTATTGGACCTTACAAGATTTTGGAGATTATTAATCCGGTCTCTTTTCGATTGGCTCTTCCTATCACATTTAAAATCCATAATGTGTTTCATAAGTCCTTGTTGAAGAGGTTTGTTGAACCAGTAGTTCCTGGGGTGGCACCTCCGGACCCTGTATTGGTTGAAGGTAACATGGAATATGAGGTAGAGAAGATACTGGATTCCCGTCTGGCTAGACAGAGACTCCAGTATTTGGTTAAGTGGAAGGGTTATGGTCAGGAGGATAATTCCTGGGTCTCTGCCTCTGATATTCATGCCAAAAGATTGGTGCGTGTCTTTCATCGGGCTCACCCTGATTGCCCTGGTGGCATGGATGAGGGTTCGGTGACCCCCTCCTCAAGGGGGAGGTACTGTTGTGAGTTAATTTTCCCTTCACCATTGAGGTCTGATGAACTCCCTCTTCTGGTGAAGGAAGGTAGTGAGGCTCATTACCAAGCACCTGGGCAGGATGATGATGACTGGGTGATGGGAATTACTGACTGGATATAAGGCAGCCGACGCCCTTCTGCCTTGCTGGTGATCTCTCTGAGGGATTCTAGGAGACCAGTCTGATTCCTGCTCCTCAAAAGCTAAGTTTTCTGCTCTGCTTTTTGCATTTGTGTTTTGGTTTTGTTTTGCCTTGTTTTTCTGGATTTCTGCCATTCCCTTCTGGGGTGAGCTGAATTCCTTTTTGCTCTGTCTTCAGAAAATACCTGAGTACTGATATAGTCTTTTTGAAGCCTAGCGTCTTCAGGGCTTTTTTCCCTATCAGCTGTTGGCTCTTGTTTTGATAGGGTTATGGCGGATTACAGACAGCAGCTTTTCTATCCTGTCCTATTTAGTTAGCTTGGGCACCATCATTTGCTCAGCCTATCTTTCTATCTGTGTGAGTGTTTTTTCATCTTGCTTCACCGTCATTATATGTTGGGGGCTGCCTATTGCTTTGGGGTCTGCTCTGGGGCAGTTTACATTTCCCTTTCTGTCTTTAGGCTATGTAGTTCTCTGGCTGTGATCGAGGGGTCTAGGGCACCGTAGGAACCCCCCACGGCTACTGCTAGTTGTTGTTGATAGGTTCAGGGGTCTGCAATCCAATAGCTGCCAACTTCTCTGGTTTTCTGGACTTAGCTAGTATTTCTGTTTTTGCCTCCTACGGTGACTCATTCATAACAGGGGTCACTTGTCAGGGGTTTCCACTGTTTAGGCGCATCAGGGGCTCTGCAAACGTAACATGACACCTGCAGACCATTCCATCAAGTCGACATTTCAAAACGTCACTACTTCCCTTCCGAGCCCCGACGTGTGCCCAAACAGTGGTTCCCCCACATATGGGGTACCAGCGTACTCAGGACAAACTGTACAACATCTTTTGGGGTCCAATCTCTCCAGTTACCCTTGTGAAAATAAAAAATTGTGGGCTAAAAAATCATTTTTTGAGGAAAAAAAATATTTTTTATTTTCACGCCTTTGCATTATAAACTTCTGTGAAGAACTTGGGGGTTCAAAGTGCTCACCACACATCTAGATATGTTCCTTGGGTGGTCTAGTTTTCAAAATGGGGTCACTAGTCAGGGGTTTCCACTGTTTAGGCGCATCAGGGGCTCTGCAAACGTAACATGATGCCCGCAGACCATTCCATCAAGTCGACATTTCAAAACGTCACTACTTCCCTTCCGAGCCCCGACGTGTGCCCAAACAGTGGTTCTCCCCCACATATGGGGTACCAGCATACTCAGGACAAACTGTACAACAACTTTTGGGGTCCAATCTCTCCTGTTACCCTTGTGAAAATAAAAAATGGTGGGCTAAAAAATCATTTTTTGAGGAAAAAAAATATTTCTATTTTCACAGCTCTGCATTATAAACTTCTGTGAAGCACCTGAGGGTTCAAAGTGCTCACTATCCATCTAGATAAGTTCCTTGGGGGGTCTAGTTTCCAAAATGGGGGAATTTGTGGGGGAGCTCCAAATTTTAGGCACGCAGGGGCTCTCCAAACACGAAATGGTGTCCACTAATGATGGAGCTAATTTTTCATTCAAAAAGTCAAATGGCGCTCCTTCCCTTCTGAGCCCTACCGTGCGCCCAAACAGTGGTTTACCCCCACATATGGGGTACCAGCGTACTCAGGACAAACTGGACAATAACTTTTGGGGTCCAATTTCTCCTGTTAGCCTTGTGAAAACAAAAAATAGTGGGCTAAAAAATCATTTTTGAGGAAAAAAAATATTTTTTTATTTTCTCTGCTCTGCGTTATAATCTTCTGTGAAGCACTTGGGGATTCAAAGTGCTCACTACACATCTAGATAAGTTCCTTCGGGGGTCTAGTTTCCAAAATGGGGTCACTTGTGGGGGAGCTCCAATGTTTAGGCACACAGGGGCTCTCCAAACGCGACATGGTGTCCGCTAACGATTGGAGTTAATTTTTCATTAAAAAAGTCAAATGGCACTCCTTCCCTTCCGGGCCCTGCCGTGCGCCCAAACAGTGGTTTGTGACCACATATGAGGTATCAGTGTACTCAGGAGAAATTTCCCAACAAATTTTAGGATCCATTTTACCCTGTTGCCCATGTGAAAATGAAAAACCTGAGGCTAAAAGAAAATTTTTGTGAAAAAAAGTACTTTTTTATTTCTACGGATCAATTTGTGAAGCACCTGGGGGTTCAAAGTGCTCATGATGCATCTACATAAGTTCCTTGGAGGGTCTAGTTTCCAAAATGGGGTCACTTGTGGGGGCGCTCCAATGTTTAGGCACACAGGGACTCTCCAAACGCAACATGGCAATGCTAAATATTCCAGCATATTTTCCATTCAAAAAGTCAAATGGCGCTCCTTCCCTTCTGAGCCCTGCCGTGCGCCCAAACAGTGGTTTATGACCACATATGAGATATCGGTGTACTCAGGAGAAATTTCCCAACAAATTTTAGGATCCATTTTACCCTGTTGCCCATGTGAAAATGAAAAACCCTTCAGCTAAAAGAAAATTTTTGTGAAAAAAAAGTACTTTTTTTTTCTTCGGATCAATTTGTGAAGCACCTGGGGGTTCAAAGTGCTAATTATGCATCTAGATAAGTTCCTTGGAGGGTCTAGTTTCCAAAATGGGGTCACTTGTGGGTGAGCTCCAATGTTTAGGCACACAGGGACTTTCCAAACGCGATATGGTAACCGATAAATATTCCAGCATATTTTCCACTCAAAAAGTCAAATGGCGCTCCTTCCCTTCTGAGCCCTGCCGTGCACCCAAACAGTGGTTTATGACCACATATGAGGTATCAGGGTACTCAGAAGAAATTCCCCAACAAGTTTTTGTTGGAAAAATTAAAATGTCCATTTTTTCCTTCCATGTTGCTTTAGTCCCTGTGAAGCACCTGAAGGGTTAATAATCTCCTTGAATGGAGTTTTGAGTAGCTTGAGGGGTTCAGTTTTTAGAATGGTGTCACTTTTAGGTATTTTCTGCCATATAGACACCTCAAAGTGACTTCAAATGTGAGGTGGTCCCTAAAAAAAAATGGTTTTGTAAATTTCGTTGTAAAAATGAGAAATCGCTGGTCAACTTTTAACCCTTATAACTTCCTAACAATAAAAAATTTTGTTTCCAAAATTGTGCTGATGTAAAGTAGACATGTGGGAAATGTTATTTATTAACTATTTTGTGTCATATAACTCTCTGGTTTAACAGAATAAAAATTCAAAATTTGAAAATTGTGAAATTTTCAAAATTTTCTCCAAATTTCCATTTTTTTCACAAATAAACGCAAAAATTATCAACCTCAATTTACCACTAACATGAAGCCCAATATGTCACGAAAAAACAATTCATTATTTGAATGAAGCCACCAGACAACTTTCAGAGGTTAATACTTACATGAAGCTTAAAAATGATCCCAGAGGAAAATTTAAAAATGATCTTCGTTCTTTTCTCAGGAGATATGTTGAATTAGGGGTCATCCCCAAGAAATTAGCAGAACGCTTGCTACCGGAGTTCCCCAAAAAACCCTATTGTACTGTATTCGTAAAATACATAAGTCTATGTCTTGCCCTCCCAGCCGACCCATTGTGTCCGGGATAGGGTCTCTTACTGAACCTCTCTCCCATTATATGGATTGGCTGCTTCATCCTCTTCTTGGCGACATCTCCTCCTATATAAAGGACACTAAGGATTTTTTGAAAGTTGTCAATGATTTTGAATAGCAGCCTGGTTTTTCTCTTGTGTCCATTGATATGGAAAGTCTGTAATAAGATTCCCCAGGATTTAGGGGTAGATGTGATAAGGGAAATTTTAGCCACAACGGACAAAGATGCTGCATTCATTGACTTTGTATGTGAGGGGATTTGTTTTGTTTTTAGACACAATGCATTTAAATTTCAGAATACTTGGTACTTACAGCAGTTTGGGACCGCGATGGGGACACCGGTGGCGTGCACTTTCGCCAATCTTTTTTTGGCTGTTTTTGAAAACAGGCATATCTATTCACTTTCAAACGTCTTTTTGAAGAAACACATCAAGATGTATATTAGATATGTGGACGATGTATTCATTGTGTGGGACGGCCCCCCAGATACATTTGACAATTTTGTGGATTATCTTAACAATTTAGGTGACATCAACATGTCATTTACTTCCAAATGGGGGCACCTCAATTGAATGTTTGGATTTTTTTTAGAAGTTAGAGAGGGTTCTCTCGTTACTTCAGTTTTTCGTAAACATCATCCACTAACGCCGTGTTTCACTATGACAGTTATCACCCTTTTTACATGAAAAATTCTTTACTGTACAGTCAGTTTCTTAGACTAAAATGTATAAATAATACTAAGAAAGGCTTTGTTGACCAATCACGAGAATTATATAGCAGATTTTTGAAGAGGGGGTACCCTGAAAACCTGCTAAAAAAAACACAGACCAGGTTTAATCAGAACTCAAGTGGTGAGGCGAATAAAAGGGTTAATTGCAAGAAGAATGAAAAGGGGTTTGTTTTTTCATTTGATTTTGGTCCTATGGATGGGGCAGTCAGGTCTGCAATCCGTAAAAATTGGCACATTTTAAGTCACGATACTGATTTATCAGAAGTGGTGGAGCGAGGACCCCTTTCTGCTTGTAGGAAAAGTGTCAGTTTAAAGGATATTCTTGTACATAATCGCATGGAAAATCCACATAGTAATTGGCTCAATTTGATGCCCCCGAAAGGTAATTATCGATGTGGGCAGTGCCCGTTTTGTTCTAATCATATTCTTGACCGTTGTTTACGTATAGGATCGGTAACTCATTATGTCACTGATTTTATTTCATGCAAAACCACTCATGTTGTTTATGTTTTATTTTGTCCTTGTAAGTTTTTTTATATAGGGAAAACTATACATCCTCTTTATGTTAGGTTTAGGGAGCACTTCAATTCTATTTTAACAGGCAAAGGGGTTCCTAGACTTATTAACCATATGAGAGAAGCACACGGTGGCAATCCCGATGCATTATCATTTGCTGGTATAGAAAGGGTTACTCTATCCTCACGGGGAGGTGATCTGAATAGGAACTTACTGAAACGAGAGGCCAGGTGGATTATGCAAACCCGTGCTATAGAGCGCACGGGACTCAATTAGAGGATTGATATGTGTGTTTTTTTGTGATATGAAAAAAAATTTTTGTAAAAAAAACTTTGTAAAAATTTATTTTTTGAAAAATCATTATTTTTTCGCCATTTTCTGGCTTGTGTTTTTTTCTCTTTCCTTTTGTATTTATGGTACTATTATATGTATTATATATTTATATTTTTGTTTTCACTTATGTGAACTATGTACATATATATTTTGTTGATTGCTCAGCAGGTGAGCGGCACCGGTGGGAGGGGTCCTGACTTCTGGTTGTGGGTATTTCCTCCTTGGCCGGCTGCAGCTCACCATAACCTGTGGAAGCAACTTTGCAGCGTGAAACGATCATCGTTGCTATCTCCTTTTTGCACCCGTTCTCCCGCTGATATGCTTTTATAATAAAGCCTTGACTACACTACCCGGTGAGTGCCGTTCTTTTCCACTATTTTTTGCTATATGAATTAGCTTATTTTCCCTGAATGTGCACCTAAGGGTAAAGCAGTTGTATTGCCGGCTGCGTCTCTTTTATACACGTATGTTGGTTCGGATGTGTGGACTATTGTGATGGTGCTCGCCTTCTATTTCTGGACTTTGTATCATTGTTATTAGTGATGAGCGAACGTGTTGGGATAAGGTGTTATCTGAGCATGCTCGGGTGCTATCCGAGTGTCTTTGGCGTGCTCAAAAAATATGGCTGTGTCTTGTCGCTGTTCGACAGGCACAACACATGCAGGGATTCCCTGTTTGTTAGTCAATCCCTGCATGCGGCTATCAAACATCCACAAGACATGCAGCCACGGGGACTCAAACATATTATTCGAGCATGCCTGAGACATTCGGTTAGCACCCGAGCATGCTCAGATAACACCTTATCCCAGCACGTTCCCTCGTCGCTAATTGTTGTACAAATTTGTGATTGAGGATGATGTCACATTTACATGTAGCTGAAACGTGGGGCCCTGGAGTTGATTTCTGGTGGGCCCTTAGCACCTCAATCCAAAACTGAACACAGATATTACTGACCTTCTCCATTCCAGTCAGTTTTTGCGCTTTGGCTGAGGTGGAGGGATCACAACTACAGCGCACATCACCTGCCATCTATCTGTTATCTATCTAACGATCTATCTATAATCTATTTAACTATCTATCTATCTATCCCTTATCTATCATCTATCTATTATCTATCTATTATCTGTCTGTCGATCTATCTATCTCTATCTGTCTATACAGGCTCAATGTGAGCCGAAATGTCATCATGATGGGCTATTAAACTGAAGCACTTCTATTTTTTTCACTTTGAATGGTGTGCTGCCTCCATTTTTTAATATCTATCTATTATCTATCTATTTTCAATAAATTTACTATCTATTATCTATCTATTTATCTGTCTTTCTATTATCTATCTATCTATTAGCTATCTATTAGTCTGTCTATCTATCTATTATCTATCATCTATCTATCTATCATCTATCTAGCTAACTAGCTCATATCTACTTCTTTACCAACCTGGGCAAAACTTGAATGGCCCCAATAAAAAAACTTCAACAGAATTTTGAACTATCACAAGGTTTTTATTTGTACTGAACTTCTCAGTTGTGAAAAAGGGACCTTCTAGGCGCTCCCAGTTTCCAGAGCTCGGGTGTGACTGCAAACTGCCCCATTATAGTTATGGCCCTGCCGCCACAAACACGCAATAACTTCCTTCTTTGACAGAATCACTGACTGAGTGGATCAGGGAAATGCTGTAGATATAGTATATCTTTACTTCAGCAAAGCATTTGACAAAGTATCTCACACAATCCTTATTGAAAAAATGACTAAGTATGGAATGGACAAGGCAACTGTAAGGTGGATTCATAACTGGCTTAGTGATCGGACCCAAAGAGTGGTCGTAAATGGCTGCACATCCAGTTGGAAGAATGTCTCAAGTGGGGTAACACAGGACTCTGTCGTGGGCCCTGTATTGTTCAACATCTTTATCAATGATTTAGATGAAGGGATTGAGGGTAAACTGATTACATTTGCTGATGACACAAAGCTAGGAAGCATAGCCAATACTAGAGAAGAGAGAGAGAGGATTCAAAAAGATATAAATAAACTGGAGAAGTGGGCAGCAACTAACAGAATTGATTTTAACAGGGAAAAATTTAAAGTACTACATCTGGGCAATAAAAATAAAAAAAGCATATACAGAATGCGAGGAATAGGGTTAAATAACAGTACATGTGAAAAAGACTGAACATGAGTCAACAGATACAGCAGCAAAAAAGGCAAATGCAATTCTAGGATGTATTAACAGAAGCATACAGTCTAGATCACGTGAAGTCTTTATCCCCCTCTACTCCTCCTTGGTCAGACCTCATCTGGAATACTGTGTCCAGTTTTGGGCGCCACATTTTAAAAAAGACATCAACAAACTGGAGCAAGTTCAGAGAAGACTGACCAGAATGGTGACCGGTCTGCAAACCATGTCCTATGAGAAACAGTTACAGGATTTGGGAATGTTTAGCTTGCAAAAGAGAAGACTGAGAGGATGCTTAATAGCTGTCTACAAATATCTCAGGTATCAGCGTACTCAGGACAAATTGCACAATAACTTTTGAAGTCCAATTTCTCCTGTTACCCTTGGTAAAAAAAAATTGGACCTGAAGTAATTTTTTTTGTGAAAAAAAGTTAAATATTCTTTTTTTTTTTAAACATTCAAAAAATTCCTGTGAAGCACCTGAAGGGTTAATAAACTTCTTAAATATGGTTCTGAGCACCTTGAGGGGTGCAGTTTTTAGAATGGTGTCACTTTTCAGTATTTTTTATCATATAGACCCCTTAAAGTGACTCCAAATGTGATGTGGTCCCTAAAAAAATGGTGTTGTAAAAATGAGAAATCGCTGGTCAAATTTTAACCCTTATAACATCCTAAAAAAAACCATTTTGCTCCAAAATTGTGCTGATGTAAAGTAAACATGTGGAAAATGTTATTTATTAAGTTATTTGTGTGCCGTATCTCTGTGATTTAAGGGCATAAAAATTCAAAGTTGGAAAATTACTAAATTTTCAAAATTTTTACCAAATTTCTGTAATTTTCACAAATAAACGCAAGCTACATGAATGAAATTTTACCACTAACATTAAGCACAACATGTCACGAGAAAGCTATGTCAGAATCACCAGGATCCTTGGAAGCATTCCAGAGTTATGACCTCATAAAGGGACAGTGGTCAGAATTGTAAAAATTGGCCCGGTCATTAACGTGCAAACCACCCTTGGGAGTAAAGGGGTTAAGAGACACACATAATATAAATGAATGAAGCTGCTTGATCTTTAGTGGTTACAAGTATCTGACATCACTCGTGTTCCGCTCCTCTGTGATGTCACTCGTGTTCCGCTCCTCTGTGATGTCACACTTAGATCACCATTGTGACCTCACGGACTGAGGGGTTATACGGAGTGACACTGCAGGAAGAGGCTTTGTCTGGAAAGACTCACTGTGTGTTACACAACTAGCAATATTCCTCCGGGATAAACTGCTGTTTTGATTTCTTCTGATCGTGACTGAGCTATTAAGATCTGTACAAGGCGCTCCTATCAACATCCGCCGCCAGCATTTTGGGCTTTGGCCCCTGGAGGTAAGTGTTTTCCCAGAAATTTATCCAATATGGGGTTATTGTTAGTAAGTCTCATGGTACATTTCTTGGAGGATTCTTCATGTGTCACTTGTAATTCCAGGAGCCTTCTCCCATCATGTATTCCCTATTCCAGGCTCAAACAAATTGTAAGCTTGAATGGAGATCCCCTGTAAGCGAAAAAGAAGTCACGTGTATCTCTGATCTTCAAATGTATGACTTCATCAATACTTTAGGGGAAAATAATTACAAATTTATATTAATGTCATGATCCAGGTCGGGGTGTGATTCTTGCTTTTCTTTCCCTGGTCTGGTCATGGAGGGGTTAACTTTTCCTGCCTCTTTTTGGTTCTTGGGTGGCTATGTATTGGTGCAGTTTTTGGTAGCCTTTGTCAGTGATAGCTCTGGCCCTTGGTTTGTGCAACTGATCTGTATACCCTATCTGTATACAGTAAGTGCAAAACTTTTTTCCTATGACAGCTCCCCCTGGTGGTGGTGCTCCGTAGTTGCATTACAGGTAATTGGGGAATTTATCCAACTTGTTGGTATTTACTATTTTCCTGATCTGTTCAGTCTTAGAGTTCAGACCCCCATACACATGAGACTAGTGACAGACCAATTCCCCAATATCAGCAGCTCTGCCCACAGTCCAAGTGTTGATTCTTTTGTTCCCAGCTAAATAAGCCACCACCAGAGGAATCTACCAGCGGCTTTCTTACATAGAACACAGGTGCGATCGGCAGAGTTAGCGCTCCTGTGCATGGAGGAGTCAGGAGAAATATCTGCCGGCTGAACAGATCAGCTGAACCATGGGCCGACAGCTAGGTGTTGTGTATGTGTCCCCTTACTCATAGGAATGATCCTAGGTCTGGTTACATAAATGAGGTGCAAAATATAATGTCTATATTAGTAGCTCCAAATATCTGACGTCTATTCTTTTCTTCCAATAGAATTCTTCATTATGGTTATTCTACATCCTGCCATCTACTTCTTCCTTGGATTCTTCTCCGGTGTCGCCTGTGCCATCATCTGTGGGTAAGTCTTATACTGATTTATGGGCTACACGGGAGTCTATAGAAGAAACATCCCATCTTCAGGTCATCACACGGATTCAGGAAAGGGAATCATCTAGAGAAGATGTTTCGTGGGTCATAAACTGGCTCTGACCGGTCCGAGCACTATGGACTTTTCTGTATAATTGAAAAAAATGCTGATTGTCATAGATCACAAAAATGACTGCAGATCGGGAGAGACAAAATAGATGGCGAAAAAGAAATGTCTTCATAACATTCTGCAGAACACAGATAGACTACTTTACAATTTGCTACATGACTTCTGTTTTATCATTTTATAGACTTCTGATAAAGAAATGCTGGAGAAAAGATACAGAGAATAGGGCTGATCCTGACGGTATGTACAGCCTAACTAATCTGACACTAACGCATTTTGCAGCATTTTTTATGCTTTTTTGTGTGTTTCTGGCAGCGGTTTTGGCGTGCTCGATTTATCTCTTGTGCATGCTGATAAAGTTTAGTGTTAAAAAAAATCCTATTCCATAGAATCTGGTTTTAGCACAAAAAAATACAGCAAAACACGATACTTGCATTTTTGGTGCGGATTTTCTGGGGTTTTTCACCATCCATTGAAGTCAATGGATGAAAAAACACTAAAAGAAGTGACGTGCTGTACGTCCAAAGAAACATGCAAAGCACAAAATACCGATGACTAAAAAGCAATGTGTGCGCAGGAGATTTCTGAAATGTCATATGTTTTGCTGGTAATGTAAACCGCAACTGAAAATTAGCATGAAAAACACAAAAGCAACATTTTACACTAAACATAATCTCTTAATAGATCTTGACAGTGAATTTACTGTAGACAAAAAGGAAACAATCTAGAAGAAACATAGAATATTTTTCTTTTGAAATGCTGATTTCAATGTTTTGTGTCACAGGAAAACAGGAGAACTCATCTGACCCTGGTTATATGCTCTACACTATAGATTCAGATGAGGATGTGATCATCTTTGACAGTAAGTTCTCAGGCTTTTCATACTTTACAAATTAGCCGTTATAAAACCTGTAAAATGTTGATATTCTTTAACAAACATAGAAGCTTTTATTTTAATAATGTTAATTTGAATGTTACACCTTACAGGAGAACATTTCGATAATATAAAGATTGTAAATGAAGAAGCTGCTCATGGACCCAGTGCCGAAAACACCGACATCTCTACATCTGGCCCCGATCATGTAACCATCTACATGCCAGATTAGACTGTGGTCGCCGCCTCGGACAGTAAGTTCCTTTTTTCTTCATGTTGATAAGAAGAATGCTTACTACCATAAAAATAATCTGTTCTAATCTCCATAACTTGCATAAATTAAAAATCTGCCATCCTAAGCAATATATTATTGAACTGCAGTTCAAGCAATTTCTTAAAATTTCCTGGCCCTCAATCTCAGACCGACAGAGTAGAATCAATGTCCATTAATGAACAACTCATTAATTATACACTATCATTTACAAAACAAGAGGGCAGAGGACTTATTCCACCTCCTCCTCTGTCTCCTCCTTTGTCTACTCCTCCACTTCCTCAAAATTTTGAGAAACATCTTGTCCTGGACAAAGACAGAGAGAAATATTAAGTCGTCATGAAGTTTGTTTTTCAGGAACTTCTGGCTTATGCCAAAAAAACCAAATGTAAGGCTTTAGAGCTTCATAAATATGTTTTATGATCTATGTTATGTATTAGTATTAACAGGCAATAGGCTAAATAATTAGGAATTGGGCACTAATGGCCTAAATATCGATGCGTTACTTTTCTTTATGCAAGCTAAATCATCAGTCTGTGAGCCAAAATTGGCTGCACTACAGGAGAATGGGAGTTGTCATTCTCAAATCACAAATACAATAAAGAATTATATAAATCATCTTTAATAAATCACAATACATAACAATATTTGATGAGTATATAACTATTGGATGAGCATATAACTACAAATAGAAAAACTACAGTCGGTGGTCATGGCAAAAACAAGCAGATGAATATTTAATCACGATCACATTTTATACATAGCAATACTGACTTAAAGTGCAAATGTAAAAAATCAAAAGAGCTGATGGCAGAGTAAAAAGTGTTCTATATCCAATGTACTACCAGATGCCATAAGCAAATACTTGTACAAATGCTAAGCCTTAGTAACACAGAAAACCAATAATAAAAACTAAAGTCAGTACTAAGTACAATTAAGCATGCTATAGTACCAAAACTGCCACTCCACCACTTAACCCTGACACTTGTTTCACCGTCAATCACAGCTTTTTCATGGGGATATAGGAAAAAGGTGCAGTGCTGTATATATACCATGAGGGAGGGATTGCTAGTAAGCTGTAATCTAAACATAGAAGATCCTAAAATAATAGGCAGGGTGCTATTCATATCACAGCACTGATAGGATGTAGAACATGCCTGAACATAGACATTAAATAATACCCATTATGTATTACATAGTACAGTATTATAACCTATAGATAAAGGATGACATGTAAATGTCTTCTGTTGCTCCTCCCATTATAATCTGTCTGCTTGTACATATATTAATCTTTACTGTTTTACTAATTTTGTGACATTTATTTTGCAGGTGAGGCAGAGCAGGGTCTCGCTGTGAACCCACAATGAACATGGGATCCAGCTGGAGACGACAACTTTACATCAGCAAAAAGAGGCAGATTCCAGGCTTGGTCTCTGGTCTCCACCACTGGATATGACATTACTGGACTTTCTGCATCTAGATGCACTCACTGAACAAGTGGGTGTCCTACTGCACTACAAGGCAGATTCCGGGCTCAGTCTCTGTTCTCCACCATTGGATATGACTTACTGGATTTTCTGCAGCTAGATGCACTCACTGAACAAGTGGGTGTCCTACTGCCGCACGAGGCAGATTCCGGGCTCGGTCTCTGTTCTCCACCATTGGATATGACATTACTGGACTTTCTGCAGCTAGACGCACTCAATGAACAAGTGGGTGTCCTACTGCACAACGAGGCAGATTCCGGGCTCGGTCTCTGTTCTCCACCATTGGATATGACATTACTGGACTTTCTGCAGCTAGATGCACTCACTGAACAAGTGGGTGTCCTACTGCACATCGAGGCAGATTCCGGGCTCGGTCTCTGTTCTCATCAATGAACATCTACAGCTTAAGGGAAGTGCAGCCTTTCAGCCATGGTGCCCAAGAGGTTTCCTCCACTGAAGGTTTTTCCTCTCCTGAGTGCTGAAGGTCAAAAGCGGGACTAACTCCTAGCCGCGGTCTACGGACCAAACATTGGGCATGGGCAGGGCCTTGGGGGCAGATCCCAAGTGCGCTCAACCATGTGAAATAGCCTACGCTCAGGAACACTGAGGGATAGCGCTATCAGATAGCTCTACCCATTCATTTCCTTTAGGAATAGAGCTATGGGATAGCTCTACCCATTTACTTTCTTCATGGATAGTGCTATCGGATAGCTCTACCCGAACAGTATTAACGACAGAGCTTTTTCATAGACAAGGTAGGAGTGGCAAGAGAGGTACACCAGGTATTTATGTTTGCTGTCAGTCTGCATATATGCCAGTCTGGTGCATGGTTATACCCCGTTGCGAGGTCAGTCTGGTGTGTGATGCAAATTGAGTCTTCAGAGAGGAGGAGGGCTTAAACTTTAGCACCACCTATTGGAAGCAGCAATCCTAAAAGTCAATATCGACCCTTTAATGAGTCTTGTCACATGACTTAGGACAAAAACCAATCCGGAATCTCTATTTGCAGACACATGTTTTGGTGTGTTGCCCCTCGTCAGTGCAAAGTATGAGATCTGATTTGGTTAAGTAGGAGGTTTAAGACTGGAATAGCTGCTAGTCCTGGCTCGTCGTTCTCCACAAGTAATGTTATCGCTTAGATCCCAGTCCTAAGCCTCTCATCTAGTCAAGTCTGCAAGATTTTTTGTAAATTCCTAAAAGAAACGTTGTAGTAAGTTTGCAAGGGACAGAGGAGCTTCCTGCAAATCTGATTTTGGGTAATCAAATAGCCAATAACAGTTGAGTAATTTAGATTTTAAGTGTTGGACACCAACTGTCCTGTAGATGGGTCATAAATTTTGGAAGTCTGGACAACCCCTTTAAGTTCAGTGTATACACATTATACAGCATGCTCCCTCTAGTGGCAACTACAGGCATCAACTTTTTTTCTTTAAGGGAATCCGTCCCCAGATTTTTGCTACCCCATATGAGCAGCATGATGTAAAGTCAGAGTCTGATTCTAGCGATGTATCACTTACTGGGCTACTCGCTGCAGTTTTGATATCATTACTGCTTTATCTGCTGCAGATCTAGCAGTTCTCTGAATGCTGAGATTTCTTGATATTTCTAAGCTATGAGTGCAATATGACAAGGTAAAATCAAAGTAGATCTGTCGCCAGATTTCACAATACATACTGCATACAATATTAAAAAGATCTATTGGACCTGATAGATCTAGCAGGCTAAAGGACCAGGTCCTTCTGCCCTCTGGGATTTAGCCTGCTCTCTGTGAGAAAGCTAAATTCCAGTCGCCTAAAGGACCAGGTCCTTCTACCAACTTGGATTTAACCTGCTCTCTGTGAGAAAGCTAAATCCCAGTTGGCTAAAGGTCCAGGTCCCTGTGAGTGTTTTAATACTAGATCTAGCAGACTATAGGACCAGGTCCTTCTGTCAACTTGGATTTAGCCTGCTCTCTGTGAGAAAGATAAATCTCAGTCGCCTAAAGGACCAGGTCCATCTGCCAACTTGGATTTAGCCTGCTCTCTGTGAGAAAGCTACATCCCAGTTGGCTAAAGGACCAGGTGCCTGTGAGTGTTTTAATACTAGATCTAGCAGGCTGAAGGACCAGGTCGTTCTGCCCACTGGGATTTAGCCTGCTCTCTGTGAGAAAGATAAATCCCAGTTGGCTAAAGGACCAGGTCCCTGTGAGTGTTTTAATGGCAGAGAAGCCATTGGGGGCTCTCACACATCGGGGACGGGTACTTATTTTACCTCCATGCCTCATATACAGTTGTGGCCAAAAGTATTGACACCCCTGCAATTCTGTCAGATAATACTCAGTTTCTTCCTGAAAATGATTGCAAACACAAATTCTTTGGTATTATTATCTTTATTTAATTTGTCTTAAATGAAAAAGCACAAAAGAGAATGAAGCAAAAAGCAAAACTTTGATCATTTCACACAAAACTCCAAAAATGGGCCAGACAAAATATTGGCACCCTCAGCCTAATACTTGGTTGCACAACCTTTAGCCAAAATAACTGCGACCAACTGCTTCCGGTAATCATCAATGAGTTTCTTACAATGCTCTGCTGGAATTTTAGACCAATCTTCTTTTGCAAACTGCTCCAGGTCCCATGATATTGGTTTTTGAAGTGTATTTTGGGTCATTGTCCTGCTGGAAGACTCATCACCTCTGAGGGAGACCCAGCTTTCTCACACTGGGCCATACATTATGCTGCAAAATTTGTTGGCAGTCTTCAGACTTCATAATGCCATGCACACGGTCAAGCAGTCCAGTGCCAAAGGCAGCAAAGCAACCTCAAAACATCAGGGAACCTCCGCCATGTTTGACTGTAGGGACCGTGTTCTTTTCTTTGAAAGCCTCTTTTTTTCTCTTGTAAACTCCATGTTGGTTCCTTTGCCCAAAAAGCTCTACTTTTGTCTCATCTGACCAGAGAACATTCTTCCAAAACGTTTTAGGCTTTTTCAGGTAAGTTTTGGCAAACTCCAGCCTGGCTTTTTTATGTCTCGGGACAAGAAGTGGGGTCTTCCTGGGTCTCCTACCATAGAGTCCCTTTTCATTCAGACGCCGACGGATAGTACGGGTTGACACTGTTGTACCCTCAGACTGCAGGGCAGCTTGAACTTGTTTGGATGTTAGTCGAGGTTCTTTATCCAACATCCGCACAATCTTGCGTTGAAATCTATTGTTAATTTTTCTTTTCCGTCCACATTTAGGGAGGTTAGCCACAGTGCCAAGGGCTTTAAACTTCTTGATGACACTGCGCACGGAAGACACAGCAACATTCTGGTCTTTGGAGATGGACTTGTAGCCTTGAGATTGCTCATGCTTCCTCACAATTTGGTTTCTCAAGTCCTCAGACAGTTCTTTGGTCTTCTTTCTTTTCTCCATGCTCAATGTGGTACACACAAGGACACAGGACAGAGGTTGAGTCAACTTTAATCCATGTCAACTGGCTGCAAGTGTGATTTAGTTATTGCCAACACCTGTTAGGTTCCACAGGTAAGTTACAGGAGCTGTTAATTACACAAATTAGAGAAGCATCACATGATTTTTCGAACAGTGCCAATACTTTTGTCCACCCTCTTTTTTATGTTTGGTGTGGAATTATATCCAATTTGGCTTTAGGACAATTCTTTTCGTGTTTTTTCATTTAAGACAAATTAAATGAAGATAATAATACCAAAGAATTTGTGTTTGCAATCATTTTCAGGAAGAAACTGAGTATTATCTGACAGAATTGCAGGGGTGTCAATATTTTTGGCCACAAATGTAGCTGCACCCTCTGCCTGTTCAGTTTTCGCTGTTTGCTGGTACAGGCTGGATTTCACTTCTTTTCAGAGGTGAAGACAGAAATTGTACAATGGATTTAAGAATGTTTTGTGTTATGAATGAGTCACCGGAGGAGGAGAAAACAAAAATACAAGCTAAGTCCAGAAAACCAGAGAGGTTGGTAGCTATCGGATTGCAGACCCCTGATCCTATACACCACAACTAACAGTAGCCGAGGGGGGTTCCTACGGTGCCCTAGATCCCTCGTCACAGCCGGAGAACTACATAAGCCTATAGAAGGAAAGGGGAAATCTAAACTGCCCCAGAGCAGACCCCAAAGCAATAGACAGCCCCCAACATGTATTGTCAGTGAAAAACAGATGAAAACACAAATACAGACAGAAAGACAGGCTGTGCAAACGATGGGGCCCAACTAACTAGATAGGACAGGACAGAAAAGATGCTGGCTGCAATCCGCAAAAAACCCTACCAAAAATGTCCCAACCGTCTGATAGGGAAAAAGGCCCTGAAGTCGCTAGACTTCAAAATCACTATATCAGCACTCAGGTATATTCTGAAAACAGAGCAAAGAGATCAACTGATCAGGGACAAAAATGGAATTCAGCCAGTCCCAACCAGGACTGGCTGAACACAAACACCAAGCAAACCAGACAAAATCTCATGGAACAACAGCAGGGCAAAAACTTAGCTTTTAGTAGACAGGAACCAAGCTGGATGCAAGAGCTCAGAGCAGAAAGGATCACCAGCAGCCCTGCAAGGTGTCGGCTGCCTTATATCCACTCAGAAATTCCAGATGTCCAATCACACTCTGCCTGTTCAGATGACAGGTTCTTCCCATCCCAATCAATTTCACAACCTCTCTTCACCAGCAGAGGGAGTTCATCAGACATCAAAGGTGAAGGGGAGAATGAACTCACAACAGTACCTCCCCCTTGAGGAGGGGTCACCGAACCCTCATCCACGCCACCAGGGCGATCAGGATGGGCCCGATGAAAAGCACGAACCAATCTTTCGGCATGAATATCGGATGCAGGGACCCAAGAATTATCCTCCTGGCCATAACCCTTCCATTTAACCAAATACTGGAGTCTCCGTCTAGCCAGACTAGAATCCAGTATCTTCTCAACCTCATATTCCACATTACCTTCAACCAATACAGGGTCAGGAGGTGCCACCACAGGAACTACTGGCTCAACAAACCTCTTTAACAGAGACTTATGAAACACATTATGGATCTTGAATGTAACAGGAAGAGCCAATCGAAAAGAGACTGGATTAAGAATCTCCAAAATCTTGTAAGGTCCAATAAATCTAGGATTAAACTTTGGAGAAGCCACCTTCATAGAGATATTCTTTGATGACAACCAAACCATATCACCCACCTTAAACCGGGGACCAATTGTCCTTTGCCGGTTGGAAAACCGCTGGGCCTTTTCCTGGGAGAGAGACAACTTATCCACCACTTGGTCCCAAATCTGGTGCATTCTCTCCACCACAGTGTCAACACCTGGGCAGGCAGAAGACTCCACCTGCCCTGAAGAGAATCGAGGATGAAACCCAAAGTTACAAAAAAAAGGTGACATCAAAGTGGCAGAACTAGCTCTATTATTTAAAGCAAATTCGGCCAAGGGCAAAAATGAAACCCAATCATCCTGATCAGCAGAAATAAAACATCTCAAATACGATTCCAAAGTCTGGTTTGTTCTCTCCATCTGCCCATTGGTCTGAGGGTGAAACGCAGAGGAGAAGGACAACTGAATTCCCAGCTTGGAACAGAAAGTCCTCCTAAATCTAGAAACAAACTGAACTCCTCTGTCAGATACAATGTTCTCAGGAATCCCGTGCAAGCGAACCACCTGTTGCAAAAACAAGGGCACCAACTCTGAGGAAGATGGCAACTTAGGGAGTGGTACAAGATGGACCATCTTAGAGAATCTATCACAAATCACCCAAATAACAGTCATTCTCTGAGAGACAGGCATATCAGAGATAAAATCCATTGAAATATGGGTTCATGGCCTCCTGGGCACCGGCCAAGGCATCAACAACCCACTAGAGCGAGAACAAGGTTTAGACTGGGAGCAAGTCCCACAGGACTGCACAAAATTCCTGACATCACGAGACAAGACGGGTCACCAAAAAGACCGACTCACCAAATCTCTAGTAGCAAAAATACCTGGATGACCAGCCAATGCGGAGCAATGAACCTCAGACATCACTCTCTTCCTCCACTGGTCAGGAACATACAATTTTCCAATGGGACAACGCTCAGGTTTGTCCTCCTGAAACTCTTCCAGAACACGTCTCAAATCGGGTGAGATGGCAGAAAGAACTACCCCCTCACCTAAGATGGTAGCAGGCTTGGTCACAATAGGAGAATCAGCAAAGAAACTCCTAGAGAGGGCGTCTGCCTTGACATTCTTAGTGCCCGGAAGAAAAGAGACCACAAAATCAAAATGTGTGAAAAACAAGGCCCACCTAGCCTGTCTAGGATTCAAGCGTTTGGCCGACTCCAGGTAAATCAAATTCTTGTGGTCAGTAAGGACCACGACTTGATGTTTAGCTCCCTCCAACCAATGTCTCCACTCCTCAAATGCCCATTTCATGGCTAACAGTTCCCGATTCCCCACATCATAGCTACCTTCGGATGAGGAGAACTTTCGGGAAAAGAAAGCACAGGGATTCATTTTAGATGTTACAGGATCTTTTTGGGACAAAACAGCTCCTGCTCCAATCTCAGAAGCATCCACCTCTACCTGAAACGGGAGTGAGACATCAGGTTGCCGCAAAACCGGAGCAGAAGTGAACCTTCGCTTCAGCTCCTGAAAAGAAGAAACAGCCTCCGGAGACCAATTCAGCACATCAGCCCCCTTCTTAGTCAAATCAGTCAATGGTTTGGCAATACCAGAAAAATTAGCTATAAATTTATGATAAAAATTAGCAAAACCCAAAAACTTCTGGAGGGCCTTCAAAGAAGTGGGCTGAACCCAATCATAAAAGGGCTGTACCTTGGCCGGGTCCATTTCAATAGTTGACGGAGACAAAATAAATCCCAAAAATGAAATCCTCTGTACACCAAAAAGGCATTTCGATCCCTTGACATACAGGGAATTCTCCCTCAAAATCCGGAACACAGTCCGAACATGTTCCACATGAGAGTCCCAATCCTTGGAAAAGATCAAAATATCATCCAAATAGATGATCAAAAATGTATCCACAAAGTCTCGGAAAATATCACTCATGAAGCACTGGAAGAAAGTAGGTGCCTTAGTGAGCCCAAAAGGCATCACCAGGTACTCAAAATGTCCCTCTGGAGTATTAAACGCAGTCTTCCATTCATCCCCCTGCTTAATACACATAAGATTATATGCCCCCTGAGGTCAAGCTTGGTAAACCAGCAAGCACCTTTAACTCTGGAGAATAGATCAGAAATCAGGGGTAACAGATACTGATATTTAACAGTAATTTTGTTGAGGGAACGATAGTCAATACATGGCCATAATGAACCATCTTTCATGGCCACAAAAAACCCCCAGCACCTAAGGGTGAAGGGGATGGTCTAATATGACCCTTCTCCAATGACTCCGTAATATAGGATCGCATAGCCTCGTGCTTGGGTACAGATAAATTGAAAAGTCGACCCTTGGGAAATTTACACCCAGGGCTCAGCTCAATTGCACAGTCATAACTCCTATGAGGAGGCAAAGATGCAGACTCATTCTCACTAAATACATCATAAAAATCAGCCAAATTTTCAGGAACATCATGCGACTGGGGAGAGGTGGAGAAAATAGGAGCGTCCCTAAGGGCACACCGACAACCCAAACTCACCACAGACACAGATTTCCAATCCAAAACTGGATTATGGATTTGCAACCAGGGAAACCCCAGAACGATGGTATCATGCAAATTATGCAACACCAAAAATCTGCAAATTTCTTGATGGTCTGGGGCGACCCGCATTACCACCTGGGTCCAAAACTGAGGTTTATTCTTTGCCAAAAGAGTAGCATCAATACCCCTCAAAGGGATAGGCGTCCGCTGAGGTGTCATAGGAAACCCACAACGTTTAGCAAAATCCAAGTCCATCAGGTTCAGAGCTCCTCCCGAATCCACAAAAGCCTTAGCGGAAAATGTGGACAGGGAGCAGATCAGAGTAATTGCCAGAAGAAACTTAGGTTGAACACCACCCACAGCAAATGTGTGTGCAAAACGTTTCTCTCGTTTAGGGCAGACAGAAATAATATGAGAGGCATCTCCACAGAAAAAACACAGCTTATTACGCCTTCTGAACTCCTGATGTTGCGCCCTAGACAAAACTCTATCACATTGCATAGGTTCAGACATTTGTTCAACAGGTGGCAACACCTCTCGTGCAGTTTTGCGTTCACGCAAACGCCGATCAACCTGAATGGCTAAAGACATAGAATTGTCAAGACCAGAGGGAACAGGAAATCCCACCATAGTATCTTTTATGGTTTATGACAAACCCTTCCGAAAGAGAGCTGCCAAGGCACCATCATTCCAGGTAGTAAGGACCACCCACTTTCAGAATTTTTGACAGTACAACTCTGCAGAATCCTGACCCTGGCTCAATGCCAACAGGGCCTTTTCAGCCTGATCAATAGCATTAGGTTCATCATACAACAACCCCAAGACCTGAAAAAATGCGTTCACATCAGTCAGAATAGGATCATCAGGTTTCAAAGAAACTGCCCAATCCTGGGGATCGCCGCGCAGCAAAGAGATGACAATTTTAACCTGCTGCGCAGAGCTCTCCGATGAGTTAGGCTTCAAGGCAAAAAATAATTTACAATTATTCTTAAAATTCAGCAATTTTGACCGATCCCCTAAAAACACATCAGGAGTAGGGATCTTTGGTTAAGCAGCATGTGAATGAGCAACATAGGCGGAAATTCCCCACACTTCAGCAGTAAGCTGCTCCACATGATCAGACAATTGCTTAATCTCCATTGAGAAAAAATTCCCCCTACGGCCTCAGAGAAATAGAGAAAAAATATACACAAAAAAAAAAAAAATTCTGACACTTTTTTCTTTCTTTTTTTTTTTTTTTTACAATTCTCTCCTGCTATTGAGCACCCTAGAATCTGCGGTATAGCTGGTGATTCTGTTATGAATGAGTCACCGGAGGAGAAAACAAAAATACAAGCTAAGTCCAGAAGACCGGAGAGGTTGGTAGCTATCGGATTGCAGACCCCTTATCCTATACACCACAACTAACAGTAGCCGTGGGGGGTTCCTACGGTGCCCTAGACCCCTCGTCACAGCCGGAGAACTACATAAGGCTAAAGAAGGAAAGGGGAAATCTAAACTGCCCCAGAGCAGACCCCAAAGCAATAGACAGCCCCCAACATGTATTTTCGGTGGAAAAACAGATGAAAACGCAAACACAGACAGAAAGACAGGCTGAGCAAACGATGGGGCCCAACTAACTAGATAGGACAGGACAGAAAAGATGCTGGCTGCAATCCGCAAAAAACCCTACCAAAAATGTCCCAACCGTCTGATAGGGAAAAAGGCCCTGAAGTCGCTAGACTTCAAAATCACTATATCAGCACTCAGGTATATTCTGAAAACAAAGCAAAGAGATCAACTGATCAGGGACAAAAATGGAATTCAACCAGTCCCAAACAGGACTGGCTGAACACAAACACCAAGCAAACCAGACAAAATCTCATGGAACAACAGCAGGGCAAAAACTTAGCTTTTAGTAGACAGGATCCAAGCTGGATGCAAGAGCTCAGAGCAGAAAGGATCACCAGCAGCCCTGCAAGGCGTCGGCTGCCTTATATCCACTCAGAAATTCCAGATGTCCAATCACACTCCGCCTGTTCAGATGACAGGTTCTTCCCATCCCAATCAATTTCACTACCTCTCTTCACCAGCAGAGGGAGTTCATCAGACATCAAAGGTGAAGGGGAAAATGAACTCACAACAGTGTTGTATTTAACCAGCAGTTCCATAGGAGGAGTGCTGCGGCATGTGGACCACAACAACGTTGCCGGATGGACAAGGAAAAATGCTATTGTTGAGCCTATTATCTATTCTGTCCAGAATAGTTAGGCTTTGTTCACACTTGTATCACTAGATCTGAAAAAACTGCGAGAAAATCCATATGGTAATACATGCAAATGCAATTCTCTCCCACTAACCTTGGAAAAGTTCCCCTATGACTTCCTTCTTCTTCACTTATGATATAGAAGAGTTAATGGTTTGCTTTTATATCCCTTTAATTGCCTTTAAGACTTCTAATGCCTTCTGCCTTATTATTGCTAGAACTATTCTCATGTAGACTATTAGTCTCTGTTTTCAAGGAAGCTATACACTGTGCTCCAAATTATTATGCAAAAAATATTTCCTCTGATTTTTTCTATAAATTACCTATATGATTTTCAGTCATTGTTATTTTCCAGTCATCTAATATTCTAGTATAATTGCAATGTTTTTGAACAAACTGCCTATGAAAACAGTATATTTTTTAAAATAAGAAACACTCAAAATGCTTGTTCCAAATTATTATGCACAGCAGAGTTTTCAACCTTTTTATTTTTATTTTGAACAAAAAAATGGTCAATTGTGAAATGATAAGCATTATCAGCTTATTACAAAATGAAATCAAACAGTTTTCAAGTCAAAACGTTATTCTAGATGATGTTACATTTGCACATAGGACCCCTTGTTCAAAAGAAGCTTCTGAACTCTCTCGTCCATTGAATTTGTCAGTTTTTGGATGGTTTGTGCTTCAATTGTTTTGCATGTGGACAGAATACCCTCCCAGAGCTGTTGCTTAGATGTGAACTGCCTCCCGCCATCATAGACACTCCTTTTGATGATGCTCCAGAGGTTCTCAATGCGGTTGAGGTCAGGGGAAGATGGTGGCCACACCATAAGTTTGTTCTCTTTTATGCCCATAGCAGCCAGAGATGAAGATATGTTAAACCTCTGAAGGACCCTGCATCTTGTTGTTCGGGGGACGTTGGAGGCACCAGCAGCTTCAAAAACTTGTCTGCTGCTATGACAAGGCATTTTTGCAGCTGCTCTTTTAACCTGACGCAATTGTCTGTTGGAAAGAGTCCTCAATTTTTCCTTATCAGCACGCACACGTGTGTGCTGGGAATCAGCTACATACTTCTCGATTGTGCGATGATCACGATGAAGTGTTTTGGCAATGTTGATTGTAGTCATGCCTTGACCTAAATACTCCACAATTTGTTGCTTCTCAGCAGCCGACACATCCTTTTTCTTTCCCATTTTGGCAAAAAATGTAGGCTGCTTAATAATGTGGAACAACCTTCTTAAGTAGTCTTCTCTTTATTTGGACACACCTGTCAAACTAATTTGCACAGGTATCTACAATTGCTTTCAGTGATATAAAGAGCCCTGACACACATCACCATCAATGAGTTTAAATGACAAACAAAAAAATTCTAATGTTATCACTCCTAAACTCTTTTTGCATAATAATTTGGAACACAGTTTACTTGTTATCATATTTGTTCTCCATAGTCAATTACAGCATGTTCTGGACACATTGTAAACATGATATAATTCTGAAGGTGATGGTGGGGGCTACATGAGCTCTATAGAATTACATTTGCTGTAAATGGTATAAAATATTGCCTTATATTTCATTACGTCAGATAAAGTGATTTGACCACAGCTCGTGTATGTTGAGTCTCTTTGTCTCCAAGCGCTTGTGAACAGAAGGGCGACACCTCATAATTCGGACTCACTGGTGAACTGGCATAGCTGACGCTTAGTGTGACATCGGCAGTCGTGCCCGCCGATGCCCCATCAGCGGTGGTAGCCGCCGCAGCCTCTCCTCACCTGCGCGCCACCGTCCGTGCGCACGCCTGTCCTGCCTTCCCTCCTCCTGCTGCTCGCACCGGCCCTAGTTTGCGGGCGCGCGCCCGTCCGTCCTCGGCGTCTGGCTGTGGGCGGCTCTGTGGGGCCGGGCTTGAGGAGCTCTTCCGGGCGCTCAGGTACTTCAGGCGTCCTCCCTCCCTTGTGTGGATCTCCCGCACCGTTCTGGCTGCACTCCTATTTCCTTGTGCTACTTCTTGGTGCTCGTCGCAGCACCTATTCTGTGTTGTGTCCGTTCCTCTTCCTAGTCTCGTTTCCCCTGGTCCGTTCCGTCTTCCCTGTCTGTCCCTGCCTGCTGGTATTCTTCCCTGGTCTGTTTCCTGTCCTCCAGCTCTCCCTGTCTACTCCAGCCCAGACACTCTTGCTTAACTCCTCCTAGGGTTCCTCGTCTGTCCGTCTCCCCACTGTTCCTCGCCCCGTCGCCCCACGGGCTTTTCTGCTGGGTTCCCCCTCCTCTGATACTCTCACCTAGGTCCTCTCGTCTTAGTCCATAGTTCCTTGTCCTGCCTCGAGCCTGGCTTCTCCCTGAGCCGTCCCTCTTGGTACCGGCTGTCGCGGTTCTGACCCATGTGGTCTTGCCCCTAACGATCCCTGTATAGGGGTTGGTCATCACCTGGCGTGCTCAGCCCAGGGCCTCCGGATCCGCGACCCAGAGGGTCCACTCTCGGACGTAGTTTGCTCCTGAGCGTCACAGTATCACCAGGCCATGGACCCCGCTGGTGCCACGGCCGCTACGCAGAAGGAACTGCTTTTTTTACGTGAAAACCAGACCCGGATAATGTCTTT
This sequence comes from Dendrobates tinctorius, assembly GCF_039654945.1. Lineage (NCBI taxonomy): Eukaryota > Metazoa > Chordata > Amphibia > Anura > Dendrobatidae > Dendrobates > Dendrobates tinctorius. The sequence goes on along the minus strand of NW_027361669.1, from coordinate 11,271,137 downwards.
CATGAAATCGATGGACACCCGGCTCTCCGCCCTACAGACCTCTGACCCAGGGCATGCTCCCCTCTTAGCCGGTCTCCAGCAGGAGCTCGCGCAGCAGCACGATGATCAGTCCCACATCCTGGGGTACATGGCGTCCGTTGACGATCGACTGCTTGCTCTGCAGTCCTCTGCGGCCGCTTCAGCCCTTCCTCGGGAAAGCCTCCCAGGTATAGCGGGGATCCTAAGCTATGTCGGGGTTTTCTAAATCAGTGCAGATTGCACTTTGAGCTGGTGCCGCAGCAGTATCCCACTGACCGTGCCAAGGTGGCGTTCATAGTGTCCCATCTTGAGGGCGAGGCTCTGGCTTGGGTAAATCCTTTGTGGGAGAGAGATGACCCGGTAGTTTCCAGTATCCAAAATTTTCTGGAAGTATTCCACAAGGTGTTTGATGAACCTGGTCGCTTGGCGTCCACTACTGAGGCTCTTTTTAATCTCCGCCAGGGCTCCCTTACTGTAGGACAATACGTCATCCGCTTTCGGACCCTGTCTTCGGAGCCGGGCTGGAATAACGAGGCTCTTGTGGGTGCCTTTTGGAGGGGTCTCTCAAGTAAGATCAAGGACGAGCTGGCCGGGCGAGACACTCCCACAAACCTGGAAGATCTCATTTCCCTGGCCACCCATATAGATCTGCCGGTTTTGGAACGCGCTCGAGAGTCGGCTAGGGAGAAAAGACCTTTCAGGCTGTATCAGGCTCCTTTTCTGCATTCCTCTGCATCCCCTATTAGCACCGCTCCCGAGCCCATGCAGATAGATCGTATCAGGCTGTCAGAACAGCGACGCAGGGAGAGGATGACTAATGGTCTCTGTCTGTACTGCGGTGGAGCCAACCACTTTGTGCGTACCTGTCCTGAGAAACCGGGAAACGCCTCCACCTAGGTCAGGTAAGAGAGGACCTCCTAGGTGATCATAATTCCTCTCTGCCCCTTACCCTTTCAGCTTTGATTATTGCAGGTCGGGGGCGTAGATCTGTGGAGGCGTATGTGGACTCGGGCGCAGCCGGTAATTTCATTAGTCAAGAAGAGGTCGATGAACTTCAGATCCCGGTGGTCACCCTAAGAGACCCGCGTGCGATTACCTCCGTCGATGGCAAACCTCTACCCGAGCTCGTCACCACTGTCACCGCCGAAGTAGTTCTTCAAATTGGGGCACTCCACCGTGAGAAAATAGCCTTTTACGTCCTACCTCGATTGTCCCATGCTGTTCTCCTAGGATTGCCCTGGCTCAGACGGCACGAGCCAGTTGTCGACTGGCGTTCAGGAGAGATTTTGCATTGGGGTTACTCCTGTCAAGAACACTGTCTGCAGGCTCTGGTTCGCCCCAGCTCCCTGTCTAGGCCAGTCGATCTTCCGGGCCTTCCCGCACCCTACCACGCATAAGTAGATGTTTTCAGCAAGAAGGAAGTGGATTCCTTGCCGCCGCACCGGTCCTACGACTGCCCTATCGACCTGATCCCCGGAGCCTCCCCTCCCAGAGGGAGAACATATCCTCTGTCCCCAGCAGAGACCACGGCCATGACTGAATACATACAGGAAAACCTGACCAAGGGGTTCATCCGGAAATCCTCATCCCCTGCAGGTGCAGGTTTTTTCTTTGTCCGGAAGAAAGACGGTTCACTACGACCATGTATTGACTACCGGGGTCTGAACAACATCACCGTCAAGAATCGGTTTCCACTCCTGCTGATTCCTGAACTCTTCGACCGGTTGAGAGGGGTTCGGATCTTCACGAAGTTGGATCTGCGGTGAGCCTACAATCTGATCTGGATCCGCGCCGGGGATGAGTGGAAGATGGCCTTCAATACCCGTGATGGACATTATGAGTATCTAGTCATGCTGTTCGGTCTCTGCAATGCACCGGCAGTATTTCAGAAGTTTGTTAACGAGGTGTTCAGAGATCTACTCTATTCCTGCGTGGTGGTGTACTTAGATGATATTCTCATCTTCTCGACCGATCTGTCCTCCCATCAGAGAAGCGTACGCATGGTCCTACATCGCCTTCGAGAGAATCATCTCTACGCCAAAATTGAAAAGTGTCTCTTTGAGCAAACGTCGTTACCCTTCTTGGGTTATATCATCACTGATTCCGGTCTGAAGATGGATCCAGAGAAACTCTCTGCAGTACTCAAGTGGCCTCGGCCCCTGGGCGTAAAGGCCATCCAGCGTTTCCTTGGATTCGCTAACTATTACCGACAATTTGTGCCTCATTTTTCTACAGTAACCAAGCCCATCACGGCCCTGACCCATAAAGGGACTAGGGCAAACAGCTGGTCTCCCAAAGCTGAGGACACCTTCCTTGCTCTGAAACACTCTTTTGCAACAGCCCCAATCTTACATCGCCCAGTAGCCAGTAGGTCCTTTGTCCTAGAGGTGGATGCCTCCTCCACCGGAGCCGGGGCTGTTCTTTCCCAGCAGGCTCCATCTGGATGTCTGGTTCCCTGCGGGTATTTTTCTAAGTCCTTTTCACCTGCGGAGTGCAATTACTCCATTGGAGACCGAGAATTGCTAGCCATTAAGATGGCCCTGGAGGAGTGGCGATACCTGCTTGAAGGGGCAGTACATCCCTTTACTATCTTCACGGACCATAAGAATTTGGCCTATTTGCAGTCCGCTCAAAGACTCAATTCCAGACAGGCCAGATGGGCTCTGTATTTTTCTCGTTTTGATTTTAAGCTCCACTTCCGGCCTGGCAATAAGAACATCAAAGCGGATGCACTTTCCTGGTCTTTGCAGTCACCGGAGGGAGATGAGGACCCCTCGTATATTATCGAGCCTGCTAAAGTTATCACCGTGGCCCCAGTGAGTTTCTCTTCACCGCCGCCAGGCAAAACCTTCGTTCCCCAGAACAAGCGTTCGGAGGTGCTACACTGGGGGCATTCCTCCAAGGTCGCAGGGCATGTTGGGACTAAGAAGACTCTTTTACTTCTATCTCGTTACCACTGGTGGCCCTCCCTTCGCCAAGACGTGATGGACTATGTAGCCTCTTGCACGACCTGTGCTCAGAACAAGTTTGCTAGGACCTTACCTTCCGGCCTACTTCATCCGTTACCTGTTCCGGAAGCTCCTTGGCAGCAAATCGCCATGGATTTCGTGACTGATTTGCCCCGCTCAGCTGGATGTACTACCATCTTAGTCATGGCAGATCGCTTCTCTAAGATGGCTCATTTCATTCCTTTGCCTGGACTGCCGTCCACCCCGAGGTTGGCCGAGATCTTCATCCACCAGATCTTCAGGCTGCATGGCCTTCCTCAGTGGATCGTGTTCGACTGGGGGGTCCAGTTTACCTCTCGATTCTAGAGGGCTCTCTGTCGGCTTATGGGTACATCTCTCGACTTCTCCTCGGCGTATCATCCTCAGACCAACGGGCAGGTGGAGCGGATTAATCAAGTTTTGACAGCCTTCTTACGTCACTTTTCCAACTCCCATCAGGACAATTGGGTCTCTCTTCTACCTTGGGCAGAATTCGCCCATAATAATCATTCCAGCGAATCTACCACCAAGTCACCGTTCCTTGTGGTAACAGGACAAAATCCTGGTATTCCGCTGCCCTATTCCACTTCGTCAGGAGTTCCTGCAGCAGATACTCATGCCAAGGAGTTTTCGCAAATCTGGAGGGTGACCAGGGAGGCGCTCGAGAAGGCCAGTAACCGAATTAAGAAACATGCGGACAAGAGACGGAAGGATCTTCCCCCATATCATCCTGGCGACAAAGTCTGGCTTTCGACTAAGCATATCCACCTGAAGCTTCCGTCTTACAAGTTCAGTCCCCGATACATCGGACCTTTTGAAGTGCTTAGACGCATTAATGAGGTGGCTTATAAACTGAGGTTGCCTGCTTCGCTCCGGGTCCCTAACGCCTTCCATGTCTCGCTCCTGAAACCTGTGGTTCTCAATCGGTTCCAACCAGTTTCCATTTCCCCTCCTTCGCCAAGGGGTTCGGATTACGTTTTTGAAGTAAAGGACATTTTGGCCATGAAAAAAGTCAAGGGAAAAACTTTTTTTCTTATCGATTGGAGAGGTTTTGGTCCCGAGGAGAGGTCCTGGGAGCCTCGAGGGAATGTCAATGCTCATCTTATTCTGAAAAAATTTCTGGCCAATCTCAGAAGGGAAGGGTGTAAGGAGGGGGGTACTGTGACATCGGCGGTCGTGCCCGCCGATGCCCCATCAGCGGCGGTAGCCGCCACAGCCTCTCCTCACCTGCGTGCCACCGTCCGTGCGTGTGCCTGTCCTGCCTTCCCTCCTCCTGCACGCACTGGCCCTAGGTTGCGGGCGCGCGCCCGTCCGTCCTCGGCGTCTGGCCGTGGGCGGCGCTGAGGGGCCGGGCTTGAGGAGCTCTTCCGGGCGCTCAGGTACTTCAGGCATCCTCGCTAGGAGGAGGGCGCCTGGTGATTGTGTGGATCTCCCGCACCGTTCTGGCCGCACTCCTATTTTCTTGTGCTACTTCTTGGTGCTCGTCGCAGCACCTATTCTGTGTTGTGTCCGTTCTTCTTCCTAGCCTCGTTTTCCCTGGTCCGTTCCGTCTTCTCTGTCTGTCCCTGCCTGCTGGTATTCTTCCCCGGTCTGTTTCCTGTCCTCCAGCTCTCCCTGTCTACTCCAGCCCAGACACTCTTGCTTAACTCCTCCCAAGGTTCCTTGTCTGTCCGTCTCCCCGCTGTTCCTCGCCTCGTCGCCCCACGGGCTTTTCTGTTGGGTTCCCCCTCCTCTGATACTCCCACCTAGGTACTCTCGTCTTAGTCCGTAGTTCCTTGTCCTGCCTCGAGCCTGGCTTCTCCCTGAGCCGTCCCTCTTGGTACCGGCTGTCGCGGTTCTGACCCCTGTGGTCTTGCCCCTAACGATCCCTGTATAGGGGTTGGTCATCACCTGGCGTGCTCGGCCCAGGGGCTCCGGATCCGCGACCCAGAGGGTCCACTCTCGGACATAGTTTGCTCGTGAGTGTCACACTTAGTCAGAACAAAAAGCAGCTACGACACTTACTAGAAGAGATTTCAAGTCTGGCTGTAGACTGTAATGGGACTCGACCTGGTGTCTCGTGCCAGCTGTTTTTCCCAGCGCTGTTTTTCTTTTGATCCTGCTCCTCACCGTTCCTGAGTATTGGCCCTATCTTTCCTGTATATAAATCTAGTCTTGTTACAAGTGGGTGTGATCTTCAGGAATGCACTCACAAAGAAGAGCTGATGCCTACACCCACTTGGCTTACAAGCCTGTTAATATATAGGGAGTAGAGAGAGCAATATCGCAGGAACAAATGAAAAACAAAGCCGTATTCTGGAAAACAGCAGCATTTACATCAGGGGGAAAAATATTTATCTGTGGCAAGTGATAAATCCCTTTCATAGCTCTTGGGCTCCAATGCTGGTTTTGCAACTGAACCTCCACCTACCATATAGCAGGTATAAGCTTGTATTTTTATATCTGACAGAGGGTTCTTTGGAACCCCAGAATCTAGGGTCTAGTTATAAATTATACTTCTTCACCCTCTGTTGCTGCACTATGTCCCTCCATACCTCTTTGCCTATTTTCATACAATAAACCTTCTGGAATATCTTACTGCCAGTAGACTTTGGCAAGGCTCGTTGGATTTGCTGACTTTCCCACGAATCCAGAACGCTTACTTGTCAAAATTAAAATCCAAAAAGACATCTCCGGAGAGGGGACGTACCCCCCTCACATTGAACATATCGGATTAAATGTAACTGGGGAAGTGAGAAAGAGCTGACACTTCAACTTCCAATGAAGTAGGACCTCACATTGAAGATATGGGATTATTATAGCTGGGGAAGTTAGAAAGAGCGGACACTTGAACCTACATTGAAGTTGGGACCTCCTGCAACAACCAGGTAATTACAGCAGAGATCTGCTCTGAGAACCAGTCACTAGAACAAGGATTTGTTTACTCAGAGGTGGAGAAGTACAAATATGAGGCAAGAGCTTCCTCTGTTCAAAGTGCTTGTCTGAAATACTTTGGAGCAAGTGGTCAGTGAGGAATATTGCAGTTTGAATCAATCTAATATTTATGGGAAATACATTTTGGTGCCGCAGTAAGGGGATAAACATAACACATTCGCTCACATTACCATATGGCCGCTCTAAACCCTTCAACTTAATATTGTTCTGATGGATGATGCAATCCATGCCATAATTCATATCTATAGAATGGTAAAATTGCAATAGGAAACATGATGACAATTTCTACCTCCTAGGACCCCCAGGTACAAAAATATTCTAGAAGTTAGGGATCTCATAAAATTTGAACAGACCTAGTACATCCCACAACCATCCATTTTCCTAAGGAGTATCTCCCTCCGCTAAGTTCTGAGCCATTTCCGTGACACTAGGTTTAGTAATTTTCTTTCGTTATTCCTTTTATTTCGTGTGATTGTATATACCCTATTGTTTTGTTCTACTTTTATATCATCTTTGTGTATTTTTTATAAACACTTCCCACCTTTCTGGATTAAATATATAAAATGTAATAGCTCCTTTCCTCTTGTTCTGTAAACCGCACCCCTGGAGTCATACGCTACCTGTAACAGGTGTCAAATTTGCTTATATATGCCGAATCGCTGATCTGCACTGCCCCATAGTATAACATTGGTCCTAGTGCTATCTGTTAAAACTCGGATAGCACTCGGCTGTGTTATACGGCAGAAATATTTTTAATTAGAAAGTCACATTCGTTTCTTATAAGGAGGTAATCACTGCATCTTAGCTGCTGTGACCTGTAGATGGCTGGTCTATAAGTTAGCTTTAGGTCACAGCAGCGGACCTTCCTACTGCACATGCTCACAATAAGTGTCACATGACAGCGGACATTTTTACTTCCCTAGACAAAGTGAGTGTAATTTGGTAATTTAAGGTATTTACAAATGTATTCATATTACATTTTTCTATTTGCGCAGATGCTTTATAACATGGGCTAAGTGGAAACATTTAACCACTTTAAGAGGTGTTGAAGACCTGATCCTTGAGACTTTAAAAGCTTTTTTAACCCTCCTGATGCAATTTTTTTGACAAGTCTGATCATTATGATTGATGTCATCGATGTAATCACTGCGAGCCCCACTTTCCTACTCTTGTAGAATTTACATTGTAATCCTATGGGAGATGCTTGATTATCCCGGCACTGCATGATTTTGTTAGGAAGCTACATCAGAATGGATTCCATCCTGTTGATCTGCCGTCTCTAGGAGAATTGTGCATTGATGGGTCTTCTTTTTTCTTGCTGCAGGGGGTATGTTTTCAGCTTGCGGTTGGGAAATGCTGCACAGCAACGTGTCACATCACCAAAGAGGCTCGACCCAAATTCATGCTGTTAATAAAGCCGCATCTTCCCTGACGGTTGCAAATGCACTGGAGTCCGCAAGAAAACCCAATGGACCCACAGTGCACGGGCTAACCACATCAGGTGCGGCATGGTCAGATTTTTAAAAAAAAGATTTGTGCAGATGTATTTTTCTGACTGCCTTAAAAAGGTCGATCTTAAAGTCCACAAAATCAAAGTCCCTGGGAAGGCAAAAATTCAAGCCTTTGGATAATAAAGAACGGTGAGCCAGTGATAAACGATGGTCGGTTAAATTAATCACCATATCATCTGGAAGGGTTATTTCTCCTTCCTGTTCCAAGTCACCATTTTTCTCTTGTACTGGGGCGTGACGCCTCCTCCTCTTGCCCCCTCGTCTCATTCTCCGCCTAAAGGGACCTGTGTTGCGGAAGTATGTGCAGTATCAGATTCACAAACCGATGTATCATATCTCAAATTGGTCATCACCGGGTTGTCGTCACAGTAACTGGAATCAGAATCAGTAGTTAGATATTCCCTCAGATTTTTTTGGATATTTCCTGGGGCGCCTATTCCCCCTAAAGCGCGGCCGGCCAGTCTTATCACTGCCACGATTCGCTTTATTCCAAGTGAAGATATGTCCTGATTCAAAGTCAGAAAAAATCTGACCATGCCGCACCTGATGTGGTTAGCCCGTGCACTGTGGGTCCATTGGGTTTTCTTGCGGACTCCAGTGCATTTGCAACCGTCAGGGAAGATGCGGCTTTATTAACCAGTTTATGTGAAGTAAATGCTTCCGCAGAAAACAATGATGCAGGGGTTTTTGAATCTGTGAAACCTTTTATGCGGGGTGTAAAATCCACATTTATGCCTCCGATTTCTCCAGGCAATGTGATCGATTTGTTTGAAACGCAGGTATTGAAGGATGTGGAGGCTTTGGTTTACAAGAGGGCTCCCTCTAATCTATCTCCTGAGCAAAAGCGAGCTTTGTCAGAGATCACCAAGTGGTCTGATGTTGTGGTAAGAACCGTAGATAAAGGTGGCAACATGGTGCTGTTGCCAAGGTCACTTTATTTGAATGAAGCCACCAGACAACTTTCAGATGTTAAAAAGCGTTGATTGCAAGAAGGATGAAAAGAGGTTTGTTTTTTCGTTTGATTTTGGTCCTATGGACGGGGCAGTCAGGTCTGCAATCCGTAAAAATTGGCACATTTTAAGTCACGATACTGATTTATCAGAAGTGGTGGAGCGAGGACCCCTTTTTGCTTGTAGGAAAAGTGTCAGTAAAGGATATTCTTGTACATAATCGCATGGGAGACCCACATAGTAATTGGCTCAATTTGATGCCCCCGAAAGGTAATTATCGATGTGGGCAGTGCCCGTTTTGTTCTCATCATATTCTTGACCGTTGTTTACGTATAGGTGCCGTAACTCATTATGTCACTGATTTCATTTCATGCAAAACCACTCATGTTGTTTATATTTTATTTTGTCCTTGTAAGTTTTTTATATAGGGAAAACTATACGTCCTCTTTATGTTAGGTTTAGGGAGCACTTCAATTCTATTTTGACAGGCAAAGGGGTCCCTAGACTTATTAACCATATGAGAGAAGCACACGGTGGCAATCCCGATGCATTATCATTTGCTGGTATAGAAAGGGTTACTCTATCCTCACGGGGAGGTGATCTGAATAGGAATTTACTGAAACGAGAGGCCAGGTGGATTATGCAAACCAGTGCTTTAGAGCGCACGGGACTCAATAAGAGGATTGATATGTCTGTTTTTTTGTGATATGAAACAATTTTTTTGGAAAAAAACTTTTCGGAAATTTTTTTTTGTGTAAAATCCTTATTCTTTTGCCATTTTCTGGCTTGTGGTTTTTTTTCTTTCCTTTTGTATTTATGGTACTATTATATGTATTATACATTTATATTTTTGTTTTCACTTATGTGAACTATGCTTTTATAATAAAGCCTTGACTACACTACCCGGTGAGTGCCGTTCTTTTCCACTATTTTTTGCTATATGAATTAGCTTATTTTCCCTGAATGTGCACCTAAGGGTAAAGCAGTTGTATTGCCGGCTGCGTCTCTTTTATACACGTATGTTGGTTCGGATGTGTGGACTATTGTGATGGTGCTCGCCTTCTATTTCTGGACTTTGTATCATTGTTATTAGTGATGAGCGAACGTGTTGGGATAAGGTGTTATCTGAGCATGCTTGGGTGCTATCCGAGTGTCTTCGGCGTGCTCAAAAAATATGGCTGTGTCTTGTCGCTGTTCAACAGGCACAACACATGCAGGGATTCCCTGTTTGTTAGTCAATCCCTGCATGTGTTGTGGCTATCAAACATCCACAAGACATGCAGCCACGGGGACTCAAACATATTATTCGAGCATGCCTGAGACATTTGGTTAGCACCCGTGCATGCTCAGATAACACCTTATCCCAGCACGTTCCCTCGTCGCTAATTGTTGTACAAATTTGTGATTGAGGATGATGTCACATTTACATGTAGCTGAAACGTGGGGCCCTGGAGTTGATTTCTGGTGGGCCCTTAGCACCTCAATCCAAAACTGAACACAGATATTACTGACCTTCTCCATTCCAGTCAGTTTTTGCGCTTTGGCTGAGGTGGAGGGATCACAACTACAGCGCACATCACCTACCATCTATCTGTTATCTATCTAACGATCTATTATCTATCTAACGATCTATCTATAATCTATTTAACAATCTATCTATCCCTTATCTATCATCTATCTATTATCTATCTATTATCTATCTGTCGATCTATCTATCTATCTCTATCTGTCTATACAGGCTCAATGTGAGCCGAAATGTCATCATGATGGGCTATTAAACTGAAGCACTTCTATTTTTTTCACTTTGAATGGTGTGCTGCCTCCATTTTTTAATATCTATCTATTATATATCTATTTTCAATAACTGTACTATCTATTATCTATCTATTTATCTGTCTTTCTATTATCTATCTATCTATTAGCTATCTATTAGTCTATCTGTCTATCTATCTATTATCTATCATCTATCTATCTATCATCTATCTAGCTAACTAGCTCATATCTACTTCTTTACCAACCTGGGCAAAACTTGAATGGCCTCAATAAAAAAACTTCAACAGAATTTTGAACTATCACGAGGTTTTTATTTGTACTGAACTTCTCAGTTGTGAAAAAGGGACCTTCTAGGCCCTCCCAGTCTCCAGAGCTCGGGTGTGACTGCAAACTGCCCCATTATAGTTATGGCCCAGCCGCCACAAACACGCAATAACTTCCTTCTATGACAGAATCACTGACTGAGTGGATCAGGGAAATGCTGTAGATATAGTATATCTTTACTTCAGCAAAGCATTTGACAAAGTATCTCACACAATCCTTATTGAAAAAATGACTAAGTATGGAATGGACAAGGCAACTGTAAGGTGGATTCATAACTGGCTTAGTGATCGGACCCAAAGAGTGGTCGTAAATGGCTGCACATCCAGTTGGAAGAATGTCTCAAGTGGGGTAACACAGGACTCTGTCGTGGGCCCTGTATTGTTCAACATCTTTATCAATGATTTAGATGAAGGGATTGAGGGTAAACTGATTACATTTGCTGATGACACAAAGCTAGGAAGGATAGCCAATACTAGAGAAGAGAGAGAGAGGATTCAAAAAGATATAAATAGACTGGAGAAGTGGGCAGCAACTAACAGAATTGATTTTAACAGGGAAAAATTTAGAGTACTACATTTGGGCAACAAAAATAAAAAAAGCATATACAGAATGTGAGGAATAGGGTTAAATAACAGCACATGTGAAAAAGACTGAACATGAGTCAACAGTGTGATGCAGCAGCAAAAAAGGCAAATGCAATTCTAGTATGTATTAACAGAAGCATACAGTCTAGATCACGTGAAGTCATTATTTCCCTCTACTCCTCCTTGGTCAGACCTCATCTGGAATACTGTGTCCAGTTTTGGGCGCCACATTTTAAAAAAGACATCAACAAACTGGAGCAAGTTCAGAGAAGACTGACCAGAATGGTGAACCGTCTGCAAACCATGTCCTATGAGGAACAGTTACAGGATTTGGGAATGTTTAGCTTGCAAAAGAGAAGACTGAGAGGATACTTAATAGCTGTCTACAAATATCTCAGGTATCAGCGCACTCAGGACAAATTGCACAATAACTTTTGAAGTCCAATTTCTCCTGTTACCCTTGGTAAAATAAAAAAAATTGGACCTGAAGTAATTTTTTTTGTGAAAAAAAGTTAAATGTTCTTTTTTTTTTTTTTTAAACATTCAAAAAATTCCTGTGAAGCACCTGAAGGGTTAATAAACTTCTTAAATATGGATCTGAGCACCTTGAGGGGTGCAGGTTTTAGAATGGTGTCACTTTTCTGTATTTTCTATCATATAGACCCGTTAAAGTGACTCCAAATGTGATGTGGTCCCTAAAAAAATGGTGTTGTAAAAATGAGAAATCGCTGGTCAAATTTTAACCCTTATAACGTCCTAAAAAAACCCCATTTTGCTCCAAAATTGTGCTGATGCAAAGTAAACATGTGGAAAATGTTATTTATTAAGTTATTTGTGTGCCGTATCTCTGTGATTTAAGGGCATAAAAATTCAAAGTTGGAAAATTACTAAATTTTCAAAATTTTTACCAAATTTCCGTAATTTTCACAAATAAACACAAGCTACATGAATGAAATTTTACCACTAACATTAAGCACAACATGTCACGAGAAAGCAATGTCAGAATCACCAGGATCCTTGGAAGCATTCCAGAGTTATGACCTCATAAAGGGACAGTGGTCAGAATTGTAAAAATTGGCCCGGTCATTAACGTGCAAACCACCCTTGGGAGTAAAGGGGTTAAGAAACACACATAATATAAATGAATGAAGCTGCTTGATCTTTAGTGGTTACAAGTATCTGACATCACTCGTGTTCCGCTCCTCTGTGATGTCACTCGTGTTCCGCTCCTCTGTGATGTCACACTTAGATCACCATTGTGACCTCACGGACTGAGGGGTTATACGGAGTGACACTGCAGGAAGAGGCTTTGTCTGGAAAGACTCACTGTGTGTTACACAACTAGCAATATTCCTCCGGGATAAACTGCTGTTTTGATTTCTTCTGATCGTGACTGAGCTATTAAGATCTGTACAAGGCGCTCCTATCAACATCCGCCGCCAGCATTTTGGGCTTTGGCCCCTGGAGGTAAGTGTTTTCCCAGATATTTATCCAATATGGGGTTATTGTTAGTAAGTCACATGGTACATTTCTTGGAGGATTCTTCACGTGTCACTTGTAATTCCAGGAGCCTTCTCCCATCATGTATTCCCTATTCCAGGCTCAAACAAATTGTAAGCTTGAATGGAGATCCCCTGTAAGCGAAAAAGAAGTCACGTGTATCTCTGATCTTCAAATGTGTGTCTTCATCAATACTTTAGGGGAAAATAATTACAAATTTATATTAATGTCATGATCCAGGTCGGGGTGTGATTCTTGCTTTTCTTTCCCTGGCCTGGTCATGGAGGGGTTAACTTTTCCTGCCTCTTTTTGGTTCTTGGGTGGCTATGTATTGGTGCGGTTTTTGGTAGCCTTTGTCAGTGATAGCTCTGGCCCTTGGTTTGAGCAACTGATCTGTATACCCTATCTGTATACAGTAAGTGCAAAACTTTTTTCCCATGACAGCTCCCCCTGGTGGTGGTGCTCCATAGTTGCATTACAGGTAATTGGGGAATTTATCCAACTTGTTGGTATTTACTATTTTCCTGATCTGTTCAGTCTTAGAGTTCAGACCCCCATACACATGATACCAGTGACAGACCAATTCCCCAATATCAGCAGCTCTGCCGACAGTCCAAGTGTTGATCCTTTTGTTCCCAGCTAAATAAGCCACCGCCAGAGGAATCTACCTGTGGCTTTCTCACATAGAACACAGGTGCGATCGGCAGAGTTAGCGCTCCTGTGCATGGAGGAGTCAGGAGAAATATCTGCCGGCTGAACAGATCAGCTGAACCATGGGCCGACAGCTAGGTGTTGTGTATGTGTCCCCTTACTCATAGGAATGATCCTAGGTCTGGTTATATAAATGAGGTGCAAAATATAATGTCTATATTAGTAGCTCCAAATATCTGACGTCTATTCTTTTCTTCCAATAGAATACTTCATTATGGTTATTCTACATCCTGCCATCTACTTCTTCCTTGGATTCTTCTCCGGTGTCGCCTGTACCATCATCTGTGGGTAAGTCTTATACTGATTTATGGGCTACACGGGAGTCTATAGAAGAAACATCCCATCTTCAGGTCATCACACGGATTCAGGAAAGGGAATCATCTAGAGAAGATGTTTCGTGGGTCATAAACTGGCTCTGACCGGTCCACGCACAATGGACTTTTCTGTATAATTGAAAAAAATGCTGATTGTCATAGATCACAAAAATGACTGCAGATCGGGAGAGACAAAATAGATGGTGAAAAATAAATGTCTTCATAACATTCTGCAGAACACAGATAGACTTCATTTTACAATTTGCTACATGACTTCTGTTTTATCATTTTATAGACTTCTGATAAAGAAATGCTGGAGAAAAGATACAGAGAATAGGGCTGATCCTGACGGTATGTACAGCCTAACTAATCTGAGATTAATGCATTTTGCAGCATTTTTTATGCTTTTTTGTGTGCTTCTGGCAGCGGTTTTGGCGTGCTCGATTTATCTCTTGTGCATGCTGATAAAGTTTAGTGTTAAAAAAAAGTCCTATTCCATAGAATCTGGTTTTAGCACAAAAAATACAGCAAAACACGATACTTGCATTTTTGGTGCAGATTTTCTGGGGTTTTTCACCATCCATTGAAGTCAATAGATGAAAAAACACTAAAAGAAGTGACGTGCTGTACGTCCAAAGAAACATGCAAAGCACAAAATTCCGATGACTAAAAAGCAATGTGTGCACAGGAGATTTCTGAAATCTCATATGTTTTGCTGGTAATGTAAACCGCAACTGAAAATTAGCATGAAAAAACACAAGTGCAACATTTTACACTAAACATAATCTCTTAATAGATCTTGACAGTGAATTTACTGTAGACAAAAAGGAAACAATCTAGAAGAAACATAGAATATTTTTCTTTTGAAATGCTGATTTCAATGTTTTGTGTCACAGGAAAACAGGAGAACTCATCTGACCCTGGTTATATGCTCTACACTATAGATTCAGATGAGGATGTGATCATCTTTGACAGTAAGTTCTCAGGCTTTTCATACTTTACAAATTAGCCGTTATAAAACCTGTAAAATGTTGATATTCTTTAACAAACATAGAAGCTTTTATTTTAGTAATGTTAATTTGAATGTTACACCTTACAGGAGAACATTTCGATAATATAAAGATTGTAAATGACGAAGCTGCTCATGGACCCACTGCCGAAAACACCGACATCTCTACATCTGGCCCCGATCATGTAACCATCTACATGCCAGATTAGACTGTGGTCGCCGCCTCGGACAGTAAGTTCCTTTTTTCTTCATGTTGATAAGAAGAATGCTTACTACCATAAATAAAATCTGTTCTAATCTCCATAACTTGCATAAATTAAAAATCTGCCATCCTAAGCAATATATTATTGAACTGCAGTTCAAGCAATTTCTTAAAATTTCCTGGCCCTCAATCTCAGACCGACAGAGTAGAATCAATGTCCATTAATGAACAACTCATTAATTATACACTATCATTTACAAAACAAGAGGGCAGACGACTTATTCCACCTCCTCCTCTGACTCCTCCTTTGTCTACTCCTCCGCCTCCTCAAAATTTTGAGAAACATCTTGTCCTGGACAAAGACAGAGAGAAATATTAAGTCGTCATGAAGTTTGTTTTTCAGGAACTTCTGGCTTATGCCAACAAAAACCAAATGTAAGGCTTTAGAGCTTCATAAATATGTTTTATGATCTATGTTATGTATTAGTATTAACAGGCAATAGGCTAAATAATTAGGAATTGGGCACTAATGGCCTAAATATCGATGCGTTACTTTTCTTTATGCAAGCTAAATCATCAGTCTGTGAGCCAAAATTGGCTGCACTACAGGAGAATGGGAGTTGTCATTCTCAAATCACAAATACAATAAAGAATTATATAAATCATCTTTAATAAATCACAATACATAACAATATTTGATGAGTATATAAGTATTGGATGAGCATATAACTACAAATAGAAAACAAACTACAGTCGGTGGTCATGGCAAAAACAAACAGATGAATATTTAATCACGATCACATTTTATACATAGCAATACTGACTTAAAGTGCAAATGTAAAAAATCAAAAGAGCTGATGGCAGAGTAAAAAGTGTTCTATATCCAATGTACTACCAGATGCCATAAGCAAATACTTGTACAAATGCTAAGCCTTAGTAACACAGAAAACCAATAATAAAAACTAAAGTCAGTACTAAGTACAATTAAGCATGCTATAGTACCAAAACTGCCACTCCACCACTTAACCCTGACACTTGTTTCACCGTCAATCACAGCTTTTTCATGGGGATATAGGAACAAGGTGCAGTGCTGTATATATACCATGAGGGAGGGATTGCTAGTAAGCTGTAATCTAAACATAGCAGATCCTAAAATAATAGGCAGGGTGCTATTCATATCACAGCACTGATAGGATGAAGAACATACCTGAACATAGACATTAAATAATACCCATTATGTATTACATAGTACAGTGCAATCTGTCTGCTTGTACATATATTAATCTTTACTGTTTTACTAATTTTGTGACATTTATATTGCAGGTGAGGCAGAGCAGGGTCTCGCTGTGAACCCACAGTGAACATGGGATCCAGCTGGAGACGACAACTTTACATCAGCAATAAGAGGCAGATTCCAGGCTTGGTCTCTGTTCTCCACCACTGGATATGACATTACTGGACTTTCTGCAGCTAGATGCACTCACTGAACAAGTGGGTGTCCTACTGCACTGCAAGGCAGATTCCAGGCTCGGTTTCTGTTCTCCACCATTGGATATGACATTACTGGACTTTCTGCAGCTAGATGCACTCACTGAACAAGTGGGTGTCCTACTGCCCAATGAGGCAGATTCCGGGCTCGGTCTCTGTTCTCCACCATTGGATATGACATTACTGGACTTTCTGCAGCTAGACGCACTCAATGAACAAGTGGGTGTCCTACTGCACAATGAGGCAGATTCCGGGCTCAGTATCTGTTCTCCACCATTGGATATGACATTACTGGACTTTCTGCAACTAGATGCACTCACTGAACAAGTGGGTGTCCTACTGCACATCGAGGCAGATTCCGGGTTCGGTCTCTGTTCTCATCAATGAACATCTACAGCTTAAGGGAAGTGCAGCCTTTCAGCCATGGTGCCCAAGAGGTTTCCTCCACTGGAGGTTTTTCCTCTCCTGAGTGCTGAAGGTCAAAAGCGGGACTAACTCCTAGCCGCGGTCTACGGACCAAACATTGGGCATGGGCAGGGCCTTGGGGGCAGATCCCAAGTGCGCTCAACCATGTGAAATAGCTTATGCTCAGGAACACTGAGGGATAGCGCTATCAGATAGCTCTACCCATTCATTTCCTTTAGGAATAGAGCTATGGGATAGCTCTACCTGTTCACTTTCTTCATGGATAGCGCTATTGGATAGCTCTACCCGGACAGTATTAACGACAGAGCTTTTTCATACACAAGGTAGGAGTGGCAAGAGAGGTACACCAGGTGTTTATGTTTGCTGTTAGTCTGCATATATGCCAGTATGGTGCATGGTTATACCCCATTGCGAGGTCAGTCTGGTGTGTGATGCAAATTGAGTCTTCAGAGAGGAGGAGGACTTAAACTTTAGCACCACCTATTGGAAGCAGCAATCCTAAAAGTCAATATCGACCCTTTAATGAGTCTTGTCACATGACTTAGGACAAAAGCCAATCCGGAATCTCTATTTGCAGACACATAGTTTGGTGTGTTGCCACTCGTCAGTGCAAAGTATGAGATCTGATTTGGTTAAGTAGGAGGCTTTAGACTGGAATAGCTGCTAGTCCTGGCTCCTCGTTCTCCACAAGTAGAAATGTTACCGCTTAGATCCCAGTCCTAAGCCTCTCATCTAGTCAAGTCTGCAAGATTTTTTGCAAATTCCTAAAAGAAACGTTGTAGTAAGTTTGCAAGTGACAGAGGAGCTTCCTGCAAATCTGATTTTGGGTAATTATATAGCCAATAACAGTTGAGTAATTTAGATTTTAAGTGTTGGACACCAACTGTCCTGTAGATGGGTCATACATTTTAGAGGTCTGGACAACCCCTTTAAGTTCAGTGTATACACATTATACAGCATGCTCCCTCTAGTGGCAACTACAGGCATAAACTTTTTTTTTTTTTTAAGGGAATCCGTCCCCAGATTTGTGCTACCCCATATAAGAGCAGCATGATGTAACGTCAGAGTCTGATTCTAGCGATGTATCACTTACTGGGCTACTCGCCGCAGCTTTGATATCATCACTGTTTTATCTACTGCAGATCTAGCAGTTCTCTGAATGCTGAGATTTCTTGATATTTCTAAGCTCTGAGTGCAATATGACAAGGTAGGATCAAAGTAGATCTGTCGCCAGATTTCACAATACAAACTGCATACAATATTAAAAAGATCTATTGGACCTGATAGATCCAGCAGGCTAAAGGACCAGGTCCTTCTGCCCACTGGGATTTAGCCTGCTCTCTGTGAGAAAGCTAAATTCCAGTTGGCTAAAGGTCCAGGTCCCTGTGAGCGTTTTAATACTAGATCTAGCAGGCTAAAGGACCAGGTACTTCTGCCAACTTGGATTTAGCCTGCTCTCTGTGAGAAAGCTAAATCCCAGTTGACTAAAGGTCCAGGTCCCTGTGAGTGTTTTAATACTAGATCTAGCAGACTATAGGACCCGGTCCTTCTGCCAACTTGGATTTAGCCTGCTTTCTGTGAGAAAGATAAATCTCAGTCGCCTAAAGGAACAGGTCCATCTGCCAACTTGGATTTAGCCTGCTATCTGTGAGAAAGCTAAATCCCAGTTGGCTAAAGGACCAGGTGCCTGTGAGTGTTTTAATACTAGATCTAGCAGGCTAAAGGACCAGGTACTTCTGCCAACTTGGATTTAGCATGCTCTCTGTGAGAAAGCTAAATCCCAGTTGGCTAAAGGACCAGGTGCCTGTGACTGTTTTAATACTAGATCTAGCAGACTATAGGACCAGGTCCTTCTGCCAACTTGGATTTAGCCTGCTCTCTGTGAGAAAGATAAATCTCAGTCATAAAGGACCAGGTCCATCTGCCAACTTGGATTTAGCCTGCTCTCTGTGAGAAAGCTAAATCCCAGTTGGCTAAAGGACCAGGTCCCTGTGTTTTAATACTAGATCTAGCAGGCTAAAGGACCAGGTCCTTCTGCCAACTGGGATTTAGCCAGCTCTCTGTGAGAAAGCTAAATCCCAGTTGGCTAAAGGGCCAGGTCCCTGAGAGTGTTTTAATACTAGACCTAGAAAGCTAAAGAACCAGATCCTTCTGACAACTTGGATTTAGCCTGCTCTCTGTGAGAAAGCTAAATCCCAGTCGCCTAAAGGACCAGATCCTTCTGACAACTTGGATTTAGCCTGCTCTCTGTGAGAAAGCAAAATCCCAGTTGGCTAAAGGCCAGGTCCTTTAGGGTAGTATAATACCAAACTTAGTAAGCCAAAAGACCTGGTCCTTCTGCCCACTTGGAAATAGCCGACCCTCACTGAGAAAGCTAAATCCAAGTGGCCAGAGGGACTCCTTCTGCCCACTTGGAAATAGCCGGCTCACACTGAGAAAGCTAAATCCAAGTGGATTAAATGATTAGGTCCCTCTATCCACTGGGAAATAGCCGGTTCTCACTGAGAAAGCTAAATCCAAGTGGTTTAAAGGACCAGGTCCCTCTGGCCACTTGGATTTAGCTTTCTCAGTGTGAGCCGGCTATTTCCAAGTGGGCAGAAGGACCAGGTCACTCTGGCCACTTGGATTTAGTTTTCTCAGTGTGAGCTGGCTATTTTCAAGTGGGCAGAAGAACCTGGTCCTTTTGTCCACTAAGCGCTAAGTCTGGTATTAAACCTCTCCAAGGGACCTGGCCCTTTAAACCACTTGGATTTAGCTTTCTCAGTGTGAGTCGGCTATTTCCAATTGAGCAGAAGGACCAGAGGTCCCTCTTGCCACTTGGATTTAGTTTTCTCATTGAGAGTCAGCTATTTCCAAGTGGGCAGAAGGACCAGGTCCCTCTGGCCACTTGGGTTTAGCTTTCTCACAGTGAGCAGGCTAAATCCAAGTGGGCAGAAGGACCTGGTCTTTTAGCTTACTAAGTCTGGTATTAAACCTCTCCAAGGGACCTTGTCCTTTAACCCACTGGGATTTAGCTTTTCTCAGTGAGCAAGCTAAATCCAAGTGGGCAGAAGGTCCTGTTCCTTTCATCCACTAAGTCTGGTGTTAAACCACTCCAAGGGACCTGGTCCTTTTGCCCACTTGGATTTAGCTTTCTCAGTGAGAGTCATCTATTTCCAATCTACACGAAGATTTCATCCATTTTAAGTTTATGCTAAGAACATACAACACTGCCCTTCACCTCTCCAAACAAGCCTATTTCAACACCTTCATCACCTCACTGTTCAATAACCCGAAACATCTCTTTGACACTTTTCATTCTCTACTCAACCCAAGAGTACAGGCCCCAACCACGGAGCTCCGAGCTGACGATCTGGCCAATTACTTAAAAGAAAAAATTGACCAGATTCGACAGGAAATTATCTTCCAATCACCTCATACCATGCATTCTCCTCCCTCCCCCACTGCATCTAGCTCACTCTCTGATTTTGAACCAGTCACAGAAGAAGTAAGCAGGCTCCTTGCATCTTCTCGCCCAACCACTTGCACCAGTGACCCATTTCCGTCACATCTCCTCCAGTCCCTTTCCCCTGCTGTCACCCCTCACCTAACTAAAATATTATCCTCTCTCTCCTGGTATTTTTCCCTCCTCATTTAAGCATGCCATCATACATCCACCGCTTAAAAAACATCCCTCGACCAAAACTGTGCCGCTAACTATAGACCTGTCTCTAATCTTCCCTTTATCTCTAAACTCCTGGAACGCCTGGTCCACTCCCGTCTTATCCGCTATCTCTCAGAAAACTCTCTTCTCGACCCTCTCCAATCCGGTTTCCGCTCTTTACACTCCACTGAAACTGCCCTCACTAAAGTCTCTAATGATCTGCTAACAGCTAAATCAAATGGTCATTACTCCATGCTAATTCTCTTGGGTCTCTCTGCAGCATTCGACACAGTGGATCATCAGCTCCTCCTCACTAGACTCCGTTCCATTGGCCTCAAGGACACCGTTCTCTCATGGTTCTCCTCCTATCTCTCCGACCGCTCCTTTACTGTATCTTTTGCCGGTTCCTCCTCCTCTCACCTTCCCCTTACTGTTGGGGTCCCTCAAGGATCGGTTCTAGACCCCTCCTCTTCTCCTTGTACACTGCCCCTATTGGTCAAACAATCAGTAGATTTGGTTTCCAGTACCATCTCTATGCTGATGACACCCAATTATACGCTTCTTCTCCTGACATCACGCCAGCCTTTCTAGAAAACACCGGCGATTGTCTAAACGCTGTGTCTAATATCATGTCCTCACTATATCTGAAACTGAACCTGTCAAAGACTGAACTCCTTGTGTTTCCTCCCTCTACTAATGTAGCTATACCCGACATTGCCATTTCTGTGTGTGGTTCCACTATTACTCCCCAGCAACAGGCCCGCTGTCTTGGGGTCATACTTGATTCCGAGCTTTCCTTTGCCTCCCACATTCGATCACTGGCTCTCTCTTGTCATCTGCACCTCAAAAACATTTCTAGAATTCGACCTTTTCTTACTTTTGACTCTGCAAAAACTCTTACTGTTATTCTTATTCATTCTCGTCTCGACTATTGTAACTCTCTTCTAATTGGTCTCCCTCTTACCAAACTCTCCCCTCTCCAATCTGTCTTGAATGCTGCAGCCAGGATCATATTCCTCACCAATCGTTACACCGATGCCTCTACCTTGTGCCAGTCATTACACTGGCTACCCATCCACTCCAGAATTCAGTATAAACTTATTACCCTCATCCACAAAGCCCTCCATAGCTCAGCACCACCTTACATCTTCTCCCTTGTTTCAGTATACCACCCTACCCGCGCCCTCCGTTCTGCTGATGACCTGAGGTTAGCATCCTCAATAGTCAGAACCTCCCACTCCCGTCTCCAAGACTTTACACGTGCCGCGCCAATTCTTTGGAATGTACTTCCCAGGTCAATACGATTAGTCCCCAATCCCCAGAATTTTAAGCGTGCCCTGAAAACGCATTTATTCCGACTGGCCTATCGCCTCAACACATTAACCTAATCTATCCCTGTGTGGCACAGCCAAAAGTTTTACCATAACCAGATTTCCCGCATCATGTTCCCACATGCTTTATGCATCCATTAGCCCTCTGTGTTTGTACTGTTACACACTTAACATTATGGCTGGTCCATACAATCAGGGCAACTGTTACCACCCACCTTTCGTGTCTACCTCTTTCCTCATAGACTGTAAGCTTGCGAGCAGGGCCCTCTTTCCTCTTGGTATTTGTTATAATCTACTGTATGTGATTATTGTTATGCTGTAATGTCTATTGTCTGTACAAATCCCCTCTGAAATGTAAAGTGCTGCGGAATATGTCGGCGCTATAAAAATAAAATTTATTATTATTATTATAAGTGGACAGAAGACCAAGGTTCCTCTGGCCACTTGGTTTTAGCCTGCTCACTGTGAAAAGCTAAATCTCAGTGGGCTAAAGGACCAGGTCCCTTGGAGTGGTTTAATACCAGACTTAGTAAGCGAAAAGACCAGGTCCTTCTGCCCACTTGGATTTAGCCTGCTCACCATGAGAAAGCTAAATCCAAGTGGCCAGGGAGATCTGGTAATTCTGCCCACTTTGAAATAGCCGGCTCACAATGAGAAAGCTAAATCCAAGTGGCCAGAGAGATCTCGTCCTTCTGCCCACTTGAAAATAGCCGGTTCACACTGAGAAAGCTAAATCCCAGTGGGTTAAAGGGCCAGGTCCTTTGGAGTAGTTTAATACCAACCTTAGGTGGTGTCTTCCATACCACCCTTAGTGTGTGTATGGCAGACATGGGTAGAGGTCACGTTTTATGATGTCTCTGTGGCCTCTGTATGTATTGGAACCGGGGATCATCTTGGGACATTGATGTGGATTACGCAAAACCTTGTGCATTACATTGGACTTGCAGGTGCTTTTTTTTGGTAAATAAATGGGTGAAAGATGGTGTCTGTTTTTATATTTAAAATCCTTGTTTTTTATCTGTGTGTTCTTTATTTTTATTTACAGTGTTATTAATCGGGGTTTTTCATAGACACCTCTCTTACGAACCCTGGGTTTGATGTAAGCTGTGATTTTTTACAGATAACAGCTGGAATTATACTTAGAGATTACCCCAATTGCCACTGCACAAAAGCAATCAGGAAGAGCTGAGGCAAAGCACAAGAATCAGCACATGTAATAGATTATCCATTTAGCATGCAGCTGAGGACTAGTTTTATTAGTGTGGGAAGGGGCCAATATCCCTGGCCCATCACAGCTTTTTAATATCAGCCCTTAGCTGTCTGTTTTGCCTTAGTTGTTTATTAAAAATGGAGGGGACCCTAATTAATTTTTTTGGGGAGTCCACTAATTTTTTAATAACCAGCAAATAAAAAGCTAAAAAGCATACAGCTGTTGACTGATTAGTAGGCTGAAAAGGTTCATGTTTATTGGGCCATTCCCAGCATAATGAGACCATATCACAGCCAATAGAGGTCAACGTGGTCTCGATCTTTCATGCTGCAAAATGGGGGTATTAAGGGGTAAAGCTGAAAAAGGGAACAAAATGGGGGTAAGCAGGACAATAGCCCTGAAAAAAATGTGGATATTGAGATTACTTAACCCCTTCACGACCCATGACGCCTACGTAGGCATCATGAAAAGCCGTGCCCAAACGACCCATGACGCCCCCGTAGGCGTCATGCTATAAATAGCCCCCCCGCGGGTCGGGTGACCGGGGTTAATGAAAGGTCATCCGACCCGCACACAAAGGACCCTTTATGCTTCACCACAGGGGGGGTGGCTTAGCCCCCACGTGGCTACGATCGCTCTGATTGGCTGTTGAAAGTGAAACAGCCAATCAGAGCGATACAATCCAGCCATGGCCGATGCTGCAGTAGCATCGGACATGGCTGGAGACACTAATTTAACCCCCCACACCGGCTGGCAGGGGCGATCGGCCCCCGCCACGGACTGACAGCAGCGATGGGCTGCTGCTGTCACGATCTGCCCCCCCTCTTCTTCCTTCCGCTCCCCCCCCGATGTCCGATCCCCCCCTCACCCTCCCCGGTACTTGTCATGTCCCGCTCCGGCTCCCGGTGTCCCGCCGTCCCTCCTGCATGGGCGCCGCCATCTTTGAAAATGGCGGGAGCATGCGCAGTATGATTGCAATATTTCAACAATTAAATTTGGTGAAATATTACAACATATCCATGGCTAGAGACTACAATCAGATCCCCCACCCACCGACTGATGGCGCCGATCGGCTGCCGCCAACAACTGACGGCAGCTATCGGCAGCCGCAGTCATCATCAGGTCCCCTCCCACTTCCCTCCGCTCCCCCCAGCCATCTGATACCCCCCCACCGTCCCCGGTACCTCCTGTCCCTCCAGTAGCTCCTGGCCGTCCCGGTGTCCTGCGTCATGGGCGCCGCCATCTTGGAAAATGGCGGGCGCATGCGCAGTGCGCCGGCTGCAGATTCATTCATTTATTTTGATCACTGTGAGAAACTCTCACAGTGATCAAAATAAAAAAAAAGTAAATAAAACCCCCCTTTATCACCCCCATAGGTAGGGACATATAATAAAATAAAGAAAATATTTTTATTTTTCCATTAGGGTTAGGGTTGGTATTAGGGTTAGGGCTGGCATTAGGGTTAGGGCTGGCATTAGGGTTAGGGCTGGAATTAGGGTTAGGGTTGGAATTAGGGTTAGGGCTGGAATTAGGGTTAGGGCTGGAATTAGGGTTAGGGCTGGAATTAGGGTTGGGATTAGGGCTAGGGTTGTGATTAGGGTTGGAATTAGGGTTAAGATTAGGGTTAGGGGTGGGTTGGGATTAGGGTTAGTCTTGTAGTTAGGTTTAGAGTTGGGATTAGGGTTAGGGGTGTGTTGGGGTTAGGGTTGTGGTTAGGATTATTAGGGTTGGGATTAGGGTTAGAGGTGTGTTGGGTTTAGGGTTGGAGTTAGAATTGAGGGGTTTCCACCGTTTAGGCACATCACAGGGTCTCCGAACGCGACATGGCGCCACCATTTATTCCAGCCAATTTTGCGTTTTAAAAGTCAAACAGCGCTCCCTCCATTCCGAGCCCCGAAATGTGCCCAAACAGTGGTTTACCACCACATATGGGGTATCAGCATACTCAGGAAAAATTGCACAACACCTTTTGGGGTCTAATTTCCACTGTTAACCTTGGGAAGATAAAAAATTGGGGGCTAAAATAATTATTTTTGTGGAAAAAAAATGATTTTTTATTTTCATGGCTCTGCGTTATAAACTTCTGTGAAGCACTCGGGGGTTCGAAGTGCTCACCACACATCTGGATAAGTTCCTTGGGGGGTCTAGTTTCCAAAATGGGGTCACTTGTGTGGGGTTTCTACTGTTTAGGCACATCAGAGGCTCTGCAAACGTAACATGACGCCTGCAGACTATTCCATCAAGTCGGCATTCCAATACCTCACTACTTCCCTTCCGAGCCCTGACGTGTGCCCAAACAGTGGTAACCCCCACATATGGGGTACCAGCGTACTCAGGACAAACTGTATGACAACTTTTGGGGTCCAATCTCTCCTGTTACCCTTGTGAAAATAAAAAATTGTGGGCTAAAAAATCATTTTTTGAGGAAAAAAATTTTTTTTTTATTTTCACGCCTTTGCGTTATAAACTTCTGTGAAGAACTTGGGGGTTCAAAGTGCTCACCACACATCTAGATAAGTTCCTTGGGTGGTCTAGTTTCCAAAATGGGGTCTGTTGTGAGTTCATTTTCCTCTTCACCATTGAGGTCTGATGAACTCCCTCTTCTGTTGAAGGAAGGTAGTGAGGCTCATTACCAAGCACCTGGGCTGGATGATGATGACTGGGTGACGGGAATTACTGACGCCCTTCTGCCTTGCTGGTGATCTCTCTGAGGGATTCTAGGAGACCAGTCTGATTCCTGCTCCTCAAAAGCTAAGTTTTCTGCTCTGCTTTTTGCATTTGTGTTTTGGTTTTGTTTTGCCTTGTTTTTCTGGATTTCTGCTATTCCTTGCTGGGGTGAGCTGAATTCCTTTTTGCTCTGTCTTCAGAAAATACCTGAGTACTGATATAGTCTTTTTGAAGCCTAGCGTCTTCAGGGCTTTTTTCCCTATCAGCTGTTGGCTCTTGTTTTGATAGAGTTTTGGCGGATTACAGACAGCAGCTTTTTATCCTGTCCTATTTAGTTAGCTTGGGCCCCATCATTTGCTCAGCCTATCTTTCTATCTGTGAGTGTTTTTTCATCTTGCTTCACCGTCATTATATGTTGGGGGCTGCCTATTGCTTTGGGGTCTGCTCTGGGGCAGTTTACATTTCCCTTTCTGTCTTTAGGCTATGTAGTTCTCCGGCTGTGATCGAGGGGTCTAGGGCACCGTAGGAACCCCCCACGGCTACTGCTAGTTGTTGCTGATAGGTTCAGGGGTCTGCAATCCGATAGCTGCCAACTTCTCTGGTTTTCTGGACTTAGCTAGTATTTCTGTTTTTGCCTCCTACGGTGACTCATTCATAACAGAATCACCAGCCATACCGCAGATCCTAGGGTACTCAATAGCAGGAAAGAATTGTTAAAGAAAAAAAAAAAGTGTGTGTATATTTTTTGCTCTATATCTCTGAGGCCGTAGGGGGAATTTTTTTTTCTCTCAATGGAGATAAAGCAATTGTCTGATCATGTGGAGCAGCTCGCTGCGGAAGTGCGGGGAATTTCCACCTACCTTGCTCATTCACATGCTGCTGAACCAAAGATCCCTACTCCTGATGTGTTTTTTGGGGATCGGTCTAAATTTTTGAATTTCAAAAATAATTGTAAATTATTTTTTGCCTTGAAGCCTAACTCGTCATGGAGCTCCGCACAGCAGGTTAAAATTGTCATCTCTTTGCTGCGTGGCGATCCCCAGGATTGGGCGTTTTCTTTGAAACCAGATGATCCTTTTTTGACTAATGTGAATGCATTTTTTCAAGCCTTGGGGTTGTTGTATGATGAACCTAATGCTATTGATCAGGCTGAAAAGACCCTGTTGGCATTGAGCCAGGGTCGAGATTCTGCAGAATTGTACTGTCAAAAATTCCGAAAGTGGGTGGTCCTTACTACCTGGAATGATAATGCCTTGGCAGCTCTCTTTCGGAAGGGTTTGTCACAAGCCGTAAAAGATACTATGGTGGGATTTCCTGTTCCCTCTGGTCTTGACGATTCTATGTCATTAGCCTTTCAGGTTGATCGGCGTTTACGTGAACGCAGGACTGCACGAGAGGTGTTGCCACCTGTTGAACAAGTGTCTGAACCTATGCAATGTGATGGAGTTTTGTCCAGAGAGCAACGTCAGGAGTTCAGAAGGCGTAATAAGCTGTGTTTTTTTGTGGAGATGCCTCGCATATTATTTCTGTCTGTCCTAAACGAGAGAAACGTTTTGCACACACGTTTTCTGTGGGTGGTGTTCAACCTAAGTTTCTTCTGGCAATTACTCTGATCTGCTCCCTGTCCACATTTTCCGCCAAGGCTTTTGTGGATTCGGGAGCAGCCCTGAACCTAATGGACTTGGATTTTGCTAAACGTTGTGGATTTCCGATGACACCTCTGCGGATGCCTATCCCTTTGAGGGGGATAGATGCTACTCCTTTGGCGAAAAATAAACCTCAGTTTTGGACCCAGGTGGTAATGCGGGTTTCCCCAGACCATCAAGAAAATTGCAGATTTTTGGTGTTGCATAATTTGCATGATACCATTGTTCTGGGGTTTCCCTGGTTGCAAATTCATAATCCAGTTTTGGATTGGAAATCTGTGTCTGTGGTGAGTTGGGGTTGTCGGTGTGCCCTTAGTGAGGCTCCGGTTTTTTCCACCTCTCCTCAGTCGCATGATGTTCCTGACTATTTGGCGGATTTTTATGATGTATTTAGTGACAATGAGTCTGCATCTTTGCCTCCTCATAGGAGTTATGACTGTGCAATTGAACTGAGCCCGGGGTGTAAATTTCCCAAGGGTCGGCTCTTCAATTTATCTGTACCCGAGCACAAGTCTATGCGATCCTATATTAAGGAGGCGTTGGAGAAGGGTCATATTAGACCATCCTCTTCACCATTAGGTGCTGGGTTTTTTTTCGTGGCCAAAAAGGATGGTTCATTAAGGCCTTGTATTGATTATCATGCCCTCAACAAAATTACTATTAAATATCAGTATCCGTTACCCCTGATTTCGGATCTATTCTCCAGAGTTAAAGGAGCTTGCTGGTTTACCAAGCTTGACCTCAGGGGGGCGTATAATCTTATCCGCATTAAGCATTGGGATGAATGGAAGACGGCGTTTAATACTCCGGAGGGACATTTTGAGTACCTGGTGATGCCTTTTGGGCTCACTAATGCCCCTTCTGTCTTCCAGTGCTTCATGAACGATATTTTCCGAGACTTTGTGGATAAATTTTTGATTATCTATCTGGATGATATTTTGATCTTCTCCAAGGATTGGGATTCTCATGTGGAACATGTTCGGACTGTGTTCCAGATCTTGAGGGAGAATTCCCTGTATGTCAAAGGATCGAAATGCCTTTTTGGGGTACAGAGGATTTCTTTTTTGGGATTTTTTTGTCTCCGTCAACTATTGAAATGGACCCGGCCAAGGTACAGGCCATTTATGTTTGGGCTCAGCCCACTTCTTTGAAGGCCCTCCAGAAGTTTTTGGGTTTTGCTAATTTTTATCGGAAATTTATAGCAAAATTTTCTAGTATTGCCAAGCAATTGACTGATCTGACTAAGAAGGGTGCTGATGTGTTGAATTGGTCTCCAGAGGCTGTTTCTTCCTTTCAGGAGCTGAAGCGAAGATTCACTTCTGCCCCGGTTTTGCGGCAACCTGATGTCTCACTCCCGTTCCAGTAGAGGTGGACGCTTCTGAGATTGGTGCAGGAGCTGTTTTGTCCCAAAAGGATCCTGTAACATCTAAAATGAATCCCTGTGCTTTCTTTTCCCGAAAGTTCTCTCCATCTGAACGTAACTATGATGTGGGGAATCGGGAACTGTCAGCCATGAAATTGGCATTTGAGGAGTGGAGACATTATTTGGAGGGAGCTAAACATCAAGTCGTGGTCCTCACTGACCACAAGAATTTGATTTACCTTGAGTCGGCCAAACGCTTGAACCCTAGACAGGCTAGGTGGGCCTTGTTTTTTACACGTTTTGATTTTGTGGTCTCTTTTCTTCCTGGCACTAAGAATGTCAAGGCTGACGCTCTCTCTAGGAGCTTCTTTGCTGATTCTCCTGTGGTGACCAAGCCTGCTACCATCTTAGGCGAAGAGGTAGTTCTTTCTGCCATCTTGCCCGATTTGAGACGTGCTCTGGAAGAGTTCCAGGAGGACAAACCTGAGCGTTGTCCCAGTGGAAAGTTGTATGTTCCTGACCAGTGGAAGAAGAGAGTGATGTCTGAAGTTCATTGCTCTGCATTGGCTGGTCATCCAGGTATTTTTGGTACTAGAGATCTGGTGAGTCGGTCTTTTTGGTGGCCCGCCATGTCTCGTGATGTCAGGAATTTTGTGCAGTCCTGTGGGACTTGCTCCCGGTCTAAACCTTGTTCTCGCTCTAGTGGGTTGTTGATGCCTTTGCCGGTCCCCAGGAGGCCATGGACCCATATTTCAATGGATTTCATCTCTGATATGCCTGTCTCTCAGAGAATGACTGTTATTTGGGTGATTTGTGATAGGTTCTCTAAGATGGTTCATCTTGTACCACTCCCTAAGTTGCCATCTTCCTCTGAGTTGGTGCCCCTGTTTTTGCAACAGGTGGTTCGCTTGCACGGGATTCCTGAGAACATTGTATCTGACAGAGGAGTTCAGTTTGTGTCTAGATTTTGGAGGACTTTCTGTTCCAAGCTGGGAATTCAGTTGTCCTTCCTTTTCACCCTCAGACCAATGGGCAGACGGAGAGAACAAACCAGACCTTGGAGTCGTATTTGAGATGTTTTATTTCCGCTGATCAGGATGATTGGGTTTCATTTTTGCCCTTGGCCGAATTTGCTTTAAATAATAGAGCTAGTTTTGCCACTTTGATGTCACCTTTTTTTTGTAACTTTGGGTTTCATCCTCGATTTTCTTCAGGGCAGGTGGAGCCTTCTGCCTGCCCAGGTGTTGACACTGTGGTGGAGAGAATGCACCAGATCTGGGACCAAGTGGTGGATAAGTTATCTCTCACCCAGGAAAAGGCCCAGCGGTTTTCCAACCGACATAGGACCATTGGTCCCCAGTTTAAGGTTGGTGATATGGTTTGGTTATCATCAAAAAACATTGCTATGAAGGTGGCTTCTCCTAAGCTTAAACCTAGATTTATTGGACCTTACAAGATTTTGGAGATTATTAATCCGGTCTCTTTTCGATTGGCTCTTCCTATCACATTTAAAATCCATAATGTGTTTCATAAGTCCTTGTTGAAGAGGTTTGTTGAACCAGTAGTTCCTGGGGTGGCACCTCCGGACCCTGTATTGGTTGAAGGTAACATGGAATATGAGGTAGAGAAGATACTGGATTCCCGTCTGGCTAGACAGAGACTCCAGTATTTGGTTAAGTGGAAGGGTTATGGTCAGGAGGATAATTCCTGGGTCTCTGCCTCTTATATTCATGCCAAAAGATTGGTGCGTGTCTTTCATCGGGCTCACCCTGATCGCCCTGGTGGCATGGATGAGGGTTCGGTGACCCCTCCTCAAGGGGGAGGTACTGTTGTGAGTTAATTTTCCCCTTCACCATTGAGGTCTGATGAACTCCCTCTTCTGGTGAAGGAAGGTAGTGAGGCTCATTACCAAGCACCTGGGCAGAATGATGATGACTGGGTGATGGGAATTACTGACTGGATATAAGGCAGCCGACGCCCTTCTGCCTTGCTGGAGATCTCTCTGAGGGATTCTAGGAGACCAGTCTGATTCCTGCTCCTCAAAAGCTAAGTTTTCTGCTCTGCTTTTTGCATTTGTGTTTTGGTTTTGTTTTGCCTTGTTTTTCTGGATTTCTGCCATTCCCTGCTGGGGTGAGCTGAATTCCTTTTTGCTCTGTCTTCAGAAAATACCTGAGTACTGATATAGTCTTTTTGAAGCCTAGCGTCTTCAGGGCTTTTTTCCCTATCAGCTGTTGGCTCTTGTTTTGATAGGGTTTTGGCGGATTACAGACAGCAGCTTTTCTATCCTGTCCTATTTAGTTAGCTTGGGCACCATCATTTGCTCAGCCTATCTTTCTATCTGTGTGAGTGTTTTTTCATCTTGCTTCACCGTCATTATATGTTGGGGGCTGCCTATTGCTTTGGGGTCTGCTCTGGGGCAGTTTACATTTCCCTTTCTGTCTTTAGGCTATGTAGTTCTCTGGCTGTGATCGAGGGGTCTAGGGCACCGTAGGAACCCCCCACGGCTACTGCTAGTTGTTGTTGATAGGTTCAGGGGTCTGCAATCCAATAGCTGCCAACTTCTCTGGTTTTCTGGACTTAGCTAGTATTTCTGTTTTTGCCTCCTACGGTGACTCATTCATAACAGGGGTCACTTGTCAGGGGTTTCCACTGTTTAGGCACATCAGGGGCTCTGCAAACGTAACATGACACCTGCAGACCATTCCATCAAGTCGACATTTCAAAACGTCACTACTTCCCTTCCGAGCCCCGACGTGTGCCCAAACAGTGGTTCCCCCACATATGGGGTACCAGCGTACTCAGGACAAACTGTACAACATCTTTTGGGGTCCAATCTCTCCAGTTACCCTTGTGAAAATAAAAAATTGTGGGCTAAAAAATCATTTTTTGAGAAAAAAAAATATTTTTTATTTTCACGCCTTTGCGTTATAAACTTCTGTGAAGAACTTGGGGGTTCAAAGTGCTCACCACACATCTAGATAAGTTCCTTGGGTGGTCTAGTTTTCAAAATGGGGTCACTATTCAGGGGTTTCCACTGTTTAGGCGCATCAGGGGCTCTGCAAACGTAACATGATGCCCGCAGACCATTCCATCAAGTCGACATTTCAAAACGTCACTACTTCCCTTCCGAGCCCCGACGTGTGCCCAAACAGTGGTTCTCCCCCACATATGGGGTACAAGCATACTCAGGACAAACTGTACAACAACTTTTGGGGTCCAATCTCTCCTGTTACCCTTGTGAAAATAAAAAATTGTGGGCTAAAAAATCATTTTTTGAGGAAAAAAAATATTTCTATTTTCACAGCTCTGCATTATAAACTTCTGTGAAGCACCTGAGGGTTCAAAGTGCTCACTATCCATCTAGATAAGTTCCTTGGGGGGTCTAGTTTCCAAAATGGGGGAATTTGTGTGGGAGCTCCAAATTTTAGGCACGCAGGGGCTCTCCAAACACGAAATGGTGTCCACTAATGATGGAGCTAATTTTTCATTCAAAAAGTCAAATGGCGATCCTTCCCTTCTGAGCCCTACCGTGCGCCCAAACAGTGGTTTACCCCCACATATGGGGTACCAGCGTACTCAGGACAAACTGGACAATAACTTTTGGGGTCCAATTTCTCCTGTTAGCCTTGTGAAAACAAAAAATAGTGGGTTAAAAAATCATTTTTGAGGAAAAAAAATATTTTTTTATTTTCTCTGCTCTGCGTTATAATCTTCTGTGAAGCACTTGGGGATTCAAAGTGCTCACTACACATCTAGATAAGTTCCTTCGGGGGTCTAGTTTCCAAAATGGGGTCACTTGTGGGGGAGCTCCAATGTTTAGGCACACAGGGGCTCTCCAAACGCGACATGGTGTCCGCTAACGATTGGAGCTAATTTTTCATTAAAAAGTCAAATGGCACTCCTTCCCTTCCGGGCCCTGCCGTGCGCCCAAACAGTGGTTTGTGACCACATATGAGGTATAAGTGTACTCAGGAGAAATTTCCCAACAAATTTTAGGATCCATTTTACCCTGTTGCCCATGTGAAAATGAAAAACCTGAGGCTAAAAGAAAATTTTTGTGAAAAAAAGTACTTTTTTATTTCTACGGATCAATTTGTGAAGCACCTGGGGGTTCAAAGTGCTCATTATGCATCTACATAAGTTCCTTGGAGGGTCTAGTTTCCAAAATGGGGTCACTTGTGGGGGCGCTCCAATGTTTAGGCACACAGGGACTCTCCAAACGCAACATGGCAATGCTAAATATTCCAGCATATTTTCCATTCAAAAAGTCAAATGGCGCTCCTTCCCTTCTGAGCCCTGCCGTGCGCCCAAACAGTGGTTTATGACCACATATGAGATATCGGTGTACTCAGGAGAAATTTCCCAACAAATTTTAGGATCCATTTTACCCTGTTGCCCATG
The DNA here is from genome assembly GCF_039654945.1 of Dendrobates tinctorius. Classification (NCBI taxonomy): domain Eukaryota; kingdom Metazoa; phylum Chordata; class Amphibia; order Anura; family Dendrobatidae; genus Dendrobates; species Dendrobates tinctorius. The sequence goes on along the minus strand of NW_027361669.1, from coordinate 11,238,145 downwards.
TGAAAATGAAAAACCCTTCAGCTAAAAGAAAATTTTTGTGAAAAAAAAGTACTTTTTTTTTCTTCGGATCAATTTGTGAAGCACCTGGGAGTTCAAAGTGCTAATTATGCATCTAGATAAGTTCCTTGGAGGGTCTAGTTTCCAAAATGGGGTCACTTGTGGGTGAGCTCCAATGTTTAGGCACACAGGGACTTTCCAAACGCGATATGGTAACCGATAAATATTCCAGCATATTTTCCACTCAAAAAGTCAAATGGCGCTCCTTCCCTTCTGAGCCCTGCCGTGCACCCAAACAGTGGTTTATGACCACATATGAGGTATCAGGGTACTCAGAAGAAATTCCCCAACAAATTTTAGGATCCATTTTATCCTGTTACCCATGTGAAAATGAAAAAAATGATGCTAAAAGAAAGTTTTTGTTGGAAAAATTAAAATGTCCATTTTTTCCTTCCATGTTGCTTTAGTCCCTGTGAAGCACCTGAAGGGTTAATAATCTCCTTGAATGGAGTTTTGAGTAGCTTGAGGGGTTCAGTTTTTAGAATGGTGTCACTTTTAGGTATTTTCTGCCATATAGACACCTCAAAGTGACTTCAAATGTGAGGTGCTCCCTAAAAAAAAATGGTTTTGTAAATTTCGTTGTAAAAATGAGAAATCGCTGGTCAACTTTTAACCCTTATAACTTCCTAACAATAAAAAATTTTGTTTCCAAAATTGTGCTGATGTAAAGTAGACATGTGGGAAATGTTATTTATTAACTATTTTGTGTCATATAACTCTCTGGTTTAACAGAATAAAAATTCAAAATTTGAAAATTGTGAAATTTTCAACATTTTCGCCAAATTTCCATTTTTTTCACAAATAAACGCAAAAATTATCAACCTCAATTTACCACTAACATGAAGCCCAATATGTCACGAAAAAACAATTCATTATTTGAATGAAGCCACCAGACAACTTTCAGAGGTTAATACTTACATGAAGCTTAAAAATGATCCCAGAGGAAAATTTAAAAATGATCTTCGTTCTTTTCTCAGGAGATATGTTGAATTAGGGGTCATCCCCAAGAAATTAGCAGAACGCTTGCTACCGGAGTTCCCCAAAAAACCCTATTGTACTGTATTCGTAAAATACATAAGTCTATGTCTTGCCCTCCCAGCCGACCCATTGTGTCCGGGATAGGGTCTCTTACTGAACCTCTCTCCCAGTATATGGATTGGCTGCTTCATCCTCTTCTTGGCGACATCTCCTCCTATATAAAGGACACTAAGGATTTTTTGAAAGTTGTCAATGATTTTGAATAGCAGCCTGGTTTTTCTCTTGTGTCCATTGATATGGAAAGTCTGTAATAAGATTCCCCAGGATTTAGGGGTAGATGTGATAAGGGAAATTTTAGCCACAACGGACAAAGATGCTGCATTCATTGACTTTGTATGTGAGGGGATTTGTTTTGTTTTTAGACACAATGCATTTAAATTTCAGAATACTTGGTACTTACAGCAGTTTGGGACCGCGATGGGGACACCGGTGGCGTGCACTTTCGCCAATCTTTTTTTGGCTGTTTTTGAAAACAGGCATATCTATTCACTTTCAAACGTCTTTTTGAAGAAACACATCAAGATGTATATTAGATATGTGGACGATGTATTCATTGTGTGGGACGGCCCCCCAGATACATTTGACAATTTTGTGGATTATCTTAACAATTTAGGTGACATCAACATGTCATTTACTTCCAAATTTGGGGGCACCTCAATTGAATGTTTGGATTTTTTTTAGAAGTTAGAGAGGGTTCTCTCGTTACTTCAGTTTTTCGTAAACATCATCCACTAACGCCGTGTTTCACTATGACAGTTATCACCCTTTTTACATGAAAAATTCTTTACCGTACAGTCAGTTTCTTAGACTAAAACGTATAAATAATACTAAGAAAGGCTTTGTTGACCAATCACGAGAATTATATAGCAGATTTTTGAAGAGGGGGTACCCTGAAAACCTGCTAAAAAAAACACAGACCAGGTTTAATCAGAACTCAAGTGGTGAGGCGAATAAAAGGGTTAATTGCAAGAAGAATGAAAAGGGGTTTGTTTTTTCGTTTGATTTTGGTCCTATGGACGGGGCAGTCAGGTCTGCAATCCGTAAAAATTGGCACATTTTAAGTCACGATACTGATTTATCAGAAGTGGTGGAGCGAGGACCCCTTTCTGCTTGTAGGAAAAGTGTCAGTTTAAAGGATATTCTTGTACATAATCGCATGGAAAATCCACATAGTAATTGTCTCAATTTGATGCCCCCGAAAGGTAATTATCGATGTGGGCAGTGCCCGTTTTGTTCTAATCATATTCTTGACCGTTGTTTACGTATAGGTGCCGTAACTCATTATGTCACTGATTTTATTTCATGCAAAACCACTCATGTTGTTTATGTTTTATTTTGTCCTTGTACGTTTTTTATATAGGGAAAACTATACGTCCTCTTCATGTTAGGTTTAGGGAGCACTTCAATTCTATTTTAACAGGCAAAGGGGTTCCTAGACTTATTAACCATATGAGAGAAGCACACGGTGGCAATCCCGATGCATTATCATTTGCTGGTATAGAAAGGGTTACTCTATCCTCACGGGGAGGTGATCTGAATAGGAATTTACTGAAATGAGAGGCCAGGTGGATTATGCAAACCCGTGCTATAGAGCGCACGGGACTCAATTAGAGGATTGATATGTCTGTTTTTTTGTGATATGAAAAAAATTTTTTGTAAAAAAAACTTTGTAAAAATTTTTTTTTTGAAAAATCATTATTTTTTCGCCATTTTCTGGCTTGTTTTTTTCTCTTTCCTTTTGTATTTATGGTACTATTATATGTATTATATATTTATATTTTTGTTTTCACTTATGTGAACTATGTATATATATATTTTGTTGATTGCTCAGCAGGTGAGCGGCACCGGTGGGAGGGGTCCTGACTTCTGGTTGTGGGTATTTCCTCCTTGGCCGGCTGCAGCTCACCATAACCTGTGGAAGCAACTTTGCAGCGTGAAACGATCGTCGTTGCTATCTCCTTTTTGCACCCGTTCTCCCGCTGATATGCTTTTATAATAAAGCCTTGACTACACTACCCGGTGAGTGCCGTTCTTTTCCACTATTTTTTGCTATATGAATTAGCTTATTTTCCCTGAATGTGCACCTAAGGGTAAAGCAGTTGTATTGCCGGCTGCGTCTCTTTTATACACGTATGTTGGTTCGGATGTGTGGACTATTGTGATGGTGCTCGCCTTCTATTTCTGTACTTTGTATCATTGTTATTAGTGATGAGCGAACATTTTGGGATAAGGTGTTATCTGAGCATGCTCGGGTGCTATCCGAGTGTCTTCGGCGTGCTCAAAAAATATGGCTGTGTCTTGTTGCTGTTCGACAGGCACAACACATGCAGGGATTCCCTGTTTGTTAGTCAATCCCTGCATGGGGCTATCAAACATCCACAAGACATGCAGCCACGGGGACTCAAACATATTATTCGAGCATGCCTGAGATATTCGGTTAGCACCCGAGCATGCTCAGATAACACCTTATCCCAGCACGTTCCCTCGTCGCTAATTGTTGTACAAATTTGTGATTGAGGATGATGTCACATTTACATGTAGCTGAAACGTGGAGCCCTGGAGTTGATTTCTGGTGGGCCCTTAGCACCTCAATCCAAAACTGAACACAGATATTACTGACCTTCTCCATTCCAGTCAGTTTTTGCGCTTTGGCTGAGGTGGAGGGATCACAACTACAGCGCACATCACCTACCATCTATCTGTTATCTATCTAACGATCTATTATCTATCTAACGATCTATCTATAATCTATTTAACTATCTATCTATCTATCCCTTATCTATCATCTATCTATTATCTATCTATTATCTATCTGTCGATCTATCTATCTCTATCTGTCTATACAGGCTCAATGTGAGCCAAAATGTCATCATGATGGGCTATTAAACTGAAGCACTTCTATTTTTTTCACTTTGAATGGTGTGCTGCCTCCATTTTTTAATATCTATCTATTATCTATCTATTTTCAATAAATTTACTATCTATTACACTGGTCAACAGCATTTTTGGTGCCAAAGATATTTCATCGAATTTAGGGTATTTTTGGGGTGCTGATTCTGAATATGTCATCAGTTTTGCCAGATTGGCTCAAGTTTTTGAGATTTTTGGTATCTTATTTATAGCACTTGTTGGTAAATGCGACGCATCATCTCATTAATTTCTTTGGATTAGTACTTGAACTGAGCAGTTCTCAATATAGTTTTGTGTTAATTAGTGTTCTAAAAGTTTGTTCATAGCTTGATTTTTGCACTAACTTTATGTTGTTGTCTGTTTTCCAGTGAAAAGCATGAACTCATCAAGAAGAAGTTGTCTTAACGATCCAGACTCATTCTGTTACATTTGTGGTGAATACACACTGCCAAAACATAGAAGAAACATAACAGACTTCGTAAAAAAAGTGTATTTTGCCTATTTTGGGGTTATGCTTGGGGACCAAGACAAGTTTTGGGCACCACACATAGTGTGCAAAGCATGTATCGAATTATTACGAAAATGGAGCAAAGGACAAAGAAAAAGCTTCAAATTTGGTGTTCCAATGGTGTGGAGAGAGCCAAAAAATCATCATGATGACTGTTATTTATGGTAAACACAGGTACAGGCACATCTTCACAATGAGGGACAGGCCTTCTTGCAGATTCCATGTTACTCCCATTTTCGTTTCTTATGCTTATTGAATCCTTGCACTTGCACTGCACAGAAATAACAGTCATCATGATGATTTTTTGGCTCTCTCCACACCATTGGAACACCAAATTTGAAGCTTTTTCTTTGTCCTTTGCTCCATTTTCGTAATAATTCGATACATGCTTTGCACACTATGTGTGGTGCCCAAAACTTGTCTTGGTCCCCAAGCATAACCCCAAAATAGGCAAAATACACTTTTTTTACGAAGTGTGTTATGTTTCTTCTATGTTTTGGCAGTGTATATTCACCACAAATGTAACAGAATGAGTCTGGATCGTTAAGACAACTTCTTCATGATGACTTCATGCTTTTCACTGGAAAACAGACAACAACATAAAGTTAGTGCAAAAATCAAGCTATGAACAAACTTTTAGAACACTAATTAACACAAAACTATATTGAGAACTGCTCAGTTCAAGTACTAATCCAAAGAAATTAATGAGATGATGCGTCGCATTTACCAACAAGTGCTATAAATAAGATACCAAAAATCTCAAAAACTTGAGCCAATCTGGCAAAACTGATGACATATTCAGAATCAGCACCCCAAAAATACCCCAAATTCATTAAAATATTTTGGACACCAGAAAAAAATTTTTTTTTCGTTGACCTGTGTTATCTATCTATTTATCTGTCTTTCTATTATCTATCTATCTATTAGCTATCTATTAGTCTGTCTATCTATCTATTATCTATCATCTATCTATCTATCATCTATCTAGCTAACTAGCTCATATCTACTTCTTTACCAACCTGGGCAAAACTTGAATGGCCCCAATAAAAAAACTTCAACAGAATTTTGAACTATCACAAGGTTTTTATTTGTACTGAACTTCTCAGTTGTGAAAAAGGGACCTTCTAGGCCCTCCCAGTCTCCAGAGCTCGGGTGTGATTGCAAACTGCCCCATTATAGTTATGGCCCAGCCGCCACAAACACGCAATAACTTCCTTCTATGACAGAATCACTGACTGAGTGGATCAGGGAAATGCTGTAGATATAGTATATCTTTACTTCAGCAAAGCATTTGACAAAGTATCTCACACAATCCTTATTGAAAAAATGGCTAAGTATGGAATGGACAAGGCAACTGTAAGGTGGATTCATAACTGGCTTAGTGATCGGACCCAAAGAGTGGTCGTAAATGGCTGCACATCCAGTTGGAAGAATGTCTCAAGTGGGGTAACACAGGACTCTGTCGTGGGCCCTGTATTGTTCAACATCTTTATCAATGATTTAGATGAAGGGATTGAGGGTAAACTGATTACATTTGCTGATGACACAAAGCTAGGAAGCATAGCCAATACTAGAGAAGAGAGAGAGAGGATTCAAAAAGATATAAATAAACTGGAGCAGTGGGCAGCAACTAACAGAATTGATTTTAACAGGGAAAAATTTAAAGTACTACATCTGGGCAATAAAAATAAAAAAAGCATATACAGAATGCGAGGAATAGGGTTAAATAACAGCACATGTGAAAAAGACTGAACATGAGTCAACAGTGTGATGCAGCAGCAAAAAAGGCAAATGCAATTCTAGTATGTATTAACAGAAGCATACAGTCTAGATCACGTGAAGTCTTTATCACCCTCTACTCCTCCTTGGTCAGACCTCATCTGGAATACTGTGTCCAGTTTTGGGCGCCACATTTTAAAAAAGACATCAACAAACTGGAGCAAGTTCAGAGAAGACTGACCAGAATGGTGACCGGTCTGCAAACCATGTCCTATGAGGAACAGTTACAGGATTTGGGAATGTTTAGCTTGCAAAAGAGAAGACTGAGAGGATGCTTAATAGCTGTCTTCAAACATCTCAGGTATCAGCGCACTCAGGACAAATTGCACAATAACTTTTGAAGTCCAATTTCTCCTGTTACCCTTGGTAAAAAAAAATAGTAATTTTTTTTGTGAAAAAAAGTTAAATATTCTTTTTTTTTTAAACATTCAAAAAATTCCTGTGAAGCACCTGAAGGGTTAATAAACTTCTTAAATATGGTTCTGAGCACCTTGAGGGGTGCAGTTTTTAGAATGGTGTCACTTTTCAGTATTTTTTATCATATAGACCCCTTAAAGTGACTCCAAATGTGATGTGGTCCCTAAAAAAATGGTGTTGTAAAAATGAGAAATCGCTGGTCAAATTTTAACCCTTATAACATCCTAAAAAAACCCATTTTGCTCCAAAATTGTGCTGATGTAAAGTAAACATGTGGAAAATGTTATTTATTAAGTTATTTGTGTGCCGTATCTCTGTGATTTAAGGGCATAAAAATTCAAAGTTGGAAAATTACTAAATTTTCAAATTTTTTACCAAATTTCCGTAATTTTCACAAATAAACGCAAGCTACATGAATGAAATTTTACCACTAACATTAAGCACAACATGTCACGAGAAAGCAATGTCAGAATCACCAGGATCCTTGGAAGCATTCCAGAGTTATGACCTCATAAAGGGACAGTGGTCAGAATTGTAAAAATTGGCCCGGTCATTAACGTGCAAACCACCCTTGGGAGTAAAGGGGTTAAGAAACACACATAATATAAATGAATGAAGCTGCTTGATCTTTAGTGGTTACAAGTATCTGACATCACTCGTGTTCCGCTCCTCTGTGATGTCACTCGTGTTCCTCTCCTCTGTGATGTCACACTTAGATCACCATTGTGACCTCACGGACTGAGGGGTTATACGGAATGACACTGCAGGAAGAGTCTTTGTCTGGAAAGACTCACTGTGTGTTACACAACTAGCGATATTCCTCCGGGATAAACTGCTGTTTTGATTTCTTCTGATCGTGACTGAGCTATTAAGATCTGTACAAGGCGCTCCTATCAACATCCGCCGCCAGCATTTTGGGCTTTGGCCCCTGGAGGTAAGTGTTTTCCCAGAAATGTATCCAATATGGGGTTATTGTTAGTAAGTCACATGGTACATTTCTTGGAGGATTCTTCATGTGTCAGTTGTAATTCCAGGAGCCTTCTCCCATCATGTATTCCCTATTCCAGGCTCAAACAAATTGTAAGCTTGAATGGAGATCCCCTGTAAGCGAAAAAGAAGTCACGTGTATCTCTGATCTTCAAATTTGTGACTTCATCAATACTTTAGGGGTAAATAATTACAAATTTATATTAATGTCATGATCCAGGTCGGGGTGTGATTCTTGCTTTTCTTTCCCTGGCCTGGTCATGGAGGGGTTAACTTTTCCTGCCTCTTTTTGGTTCTTGGGTGGCTATGTATTGGTGCGGTTTTTGGTAGCCTTTGTCAGTGATAGCTCTGGCCCTTGGTTTGTGCAACTGATCTGTATACCCTATCTGTATACAGTAAGTGCAAAACTTTTTTCCTATGACAGCTCCCCCTGGTGGTGGTGCTCCGTAATTGCATTACAGGTAATTGGGGAATTTATCCAACTTGTTGGTATTTACTATTTTCCTGATCTGTTCAGTCTTAGAGTTCAGACCCCCATACACATGAGACTAGTGACAGACCAATTCCCCAATATCAGCAGCTCTGCCCACAGTCCAAGTGTTGATTCTTTTGTTCCCAGCTAAATAAGCCACCACCAGAGGAATCTACCAGCGGCTTTCTTACATAGAACACAGGTGCGATCGGCAGAGCTAGCGCTCCTGTGCATGGAGGAGTCAGGAGAAATATCTGCCGGCTGAACAAATCAGCTGAACCATGGGCCGACAGCTAGGTGTTGTGTATGTGTCCCCTTACTCATAGGAATGATCCTAGGTCTGGTTACATAAATTAGGTGCAAAATATAATGTCTATATTAGTAGCTCCAAATATCTGACGTCTATTCTTTTCTTCCAATAGAATACTTCATTATGGTTATTCTACATCCTGCCATCTACTTCTTCCTTGGATTCTTCTCCGGTGTCGCCTGTACCATCATCTGTGGGTAAGTCTTATACTGATTTATGGGCTACACGGGAGTCTATAGAAGAAACATCCCATCTTCAGGTCATCACACGGATTCAGGAAAGGGAATCATCTAGAGAAGATGTTTAGTGGGTCATAAACTGGCTCTGACCGGTCCACGCACAATGGACTTTTCTGTATAATTGAAACAAATGCTGATTGCCATAGATCACAAAAATGACTGCAGATCGGGAGAGACAAAATAGATGGCGAAAAATAAATGTCTTCATAACATTCTGCAGAACACAGATAGACTTCATTTTACAATTTGCTACATGACTTCTGTTTTATCATTTTATAGACTTCTGATAAAGAAATGCTGGAGAAAAGATACAGAGAATAGGGCTGATCCTGACGGTATGTACAGCCTAACTAATCTGACACTAACGCATTTTGCAGCATTTTTTATGCTTTTTTGTGTGTTTCTGGCAGCGGTTTTGGCGTGCTCGATTTATCTCTTGTGCATGCTGATAAAGTTTAGTGTTAAAAAAAATCCTATTCCATAGAATCTGGTTTTAGCACAAAAAAATACAGCAAAACACGATACTTGCATTTTTGGTGCGGATTTTCTGGGGTTTTTCACCATCCATTGAAGTCAATGGATGAAAAAACACTAAAAAAAGTGACGTGCTGTACGTCCAAAGAAACATGCAAAGCACAAAATACCGATGACTAAAAAGCAATGTGTGCGCAGGAGATTTCTGAAATGTCATATGTTTTGCTGGTAATGTAAACCGCAACTGAAAATTAGCATGAAAAAACACAAAAGCAACATTTTACACTAAACATAATCTCTTAATAGATCTTGACAGTGAATTTACTGTAGACAAAAAGGAAACAATCTAGAAGAAACATAGAATATTTTTCTTTTGAAATGCTGATTTCAATGTTTTGTGTCACAGGAAAACAGGAGAACTCATCTGACCCTGGTTATATGCTCTACACTATAGATTCAGATGAGGATGTGATCATCTTTGACAGTAAGTTCTCAGGCTTTTCATACTTTACAAATTAGCCATTATAAAACCTGTAAAATGTTGATATTCTTTAACAAACATAGAAGCTTTTATTTTAATAATGTTAATTTGAATGTTACACCTTACAGGAGAACATTTCGATAATATAAAGATTGTAAATGACGAAGCTGCTCATGGACCCACTGCCGAAAACACCGACATCTCTACATCTGGCCCCGATCATGTAACCATCTACATGCCAGATTAGACTGTGGTCGCCGCCTCGGACAGTAAGTTCCTTTTTACTTCATGTTGATAAGAAGAATGCTTACTACCATAAATAAAATCTGTTCTAATCTCCATAACTTGCATAAATTAAAAATCTGCCATCCTAAGCAATATATTATTAAACTGCAGTTCAAGCAATTTCTTAAAATTTCCTGGCCCTCAATCTCAGACCGACAGAGTAGAATCAATGTCCATTAATGAACAACTCATTAATTATACACTATCATTTACAAAACAAGAGGGCAGAGGACTTATTCCACCTCCTCCTCTGACTCCTCCTTTGTCTACTCCTCCGCCTCCTCAAAATTTTGAGAAACATCTTGCCCTGGACAAAGACAGAGAGAAATATTAAGTCGTCAAGAAGTTTTTTTTTTTCAGGAACTTCTGGCTTATGCCAACAAAAACCAAATGTAAGGCTTTAGAGCTTCATAAATATGTTTTATGATCTATGTTATGTATTAGTATTAACAGGCAATAGGCTAAATAATTAGGAATTGGGCACTAATGGCCTAAATATCGATGCGTTACTTTTCTTTATGCAAGCTAAATCATCAGTCTGTGAGCCAAAATTGGCTGCACTACAGGAGAATGGGAGTTGTCATTCTCAAATCACAAATACAATAAAGAATTACATATATTAATCTTTACTGTTTTACTAATTTTGTGACATTTATATTGCAGGTGAGGCAGAGCAGGTTCTCGCTGTGAACCCACAGTGAACATGGGATCCAGCTGGAGACGACAACTTCACATCAGCAAAAAGAGGCAGATTCCAGGCTTGGTCTCTGTTCTCCACCACTGGATATGACATTACTGGACTTTCTGCAGCTAGATGCACTCACTGAACAAGTGGGTGTCCTACTGCACTGCAAGGCAGATTCCAGGCTCGGTTTCTGTTCTCCACCATTGGATATGACATTACTGGACTTTCTGCAGCTAGATGCACTCACTGAACAAGTGGGTGTCCTACTGCCCAACGAGGCAGATTCCGGGCTTGGTCTCTGTTCTCCACCATTGGATATGACATTACTGGACTTTCTGCAGCTAGACGCACTCAATGAACAAGTGGGTGTCCTACTGCACAATGAGGCAGATTCCGGGCTCGGTCTCTGTTCTCCACCATTGGATATGACATTACTGGACTTTCTGCAACTAGATGCACTCACTGAACAAGTGGGTGTCCTACTGCACATCGAGGCAGATTCCGGGTTCGGTCTCTGTTCTCATCAATGAACATCTACAGCTTAAGGGAAGTGCAGCCTTTCAGCCATGGTGCCCAAGAGGTTTCCTCCACTGGAGGTTTTTCCTCTCCTGAGTGCTGAAGGTCAAAAGCGGGACTAACTCCTAGCCGCGGTCTATGGACCAAACATTGGGCATGGGCAGGGCCTTGGGGGCAGATCCCAAGTGCGCTCAACCATGTGAAATAGCTTATGCTCAGGAACACTGAGGGATAGCGCTATCAGATAGCTCTACCCATTCATTTCCTTTAGGAATAGAGCTATGGGATAGCTCTACCTGTTCACTTTCTTCATGGATAGCGCTATTGGATAGCTCTACCCGAACAGTATTAACAACAGAGCTTTTTCATACACAAGGTAGGAGTGGCAAGAGAGGTACACCAGGTGTTTATGTTTGCTGTTAGTCTGCATATATGCCAGTATGGTGCATGGTTATACCCCATTGCGAGGTCAGTCTGGTGTGTGATGCAAATTGAGTCTTCAGAGAGGAGGAGGACTTAAACTTTAGCACCACCTATTGGAAGCAGCAATCCTAAAAGTCAATATCGACCCTTTAATGAGTCTTGTCACATGACTTAGGACAAAAGCCAATCCGGAATCTCTATTTGCAGACACATAGTTTGGTGTGTTGCCACTCGTCAGTGCAAAGTATGAGATCTGATTTGGTTAAGTAGGAGGCTTTAGACTGGAATAGCTGCTAGTCCTGGCTCCTCGTTCTCCACAAGTAGAAATGTTACCGCTTAGATCCCAGTCCTAAGCCTCTCATCTAGTCAAGTCTGCAAGATTTTTTGCAAATTCCTAAAAGAAACGTTGTAGTAAGTTTGCAAGTGACAGAGGAGCTTCCTGCAAATCTGATTTTGGGTAATTATATAGCCAATAACAGTTGAGTAATTTCGATTTTAAGTGTTGGACACCAACTGTCCTGTAGATGGGTCATACATTTTAGAGGTCTGGACAACCCCTTTAAGTTCAGTGTATACACATTATACAGCATGCTCCCTCTAGTGGCAACTACAGGCATAAACTTTTTTTTTTTTTTAAGGGAATCCGTCCCCAGATTTGTGCTACCCCATATAAGAGCAGCATGATGTAACGTCAGAGTCTGATTCTAGCGATGTATCACTTACTGGGCTACTCGCTGCAGCTTTGATATCATCACTGTTTTATCTACTGCAGATCTAGCAGTTCTCTGAATGCTGAGATTTCTTGATATTTCTAAGCTCTGAGTGCAATATGACAAGGTAGGATCAAAGTAGATCTGTCGCCAGATTTCACAATACAAACTGCATACAATATTAAAAAGATCTATTGGACCTGATAGATCCAGCAGGCTAAAGGACCAGGTCCTTCTGCCCACTGGGACTTAGCCTGCTCTCTGTGAGAAAGCTAAATTCCAGTTGGCTAAAGGTCCAGGTCCCTGTGAGCGTTTTAATACTAGATCTAGCAGGCTAAAGGACCAGGTACTTCTGCCAACTTGGATTTAGCCTGCTCTCTGTGAGAAAGCTAAATCCCAGTTGAATAAAGGTCCAGGTCCCTGTGAGTGTTTTAATACTAGATCTAGCAGACTATAGGACCCGGTCCTTCTGCCAACTTGGATTTAGCCTGCTTTCTGTGAGAAAGATAAATCTCAGTCGCCTAAAGGACCAGGTCCATCTGCCAACTTGGATTTAGCCTGCTATCTGTGAGAAAGCTAAATCCCAGTTGGCTAAAGGACCAGGTCCCTGTGTTGTAATACTAGATCAAGCAGGCTAAAGGACCAGGTCCTTCTGCCAACTGGGATTTAGCCAGCTCTCTGTGAGAAAGCTAAATCCCAGTTGGCTAAAGGGCCAGGTCCCTGAGAGTGTTTTAATACTAGACCTAGAAAGCAAAAGAACCAGGTCCTTCTGACAACTTGGATTTAGCCTGCTCTCTGTGAGAAAGCTAAATCCCAGTCGCCTAAAGGACCAGATCCTTCTGACAACTTGGATTTAGCCTGCTCTCTGTGAGAAAGCAAAATCCCAGTTGGCTAAAGGCCAGGTCCTTTAGGGTAGTATAATACCAAACTTAGTAAGCCAAAAGACCTGGTCCTTCTGCCCACTTGGAAATAGCCGACCCTCACTGAGAAAGCTAAATCCAAGTGGCCAGAGGGACTCCTTCTGCCCACTTGGAAATAGCCGGCTCACACTGAGAAAGCTAAATCCAAGTGGATTAAATGATTAGGTCCCTCTATCCACTGGGAAATAGCCGGTTCTCACTGAGAAAGCTAAATCCAAGTGGTTTAAAGGACCAGGTCCCTCTGGCCACTTGGATTTAGCTTTCTCAGTGTGAGCCGGCTATTTCCAAGTGGGCAGAAGGACCAGGTCACTCTGGCCACTTGGATTTAGTTTTCTCAGTGTGAGCTGGCTATTTTCAAGTGGGCAGAAGAACCTGGTCCTTTTGTCCACTAAGCACTAAGTCTGGTATTAAACCTCTCCAAGGGACCTGGCCCTTTAAACCACTTGGATTTAGCTTTCTCAGTGTGAGTCGGCTATTTCCAATTGAGCAGAAGGACCAGAGGTCCCTCTTGCCACTTGGATTTAGCTTTCTCATTGAGAGTCAGCTATTTCCAAGTGGGCAGAAGGACCAGGTCCCTCTGGCCACTTGGGTTTAGCTTTCTCACAGTGAGCAGGCTAAATCCAAGTGGGCAGAAGGACCTGGTCTTTTAGCTTACTAAGTCTGGTATTAAACCTCTCCAAGGGACCTTGTCCTTTAACCCACTGGGATTTAGCTTTTCTCAGTGAGCAAGCTAAATCCAAGTGGGCAGAAGGTCCTGTTCCTTTCGTCCACTAAGTCTGGTGTTAAACCACTCCAAGGGACCTGGTCCTTTTGCCCACTTGGATTTAGCTTTCTCAGTGAGAGTCATCTATTTCCAATCTACATGAAGATTTCATCCATTTTAAGTTTATGCTAAGAACATACAACACTGCCCTTCACCTCTCCAAACAAGCCTATTTCAACACCTTCATCACCTCACTGTTCAATAACCCGAAACATCTCTTTGACACTTTTCATTCTCTACTCAACCCAAGAGTACAGGCCCCAACCACGGAGCTCCGAGCTGACGATCTGGCCAATTACTTAAAAGAAAAAATTTAACCAGATTCGACAGGAAATTATCTTCCAATCACCTCATACCATGCATTCTCCTCCCTCCCCCACTGCATCTAGCTCACTCTCTGATTTTGAACCAGTCACAGAAGAGGAAGTAAGCAGGGCTCCTTGCATCTTCTCGCCCAACCACTTGCACCAGTGACCCATTTCCATCACATCTCCTCCAGTCCCTTTCCCCTGCTGTCACCCCTCACCTAACTAAAATATTATCCTCTCTCTCCTGGTATTTTTCCCTCCTCATTTAAGCATGCCATCATACATCCACTGCTTAAAAAACATCCCTCGACCAAAACTGTGTCTCTAATCTTCCCTTTATCTCTAAACTCCTGGAACGCCTGGTCCACTCCCGTCTTATCCGCTATCTCTCAGAAAACTCTCTTCTTGACCCTCTCCAATCCGGTTTCCGCTCTTTACACTCCACTGAAACTGCCCTCACTAAAGTCTCTAATGATCTGCTAACAGCTAAATCAAATGGTCATTACTCCATGCTAATTCTCTTGGGTCTCTCTGCAGCATTCGACACAGTGGATCATCAGCTCCTCCTCACTAGACTCCGTTCCATTGGCCTCAAGGATACCGTTCTCTCATGGTTCTCCTCCTATCTCTCCGACCGCTCCTTTACTGTATCTTTTGCCGGTTCCTCCTCCTCTCACCTTCCCCTTACTGTTGGGGTCCCTCAAGGATCGGTACTAGGCCCCCTCCTCTTCTCCTTGTACACTGCCCCTATTGGTCAAACAATCAGTAGATTTGGTTTCCAGTACCATCTCTATGCTGATGACACCCAATTATACGCTTCTTCTCCTGACATCACGCCAGCCTTTCTAGAAAACACCGGCGATTGTCTAAACGCTGTGTCTAATATCATGTCCTCACTATATCTGAAACTGAACCTGTCAAAGACTGAACTCCTTGTGTTTCCTCCCTCTACTAATGTAGGTATACCCGACATTGCCATTTCTGTGTGTGGTTCCACTATTACTCCCCAGCAACAGGCCCGCTGTCTTGGGGTCATACTTGATTCCGAACTTTCCTTTGCCTCCCACATTCGATCACTGGCTCGCTCTTGTCATCTGCACCTCAAAAACATTTCTAGAATTCGACCTTTTCTTACTTTTGACTCTGCAAAAACTCTTACTGTTTCTCTTATTCATTCTCGTCTCGACTATTGTAACTCTCTTCTAATTGGTCTCCCTCTTACCAAACTCTCCCCTCTCCAATCTGTCTTGAATGCTGCAGCCAGGATCATATTCCTCACCAATCGTTACACCGATGCCTCTACCTTGTGCCAGTCATTACACTGGCTACCCATCCACTCCAGAATTCAGTATAAACTTATTACCCTCATCCACAAAGCCCTCCATAGCTCAGCACCACCTTACATCTTCTCCCTTGTTTCAGTATACCACCCTACCCGCGCCCTCCGTTCTGCTGATGACCTGAGGTTAGCATCCTCAATAGTCAGAACCTCCCACTCCCGTCTCCAAGACTTTACACGTGCCGCGCCAATTCTTTGGAATGTACTTCCCAGGTCAATACGATTAGTCCCCAATCCCCAGAATTTTAAGCGTGCCCTGAAAATGCATTTATTCCGACTGGCCTATCGCCTCAACACATTAACCTAATCTATCCCTGTGTGTCACAGCCAAAAGTTTTACCATAACCAGATTTCCCGCATCATGTTCCCACATGCTTTATGCATCCATTAGCCCTCTGTGTTTGTACTGTTACACACTTAACATTATGGCTGGTCCATACAATCAGGGCAACTGTTACCACCCACCTTTCGTGTCTACCTCTTTCCTCATAGACTGTAAGCTTGCGAGCAGGGCCCTCTTTCCTCTTGGTATTTGTTATAATCTACTGTATGTGATTATTGTTATGCTGTAATGTCTATTGTCTGTACAAATCCCCTCTGAAATGTAAAGTGCTGCGGAATATGTCGGCGCTATAAAAATAAAATTTATTATTATTATTATAAGTGGACAGAAGACCAAGGTTCCTCTGGCCACTTGGTTTTAGCCTGCTCACTGTGAAAAGCTAAATCTCAGTGGGCTAAAGGACCAGGTCCCTTGGAGTGGTTTAATACCAGACTTAGTAAGCGAAAAGACCAGGTCCTTCTGCCCACTTGGATTTAGCCTGCTCACCATGAGAAAGCTAAATCCAAGTGGCCAGGGAGATCTGGTAATTCTGCCCACTTTGAAATAGCCGGCTCACAATGAGAAAGCTAAATCCAAGTGGCCAGAGAGATCTCGTCCTTCTGCCCACTTGAAAATAGCCGGTTCACACTGAGAAAGCTAAATCCCAGTGGGTTAAAGGGCCAGGTCCTTTGGAGTAGTTTAATACCAACCTTAGGTGCTGTCTTCCATACCACCCTTAGTGTGTGTATGGCAGACATGGGTAGAGGTCACGTTTTATGATGTCTCTGTGGCCTCTGTATGTATTGGAACCGGGGATCATCTTGGAACATTGATGTGGATTACGCAAGACCTTGTGCATTACATTGGACCTGCAGGTGTTTTTTTTGGTAAATAAATGGGTGAAAGATGGTGTCTGTTTTTATATTTAAAATCCTTGTTTTTTATCTGTGTGTTCTTTATTTTTATTTACAGTGTTATTAATCGGGGTTTTTCATAGACACCTCTCTTACGAACCCTGGGTTTGATGTAAGCTGTGATTTTTTACAGATAACAGCTGGAATTATACTTAGAGATTACCCCAATTGCCACTGCACAAAAGCAATCAGGAAGAGCTGAGGCAAAGCACAAGAATCAGCACATGTAATAGATTATCCATTTAGCATGCAGCTGAGGACTAGTTTTATTAGTGTGGGAAGGGGCCAATATCCCTGGCCCGTCACAGCTTTTTAATATCAGCCCTTAGCTGTCTGTTTTGCCTTAGTTGTTTATTAAAAATGGAGGGGACCCTAATTAATTTTTTTGGGGAGTCCACTAATTTTTTAATAACCAGCAAATAAAAAGCTAAAAAGCATACAGCTGTTGACTGATTAGTAGGCTGAAAAGGTTCATGTTTATTGGGCCATTCCCAGCATAATGAGACCATATCACAGCCAATAGAGGTCAACGTGGTCTCGATCTTTCATGCTGCAAAATGGGGGTATTAAGGGGTAAAGCTGAAAAAGGGAACAAAATGGGGGTAAGCAGGACAATAGCCCTGAAAAAAATGTGGATATTGAGATTACTTAACCCATTCACGACCCATGACGCCTACGTAGGCATCATGAAAAGCCGTGCCCAAACGACCCATGACGCCCCCGTAGGCGTCATGCTATAAATAGCCCCCCTGCGGGTCGGGTGACCGGGGTTAATGAAAGGTCACCCGACCCGCACACAAAGGACCCTTTATGCTTCACCACAGGGGGGGTGGCTTAGCCCCCACGTGGCTACGATCGCTCTGATTGGCTGTTGAAAGTGAAACAGCCAATCAGAGCGATACAATCCAGCCATGGCCGATGCTGCAGTAGCATCGGACATGGCTGGAGACACTAATTTAACCCCCCACACCGGCTGGCAGGGGCGATCGGCCCCCGCCACGGACTGACAGCAGCGATGGGCTGCTGCTGTCACGATCTGCCCCCCCTCTTCTTCCTTCCGCTCCCCCCGATGTCCGATCCCCCCCTCACCCTCCCCGGTACTTGTCATGTCCCGCTCCGGCTCCCGGTGTCCCGCCGTCCCTCCTGCATGGGCGCCGCCATCTTTGAAAATGGCGGGCGCATGCGCAGTATGATTGCAATATTTCAACAATTAAATTTGGTGAAATATTACAATATATCCATGGCTAGAGACTGCAATCAGATCCCCCACCCACCGACTGATGGCGCCGATCGGCTGCCGCCAACAACTGACGGCAGCTATCGGCAGCCGCAGTCATCATCAGGTCCCCTCCCACTTCCCTCCGCTCCCCCCAGCCATCTGATACCCCCCCACCGTCCCCGGTACCTCCTGTCCCTCCAGTAGCTCCTGGCCGTCCCGGTGTCCTGCGTCATGGGCGCCGCCATCTTGGAAAATGGCGGGCGCATGCGCAGTGCACCGGCTGCAGATTCATTCATTTATTTTGATCACTGTGAGAAACTCTCACAGTGATCAAAATAAAAAAAAAGTAAATAAAACCCCCCTTTATCACCCCCATAGGTAGGGACATATAATAAAATAAAGAAAATATTTTTATTTTTCCATTAGGGTTAGGGTTGGTATTAGGGTTAGGGCTGGCATTAGGGTTAGGGCTGGAATTAGGGTTAGGGCTGGAATTAGGGTTAGGGTTGGAATTAGGGTTAGGGCTGGAATTAGGGTTAGGACTGGAATTAGGGTTGGGATTAGGGCTAGGGTTGTGATTAGGGTTGGAATTAGGGTTAAGATTAGGGTTAGGGGTGGGTTGGGATTAGGGTTAGTCTTGTAGTTAGGTTTAGAGTTGGGATTAGGGTTAGGGGTGTGTTGGGGTTAGGGTTGTGGTTAGGATTATTAGGGTTGGGATTAGGGTTAGGGGTGTGTTGGGTTTAGGGTTGGAGTTAGAATTGAGGGGTTTCCACCGTTTAGGCACATCACAGGGTCTCCGAACGCGACATGGCGCCACCATTTATTCCAGCCAATTTTGCGTTTTAAAAGTCAAACAGCGCTCCCTCCATTCCGAGCCCCGAAATGTGCCCAAACAGTGGTTTACCACCACATATGGGGTATCAGCATACTCAGGAAAAATTGCACAACACCTTTTGGGGTCTAATTTCCACTGTTAACCTTGGGAAGATAAAAAATTGGGGGCTAAAATAATTATTTTTGTGGAAAAAAAATGATTTTTTATTTACATGGCTCTGCGTTATAAACTTCTGTGAAGCACTCGGGGGTTCGAAGTGCTCACCACACATCTGGATAAGTTCCTTGGGGGGTCTAGTTTCCAAAATGGGGTCACTTGTGTGGGGTTTCTACTGTTTAGGCACATCAGAGGCTCTGCAAACGTAACATGACGCCTGCAGACTATTCCATCAAGTCGGCATTTCAATACCTCACTACTTCCCTTCCGAGCCCTGACGTGTGCCCAAACAGTGGTAACCCCCACATATGGGGTACCAGCGTACTCAGGACAAACTGTACGACAACTTTTGGGGTCCAATCTCTCCTGTTACCCTTGTGAAAATAAAAAATTGTGGGCTAAAAAATCATTTTTTGAGGAAAAAAAAATATTTTTTATTTTCACGCCTTTGCGTTATAAACTTCTGTGAAGAACTTGGGGGTTCAAAGTGCTCACCACACATCTAGATAAGTTCCTTGGGTGGTCTAGTTTCCAAAATGGGGTCTGTTGTGAGTTCATTTTCCTCTTCACCATTGAGGTCTGATGAACTCCCTCTTCTGGTGAAGGAAGGTAGTGAGGCTCATTACCAAGCACCTGGGCTGGATGATGATGACTGGGTGACGGGAATTACTGACGCCCTTCTGCCTTGCTGGTGATCTCTCTGAGGGATTCTAGGAGACCAGTCTGATTCCTGCTCCTCAAAAGCTAAGTTTTCTGCTCTGCTTTTTGCATTTGTGTTTTGGTTTTGTTTTGCCTTGTTTTTCTGGATTTCTGCTATTCCTTGCTGGGGTGAGCTGAATTCCTTTTTGCTCTGTCTTCAGAAAATACCTGAGTACTGATATAGTCTTTTTGAAGCCTAGCGTCTTCAGGGCTTTTTTCCCTATCAGCTGTTGGCTCTTGTTTTGATAGAGTTTTGGCGGATTACAGACAGCAGCTTTTTATCCTGTCCTATTTAGTTAGCTTGGGCCCCATCATTTGCTCAGCCTATCTTTCTATCTGTGTGAGTGTTTTTTCATCTTGCTTCACCGTCATTATATGTTGGGGGCTGCCTATTGCTTTGGGGTCTGCTCTGGGGCAGTTTACATTTCCCTTTCTGTCTTTAGGCTATGTAGTTCTCTGGCTGTGATCGAGGGGTCTAGGGCACCGTAGGAACCCCCCACGGCTACTGCTAGTTGTTGCTGATAGGTTCAGGGGTCTGCAATCCGATAGCTGCCAAATTCTCTGGTTTTCTGGACTTAGCTAGTATTTCTGTTTTTGCCTCCTACGGTGACTCATTCATAACAGAATCACCAGCCATACCGCAGATCCTAGGGTACTCAATAGCAGGAAAGAATTGTTAAAGAAAAAAAAAAAGTGTGTGTATATTTTTTGCTCTATATCTCTGAGGCCGTAGGGGGAATTTTTTTTTCTCTCAATGGAGATAAAGCAATTGTCTGATCGTGTGGAGCAGCTCGCTGCGGAAGTGCGGGGAATTTCCACCTACCTTGCTCATTCACATGCTGCTGAACCAAAGATCCCTACTCCTGATGTGTTTTTTGGGGATCGGTCTAAATTTTTGAATTTCAAAAATAATTGTAAATTATTTTTTGCCTTGAAGCCTAACTCGTCATGGAGCTCCGCACAGCAGGTTAAAATTGTCATCTCTTTGCTGCGTGGCGATCCCCAGGATTGGGCGTTTTCTTTGAAACCAGATGATCCTATTCTGACTAATGTGAATGCATTTTTTCAAGCCTTGGGGTTGTTGTATGATGAACCTAATGCTATTGATCAGGCTGAAAAGACCCTGTTGGCATTGAGCCAGGGTCGAGATTCTGCAGAATTGTACTGTCAAAAATTCCGAAAGTGGGTGGTCCTTACTACCTGGAATGATAATGCCTTGGCAGCTCTCTTTCGGAAGGGTTTGTCACAAGCCATAAAAGATACTATGGTGGGATTTCCTGTTCCCTCTGGTCTTGACGATTCTATGTCATTAGCCATTCAGGTTGATCGGCGTTTACGTGAACGCAGGACTGCATGAGAGGTGTTGCCACCTGTTGAACAAGTGTCTGAACCTATGCAATGTGATGGAGTTTTGTCCAGAGAGCAACGTCAGGAGTTCAGAAGGCGTAATAAGCTGTGTTTTTTTGTGGAGATGCCTCGCATATTATTTCTGTCTGTCCTAAACGAGAGAAACGTTTTGCACACACGTTTTCTGTGGGTGGTGTTCAACCTAAGTTTCTTCTGGCAATTACTCTGATTTGCTCCCTGTCCACATTTTCCACCAAGGCTTTTGTGGATTCGGGAGCAGCCCTGAACCTAATGGACTTGGATTTTGCTAAACGTTGTGGATTTCCGATGACACCTCTGCGGATGCCTATCCCTTTGAGGGGGATAGATGCTACTCCTTTGGCGAAAAATAAACCTCAGTTTTGGACCCAGGTGGTAATGCGGGTTTCCCCAGACCATCAAGAAAATTGCAGATTTTTGGTGTTGCATAATTTGCATGATACCATTGTTCTGGGGTTTCCCTGGTTGCAAATTCATAATCCAGTTTTGGATTGGAAATCTGTGTCTGTGGTGAGTTGGGGTTGTCGGTGTGCCCTTAGTGAGGCTCCGTTTTTTTCCACCTCTCCTCAGTCGCATGATGTTCCTGACTATTTGGCGGATTTTTATGATGTATTTAGTGACAATGAGTCTGCGTCTTTGCCTCCTCATAGGAGTTATGACTGTGCAATTGAACTGAGCCCGGGGTGTAAATTTCCCAAGGGTCGGCTCTTCAATTTATCTGTACCCGAGCACAAGGCTATGCGATCCTATATTAAGGAGGCGTTGGAGAAGGGTCATATTAGACCATCCTCTTCACCATTAGGTGCTGGGTTTTTTTTCGTGGCCAAAAAGGATGGTTCATTAAGGCCTTGTATTGATTATCGTGCCCTCAACAAAATTACTATTAAATATCAGTATCCGTTACCCCTGATTTCGGATCTATTCTCCAGAGTTAAAGGAGCTTGCTGGTTTACCAAGCTTGACCTCAGGGGGGCGTATAATCTTATCCGCATTAAGCATGGGGATGAATGGAAGACGGCGTTTAATACTCCGGAGGGACATTTTGAGTACCTGGTGATGCCTTTTGGGCTCACTAATGCCCCTTCTGTCTTCCAGTGCTTCATGAACGATATTTTCCGAGACTTTGTGGATAAATTTTTGAGTATCTATCTGGATGATATTTTGATCTTCTCCAAGGATTGGGATTCTCATGTGGAACATGTTCGGACTGTGTTCCAGATCTTGAGGGAGAATTCCCTGTATGTCAAAGGATCGAAATGCCTTTTTGGGGTACAGAGGATTTCTTTTTTGGGATTTTTTTGTCTCCATCAACTATTGAAATGGACCCGGCCAAGGTACAGGCCATTTATGTTTGGGCTCAGCCCACTTCTTTGAAGGCCCTCCAGAAGTTTTTGGGTTTTGCTAATTTTTATCGGAAATTTATAGCAAAATTTACTAGTATTGCCAAGCAATTGACTGATCTGACTAAGAAGGGTGCTGATGTGTTGAATTGGTCTCCAGAGGCTGTTTCTTCCTTTCAGGAGCTGAAGCGAAGATTCACTTCTGCCCCGGTTTTGCGGCAACCTGATGTCTCACTCCCGTTCCAGTAGAGGTGGACGCTTCTGAGATTGGTGCAGGAGCTGTTTTGTCCCAAAAGGATCCTGTAACATCTAAAATGAATCCCTGTGCTTTCTTTTCCCGAAAGTTCTCTCCATCTGAACGTAACTATGATGTGGGGAATCAGGAACTGTCAGCCATGAAATTGGCATTTGAAGAGTGGAGACATTATTTGGAGGGAGCTAAACATCAAGTCGTGGTCCTCACTGACCACAAGAATTTGATTTACCTTGAGTCGGCCAAACGCTTGAACCCTAGACAGGCTAGGTGGGCCTTGTTTTTTACACGTTTTGATTTTGTGGTCTCTTTTCTTCCTGGCACTAAGAATGTCAAGGCTGACGCTCTCTCTAGGAGCTTCTTTGCTGATTCTCCTGTGGTGACCAAGCCTGCTACCATCTTAGGCGAAGGGGTAGTTCTTTCTGCCATCTTGCCCGATTTGAGACGTGCTCTGGAAGAGTTCCAGGAGGACAAACCTGAGCGTTGTCCCAGTGGAAAGTTGTATGTTCCTGACCAGTGGAAGAAGAGAGTGATGTCTGAAGTTCATTGCTCTGCATTGGCTGGTCATCCAGGTATTTTTGGTACTAGAGATCTGGTGAGTCAGTCTTTTTGGTGGCCCGCCATGTCTCGTGATGTCAGGAATTTTGTGCAGTCCTGTGGGACTTGCTCCCGGTCTAAACCTTGTTCTCGCTCTAGTGGGTTGTTGATGCCTTTGCCGGTCCCCAGGAGGCCATGGACCCATATTTCAATGGATTTCATCTCTGATATGCCTGTCTCTCAGAGAATGACTGTTATTTGGGTGATTTGTGATAGGTTCTCTAAGATGGTTCATCTTGTACCACTCCCTAAGTTGCCATCTTCCTCTGAGTTGGTGCCCCTGTTTTTGCAACAGGTGGTTCGCTTGCACGGGATTCCTGAGAACATTGTATCTGACAGAGGAGTTCAGTTTGTGTCTAGATTTTGGAGGACTTTCTGTTCCAAGCTGGGAATTCAGTTGTCCTTCCTTTTCACCCTCAGACCAATGGGCAGACGGAGAGAACAAACCAGACCTTGGAGTCGTATTTGAGATGTTTTATTTCCGCTGATCAGGATGATTGGGTTTCATTTTTGCCCTTGGCCGAATTTGCTTTAAATAATAGAGCTAGTTTTGCCACTTTGATGTCACCTTTTTTTTGTAACTTTGGGTTTCATCCTCGATTTTCTTCAGGGCAGGTGGAGCCTTCTGCCTGCCCAGGTGTTGACACTGTGGTGGAGAGAATGCACCAGATCTGGGACCAAGTGGTGGATAAGTTATCTCTCACCCAGGAAAAGGCCCAGCGGTTTTCCAACCGACATAGGACCATTGGTCCCCAGTTTAAGGTTGGTGATATGGTTTGGTTATCATCAAAAAACATTGCTATGAAGGTGGCTTCTCCTAAGCTTAAGCCTAGATTTATTGGACCTTACAAGATTTTGGAGATTATTAATCCGGTCTCTTTTCGATTGGCTCTTCCTATCACATTTAAAATCCATAATGTGTTTCATAAGTCCTTGTTGAAGAGGTTTGTTGAACCAGTAGTTCCTGGGGTGGCACCTCCGGACCCTGTATTGGTTGAAGGTAACATGGAATATGAGGTAGAGAAGATACTGGATTCCCGTCTGGCTAGACAGAGACTCCAGTATTTGGTTAAGTGGAAGGGTTATGGTCAGGAGGATAATTCCTGGGTCTCTGCCTCTGATATTCATGCCAAAAGATTGGTGCGTGTCTTTCATCGGGCTCACCCTGATTGCCCTGGTGGCATGGATGAGGGTTCGGTGACCCCTCCTCAAGGGGGAGGTACTGTTGTGAGTTAATTTTCCCTTCACCATTGAGGTCTGATGAACTCCCTCTTCTGGTGAAGGAAGGTAGTGAGGCTCATTACCAAGCACCTGGGCAGGATGATGATGACTGGGTGATGGGAATTACTGACTGGATATAAGGCAGCCGACGCCCTTCTGCCTTGCTGGTGATCTCTCTGAGGGATTCTAGGAGACCAGTCTGATTCCTGCTCCTCAAAAGCTAAGTTTTCTGCTCTGCTTTTTGCATTTGTGTTTTGGTTTTGTTTTGCCTTGTTTTTCTGGATTTCTGCCATTCCCTTCTGGGGTGAGCTGAATTCCTTTTTGCTCTGTCTTCAGAAAATACCTGAGTACTGATATAGTCTTTTTGAAGCCTAGCGTCTTCAGGGCTTTTTTCCCTATCAGCTGTTGGCTCTTGTTTTGATAGGGTTATGGCGGATTACAGACAGCAGCTTTTCTATCCTGTCCTATTTAGTTAGCTTGGGCACCATCATTTGCTCAGCCTGTGTTTTTTCATCTTGCTTCACCGTCATTATATGTTGGGGGCTGCCTATTGCTTTGGGGTCTGCTCTGGGGCAGTTTACATTTCCCTTTCTGTCTTTAGGCTATGTAGTTCTCTGGCTGTGATCGAGGGGTCTAGGGCACCGTAGGAACCCCCCACGGCTACTGCTAGTTGTTGTTGATAGGTTCAGGGGTCTGCAATCCAATAGCTGCCAACTTCTCTGGTTTTCTGGACTTAGCTAGTATTTCTGTTTTTGCCTCCTACGGTGACTCATTCATAACAGGGGTCACTTGTCAGGGGTTTCCACTGTTTAGGCACATCAGGGGCTCTGCAAACGTAACATGACACCTGCAGACCATTCCATCAAGTCGACATTTCAAAACGTCACTACTTCCCTTCCGAGCCCCGACGTGTGCCCAAACAGTGGTTCCCCCACATATGGGGTACCAGCGTACTCAGGACAAACTGTACAACATCTTTTGGGGTCCAATCTCTCCAGTTACCCTTGTGAAAATAAAAAATTGTGGGCTAAAAAATCATTTTTTGAGGAAAAAAAATATTTTTTATTTTCACGCCTTTGCATTATAAACTTCTGTGAAGAACTTGGGGGTTCAAAGTGCTCACCACACATCTAGATATGTTCCTTGGGTGGTCTAGTTTTCAAAATGGGGTCACTAGTCAGGGGTTTCCACTGTTTAGGCGCATCAGGGGCTCTGCAAACGTAACATGATGCCCGCAGACTAGTGTTGAGCATTCCGATACCGCAAGTATCGGGTATCGGCCGATACTTGCTGTATCGGAATTCCGATACCGACTTCCGATATTTTTTCAATATCGGAATTCGGCATCGGAATCGGAAGTTCAGTTGATTGACGGCCTGACGTCATCATGATGCGCGGTGTGTGCGCATCATGATGCGCCGTCATTTCGGGCCTTCCGGGGGTCTCTGCCGGCCTGCCGGGGGGCTGTGCCGGCCTGCCGGGGGGCTGTGTGGACTGCCCGGGGTCTGTACCGGCCTGCCGGGGGGCTGTGCCGGCCTGCCGGTGGTCTGTGCACCCTGTGGGGGTCTGTACCGGCCTGCCGGGGGGCTGTGCCGGCCTGCCGGGGGGCTGTGCTGATGTCCGGGGGTCTGTGCAAGCATCGTCCGATGGGACTACAAGTCCCATCGGGCGATGCCTGCTACCATGACAGTGATTGACACATTAGCCAATGATGGGACAGTAGTAGTCCCATCATCCGGCTAATGTGTTAAATGTTAAAAAAAAAAAAAAAAAATACTACATACATACTACATGCATGCTACATACATACTACATGCTACATACATACTACATATATACTACATACATACTACATACATGCTACATACATACTACATGCATGCTACATACATACTACATATATACTACATACATACTACATACATACTGCATGCTACATACATACTACATACATACTACATATATACTACATGCATGCTACATACATACTACATGCTACATACATACCACATACATACTACATATATACTACATGCATGCTACATACATACTACATGCTACATACATACCACATATATACTACATACATACTACATATATACTGCATGCTACATACATACTACATATATACTACATGCATGCTACATACATACTACATGCTACATACATACTACATGCTACATACATACCACATACATACTACATGCTACATACATACTACATATATACTACATGCATGCTACATACATACTACATGCTACATACATACCACATACATACTACATGCTACATACATACTACATATATACTACATGCATGCTACATACATACTACATGCTACATACATACCACATATATACTACATACATACTACATATATACTGCATGCTACATACATACTACATATATACTACATGCATGCTACATACATACTACATGCTACATGCATGCTACATACATACTACATACATACTACATGCTACATACATACCACATATATACTACATACATACAATACATTCATACAATACATACATAGACATACAGTACATATAACATAGAGTAACATACTTACCAATACTTGTCACATTGTTCCCCGAAGCCATTGTCGTCTACGGAATAAATATTAACATAACAAACCACAAAAATACTCACCCACGATCCGAAGCAGTCCACGAGTGTGTCCCACGACGATCTTGGGTAGAGAACTGCAGCATCAGATGATGCTGCCGTTCTCTACGGGCTGCAGGAATCCAATGACGGAAGGTAGGTATCCTTCCGCACTGTATTCCTCCGCCACTTAAAAAAAAAAAGTCCCTAGTCTCACTTTATGCCATTGCTGTGTGGGAAATTCCCACACAGCAATGGCATAAAGTGAGACTAGGGACTTTTTTTTTTTAAGTGGCGGAGGAATACAGTGCGGAAGGATACCTACCTTCCGTCATTGGATTCCTGCAGCCCGTAGAGAACGGCAGCATCATCTGATGCTGCAGTTCTCTACCCAAGATCGTCGTGGGACACACTCGTGGACTGCTTCGGATCGTGGGTGAGTATTTTTGTGGTTTGTTATGTTAATATTTATTCCGTAGACGACAATGGCTTCGGGGAACAATGTGACAAGTATTGGTAAGTATGTTACTCTATGTTATATGTACTGTATGTCTATGTATGTATTGTATGAATGTATTGTATGTATGTAGTATATATGTGGTATGTATGTAGCATGTAGTATGTATGTAGTATGTATGTAGCATGCATGTAGCATGTAGTATGTATGTAGCATGCATGTAGTATATATGTAGTATGTATGTAGCATGAATGTAGTATATATGTAGTATGTATGTAGCATGTAGTATGTATGTAGCATGTAGTATGTATGTAGTATGTATGTAGTATGTATGTGGTATGTATGTAGCATGTAGTATGTATGTAGCATGCATGTAGTATATATGTAGTATGTATGTAGCATGCAGTATATATGTAGTATGTATGTAGTATATATGTGGTATGTATGTAGCATGTAGTATGTATGTAGCATGCATGTAGTATATATGTAGTATGTATGTGGTATGTATGTAGCATGTAGCATGTATGTAGCATGCATGTAGTATATATGTAGTATGTATGTAGTATGTATGTGGTATGTATGTAGCATGCAGTATGTATGTAGCATGCATGTAGTATATATGTAGTATGTATGTAGCATGTATGTAGTATGTAGTATGAATGTAGCATGTATGTAGTATGCACGTTGTATGTATGTAGCATGTAATTTTTTTTTTTTTTTTTTTTTTTTACATTTAACACATTAGCCGGATGATGGGACTACTATTGTCCCATCATTGGCTAATGTGTCAATCACTGTCATGGTAGCAGGCATCGCCCGATGGGACTTGTAGTCCCATCGGACGATGCCTGCACAGACCCCCGGAGCCTGCACAGCCCCCCGGCAGGCCGGCACAGCCCCCCGGCAGGCCGGCACAGCCCCCCGGAGCCGGCACAGCCCCCCGGCAGGCCGGCACAGCCCCCCGGAGCCTGCACAGACCACCGGCAGGCCGGCACAGACCACCGGAGCCTGCACAGACCCCCTGGCAGGCCGGCACAGCCCCCCGAAAGGCCCGTACAGACCCCAGAGAGGCTGTACAAGGGCAGGAAAGGGTTTTTCTTATTCCGATACCGGAAGTCCCATAGACTTGAATGGGACTTCCGGTATCGGAATCGGCGATACCGATACTTTTTTTAAAGATCGGCCGATACCATCCGATACGATACTTTGAAGTATCGGACGGTATCGCTCAACTCTACCGCAGACCATTCCATCAAGTCGACATTTCAAAACGTCACTACTTCCCTTCCGAGCCCCGACGTGTGCCCAAACAGTGGTTCTCCCCCACATATGGGGTACCAGCATACTCAGGACAAACTGTACAACAACTTTTGGGGTCCAATCTCTCCTGTTACCCTTGTGAAAATAAAAAATGGTGGGCTAAAAAATCATTTTTTGAGGAAAAAAAATATTTCTATTTTCACAGCTCTGCATTATAAACTTCTGTGAAGCACCTGAGGGTTCAAAGTGCTCACTATCCATCTAGATAAGTTCCTTGGGGGGTCTAGTTTCCAAAATGGGGGAATTTGTGGGGGAGCTCCAAATTTTAGGCACGCAGGGGCTCTCCAAACACGA
Source organism: Dendrobates tinctorius (assembly GCF_039654945.1). NCBI lineage: Eukaryota > Metazoa > Chordata > Amphibia > Anura > Dendrobatidae > Dendrobates > Dendrobates tinctorius. Next base: position 11,208,901 of record NW_027361669.1, on the reverse strand, counting down.
AATGGTGTCCACTAATGATGGAGCTAATTTTTCATTCAAAAAGTCAAATGGCGCTCCTTCCCTTCTGAGCCCTACCGTGCGCCCAAACAGTGGTTTACCCCCACATATGGGGTACCAGCGTACTCAGGACAAACTGGACAATAACTTTTGGGGTCCAATTTCTCCTGTTAGCCTTGTGAAAACAAAAAATAGTGGGCTAAAAAATCATTTTTGAGGAAAAAAAATATTTTTTTATTTTCTCTGCTCTGCGTTATAATCTTCTGTGAAGCACTTGGGGATTCAAAGTGCTCACTACACATCTAGATAAGTTCCTTCGGGGGTCTAGTTTCCAAAATGGGGTCACTTGTGGGGGAGCTCCAATGTTTAGGCACACAGGGGCTCTCCAAACGCGACATGGTGTCCGCTAACGATTGGAGTTAATTTTTCATCAAAAAAGTCAAATGGCACTCCTTCCCTTCCGGGCCCTGCCGTGCGCCCAAACAGTGGTTTGTGACCACATATGAGGTATCAGTGTACTCAGGAGAAATTTCCCAACAAATTTTAGGATCCATTTTACCCTGTTGCCCATGTGAAAATGAAAAACCTGAGGCTAAAAGAAAATTTTTGTGAAAAAAAGTACTTTTTTATTTCTACGGATCAATTTGTGAAGCACCTGGGGGTTCAAAGTGCTCATTATGCATCTACATAAGTTCCTTGGAGGGTCTAGTTTCCAAAATGGGGTCACTTGTGGGGGCGCTCCAATGTTTAGGCACACAGGGACTCTCCAAACGCAACATGGCAATGCTAAATATTCCAGCATATTTTCCATTCAAAAAGTCAAATGGCGCTCCTTCCCTTCTGAGCCCTGCCGTGCGCCCAAACAGTGGTTTATGACCACATATGAGATATCGGTGTACTCAGGAGAAATTTCCCAACAAATTTTAGGATCCATTTTACCCTGTTGCCCATGTGAAAATGAAAAACCCTTCAGCTAAAAGAAAATTTTTGTGAAAAAAAAGTACTTTCTTTTTCTTCGGATCAATTTGTGAAGCACCTGGGGGTTCAAAGTGCTAATTATGCATCTAGATAAGTTCCTTGGAGGGTCTAGTTTCCAAAATGGGGTCACTTGTGGGTGAGCTCCAATGTTTAGGCACACAGGGACTTTCCAAACGCGATATGGTAACCGATAAATATTCCAGCATATTTTCCACTCAAAAAGTCAAATGGCGCTCCTTCCCTTCTGAGCCCTGCCGTGCACCCAAACAGTGGTTTATGACCACATATGAGGTATCAGGGTACTCAGAAGAAATTCCCCAACAAGTTTTTGTTGGAAAAATTAAAATGTCCATTTTTTCCTTCCATGTTGCTTTAGTCCCTGTGAAGCACCTGAAGGGTTAATAATCTCCTTGAATGGAGTTTTGAGTAGCTTGAGGGGTTCAGTTTTTAGAATGGTGTCACTTTTAGGTATTTTCTGCCATATAGACACCTCAAAGTGACTTCAAATGTGAGGTGGTCCCTAAAAAAAAATGGTTTTGTAAATTTCGTTGTAAAAATGAGAAATCGCTGGTCAACTTTTAACCCTTATAACTTCCTAACAATAAAAAATTTTGTTTCCAAAATTGTGCTGATGTAAAGTAGACATGTGGGAAATGTTATTTATTAACTATTTTGTGTCATATAACTCTCTGGTTTAACAGAATAAAAATTCAAAATTTGAAAATTGTGAAATTTTCAAAATTTTCTCCAAATTTCCATTTTTTTCACAAATAAACGCAAAAATTATCAACCTCAATTTACCACTAACATGAAGCCCAATATGTCACGAAAAAACAATTCATTATTTGAATGAAGCCACCAGACAACTTTCAGAGGTTAATACTTACATGAAGCTTAAAAATGATCCCAGAGGAAAATTTAAAAATGATCTTCGTTCTTTTCTCAGGAGATATGTTGAATTAGGGGTCATCCCCAAGAAATTAGCAGAACGCTTGCTACCGGAGTTCCCCAAAAAACCCTATTGTACTGTATTCGTAAAATACATAAGTCTATGTCTTGCCCTCCCAGCCGACCCATTGTGTCCGGGATAGGGTCTCTTACTGAACCTCTCTCCCAGTATATGGATTGGCTGCTTCATCCTCTTCTTGGCGACATCTCCTCCTATATAAAGGACACTAAGGATTTTTTGAAAGTTGTCAATGATTTTGAATAGCAGCCTGGTTTTTCTCTTGTGTCCATTGATATGGAAAGTCTGTAATAAGATTCCCCAGGATTTAGGGGTAGATGTGATAAGGGAAATTTTAGCCACAACGACAAAGATGCTGCATTCATTGACTTTGTATGTGAGGGGATTTGTTTTGTTTTTAGACACAATGCATTTAAATTTCAGAATACTTGGTACTTACAGCAGTTTGGGACCGCGATGGGGACACCGGTGGCGTGCACTTTCGCCAATCTTTTTTTGGCTGTTTTTGAAAACAGGCATATCTATTCACTTTCAAACGTCTTTTTGAAGAAACACATCAAGATGTATATTAGATATGTGGACGATGTATTCATTGTGTGGGACGGCCCCCCAGATACATTTGACAATTTTGTGGATTATCTTAACAATTTAGGTGACATCAACATGTCATTTACTTCCAAATGGGGGCACCTCAATTGAATGTTTGGATTTTTTTTAGAAGTTAGAGAGGGTTCTCTCGTTACTTCAGTTTTTCGTAAACATCATCCACTAACGCCGTGTTTCACTATGACAGTTATCACCCTTTTTACATGAAAAATTCTTTACCGTACAGTCAGTTTCTTAGACTAAAACGTATAAATAATACTAAGAAAGGCTTTGTTGACCAATCACGAGAATTATATAGCAGATTTTTGAAGAGGGGGTACCCTGAAAACCTGCTAAAAAAAACACAGACCAGGTTTAATCAGAACTCAAGTGGTGAGGCGAATAAAAGGGTTAATTGCAAGAAGAATGAAAAGGGGTTTGTTTTTTCGTTTGATTTTGGTCCTATGGATGGGGCAGTCAGGTCTGCAATCCGTAAAAATTGGCACATTTTAAGTCACGATACTGATTTATCAGAAGTGGTGGAGCGAGGACCCCTTTCTGCTTGTAGGAAAAGTGTCAGTTTAAAGGATATTCTTGTACATAATCGCATGGAAAATCCACATAGTAATTGGCTCAATTTGATGCCCCCGAAAGGTAATTATCGATGTGGGCAGTGCCCGTTTTGTTCTAATCATATTCTTGACCGTTGTTTACGTATAGGATCGGTAACTCATTATGTCACTGATTTTATTTCATGCAAAACCACTCATGTTGTTTATGTTTTATTTTGTCCTTGTAAGTTTTTTTATATAGGGAAAACTATACGTCCTCTTTATGTTAGGTTTAGGGAGCACTTCAATTCTATTTTAACAGGCAAAGGGGTTCCTAGACTTATTAACCATATGAGAGAAGCACACGGTGGCAATCCCGATGCATTATCATTTGCTGGTATAGAAAGGGTTACTCTATCCTCACGGGGAGGTGATCTGAATAGGAACTTACTGAAACGAGAGGCCAGGTGGATTATGCAAACCCGTGCTATAGAGCGCACGGGACTCAATTAGAGGATTGATATGTCTGTTTTTTTGTGATATGAAAAAAATTTTTTGTAAAAAAAACTTTGTAAAAATTTATTTTTTGAAAAATCATTATTTTTTCGCCATTTTCTGGCTTGTGTTTTTTTCTCTTTCCTTTTGTATTTATGGTACTATTATATGTATTATATATTTATATTTTTGTTTTCACTTATGTGAACTATGTACATATATATTTTGTTGATTGCTCAGCAGGTGAGCGGCACCGGTGGGAGGGGTCCTGACTTCTGGTTGTGGGTATTTCCTCCTTGGCCGGCTGCAGCTCACCATAACCTGTGGAAGCAACTTTGCAGCGTGAAACGATCATCGTTGCTATCTCCTTTTTGCACCCGTTCTCCCGCTGATATGCTTTTATAATAAAGCCTTGACTACACTACCCGGTGAGTGCCGTTCTTTTCCACTATTTTTTGCTATATGAATTAGCTTATTTTCCCTGAATGTGCACCTAAGGGTAAAGCAGTTGTATTGCCGGCTGCGTCTCTTTTATACACGTATGTTGGTTCGGATGTGTGGACTATTGTGATGGTGCTCGCCTTCTATTTCTGGACTTTGTATCATTGTTATTAGTGATGAGCGAACGTGTTGGGATAAGGTGTTATCTGAGCATGCTCGGGTGCTATCCGAGTGTCTTTGGCGTGCTCAAAAAATATGGCTGTGTCTTGTCGCTGTTCGACAGGCACAACACATGCAGGGATTCCCTGTTTGTTAGTCAATCCCTGCATGCGGCTATCAAACATCCACAAGACATGCAGCCACGGGGACTCAAACATATTATTCGAGCATGCCTGAGACATTCGGTTAGCACCCGAGCATGCTCAGATAACACCTTATCCCAGCACGTTCCCTCGTCGCTAATTGTTGTACAAATTTGTGATTGAGGATGATGTCACATTTACATGTAGCTGAAACGTGGGGCCCTGGAGTTGATTTCTGGTGGGCCCTTAGCACCTCAATCCAAAACTGAACACAGATATTACTGACCTTCTCCATTCCAGTCAGTTTTTGCACTTTGGCTGAGGTGGAGGGATCACAACTACAGCGCACATCACCTGCCATCTATCTGTTATCTATCTAACGATCTATCTATAATCTATTTAACTATCTATCTATCCCTTATCTATCATCTATCTATTATCTATCTATTATCTATCTGTCGATCTATCTATCTCTATCTGTCTATACAGGCTCAATGTGAGCCGAAATGTCATCATGATGGGCTATTAAACTGAAGCACTTCTATTTTTTTCACTTTGAATGGTGTGCTGCCTCCATTTTTTAATATCTATCTATTATCTATCTATTTTCAATAAATTTACTATCTATTATCTATCTATTTATCTGTCTTTCTATTATCTATCTATCTATTAGCTATCTATTGGTCTGTCTATCTATCTATTATCTATCATCTATCTATCTATCATCTATCTAGCTAACTAGCTCATATCTACTTCATTACCAACCTGGGCAAAACTTGAATGGCCCCAATAAAAAAACTTCAACAGAATTTTGAACTATCACAAGGTTTTTATTTGTACTGAACTTCTCAGTTGTGAAAAAGGGACCTTCTAGGCGCTCCCCGTTTCCAGAGCTCGGGTGTGACTGCAAACTGCCCCATTATAGTTATGGCCCTGCCGCCACAAACACGCAATAACTTCCTTCTTTGACAGAATCACTGACTGAGTGGATCAGGGAAATGCTGTAGATATAGTATATCTTTACTTTAGCAAAGCATTTGACAAAGTATCTCACACAATCCTTATTGAAAAATGACTAAGTATGGAATGGACAAGGCAATTGTAAGGTGGATTCATAACTGGCTTAGTGATCGGACCCAAAGAGTGGTCGTAAATGGCTGCACATCCAGTTGGAAGAATGTCTCAAGTGGGGTAACACAGGACTCTGTCGTGGGCCCTGTATTGTTCAACATCTTTATCAATGATTTAGATGAAAGGATTGAGGGTAAACTGATTACATTTGCTGATGACACAAAGCTAGGAAGGATAGCCAATACTAGAGAAGAGAGAGAGAGGATTCAAAAAGATATAAATAAACTGGAGAAGTGGGCAGCAACTAACAGAATTGATTTTAACAGGGAAAAATTTAAAGTACTACATCTGGGCAATAAAAATAAAAAAAGCATATACAGAATGCGAGGAATAGGGTTAAATAACAGTACATGTGAAAAAGACTGAACATGAGTCAACAGTGTGATACAGCAGCAAAAAAGGCAAATGCAATTCTAGGATGTATTAACAGAAGCATACAGTCTAGATCACGTGAAGTCTTTATCCCCCTCTACTCCTCCTTGGTCAGACCTCATCTGGAATACTGTGTCCAGTTTTGGGCGCCACATTTTAAAAAAGACATCAACAAACTGGAGCAAGTTCAGAGAAGACTGACCAGAATGGTGACCGGTCTGCAAACCATGTCCTATGAGGAACAGTTACAGGATTTGGGAATGTTTAGCTTGCAAAAGAGAAGACTGAGAGGATACTTAATAGCTGTCTACAAATATCTCAGGTATCAGCGCACTCAGGACAAATTGCACAATAACTTTTGAAGTCCAATTTCTCCTGTTACCCTTGGTAAAAAAAAATTGGACCTGAAGTAATTTTTTTTGTGAAAAAAAGTTAAATATTCTTTTTTTTTTAAACATTCAAAAAATTCCTGTGAAGCACCTGAAGGGTTAATAAACTTCTTAAATATGGTTCTGAGCACCTTGAGGGGTGCAGTTTTTAGAATGGTGTCACTTTTCAGTATTTTTTATCATATAGACCCCTTAAAGTGACTCCAAATGTGATGTGGTCCCTAAAAAAATGGTGTTGTAAAAATGAGAAATCGCTGGTCAAATTTTAACCCTTATAACATCCTAAAAAAAACCATTTTGCTCCAAAATTGTGCTGATGTAAAGTAAACATGTGGAAAATGTTATTTATTAAGTTATTTGTGTGCCGTATCTCTGTGATTTAAGGGCATAAAAATTCAAAGTTGGAAAATTACTAAATTTTCAAAATTTTTACCAAATTTCTGTAATTTTCACAAATAAACGCAAGCTACATGAATGAAATTTTACCACTAACATTAAGCACAACATGTCACGAGAAAGCAATGTCAGAATCACCAGGATCCTTGGAAGCATTCCAGAGTTATGACCTCATAAAGGGACAGTGGTCAGAATTGTAAAAATTGGCCCGGTCATTAACGTGCAAACCACCCTTGGGAGTAAAGGGGTTAAGAGACACACATAATATAAATGAATGAAGCTGCTTGATCTTTAGTGGTTACAAGTATCTGACATCACTCGTGTTCCGCTCCTCTGTGATGTCACTCGTGTTCCGCTCCTCTGTGATGTCACACTTAGATCACCATTGTGACCTCACGGACTGAGGGGTTATACGGAGTGACACTGCAGGAAGAGGCTTTGTCTGGAAAGACTCACTGTGTGTTACACAACTAGCAATATTCCTCCGGGATAAACTGCTGTTTTGATTTCTTCTGATCGTGACTGAGCTATTAAGATCTGTACAAGGCGCTCCTATCAACATCCGCCGCCAGCATTTTGGGCTTTGGCCCCTGGAGGTAAGTGTTTTCCCAGAAATTTATCCAATATGGGGTTATTGTTAGTAAGTCTCATGGTACATTTCTTGGAGGATTCTTCATGTGTCACTTGTAATTCCAGGAGCCTTCTCCCATCATGTATTCCCTATTCCAGGCTCAAACAAATTGTAAGCTTGAATGGAGATCCCCTGTAAGCGAAAAAGAAGTCACGTGTATCTCTGATCTTCAAATGTATGACTTCATCAATACTTTAGGGGAAAATAATTACAAATTTATATTAATGTCATGATCCAGGTCGGGGTGTGATTCTTGCTTTTCTTTCCCTGGTCTGGTCATGGAGGGGTTAACTTTTCCTGCCTCTTTTTGGTTCTTGGGTGGCTATGTATTGGTGCAGTTTTTGGTAGCCTTTGTCAGTGATAGCTCTGGCCCTTGGTTTGTGCAACTGATCTGTATACCCTATCTGTATACAGTAAGTGCAAAACTTTTTTCCTATGACAGCTACCCCTGGTGGTGGTGCTCCGTAGTTGCATTACAGGTAATTGGGGAATTTATCCAACTTGTTGGTATTTACTATTTTCCTGATCTGTTCAGTCTTAGAGTTCAGACCCCCATACACATGAGACTAGTGACAGACCAATTCCCCAATATCAGCAGCTCTGCCCACAGTCCAAGTGTTGATCCTTTTGTTCCCAGCTAAATAAGCCACCACCAGAGGAATCTACCTGTGGCTTTCTTACATAGAACACAGGTGCGATCGGCAGAGTTAGCGCTCCTGTGCATGGAGGAGTCAGGAGAAATATCTGCCGGCTGAACAGATCAGCTGAACCATGGGCCGACAGCTAGGTGTTGTGTATGTGTCCCCTTACTCATAGGAATGATCCTAGGTCTGGTTACATAAATGAGGTGCAAAATATAATGTCTATATTAGTAGCTCCAAATATCTGACGTCTATTCTTTTCTTCCAATAGAATTCTTCATTATGGTTATTCTACATCCTGCCATCTACTTCTTCCTTGGATTCTTCTCCGGTGTCGCCTGTACCATCATCTGTGGGTAAGTCTTATACTGATTTATGGGCTACACGGGAGTCTATAGAAGAAACATCCCATCTTCAGGTCATCACACGATTCAGGAAAGGGAATCATCTAGAGAAGATGTTTCGTGGGTCATAAACTGGCTCTGACCGGTCCGAGCACTATGGACTTTTCTGTATAATTGAAAAAAATGCTGATTGTCATAGATCACAAAAATGACTGCAGATCGGGAGAGACAAAATAGATGGCGAAAAAGAAATGTCTTCATAACATTCTGCAGAACACAGATAGACTTCACTTTACAATTTGCTACATGACTTCTGTTTTATCATTTTATAGACTTCTGATAAAGAAATGCTGGAGAAAAGATACAGAGAATAGGGCTGATCCTGACGGTATGTACAGACTAACTAATCTGACACTAACGCATTTTGCAGCATTTTTTATGCTTTTTTGTGTGTTTCTGGCAGCGGTTTTGGCGTGCTCGATTTATCTCTTGTGCATGCTGATAAAGTTTAGTGTTAAAAAAAATCCTATTCCATAGAATCTGGTTTTAGCACAAAAAAATACAGCAAAACACGATACTTGCATTTTTGGTGCGGATTTTCTGGGGTTTTTCACCATCCATTGAAGTCAATGGATGAAAAAACACTAAAAGAAGTGACGTGCTGTACGTCCAAAGAAACATGCAAAGCACAAAATACCGATGACTAAAAAGCAATGTGTGCGCAGGAGATTTCTGAAATGTCATATGTTTTGCTGGTAATGTAAACCGCAACTGAAAATTAGCATGAAAAACACAAAAGCAACATTTTACACTAAACATAATCTCTTAATAGATCTTGACAGTGAATTTACTGTAGACAAAAAGGAAACAATCTAGAAGAAACATAGAATATTTTTCTTTTGAAATGCTGATTTCAATGTTTTGTGTCACAGGAAAACAGGAGAACTCATCTGACCCTGGTTATATGCTCTACACTATAGATTCAGATGAGGATGTGATTATCTTTGACAGTAAGTTCTCAGGCTTTTCATACTTTACAAATTAGCCGTTATAAAACCTGTAAAATGTTGATATTCTTTAACAAACATAGAAGCTTTTATTTTAATAATGTTAATTTGAATGTTACACCTTACAGGAGAACATTTCGATAATATAAAGATTGTAAATGACGAAGCTGCTCATGGACCCAGTGCCGAAAACACCGACATCTCTACATCTGGCCCCGATCATGTAACCATCTACATGCCAGATTAGACTGTGGTCACCGCCTCGGACAGTAAGTTCCTTTTTTCTTCATGTTGATAAGAAGAATGCTTACTACCATAAAAATAATCTGTTCTAATCTCCATAACTTGCATAAATTAAAAATCTGCCATCCTAAGCAATATATTATTGAACTGCAGTTCAAGCAATTTCTTAAAATTTCCTGGCCCTCAATCTCAGACCGACAGAGTAGAATCAATGGCCATTAATGAACAACTCATTAATTATACACTATCATTTACAAAACAAGAGGGCAGAGGACTTATTCCACCTCCTCCTCTGTCTCCTCCTTTGTCTACTCCTCCACTTCCTCAAAATTTTGAGAAACATCTTGTCCTGGACAAAGACAGAGAGAAATATTAAGTCGTCATGAAGTTTGTTTTTCAGGAACTTCTGGCTTATGCCAAAAAAACCAAATGTAAGGCTTTAGAGCTTCATAAATATGTTTTATGATCTATGTTATGTATTAGTATTAACAGGCAATAGGCTAAATAATTAGGAATTGGGCACTAATGGCCTAAATATCGATGCGTTACTTTTCTTTATGCAAGCTAAATCATCAGTCTGTGAGCCAAAATTGGCTGCACTACAGGAGAATGGGAGTTGTCATTCTCAAATCACAAATACAATAAAGAATTATATAAATCATCTTTAATAAATCACAATACATAACAATATTTGATGAGTATATAACTATTGGATGAGCATATAACTACAAATAGAAAAACTACAGTCGGTGGTCATGGCAAAAACAAGCAGATGAATATTTAATCACGATCACATTTTATACATAGCAATACTGACTTAAAGTGCAAATGTAAAAAATCAAAAGAGCTGATGGCAGAGTAAAAAGTGTTCTATATCCAATGTACTACCAGATGCCATAAGCAAATACTTGTACAAATGCTAAGCCTTAGTAACACAGAAAACCAATAATAAAAACTAAAGTCAGTACTAAGTACAATTAAGCATGCTATAGTACCAAAACTGCCACTCCACCACTTAACCCTGACACTTGTTTCACCGTCAATCACAGCTTTTTCATGGGGATATAGGAAAAAGGTGCAGTGCTGTATATATACCATGAGGGAGGGATTGCTAGTAAGCTGTAATCTAAACATAGAAGATCCTAAAATAATAGGCAGGGTGCTATTCATATCACAGCACTGATAGGATGTAGAACATGCCTGAACATAGACATTAAATAATACCCATTATGTATTACATAGTACAGTATTATAACCTATAGATAAAGGATGACATGTAAATGTCTTCTGTTGCTCCTCCCATTATAATCTGTCTGCTTGTACATATATTAATCTTTACTGTTTTACTAATTTTGTGACATTTATTTTGCAAGTGAGGCAGAGCAGGGTCTCGCTGTGAACCCACAATGAACATGGGATCCAGCTGTAGACGACAACTTTACATCAGCAAAAAGAGGCAGATTCCAGGCTTGGTCTCTGGTCTCCACCACTGGATATGACATTACTGGACTTTCTGCATCTAGATGCACTCACTGAACAAGTGGGTGTCCTACTGCACTACAAGGCAGATTCCGGGCTCAGTCTCTGTTCTCCACCATTGGATATGACTTACTGGATTTTCTGCAGCTAGATGCACTCACTGAACAAGTGGGTGTCCTACTGCCCCACGAGGCAGATTCCGGGCTCGGTCTCTGTTCTCCACCATTGGATATGACATTACTGGACTTTCTGCAGCTAGACGCACTCAATGAACAAGTGGGTGTCCTACTGCACAACGAGGCAGATTCCGGGCTCGGTCTCTGTTCTCCACCATTGGATATGACATTACTGGACTTTCTGCAGCTAGATGCACTCACTGAACAAGTGGGTGTCCTACTGCACATCGAGGCAGATTCCGGGCTCGGTCTCTGTTCTCATCAATGAACATCTACAGCTTAAGGGAAGTGCAGCCTTTCAGCCATGGTGCCCAAGAGGTTTCCTCCACTGAAGGTTTTTCCTCTCCTGAGTGCTGAAGGTCAAAAGCGGGACTAACTCCTAGCCGCGGTCTACGGACCAAACATTGGGCATGGGCAGGGCCTTGGGGGCAGATCCCAAGTGCGCTCAACCATGTGAAATAGCCTACGCTCAGGAACACTGAGGGATAGCGCTATCAGATAGCTCTACCCATTCATTTCCTTTAGGAATAGAGCTATGGGATAGCTCTACCCATTTACTTTCTTCATGGATAGTGCTATCGGATAGCTCTACCCGAACAGTATTAACGACAGAGCTTTTTCATAGACAAGGTAGGAGTGGCAAGAGAGGTACACCAGGTATTTATGTTTGCTGTCAGTCTGCATATATGCCAGTCTGGTGCATGGTTATACCCCATTGCGAGGTCAGTCTGGTGTGTGATGCAAATTGAGTCTTCAGAGAGGAGGAGGGCTTAAACTTTAGCACCACCTATTGGAAGCAGCAATCCTAAAAGTCAATATCGACCCTTTAATGAGTCTTGTCACATGACTTAGGACAAAAACCAATCCGGAATCTCTATTTGCAGACACATGTTTTGGTGTGTTGCCCCTCGTCAGTGCAAAGTATGAGATCTGATTTGGTTAAGTAGGAGGTTTAAGACTGGAATAGCTGCTAGTCCTGGCTCGTCGTTCTCCACAAGTAATGTTATCGCTTAGATCCCAGTCCTAAGCCTCTCATCTAGTCAAGTCTGCAAGATTTTTTGTAAATTCCTAAAAGAAACGTTGTAGTAAGTTTGCAAGGGACAGAGGAGCTTCCTGCAAATCTGATTTTGGGTAATCAAATAGCCAATAACAGTTGAGTAATTTAGATTTTAAGTGTTGGACACCAACTGTCCTGTAGATGGGTCATAAATTTTGGAAGTCTGGACAACCCCTTTAAGTTCAGTGTATACACATTATACAGCATGCTCCCTCTAGTGGCAACTACAGGCATCAACTTTTTTTCTTTAAGGGAATCCGTCCCCAGATTTTTGCTACCCCATATGAGCAGCATGATGTAAAGTCAGAGTCTGATTCTAGCGATGTATCACTTACTGGGCTACTCGCTGCAGTTTTGATATCATTACTGCTTTATCTGCTGCAGATCTAGCAGTTCTCTGAATGCTGAGATTTCTTGATATTTCTAAGCTATGAGTGCAATATGACAAGGTAAAATCAAAGTAGATCTGTCGCCAGATTTCACAATACATACTGCATACAATATTAAAAAGATCTATTGGACCTGATAGATCTAGCAGGCTAAAGGACCAGGTCCTTCTGCCCTCTGGGATTTAGCCTGCTCTCTGTGAGAAAGCTAAATTCCAGTCGCCTAAAGGACCAGGTCCTTCTACCAACTTGGATTTAACCTGCTCTCTGTGAGAAAGCTAAATCCCAGTTGGCTAAAGGTCCAGGTCCCTGTGAGTGTTTTAATACTAGATCTAGCAGACTATAGGACCAGGTCCTTCTGCCAACTTGGATTTAGCCTGCTCTCTGTGAGAAAGATAAATCTCAGTCGCCTAAAGGACCAGGTCCATCTGCCAACTTGGATTTAGCCTGCTCTCTGTGAGAAAGCTACATCCCAGTTGGCTAAAGGACCAGGTGCCTGTGAGTGTTTTAATACTAGATCTAGCAGGCTGAAGGACCAGGTCGTTCTGCCCACTGGGATTTAGCCTGCTCTCTGTGAGAAAGATAAATCCCAGTTGGCTAAAGGACCAGGTCCCTGTGAGTGTTTTAATGGCAGAGAAGCCATTGGGGGCTCTCACACATCGGGGACAGGTACTTATTTTACCTCCATGCCTCATATACAGTTGTGGCCAAAAGTATTGACACCCCTGCAATTCTGTCAGATAATACTCAGTTTCTTCCAGAAAATGATTGCAAACACAAATTCTTTGGTATTATTATCTTTATTTAATTTGTCTTAAATGAAAAAGCACAAAAGAGAATGAAGCAAAAAGCAAAACTTTGATCATTTCACACAAAACTCCAAAAATGGGCCAGACAAAATATTGGCACCCTCAGCCTAATACTTGGTTGCACAACCTTTAGCCAAAATAACTGCGACCAACTGCTTCCGGTAATCATCAATGAGTTTCTTACAATGCTCTGCTGGAATTTTAGACCAATCTTCTTTTGCAAACTGCTCCAGGTCCCATGATATTGGTTTCTGAAGTGTATTTTGGGTCATTGTCCTGCTGGAAGACTCATCACCTCTGAGGGAGACCCAGCTTTCTCACACTGGGCCATACATTATGCTGCAAAATTTGTTGGCAGTCTTCAGACTTCATAATGCCATGCACACGGTCAAGCAGTCCAGTGCCAAAGGCAGCAAAGCAACCTCAAAACATCAGGGAACCTCCGCCATGTTTGACTGTAGGGACCGTGTTCTTTTCTTTGAAAGCCTCTTTTTTTCTCTTGTAAACTCCATGTTGGTTCCTTTGCCCAAAAAGCTCTACTTTTGTCTCATCTGACCAGAGAACATTCTTCCAAAACGTTTTAGGCTTTTTCAGGTAAGTTTTGGCAAACTCCAGCCTGGCTTTTTTATGTCTCGGGACAAGAAGTGGGGTCTTCCTGGGTCTCCTACCATAGAGTCCCTTTTCATTCAGACGCCGACGGATAGTACAGGTTGACACTGTTGTACCCTCAGACTGCAGGGCAGCTTGAACTTGTTTGGATGTTAGTCGAGGTTCTTTATCCAACATCCGCACAATCTTGCGTTGAAATCTCTTGTTAATTTTTCTTTTCCGTCCACATTTAGGGAGGTTAGCCACAGTGCCAAGGGCTTTAAACTTCTTGATGACACTGCGCACGGAAGACACAGGAACATTCTGGTCTTTGGAGATGGACTTGTAGCCTTGAGATTGCTCATGCTTCCTCACAATTTGGTTTCTCAAGTCCTCAGACAGTTCTTTGGTCTTCTTTCTTTTCTCCATGCTCAATGTGGTACACACAAGGACACAGGACAGAGGTTGAGTCAACTTTAATCCATGTCAACTGGCTGCAAGTGTGATTTAGTTATTGCCAACACCTGTTAGGTTCCACAGGTAAGTTACAGGAGCTGTTAATTACACAAATTAGAGAAGCATCACATGATTTTTCGAACAGTGCCAATACTTTTGTCCACCCTCTTTTTTATTTTTGGTGTGGAATTATATCCAATTTGGCTTTAGGACAATTCTTTTTGTGTTTTTTCATTTAAGACAAATTAAATGAAGATAATAATACCAAAGAATTTGTGTTTGCAATCATTTTCAGGAAGAAACTGAGTATTATCTGACAGAATTGCAGGGGTGTCAATATTTTTGGCCACAAATGTAGCTGCACCCTCTGCCTGTTCAGTTTTCGCTGTTTGCTGGTACAGGCTGGATTTCACTTCTTTTCAGAGGTGAAGACAGAAATTGTACAATGGATTTAAGAATGTTTTGTGTTATGAATGAGTCACCGGAGGAGGAGAAAACAAAAATACAAGCTAAGTCCAGAAAACCAGAGAGGTTGGTAGCTATCGGATTGCAGACCCCTGATCCTATACACCACAACTAACAGTAGCCGTGGGGGGTTCCTACAGTGCCCTAGATCCCTCGTCACAGCCGGAGAACTACATAAGCCTATAGAAGGAAAGGGGAAATCTAAACTGCCCCAGAGCAGACCCCAAAGCAATAGACAGCCCCCAACATGTATTGTCGGTGAAAAACAGATGAAAACACAAATACAGACAGAAAGACAGGCTGTGCAAACGATGGGGCCCAACTAACTAGATAGGACAGGACAGAAAAGATGCTGGCTGCAATCCGCAAAAAACCCTACCAAAAATGTCCCAACCGTCTGATAGGGAAAAAGGCCCTGAAGTCGCTAGACTTCAAAATCACTATATCAGCACTCAGGTATATTCTGAAAACAGAGCAAAGAGATCAACTGATCAGGGACAAAAATGGAATTCAGCCAGTCCCAACCAGGACTGGCTGAACACAAACACCAAGCAAACCAGACAAAATCTCATGGAACAACAGCAGGGCAAAAACGTAGCTTTTAGTAGACAGGAACCAAGCTGGATGCAAGAGCTCAGAGCAGAAAGGATCACCAGCAGCCCTGCAAGGCGTCGGCTGCCTTATATCCACTCAGAAATTCCAGATGTCCAATCACACTCTGCCTGTTCAGATGACAGGTTCTTCCCATCCCAATCAATTTCACAACCTCTCTTCACCAGCAGAGGGAGTTCATCAGACATCAAAGGTGAAGGGGAGAATGAACTCACAACAGTACCTCCCCCTTGAGGAGGGGTCACCGAACCCTCATCCACGCCACCAGGGCGATCAGGATGGGCCCGATGAAAAGCACGAACCAATCTTTCGGCATGAATATCGGATGCAGGGACCCAAGAATTATCCTCCTGGCCATAACCCTTCCATTTAACCAAATACTGGAGTCTCCGTCTAGCCAGACTAGAATCCAGTATCTTCTCAACCTCATATTCCACATTACCTTCAACCAATACAGGGTCAGGAGGTGCCACCACAGGAACTACTGGCTCAACAAACCTCTTTAACAGAGACTTATGAAACACATTATGGATCTTGAATGTAACAGGAAGAGCCAATCGAAAAGAGACTGGATTAAGAATCTCCAAAATCTTGTAAGGTCCAATAAATCTAGGATTAAACTTTGGAGAAGCCACCTTCATAGAGATATTCTTTGATGACAACCAAACCATATCACCCACCTTAAACCGGGGACCAATTGTCCTTTGCCGGTTGGAAAACCGCTGGGCCTTTTCCTGGGAGAGAGACAACTTATCCACCACTTGGTCCCAAATCTGGTGCATTCTCTCCACCACAGTGTCAACACCTGGGCAGGCAGAAGACTCCACCTGCCCTGAAGAGAATCGAGGATGAAACCCAAAGTTACAAAAAAAAGGTGACATCAAAGTGGCAGAACTAGCTCTATTATTTAAAGCAAATTCGGCCAAGGGCAAAAATGAAACCCAATCATCCTGATCAGCAGAAATAAAACATCTCAAATACGATTCCAAAGTCTGGTTTGTTCTCTCCATCTGCCCATTGGTCTGAGGGTGAAACGCAGAGGAGAAGGACAACTGAATTCCCAGCTTGGAACAGAAAGTCCTCCTAAATCTAGAAACAAACTGAACTCCTCTGTCAGATACAATGTTCTCAGGAATCCCGTGCAAGCGAACCACCTGTTGCAAAAACAAGGGCACCAACTCTGAGGAAGATGGCAACTTAGGGAGTGGTACAAGATGGACCATCTTAGAGAATCTATCACAAATCACCCAAATAACAGTCATTCTCTGAGAGACAGG
Source organism: Dendrobates tinctorius (assembly GCF_039654945.1). Taxonomy (NCBI): domain Eukaryota; kingdom Metazoa; phylum Chordata; class Amphibia; order Anura; family Dendrobatidae; genus Dendrobates; species Dendrobates tinctorius. The sequence goes on along the minus strand of NW_027361669.1, from coordinate 11,192,126 downwards.
CATATCAGAGATAAAATCCATTGAAATATGGGTTCATGGCCTCCTGGGCACCGGCCAAGGCATCAACAACCCACTAGAGCGAGAACAAGGTTTAGACTGGGAGCAAGTCCCACAGGACTGCACAAAATTCCTGACATCACGAGACAAGACGGGTCACCAAAAAGACCGACTCACCAAATCTCTAGTAGCAAAAATACCTGGATGACCAGCCAATGCGGAGCAATGAACCTCAGACATCACTCTCTTCCTCCACTGGTCAGGAACATACAATTTTCCAATGGGACAACGCTCAGGTTTGTCCTCCTGAAACTCTTCCAGAACACGTCTCAAATCGGGTGAGATGGCAGAAAGAACTACCCCCTCACCTAAGATGGTAGCAGGCTTGGTCACAATAGGAGAATCAGCAAAGAAACTCCTAGAGAGGGCGTCTGCCTTGACATTCTTAGTGCCCGGAAGAAAAGAGACCACAAAATCAAAATGTGTGAAAAACAAGGCCCACCTAGCCTGTCTAGGATTCAAGCGTTTGGCCGACTCCAGGTAAATCAAATTCTTGTGGTCAGTAAGGACCACGACTTGATGTTTAGCTCCCTCCAACCAATGTCTCCACTCCTCAAATGCCCATTTCATGGCTAACAGTTCCCGATTCCCCACATCATAGCTACCTTCGGATGAGGAGAACTTTCGGGAAAAGAAAGCACAGGGATTCATTTTAGATGTTACAGGATCTTTTTGGGACAAAACAGCTCCTGCTCCAATCTCAGAAGCATCCACCTCTACCTGAAACGGGAGTGAGACATCAGGTTGCCGCAAAACCGGAGCAGAAGTGAACCTTCGCTTCAGCTCCTGAAAAGAAGAAACAGCCTCCGGAGACCAATTCAGCACATCAGCCCCCTTCTTAGTCAAATCAGTCAATGGTTTGGCAATACCAGAAAAATTAGCTATAAATTTACGATAAAAATTAGCAAAACCCAAAAACTTCTGGAGGGCCTTCAAAGAAGTGGGCTGAACCCAATCATAAAAGGGCTGTACCTTGGCCGGGTCCATTTCAATAGTTGACGGAGACAAAATAAATCCCAAAAATGAAATCCTCTGTACACCAAAAAGGCATTTCGATCCCTTGACATACAGGGAATTCTCCCTCAAAATCCGGAACACAGTCCGAACATGTTCCACATGAGAGTCCCAATCCTTGGAAAAGATCAAAATATCATCCAAATAGATGATCAAAAATGTATCCACAAAGTCTCGGAAAATATCACTCATGAAGCACTGGAAGAAAGTAGGTGCCTTAGTGAGCCCAAAAGGCATCACCAGGTACTCAAAATGTCCCTCTGGAGTATTAAACGCAGTCTTCCATTCATCCCCCTGCTTAATACGCATAAGATTATATGCCCCCTGAGGTCAAGCTTGGTAAACCAGCAAGCACCTTTAACTCTGGAGAATAGATCAGAAATCAGGGGTAACAGATACTGATATTTAACAGTAATTTTGTTGAGGGAACGATAGTCAATACATGGCCATAATGAACCATCTTTCATGGCCACAAAAAAACCCCCAGCACCTAAGGGTGAAGGGGATGGTCTAATATGACCCTTCTCCAATGACTCCTTAATATAGGATCGCATAGCCTCGTGCTTGGGTACAGATAAATTGAAAAGTCGACCCTTGGGAAATTTACACCCAGGGCTCAGCTCAATTGCACAGTCATAACTCCTATGAGGAGGCAAAGATGCAGACTCATTCTCACTAAATACATCATAAAAATCAGCCAAATTTTCAGGAACATCATGCGACTGGGGAGAGGTGGAGAAAATAGGAGCGTCCCTAAGGGCACACCGACAACCCAAACTCACCACAGACACAGATTTCCAATCCAAAACTGGATTATGGATTTGCAACCAGGGAAACCCCAGAACGATGGTATCATGCAAATTATGCAACACCAAAAATCTGCAAATTTCTTGATGGTCTGGGGCGACCCGCATTACCACCTGGGTCCAAAACTGAGGTTTATTCTTTGCCAAAAGAGTAGCATCAATACCCCTCAAAGGGATAGGCGTCCGCTGAGGTGTCATAGGAAACCCACAACATTTAGCAAAATCCAAGTCCATCAGGTTCAGAGCTCCTCCCGAATCCACAAAAGCCTTAGCGGAAAATGTGGACAGGGAGCAGATCAGAGTAATTGCCAGAAGAAACTTAGGTTGAACACCACCCACAGCAAATGTGTGTGCAAAACGTTTCTCTCGTTTAGGGCAGACAGAAATAATATGAGAGGCATCTCCACAGAAAAAACACAGCTTATTACGCCTTCTGAACTCCTGATGTTGCGCCCTAGACAAAACTCTATCACATTGCATAGGTTCAGACATTTGTTCAACAGGTGGCAACACCTCTCGTGCAGTTTTGCGTTCACGCAAACGCCGATCAACCTGAATGGCTAAAGACATAGAATTGTCAAGACCAGAGGGAACAGGAAATCCCACCATAGTATCTTTTATGGTTTATGACAAACCCTTCCGAAAGAGAGCTGCCAAGGCACCATCATTCCAGGTAGTAAGGACCACCCACTTTCAGAATTTTTGACAGTACAACTCTGCAGAATCCTGACCCTGGCTCAATGCCAACAGGGCCTTTTCAGCCTGATCAATAGCATTAGGTTCATCATACAACAACCCCAAGACCTGAAAAAATGCGTTCACATCAGTCAGAATAGGATCATCAGGTTTCAAAGAAACTGCCCAATCCTGGGGATCGCCGCGCAGCAAAGAGATGACAATTTTAACCTGCTGCGCAGAGCTCTCCGATGAGTTAGGCTTCAAGGCAAAAAATAATTTACAATTATTCTTAAAATTCAGCAATTTTGACCGATCCCCTAAAAACACATCAGGAGTAGGGATCTTTGGTTAAGCAGCATGTGAATGAGCAACATAGGCGGAAATTCCCCACACTTCAGCAGTAAGCTGCTCCACATGATCAGACAATTGCTTAATCTCCATTGAGAAAAAATTCCCCCTACGGCCTCAGAGAAATAGAGAAAAAATATACACAAAAAAAAAAAAATTCTGACACTTTTTTCTTTCTTTTTTTTTTTTTTTACAATTCTCTCCTGCTATTGAGCACCCTAGAATCTGCGGTATAGCTGGTGATTCTGTTATGAATGAGTCACCGGAGGAGAAAACAAAAATACAAGCTAAGTCCAGAAGACCGGAGAGGTTGGTAGCTATCGGATTGCAGACCCCTTATCCTATACACCACAACTAACAGTAGCCGTGGGGGGTTCCTACGGTGCCCTAGACCCCTCGTCACAGCCGGAGAACTACATAAGGCTAAAGAAGGAAAGGGGAAATCTAAACTGCCCCAGAGCAGACCCCAAAGCAATAGACAGCCCCCAGCATGTATTTTCGGTGGAAAAACAGATGAAAACGCAAACACAGACAGAAAGACAGGCTGAGCAAACGATGGGGCCCAACTAACTAGATAGGACAGGACAGAAAAGATGCTGGCTGCAATCCGCAAAAAACCCTACCAAAAATGTCCCAACCGTCTGATAGGGAAAAAGGCCCTGAAGTCGCTAGACTTCAAAATCACTATATCAGCACTCAGGTATATTCTGAAAACAAAGCAAAGAGATCAACTGATCAGAGACAAAAATGGAATTCAACCAGTCCCAAACAGGACTGGCTGAACACAAACACCAAGCAAACCAGACAAAATCTCATGGAACAACAGCAGGGCAAAAACTTAGCTTTTAGTAGACAGGATCCAAGCTGGATGCAAGAGCTCAGAGCAGAAAGGATCACCAGCAGCCCTGCAAGGCGTCGGCTGCCTTATATCCACTCAGAAATTCCAGATGTCCAATCACACTCCGCCTGTTCAGATGACAGGTTCTTCCCATCCCAATCAATTTCACTACCTCTCTTCACCAGCAGAGGGAGTTCATCAGACATCAAAGGTGAAGGGGAAAATGAACTCACAACAGTGTTGTATTTAACCAGCAGTTCCATAGGAGGAGTGCTGCGGCATGTGGACCACAACAACGTTGCCGGATGGACAAGGAAAAATGCTATTGATGAGCCTATTATCTATTCTGTCCAGAATAGTTAGGCTTTGTTCACACTTGTATCACTAGATCTGAAAAAACTGCGAGAAAATCCATATGGTAATACATGCAAATGCAATTCTCTCCCACTAACCTTGGAAAAGTTCCCCTATGACTTCCTTCTTCTTCACTTATGATATAGAAGAGTTAATGGTTTGCTTTTATATCCCTTTAATTGCCTTTAAGACTTCTAATGCCTTCTGCCTTATTATTGCTAGAACTATTCTCATGTAGACTATTAGTCTCTGTTTTCAAGGAAGCTATACACTGTGCTCCAAATTATTATGCAAAAAATATTTCCTCTGATTTTTTCTATAAATTACCTATATGATTTGCAGTCATTGTTATTTTCCAGTCATCTAATATTCTAGTATAATTGCAATGTTTTTGAACAAACTGCCTATGAAAACAGTATATTTTTTAAAATAAGAAACACTCAAAATGCTTGTTCCAAATTATTATGCACAGCAGAGTTTTCAACCTTTTTATTTTTATTTTGAACAAAAAAATGGTCAATTGTGAAATGATAAGCATTATCAGCTTATTACAAAATGAAATCAAACAGTTTTCAAGTCAAAACGTTATTCTAGATGATGTTACATTTGCACATAGGACCCCTTGTTCAAAAGAAGCTTCTGAACTCTCTCGTCCATTGAATTTGTCAGTTTTTGGATGGTTTGTGCTTCAATTGTTTTGCATGTGGACAGAATACCCTCCCAGAGCTGTTGCTTAGATGTGAACTGCCTCCCGCCATCATAGACACTCCTTTTGATGATGCTCCAGAGGTTCTCAATGCGGTTGAGGTCAGGGGAAGATGGTGGCCACACCATAAGTTTGTTCTCTTTTATGCCCATAGCAGCCAGAGATGAAGATATGTTAAACCTCTGAAGGACCCTGCATCTTGTTGTTCGGGGGACGTTGGAGGCACCAGCAGCTTCAAAAACTTGTCTGCTGCTATGACAAGGCATTTTTGCAGCTGCTCTTTTAACCTGACGCAATTGTCTGTTGGAAAGAGTCCTCAATTTTTCCTTATCAGCACGCACACGTGTGTGCTGGGAATCAGCTACATACTTCTCGATTGTGCGATGATCACGATGAAGTGTTTTGGCAATGTTGATTGTAGTCATGCCTTGACCTAAATACTCCACAATTTGTTGCTTCTCAGCAGCCGACACATCCTTTTTCTTTCCCATTTTGGCAAAAAATGTAGGCTGCTTAATAATGTGGAACAACCTTCTTAAGTAGTCTTCTCTTTATTTGGACACACCTGTCAAACTAATTTGCACAGGTATCTACAATTGCTTTCAGTGATATAAAGAGCCCTGACACACATCACCATCAATGAGTTTAAATGACAAACAAAAAAATTCTAATGTTATCACTCCTAAACTCTTTTTGCATAATAATTTGGAACACAGTTTACTTGTTATCATATTTGTTCTCCATAGTCAATTACAGCATGTTCTGGACACATTGTAAACATGATATAATTCTGAAGGTGATGGTGGGGGCTACATGAGCTCTATAGAATTACATTTGCTGTAAATGGTATAAAATATTGCCTTATATTTCATTACGTCAGATAAAGTGATTTGACCACAGCTCGTGTATGTTGAGTCTCTTTGTCTCCAAGCGCTTGTGAACAGAAGGGCGACACCTCATAATTCGGACTCACTGGTGAACTGGCATAGCTGACGCTTAGCGTGACATCGGCAGTCGTGCCCGCCGATGCCCCATCAGCGGTGGTAGCCGCCGCAGCCTCTCCTCACCTGCGCGCCACCGTCCGTGCGCATGCCTGTCCTGCCTTCCCTCCTCCTGCTGCTCGCACCGGCCCTAGTTTGCGGGCGCGCGCCCGTCCGTCCTCGGCGTCTGGCTGTGGGCGGCTCTGTGGGGCCGGGCTTGAGGAGCTCTTCCGGGCGCTCAGGTACTTCAGGCGTCCTCCCTCCCTTGTGTGGATCTCCCGCACCGTTCTGGCTGCACTCCTATTTCCTTGTGCTACTTCTTGGTGCTTGTCGCAGCACCTATTCTGTGTTGTGTCCGTTCCTCTTCCTAGTCTCGTTTCCCCTGGTCCGTTCCGTCTTCCCTGTCTGTCCCTGCCTGCTGGTATTCTTCCCCGGTCTGTTTCCTGTCCTCCAGCTCTCCCTGTCTACTCCAGCCCAGACACTCTTGCTTAACTCCTCCTAGGGTTCCTCGTCTGTCCGTCTCCCCACTGTTCCTCGCCCCGTCGCCCCACGGGCTTTTCTGCTGGGTTCCCCCTCCTCTGATACTCTCACCTAGGTCCTCTCGTCTTAGTCCGTAGTTCCTTGTCCTGCCTCGAGCCTGGCTTCTCCCTGAGCCGTCCCTCTTGGTACCGGCTGTCGCGGTTCTGACCCATGTGGTCTTGCCCCTAACGATCCCTGTATAGGGGTTGGTCATCACCTGGCGTGCTCAGCCCAGGGCCTCCGGATCCGCGACCCAGAGGGTCCACTCTCGGACGTAGTTTGCTCCTGAGCGTCACAGTATCACCAGGCCATGGACCCCGCTGGTGCCACGGCCGCTACGCAGAAGGAACTGCTTTTTTTACGTGAAAACCAGACCCGGATAATGTCTTTCATGAAATCGATGGACACCCGGCTCTCCGCCCTACAGACCTCTGACCCAGGGCATGCTCCCCTCTTAGCCGGTCTCCAGCAGGAGCTCGCGCAGCAGCGCGATGATCAGTCCCACATCCTGGGGTACATGGCGTCCGTTGACGATCGACTGCTTGCTCTGCAGTCCTCTGCGGCCGCTTCAGCCCTTCCTCGGGAAAGCCTCCCAGGTATAGCGGGGATCCTAAGCTATGTCGGGGTTTTCTAAATCAGTGCAGATTGCACTTTGAGCTGGTGCCGCAGCAGTATCCCACTGACCGTGCCAAGGTGGCGTTCATAGTGTCCCATCTTGAGGGCGAGGCTCTGGCTTGGGTAAATCCTTTGTGGGAGAGAGATGACCCGGTAGTTTCCAGTATCCAAAATTTTCTGGAAGTATTCCACAAGGTGTTTGATGAACCTGGTCGCTTGGCGTCCACTACTGAGGCTCTTTTTAATCTCCGCCAGGGCTCCCTTACTGTAGGACAATACGTCATCCGCTTTCGGACCCTGTCTTCGGAGCCGGGCTGGAATAACGAGGCTCTTGTGGGTGCCTTTTGGAGGGGTCTCTCAAGTAAGATCAAGGACGAGCTGGCCGGGCGAGACACTCCCACAAACCTGGAAGATCTCATTTCCCTGGCCACCCATATAGATCTGCCGGTTTTGGAACGCGCTCGAGAGTCGGCTAGGGAGAAAAGACCTTTCAGGCTGTATCAGGCTCCTTTTCTGCATTCCTCTGCATCCCCTATTAGCACCGCTCCCGAGCCCATGCAGATAGATCGTATCAGGCTGTCAGAACAGCGACGCAGGGAGAGGATGACTAATGGTCTCTGTCTGTACTGCGGTGGAGCCAACCACTTTGTGCGTACCTGTCCTGAGAAACCGGGAAACGCCTCCACCTAGGTCAGGTAAGAGAGGACCTCCTAGGTGATCATAATTCCTCTCTGCCCCTTACCCTTTCAGCTTTGATTATTGCAGGTCGGGGGCGTAGATCTGTGGAGGCGTATGTGGACTCGGGCGCAGCCGGTAATTTCATTAGTCAAGAAGAGGTCGATGAACTTCAGATCCCGGTGGTCACCCTAAGAGACCCGCGTGCGATTACCTCCGTCGATGGCAAACCTCTACCCGAGCTCGTCACCACTGTCACCGCCGAAGTAGTTCTTCAAATTGGGGCACTCCACCGTGAGAAAATAGCCTTTTACGTCCTGCCTCGATTGTCCCATGCTGTTCTCCTAGGATTGCCCTGGCTCAGACGGCACGAGCCAGTTGTCGACTGGCGTTCAGGAGAGATTTTGCATTGGGGTTACTCCTGTCAAGAACACTGTCTGCAGGCTCTGGTTCGCCCCAGCTCCCTGTCTAGGCCAGTCGATCTTCCGGGCCTTCCCGCACCCTACCACGCATAAGTAGATGTTTTCAGCAAGAAGGAAGTGGATTCCTTGCCGCCGCAGCGGTCCTACGACTGCCCTATCGACCTGATCCCCGGAGCCTCCCCTCCCAGAGGGAGAACATATCCTCTGTCCCCAGCAGAGACCACGGCCATGACTGAATACATACAGGAAAACCTGACCAAGGGGTTCATCCGGAAATCCTCATCCCCTGCAGGTGCAGGTTTTTTCTTTGTCCCGAAGAAAGACGGTTCACTACGACCATGTATTGACTACCGGGGTCTGAACAACATCACCGTCAAGAATCGGTTTCCACTCCTGCTGATTCCTGAACTCTTCGACCGGTTGAGAGGGGTTCGGATCTTCACGAAGTTGGATCTGCGGTGAGCCTACAATCTGATCTGGATCCGCGCCGGGGATGAGTGGAAGATGGCCTTCAATACCCGTGATGGACATTATGAGTATCTAGTCATGCTGTTCGGTCTCTGCAATGCACCGGCAGTATTTCAGAAGTTTGTTAACGAGGTGTTCAGAGATCTACTCTATTCCTGCGTGGTGGTGTACTTAGATGATATTCTCATCTTCTCGACCGATCTGTCCTCCCATCGGAGAAGCGTACGCATGGTCCTACATCGCCTTCGAGAGAATCATCTCTACGCCAAAATTGAAAAGTGTCTCTTTGAGCAAACGTCGTTACCCTTCTTGGGTTATATCATCACTGATTCCGGTCTGAAGATGGATCCAGAGAAACTCTCTGCAGTACTCAAGTGGCCTCGGCCCCTGGGCGTAAAGGCCATCCAGCGTTTCCTTGGATTCGCTAACTATTACCGACAATTTGTGCCTCATTTTTCTACAGTAACCAAGCCCATCACGGCCCTGACCCGTAAAGGGACTAGGGCAAACAGCTGGTCTCCCAAAGCTGAGGACACCTTCCTTGCTCTGAAACACTCTTTTGCAACAGCCCCAATCTTACATCGCCCAGTAGCCAGTAGGTCCTTTGTCCTAGAGGTGGATGCCTCCTCCACCGGAGCTGGGGCTGTTCTTTCCCAGCAGGCTCCATCTGGACGTCTGGTTCCCTGCGGGTATTTTTCTAAGTCCTTTTCACCTGCAGAGTGCAATTACTCCATTGGAGACCGAGAATTGCTAGCCATTAAGATGGCCCTGGAGGAGTGGCGATACCTGCTTGAAGGGGCAGTACATCCCTTTACTATCTTCACGGACCATAAGAATTTGGCCTATTTGCAGTCCGCTCAAAGACTCAATTCCAGACAGGCCAGATGGGCTCTGTATTTTTCTCGTTTTGATTTTAAGCTCCACTTCCGGCCTGGCAATAAGAACATCAAAGCGGATGCACTTTCCTGGTCTTTGCAGTCACCGGAGGGAGATGAGGACCCCTCGTATATTATCGAGCCTGCTAAAGTTATCACCGTGGCCCCAGTGAGTTTCTCTTCACCGCCGCCAGGCAAAACCTTCGTTCCCCAGAACAAGCGTTCGGAGGTGCTACACTGGGGGCATTCCTCCAAGGTCGCAGGGCATGTTGGGACTAAGAAGACTCTTTTACTTCTATCTCGTTACCACTGGTGGCCCTCCCTTCGCCAAGACGTGATGGACTATGTAGCCTCTTGCACGACCTGTGCTCAGAACAAGTTTGCTAGGACCTTACCTTCCGGCCTACTTCATCCGTTACCTGTTCCGGAAGCTCCTTGGCAGCAAATCGCCATGGATTTCGTGACTGATTTGCCCCGCTCAGCTGGATGTACTACCATCTTAGTCATGGCAGATCGCTTCTCTAAGATGGCTCATTTCATTCCTTTGCCTGGACTGCCGTCCACCCCGAGGTTGGCCGAGATCTTCATCCACCAGATCTTCAGGCTGCATGGCCTTCCTCAGTGGATCGTGTTCGACTGGGGGGTCCAGTTTACCTCTCGATTCTAGAGGGCTCTCTGTCGGCTTATGGGTACATCTCTCGACTTCTCCTCGGCGTATCATCCTCAGACCAACGGGCAGGTGGAGCGGATTAATCAAGTTTTGACAGCCTTCTTACGTCACTTTTCCAACTCCCATCAGGACAATTGGGTCTCTCTTCTACCTTGGGCAGAATTCGCCCATAATAATCATTCCAGCGAATCTACCACCAAGTCACCGTTCCTTGTGGTAACAGGACAAAATCCTGGTATTCCGCTGCCCTATTCCACTTCGTCAGGAGTTCCTGCAGCAGATACTCATGCCAAGGAGTTTTCGCAAATCTGGAGGGTGACCAGGGAGGCGCTCGAGAAGGCCAGTAACCGAATTAAGAAACATGCGGACAAGAGACGGAAGGATCTTCCCCCATATCATCCTGGTGACAAAGTCTGGCTTTCGACTAAGCATATCCACCTGAAGCTTCCGTCTTACAAGTTCAGTCCCCGATACATCGGACCTTTTGAAGTGCTTAGACGCATTAATGAGGTGGCTTATAAACTGAGGTTGCCTGCTTCGCTCCGGGTCCCTAACGCCTTCCATGTCTCGCTCCTGAAACCTGTGGTTCTCAATCGGTTCCAACCAGTTTCCATTTCCCCTCCTTCGCCAAGGGGTTCGGATTACGTTTTTGAAGTAAAGGACATTTTGGCCATGAAAAAAGTCAAGGGAAAAACTTTTTTTCTTATCGATTGGAGAGGTTTTGGTCCCGAGGAGAGGTCCTGGGAGCCTCGAGGGAATGTCAATGCTCATCTTATTCTGAAAAAATTTCTGGCCAATCTCAGAAGGGAAGGGTGTAAGGAGGGGGGTACTGTGACATCGGCGGTCGTGCCCGCCGATGCCCCATCAGCGGCGGTAGCCGCCACAGCCTCTCCTCACCTGCGTGCCACCGTCCGTGCGTGTGCCTGTCCTGCCTTCCCTCCTCCTGCACGCACCGGCCCTAGGTTGTGGGCGCGCGCCCGTCCGTCCTCGGCGTCTGGCCGTGGGCGGCGCTGAGGGGCCGGGCTTGAGGAGCTCTTCCGGGCGCTCAGGTACTTCAGGCATCCTCGCTAGGAGGAGGGCGCCTGGTGATTGTGTGGATCTCCCGCACCGTTCTGGCCGCACTCCTATTTCCTTGTGCTACTTCTTGGTGCTCGTCGCAGCACCTATTCTGTGTTGTGTCCGTTCTTCTTCCTAGCCTCGTTTTCCCTGGTCCGTTCCGTCTTCTCTGTCTGTCCCTGCCTGCTGGTATTCTTCCCCGGTCTGTTTCCTGTCCTCCAGCTCTCCCTGTCTACTCCAGCCCAGACACTCTTGCTTAACTCCTCCCAAGGTTCCTTGTCTGTCCGTCTCCCCGCTGTTCCTCGCCTCGTCGCCCCACGGGCTTTTCTGTTGGGTTCCCCCTCCTCTGATACTCCCACCTAGGTACTCTCGTCTTAGTCCGTAGTTCCTTGTCCTGCCTCGAGCCTGGCTTCTCCCTGAGCCGTCCCTCTTGGTACCGGCTGTCGCGGTTCTGACCCCTGTGGTCTTGCCCCTAACGATCCCTGTATAGGGGTTGGTCATCACCTGGCGTGCTCGGCCCAGGGGCTCCGGATCCGCGACCCAGAGGGTCCACTCTCGGACGTAGTTTGCTCGTGAGTGTCACACTTAGTCAGAACAAAAAGCAGCTACGACACTTACTAGAAGAGATTTCAAGTCTGGCTGTAGACTGTAATGGGACTCGACCTGGTGTCTCGTGCCAGCTGTTTTTCCCAGCGCTGTTTTTCTTTTGATCCTGCTCCTCACCGTTCCTGAGTATTGGCCCTATCTTTCCTGTATATAAATCTAGTCTTGTTACAAGTGGGTGTGATCTTCAGGAATGCACTCACAAAGAAGAGCTGATGCCTACACCCACTTGGCTTACAAGCCTGTTAATATATAGGGAGTAGAGAGAGCAATATCGCAGGAACAAACGAAAAACAAAGCCGTATTCTGGAAAACAGCAGCATTTACATCAGGGGGAAAAATATTTATCTGTGGCAAGTGATAAATCCCTTTCATAGCTCTTGGGCTCCAATGCTGGTTTTGCAACTGAACCTCCACCTACCATATAGCAGGTATAAGCTTGTATTTTTATATCTGACAGAGGGTTCTTTGGAACCCCAAAATCTAGGGTCTAGTTATAAATTATACTTCTTCACCCTCTGTTGCTGCACTATGTCCTTCCATACCTCTTTGCCTATTTTCATACAATAAACCTTCTGGAATATCTTACTGCCAGTAGACTTTGGCAAGGCTCGTTGGATTTGCTGACTTTCCCACGAATCCAGAACGCTTACTTGTCAAAATTAAAATCCAAAAAGACATCTCCGGAGAGGGGACGTACCCCCCTCACATTGAACATATCGGATTAAATGTAACTGGGGAAGTGAGAAAGAGCTGACACTTCAACTTCCAATGAAGTAGGACCTCACATTGAAGATATGGGATTATTATAGCTGGGGAAGTTAGAAAGAGCGGACACTTGAACCTACATTGAAGTTGGGACCTCCTGCAACAACCAGGTAATTACAGCAGAGATCTGCTCTGAGAACCAGTCACTAGAACAAGGATTTGTTTACTCAGAGGTGGAGAAGTACAAATATGAGGCAAGAGCTTCCTCTGTTCAAAGTGCTTGTCTGAAATACTTTGGAGCAAGTGGTCAGTGAGGAATATTGCAGTTTGAATCAATCTAATATTTATGGGAAATACATTTTGGTGCCGCAGTAAGGGGATAAACATAACACATTCGCTCACATTACCATATGGCCGCTCTAAACCCTTCAACTTAATATTGTTCTGATGGATGATGCAATCCATGCCATAATTCATATCTATAGAATGGTAAAATTGCAATAGGAAACATGATGACAATTTCTACCTCCTAGGACCCCCAGGTACAAAAATATTCTAGAAGTTAGGGATCTCATAAAATTTGAACAGACCTAGTACATCCCACAACCATCCATTTTCCTAAGGAGTATCTCCCTCCGCTAAGTTCTGAGCCATTTCCGTGACACTAGGTTTAGTAATTTTCTTTCGTTATTCCTTTTATTTCGTGTGATTGTATATACCCTATTGTTTTGTTCTACTTTTATATCATCTTTGTGTATTTTTTATAAACACTTCCCACCTTTCTGGATTAAATATATAAAATGTAATAGCTCCTTTCCTCTTGTTCTGTAAACCGCACCCCTGGAGTCATACGCTACCTGTAACAGGTGTCAAATTTGCTTATATATGCCGAATCGCTGATCTGCACTGCCCCATAGTATAACATTGGTCCTAGTGCTATCTGTTAAAACTCGGATAGCACTCGGCTGTGTTATACGGCAGAAATATTTTTAATTAGAAAGTCACATTCGTTTCTTATAAGGAGGTAATCACTGCATCTTAGCTGCTGTGACCTGTAGATGGCTGGTCTATAAGTTAGCTTTAGGTCACAGCAGCGGACCTTCCTACTGCACATGCTCACAATAAGTGTCACATGACAGCGGACATTTTTACTTCCCTAGACAAAGTGAGTGTAATTTGGTAATTTAAGGTATTTACAAATGTATTCATATTACATTTTTCTATTTGCGCAGATGCTTTATAACATGGGCTAAGTGGAAACATTTAACCACTTTAAGAGGTGTTGAAGACCTGATCCTTGAGACTTTAAAAGCTTTTTTAACCCTCCTGATGCAATTTTTTTGACAAGTCTGATCATTATGATTGATGTCATCGATGTAATCACTGCGAGCCCCACTTTCCTACTCTTGTAGAATTTACATTGTAATCCTATGGGAGATGCTTGATTATCCCGGCACTGCATGATTTTGTTAGGAAGCTACATCAGAATGGATTCCATCCTGTTGATCTGCCGTCTCTAGGAGAATTGTGCATTGATGGGTCTTCTTTTTTCTTGCTGCAGGGGGTATGTTTTCAGCTTGCGGTTGGGAAATGCTGCACAGCAACGTGTCACATCACCAAAGAGGCTCGACCCAAATTCATGCTGTTAATAAAGCCGCATCTTCCCTGACGGTTGCAAATGCACTGGAGTCCGCAAGAAAACCCAATGGACCCACAGTGCACGGGCTAACCACATCAGGTGCGGCATGGTCAGATTTTTAAAAAAAAGATTTGTGCAGATGTATTTTTCTGACTGCCTTAAAAAGGTCGATCTTAAAGTCCACAAAATCAAAGTCCCTGGGAAGGCAAAAATTCAAGCCTTTGGATAATAAAGAACGGTGAGCCAGTGATAAACGATGGTGGGTTAAATTAATCACCATATCATCTGGAAGGGTTATTTCTCCTTCCTGTTCCAAGTCACCATTTTTCTCTTGTACTGGGGCGTGACGCCTCCTCCTCTTGCCCCCTCGTCTCGTTCTCCGCCTAAAGGGACCTGTGTTGCGGAAGTATGTGCAGTATCAGATTCACAAACCGATGTATCATATCTCAAATTGGTCATCACCGGGTTGTCGTCACAGTAACTGGAATCAGAATCAGTAGTTATTCCCTCAGATTTTTTTGGATATTTCCTGGGGCGCCTATTCCCCCTAAAGCGCGGCCGGCCAGTCTTATCACTGCCACGATTCGCTTTATTCCAAGTGAAGATATGTCCTGATTCAAAGTCAGAAAAAATCTGACCATGCCGCACCTGATGTGGTTAGCCCGTGCACTGTGGGTCCATTGGGTTTTCTTGCGGACTCCAGTGCATTTGCAACCGTCAGGGAAGATGCGGCTTTATTAACCAGTTTATGTGAAGTAAATGCTTCCGCAGAAAACAATGATGCAGGGGTTTTTGAATCTGTGAAACCTTTATGCGGGGTGTAAAATCCACATTTATGCCTCCGATTTCTCCAGGCAATGTGATCGATTTGTTTGAAACGCAGGTATTGAAGGATGTGGAGGCTTTGGTTTACAAGAGGGCTCCCTCTAATCTATCTCCTGAGGAAAAGCGAGCTTTGTCAGAGATCACCAAGTGGTCTGATGTTGTGGTAAGAACCGCAGATAAAGGTGGCAACATGGTGCTGTTGCCAAGGTCACTTTATTTGAATGAAGCCACCAGACAACTTTCAGATGTTAAAAAGCGTTGATTGCAAGAAGGATGAAAAGAGGTTTGTTTTTTCGTTTGATTTTGGTCCTATGGACGGGGCAGTCAGGTCTGCAATCCGTAAAAATTGGCACATTTTAAGTCACGATACTGATTTATCAGAAGTGGTGGAGCGAGGACCCCTTTTTGCTTGTAGGAAAAGTGTCAGTAAAGGATATTCTTGTACATAATCGCATGGGAGACCCACATAGTAATTGGCTCAATTTGATGCCCCCGAAAGGTAATTATCGATGTGGGCAGTGCCCGTTTTGTTCTCATCATATTCTTGACCGTTGTTTACGTATAGGTGCCGTAACTCATTATGTCACTGATTTCATTTCATGCAAAACCACTCATGTTGTTTATATTTTATTTTGTCCTTGTAAGTTTTTTATATAGGGAAAACTATACGTCCTCTTTATGTTAGGTTTAGGGAGCACTTCAATTCTATTTTGACAGGCAAAGGGGTCCCTAGACTTATTAACCATATGAGAGAAGCACACGGTGGCAATCCCGATGCATTATCATTTGCTGGTATAGAAAGGGTTACTCTATCCTCACGGGGAGGTGATCTGAATAGGAATTTACTGAAACGAGAGGCCAGGTGGATTATGCAAACCAGTGCTTTAGAGCGCACGGGACTCAATAAGAGGATTGATATGTCTGTTTTTTTGTGATATGAAACAATTTTTTTGGAAAAAAACTTTTCGGAAATTTTTTTTTGTGTAAAATCATTATTCTTTTGCCATTTTCTGGCTTGTGGTTTTTTTTCTTTCCTTTTGTATTTATGGTACTATTATATGTATTATACATTTATATTTTTGTTTTCACTTATGTGAACTATGCTTTTATAATAAAGCCTTGACTACACTACCCGGTGAGTGCCGTTCTTTTCCACTATTTTTTGCTATATGAATTAGCTTATTTTCCCTGAATGTGCACCTAAGGGTAAAGCAGTTGTATTGCCGGCTGCGTCTCTTTTATACACGTATGTTGGTTCGGATGTGTGGACTATTGTGATGGTGCTCGCCTTCTATTTCTGGACTTTGTATCATTGTTATTAGTGATGAGCGAACGTGTTGGGATAAGGTGTTATCTGAGCATGCTTGGGTGCTATCCGAGTGTCTTCGGCGTGCTCAAAAAATATGGCTGTGTCTTGTCGCTGTTCAACAGGCACAACACATGCAGGGATTCCCTGTTTGTTAGTCAATCCCTGCATGTGTTGTGGCTATCAAACATCCACAAGACATGCAGCCACGGGGACTCAAACATATTATTCGAGCATGCCTGAGACATTTGGTTAGCACCCGTGCATGCTCAGATAACACCTTATCCCAGCACGTTCCCTCGTCGCTAATTGTTGTACAAATTTGTGATTGAGGATGATGTCACATTTACATGTAGCTGAAACGTGGGGCCCTGGAGTTGATTTCTGGTGGGCCCTTAGCACCTCAATCCAAAACTGAACACAGATATTACTGACCTTCTCCATTCCAGTCAGTTTTTGCGCTTTGGCTGAGGTGGAGGGATCACAACTACAGCGCACATCACCTACCATCTATCTGTTATCTATCTAATGATCTATTATCTATCTAACGATCTATCTATAATCTATTTAACAATCTATCTATCCCTTATCTATCATCTATCTATTATCTATCTATTATCTATCTGTCGATCTATCTATCTATCTCTATCTGTCTATACAGGCTCAATGTGAGCCGAAATGTCATCATGATGGGCTATTAAACTGAAGCACTTCTATTTTTTTCACTTTGAATGGTGTGCTGCCTCCATTTTTTAATATCTATCTATTATCTATCTATTTTCAATAACTGTACTATCTATTATCTATCTATTTATCTGTCTTTCTATTATCTATCTATCTATTAGCTATCTATTAGTCTATCTGTCTATCTATCTATTATCTATCATCTATCTATCTATCATCTATCTAGCTAACTAGCTCATATCTACTTCTTTACCAACCTGGGCAAAACTTGAATGGCCTCAATAAAAAAACTTCAACAGAATTTTGAACTATCACGAGGTTTTTATTTGTACTGAACTTCTCAGTTGTGAAAAAGGGACCTTCTAGGCCCTCCCAGTCTCCAGAGCTCGGGTGTGACTGCAAACTGCCCCATTATAGTTATGGCCCAGCCGCCACAAACATGCAATAACTTCCTTCTATGACAGAATCACTGACTGAGTGGATCAGGGAAATGCTGTAGATATAGTATATCTTTACTTCAGCAAAGCATTTGACAAAGTATCTCACAAAATCCTTATTGAAAAAATGACTAAGTATGGAATGGACAAGGCAACTGTAAGGTGGATTCATAACTGGCTTAGTGATCGGACCCAAAGAGTGGTCGTAAATGGCTGCACATCCAGTTGGAAGAATGTCTCAAGTGGGGTAACACAGGACTCTGTCGTGGGCCCTGTATTGTTCAACATCTTTATCAATGATTTAGATGAAGGGATTGAGGGTAAACTGATTACATTTGCTGATGACACAAAGCTAGGAAGGATAGCCAATACTAGAGAAGAGAGAGAGAGGATTCAAAAAGATATAAATAGACTGGAGAAGTGGGCAGCAACTAACAGAATTGATTTTAACAGGGAAAAATTTAGAGTACTACATCTGGGCAACAAAAATAAAAAAAGCATATACAGAATGTGAGGAATAGGGTTAAATAACAGCACAAGTGAAAAAGACTGAACATGAGTCAACAGTGTGATGCAGCAGCAAAAAAGGCAAATGCAATTCTAGTATGTATTAACAGAAGCATACAGTCTAGATGACGTGAAGTCATTATTTCCCTCTACTCCTCCTTGGTCAGACCTCATCTGGAATACTGTGTCCAGTTTTGGGCGCCACATTTTAAAAAAGACATCAACAAACTGGAGCAAGTTCAGAGAAGACTGACCAGAATGGTGAACCGTCTGCAAACCATGTCCTATGAGGAACAGTTACAGGATTTGGGAATGTTTAGCTTGCAAAAGAGAAGACTGAGAGGATACTTAATAGCTGTCTACAAATATCTCAGGTATCAGCGCACTCAGGACAAATTGCACAATAACTTTTGAAGTCCAATTTCTCCTGTTACCCTTGGTAAAATAAAAAAAATTGGACCTGAAGTAATTTTTTTTGTGAAAAAAAGTTAAATGTTCTTTTTTTTTTTTTTTAAACATTCAAAAAATTCCTGTGAAGCACCTGAAGGGTTAATAAACTTCTTAAATATGGATCTGAGCACCTTGAGGGGTGCAGGTTTTAGAATGGTGTCACTTTTCTGTATTTTCTATCATATAGACCCGTTAAAGTGACTCCAAATGTGATGTGGTCCCTAAAAAAATGGTGTTGTAAAAATGAGAAATCGCTGGTCAAATTTTAACCCTTATAACGTCCTAAAAAAAACCCATTTTGCTCCAAAATTGTGCTGATGCAAAGTAAACATGTGGAAAATGTTATTTATTAAGTTATTTGTGTGCCGTATCTCTGTGATTTAAGGGCATAAAAATTCAAAGTTGGAAAATTACTAAATTTTCAAAATTTTTACCAAATTTCCGTAATTTTCACAAATAAACACAAGCTACATGAATGAAATTTTACCACTAACATTAAGCACAACATGTCACGAGAAAGCAATGTCAGAATCACCAGGATCCTTGGAAGCATTCCAGAGTTATGACCTCATAAAGGGACAGTGGTCAGAATTGTAAAAATTGGCCCGGTCATTAACGTGCAAACCACCCTTGGGAGTAAAGGGGTTAAGAAACACACATAATATAAATGAATGAAGCTGCTTGATCTTTAGTGGTTACAAGTATCTGACATCACTCGTGTTCCGCTCCTCTGTGATGTCACTCGTGTTCCGCTCCTCTGTGATGTCACACTTAGATCACCATTGTGACCTCACGGACTGAGGGGTTATACGGAGTGACACTGCAGGAAGAGGCTTTGTCTGGAAAGACTCACTGTGTGTTACACAACTAGCAATATTCCTCCGGGATAAACTGCTGTTTTGATTTCTTCTGATCGTGACTGAGCTATTAAGATCTGTACAAGGCGCTCCTATCAACATCCGCCGCCAGCATTTTGGGCTTTGGCCCCTGGAGGTAAGTGTTTTCCCAGATATTTATCCAATATGGGGTTATTGTTAGTAAGTCACATGGTACATTTCTTGGAGGATTCTTCACGTGTCACTTGTAATTCCAGGAGCCTTCTCCCATCATGTATTCCCTATTCCAGGCTCAAACAAATTGTAAGCTTGAATGGAGATCCCCTGTAAGCAAAAAATAAGTCACGTGTATCTCTGATCTTCAAATGTGTGTCTTCATCAATACTTTAGGGGAAAATAATTACAAATTTATATTAATGTCATGATCCAGGTCGGGGTGTGATTCTTGCTTTTCTTTCCCTGGCCTGGTCATGGAGGGGTTAACTTTTCCTGCCTCTTTTTGGTTCTTGGGTGGCTATGTATTGGTGCGGTTTTTGGTAGCCTTTGTCAGTGATAGCTCTGGCCCTTGGTTTGAGCAACTGATCTGTATACCCTATCTGTATACAGTAAGTGCAAAACTTTTTTCCCATGACAGCTCCCCCTGGTGGTGGTGCTCCATAGTTGCATTACAGGTAATTGGGGAATTTATCCAACTTGTTGGTATTTACTATTTTCCTGATCTGTTCAGTCTTAGAGTTCAGACCCCCATACACATGAGACTAGTGACAGACCAATTCCCCAATATCAGCAGCTCTGCCGACAGTCCAAGTGTTGATCCTTTTGTTCCCAGCTAAATAAGCCACCGCCAGAGGAATCTACCTGTGGCTTTCTCACATAGAACACAGGTGCGATCGGCAGAGTTAGCGCTCCTGTGCATGGAGGAGTCAGGAGAAATATCTGCCGGCTGAACAGATCAGCTGAACCATGGGCCGACAGCTAGGTGTTGTGTATGTGTCCCCTTACTCATAGGAATGATCCTAGGTCTGGTTATATAAATGAGGTGCAAAATATAATGTCTATATTAGTAGCTCCAAATATCTGACGTCTATTCTTTTCTTCCAATAGAATACTTCATTATGGTTATTCTACATCCTGCCATCTACTTCTTCCTTGGATTCTTCTCCGGTGTCGCCTGTACCATCATCTGTGGGTAAGTCTTATACTGATTTATGGGCTACACGGGAGTCTATAGAAGAAACATCCCATCTTCAGGTCATCACACGATTCAGGAAAGGGAATCATCTAGAGAAGATGTTTAGTGGGTCATAAACTGGCTCTGACCGGTCCGAGCACAATGGACTTTTCTGTATAATTGAAAAAAATGCTGATTGTCATAGATCACAAAAATGACTGCAGATCGGGAGAGACAAAATAGATGGCGAAAAATAAATGTCTTCATAACATTCTGCAGAACACAGATAGACTTCATTTTACAATTTGCTACATGACTTCTGTTTTATCATTTTATAGACTTCTGATAAAGAAATGCTGGAGAAAAGATACAGAGAATAGGGCTGATCCTGACGGTATGTACAGCCTAACTAATCTGAGATTAATGCATTTTGCAGCATTTTTTATGCTTTTTTGTGTGCTTCTGGCAGCGGTTTTGGCGTGCTCGATTTATCTCTTGTGCATGCTGATAAAGTTTAGTGTTAAAAAAAAGTCCTATTCCATAGAATCTGGTTTTAGCACAAAAAATACAGCAAAACACGATACTTGCATTTTTGGTGCGGATTTTCTGGGGTTTTTCACCATCCATTGAAGTCAATAGATGAAAAAACACTAAAAGAAGTGACGTGCTGTACGTCCAAAGAAACATGCAAAGCACAAAATTCCGATGACTAAAAAGCAATGTGTGCGCAGGAGATTTCTGAAATCTCATGTGTTTTGCTGGTAATGTAAACCGCAACTGAAAATTAGCATGAAAAAACACAAAAGCAACATTTTACACTAAACATAATCTCTTAATAGATCTTGACAGTGAATTTACTGTAGACAAAAAGGAAACAATCTAGAAGAAACATAGAATATTTTTCTTTTGAAATGCTGATTTCAATGTTTTGTGTCACAGGAAAACAGGAGAACTCATCTGACCCTGGTTATATGCTCTACACTATAGATTCAGATGAGGATGTGATCATCTTTGACAGTAAGTTCTCAGGCTTTTCATACTTTACAAATTAGCCGTTATAAAACCTGTAAAATGTTGATATTCTTTAACAAACATAGAAGCTTTTATTTTAGTAATGTTAATTTGAATGTTACACCTTACAGGAGAACATTTCGATAATATAAAGATTGTAAATGACGAAGCTGCTCATGGACCCACTGCCGAAAACACCGACATCTCTACATCTGGCCCCGATCATGTAACCATCTACATGCCAGATTAGACTGTGGTCGCCGCCTCGGACAGTAAGTTCCTTTTTTCTTCATGTTGATAAGAAGAATGCTTACTACCATAAATAAAATCTGTTCTAATCTCCATAACTTGCATAAATTAAAAATCTGCCATCCTAAGCAATATATTATTGAACTGCAGTTCAAGCAATTTCTTAAAATTTCCTGGCCCTCAATCTCAGACCGACAGAGTAGAATCAATGTCCATTAATGAACAACTCATTAATTATACACTATCATTTACAAAACAAGAGGGCAGACGACTTATTCCACCTCCTCCTCTGACTCCTCCTTTGTCTACTCCTCCGCCTCCTCAAAATTTTGAGAAACATCTTGTCCTGGACAAAGACAGAGAGAAATATTAAGTCGTCATGAAGTTTGTTTTTCAGGAACTTCTGGCTTATGCCAACAAAAACCAAATGTAAGGCTTTAGAGCTTCATAAATATGTTTTATGATCTATGTTATGTATTAGTATTAACAGGCAATAGGCTAAATAATTAGGAATTGGGCACTAATGGCCTAAATATCGATGCGTTACTTTTCTTTATGCAAGCTAAATCATCAGTCTGTGAGCCAAAATTGGCTGCACTACAGGAGAATGGGAGTTGTCATTCTCAAATCACAAATACAATAAAGAATTATATAAATCATCTTTAATAAATCACAATACATAACAATATTTGATGAGTATATAAGTATTGGATGAGCATATAACTACAAATAGAAAACAAACTACAGTCGGTGGTCATGGCAAAAACAAACAGATGAATATTTAATCACGATCACATTTTATACATAGCAATACTAACTTAAAGTGCAAATGTAAAAAATCAAAAGAGCTGATGGCAGAGTAAAAAGTGTTCTATATCCAATGTACTACCAGATGCCATAAGCAAATACTTGTACAAATGCTAAGCCTTAGTAACACAGAAAACCAATAATAAAAACTAAAGTCAGTACTAAGTACAATTAAGCATGCTATAGTACCAAAACTGCCACTCCACCACTTAACCCTGACACTTGTTTCACCGTCAATCACAGCTTTTTCATGGGGATATAGGAACAAGGTGCAGTGCTGTATATATACCATGAGGGAGGGATTGCTAGTAAGCTGTAATCTAAACATAGCAGATCCTAAAATAATAGGCAGGGTGCTATTCATATCACAGCACTGATAGGATGAAGAACATACCTGAACATAGACATTAAATAATACCCATTATGTATTACATAGTACAGTGCAATCTGTCTGCTTGTACATATATTAATCTTTACTGTTTTACTAATTTTGTGACATTTATATTGCAGGTGAGGCAGAGCAGGGTCTCGCTGTGAACCCACAGTGAACATGGGATCCAGCTGGAGACGACAACTTTACATCAGCAATAAGAGGCAGATTCCAGGCTTGGTCTCTGTTCTCCACCACTGGATATGACATTACTGGACTTTCTGCAGCTAGATGCACTCACTGAACAAGTGGGTGTCCTACTGCACTGCAAGGCAGATTCCAGGCTCGGTTTCTGTTCTCCACCATTGGATATGACATTACTGGACTTTCTGCAGCTAGATGCACTCACTGAACAAGTGGGTGTCCTACTGCCCAATGAGGCAGATTCCGGGCTCGGTCTCTGTTCTCCACCATTGGATATGACATTACTGGACTTTCTGCAGCTAGACGCACTCAATGAACAAGTGGGTGTCCTACTGCACAATGAGGCAGATTCCGGGCTCAGTATCTGTTCTCCACCATTGGATATGACATTACTGGACTTTCTGCAACTAGATGCACTCACTGAACAAGTGGGTGTCCTACTGCACATCGAGGCAGATTCCGGGTTCGGTCTCTGTTCTCATCAATGAACATCTACAGCTTAAGGGAAGTGCAGCCTTTCAGCCATGGTGCCCAAGAGGTTTCCTCCACTGGAGGTTTTTCCTCTCCTGAGTGCTGAAGGTCAAAAGCGGGACTAACTCCTAGCCGCGGTCTACGGACCAAACATTGGGCATGGGCAGGGCCTTGGGGGCAGATCCCAAGTGCGCTCAACCATGTGAAATAGCTTATGCTCAGGAACACTGAGGGATAGCGCTATCAGATAGCTCTACCCATTCATTTCCTTTAGGAATAGAGCTATGGGATAGCTCTACCTGTTCACTTTCTTCATGGATAGCGCTATTGGATAGCTCTACCCGGACAGTATTAACGACAGAGCTTTTTCATACACAAGGTAGGAGTGGCAAGAGAGGTACACCAGGTGTTTATGTTTGCTGTTAGTCTGCATATATGCCAGTATGGTGCATGGTTATACCCCATTGCGAGGTCAGTCTGGTGTGTGATGCAAATTGAGTCTTCAGAGAGGAGGAGGACTTAAACTTTAGCACCACCTATTGGAAGCAGCAATCCTAAAAGTCAATATCGACCCTTTAATGAGTCTTGTCACATGACTTAGGACAAAAGCCAATCCGGAATCTCTATTTGCAGACACATAGTTTGGTGTGTTGCCACTCGTCAGTGCAAAGTATGAGATCTGATTTGGTTAAGTAGGAGGCTTTAGACTGGAATAGCTGCTAGTCCTGGCTCCTCGTTCTCCACAAGTAGAAATGTTACCGCTTAGATCCCAGTCCTAAGCCTCTCATCTAGTCAAGTCTGCAAGATTTTTTGCAAATTCCTAAAAGAAACGTTGTAGTAAGTTTGCAAGTGACAGAGGAGCTTCCTGCAAATCTGATTTTGGGTAATTATATAGCCAATAACAGTTGAGTAATTTAGATTTTAAGTGTTGGACACCAACTGTCCTGTAGATGGGTCATACATTTTAGAGGTCTGGACAACCCCTTTAAGTTCAGTGTATACACATTATACAGCATGCTCCCTCTAGTGGCAACTACAGGCATAAACTTTTTTTTTTTTAAGGGAATCTGTCCCCAGATTTGTGCTACCCCATATAAGAGCAGCATGATGTAACGTCAGAGTCTGATTCTAGCGATGTATCACTTACTGGGCTACTCACTGCAGCTTTGATATCATCACTGTTTTATCTACTGCAGATCTAGCAGTTCTCTGAATGCTGAGATTTCTTGATATTTCTAAGCTCTGAGTGCAATATGACAAGGTAGGATCAAAGTAGATCTGTCGCCAGATTTCACAATACAAACTGCATACAATATTAAAAAGATCTATTGGACCTGATAGATCCAGCAGGCTAAAGGACCAGGTCCTTCTGCCCACTGGGATTTAGCCTGCTCTCTGTGAGAAAGCTAAATTCCAGTTGGCTAAAGGTCCAGGTCCCTGTGAGCGTTTTAATACTAGATCTAGCAGGCTAAAGGACCAGGTACTTCTGCCAACTTGGATTTAGCCTGCTCTCTGTGAGAAAGCTAAATCCCAGTTGACTAAAGGTCCAGGTCCCTGTGAGTGTTTTAATACTAGATCTAGCAGACTATAGGACCCGGTCCTTATGCCAACTTGGATTTAGCCTGCTTTCTGTGAGAAAGATAAATCTCAGTCGCCTAAAGGAACAGGTCCATCTGCCAACTTGGATTTAGCCTGCTATCTGTGAGAAAGCTAAATCCCAGTTGGCTAAAGTACCAGGTGCCTGTGAGTGTTTTAATACTAGATCTAGCAGGCTAAAGGACCAGGTACTTCTGCCAACTTGGATTTAGCCTGCTCTCTGTGAGAAAGCTAAATCCCAGTTGGCTAAAGGACCAGGTGCCTGTGACTGTTTTAATACTAGATCTAGCAGACTATAGGACCAGGTCCTTCTGCCAACTTGGATTTAGCCTGCTCTCTGTGAGAAAGATAAATCTCAGTCATAAAGGACCAGGTCCATCTGCCAACTTGGATTTAGCCTGCTCTCTGTGAGAAAGCTAAATCCCAGTTGGCTAAAGGACCAGGTCCCTGTGTTTTAATACTAGATCTAGCAGGCTAAAGGACCAGGTCCTTCTGCCAACTGGGATTTAGCCAGCTCTCTGTGAGAAAGCTAAATCCCAGTTGGCTAAAGGGCCAGGTCCCTGAGAGTGTTTTAATACTAGACCTAGAAAGCTAAAGAACCAGATCCTTCTGACAACTTGGATTTAGCCTGCTCTCTGTGAGAAAGCTAAATCCCAGTCGCCTAAAGGACCAGATCCTTCTGACAACTTGGATTTAGCCTGCTCTCTGTGAGAAAGCAAAATCCCAGTTGGCTAAAGGCCAGGTCCTTTAGGGTAGTATAATACCAAACTTAGTAAGCCAAAAGACCTGGTCCTTCTGCCCACTTGGAAATAGCCGACCCTCACTGAGAAAGCTAAATCCAAGTGGCCAGAGGGACTCCTTCTGCCCACTTGGAAATAGCCGGCTCACACTGAGAAAGCTAAATCCAAGTGGATTAAATGATTAGGTCCCTCTATCCACTGGGAAATAGCCGGTTCTCACTGAGAAAGCTAAATCCAAGTGGTTTAAAGGACCAGGTCCCTCTGGCCACTTGGATTTAGCTTTCTCAGTGTGAGCCGGCTATTTCCAAGTGGGCAGAAGGACCAGGTCACTCTGGCCACTTGGATTTAGTTTTCTCAGTGTGAGCTGGCTATTTTCAAGTGGGCAGAAGAACCTGGTCCTTTTGTCCACTAAGCGCTAAGTCTGGTATTAAACCTCTCCAAGGGACCTGGCCCTTTAAACCACTTGGATTTAGCTTTCTCAGTGTGAGTCGGCTATTTCCAATTGAGCAGAAGGACCAGAGGTCCCTCTTGCCACTTGCATTTAGTTTTCTCATTGAGAGTCAGCTATTTCCAAGTGGGCAGAAGGACCAGGTCCCTCTGGCCACTTGGGTTTAGCTTTCTCACAGGGAGCAGGCTAAATCCAAGTGGGCAGAAGGACCTGGTCTTTTAGCTTACTAAGTCTGGTATTAAACCTCTCCAAGGGACCTTGTCCTTTAACCCACTGGGATTTAGCTTTTCTCAGTGAGCAAGCTAAATCCAAGTGGGCAGAAGGTCCTGTTCCTTTCATCCACTAAGTCTGGTGTTAAACCACTCCAAGGGACCTGGTCCTTTTGCCCACTTGGATTTAGCTTTCTCAGTGAGAGTCATCTATTTCCAATCTACACGAAGATTTCATCCATTTTAAGTTTATGCTAAGAACATACAACACTGCCCTTCACCTCTCCAAACAAGCCTATTTCAACACCTTCATCACCTCACTGTTCAATAACCCGAAACATCTCTTTGACACTTTTCATTCTCTACTCAACCCAAGAGTACAGGCCCCAACCACGGAGCTCCGAGCTGACGATCTGGCCAATTACTTAAAAGAAAAAATTGACCAGATTCGACAGGAAATTATCTTCCAATCACCTCATACCATGCATTCTCCTCCCTCCCCCACTGCATCTAGCTCACTCTCTGATTTTGAACCAGTCACAGAAGAAGTAAGCAGGCTCCTTGCATCTTCTCGCCCAACCACTTGCACCAGTGACCCATTTCCGTCACATCTCCTCCAGTCCCTTTCCCCTGCTGTCACCCCTCACCTAACTAAAATATTATCCTCTCTCTCCTGGTATTTTTCCCTCCTCATTTAAGCATGCCATCATACATCCACTGCTTAAAAAACATCCCTCGACCAAAACTGTGCCGCTAACTATAGACCTGTCTCTAATCTTCCCTTTATCTCTAAACTCCTGGAACGCCTGGTCCACTCCCGTCTTATCCGCTATCTCTCAGAAAACTCTCTTCTCGACCCTCTCCAATCCGGTTTCCGCTCTTTACACTCCACTGAAACTGCCCTCACTAAAGTCTCTAATGATCTGCTAACAGCTAAATCAAATGGTCATTACTCCATGCTAATTCTCTTGGGTCTCTCTGCAGCATTCGACACAGTGGATCATCAGCTCCTCCTCACTAGACTCCGTTCCATTGGCCTCAAGGACACCGTTCTCTCATGGTTCTCCTCCTATCTCTCCGACCGCTCCTTTACTGTATCTTTTGCCGGTTCCTCCTCCTCTCACCTTCCCCTTACTGTTGGGGTCCCTCAAGGATCGGTTCTAGACCCCTCCTCTTCTCCTTGTACACTGCCCCTATTGGTCAAACAATCAGTAGATTTGGTTTCCAGTACCATCTCTATGCTGATGACACCCAATTATACGCTTCTTCTCCTGACATCACGCCAGCCTTTCTAGAAAACACCGGCGATTGTCTAAACGCTGTGTCTAATATCATGTCCTCACTATATCTGAAACTGAACCTGTCAAAGACTGAACTCCTTGTGTTTACTCCCTCTACTAATGTAGCTATACCCGACATTGCCATTTCTGTGTGTGGTTCCACTATTACTCCCCAGCAACAGGCCCGCTGTCTTGGGGTCATACTTGATTCCGAGCTTTCCTTTGCCTCCCACATTCGATCACTGGCTCTCTCTTGTCATCTGCACCTCAAAAACATTTCTAGAATTCGACCTTTTCTTACTTTTGACTCTGCAAAAACTCTTACTGTTATTCTTATTCATTCTCGTCTCGACTATTGTAACTCTCTTCTAATTGGTCTCCCTCTTACCAAACTCTCCCCTCTCCAATCTGTCTTGAATGCTGCAGCCAGGATCATATTCCTCACCAATCGTTACACCGATGCCTCTACCTTGTGCCAGTCATTACACTGGCTACCCATCCACTCCAGAATTCAGTATAAACTTATTACCCTCATCCACAAAGCCCTCCATAGCTCAGCACCACCTTACATCTTCTCCCTTGTTTCAGTATACCACCCTACCCGCGCCCTCCGTTCTGCTGATGACCTGAGGTTAGCATCCTCAATAGTCAGAACCTCCCACTCCCGTCTCCAAGACTTTACACGTGCCGCGCCAATTCTTTGGAATGTACTTCCCAGGTCAATACGATTAGTCCCCAATCCCCAGAATTTTAAGCGTGCCCTGAAAACGCATTTATTCCGACTGGCCTATCGCCTCAACACATTAACCTAATCTATCCCTGTGTGGCACAGCCAAAAGTTTTACCATAACCAGATTTCCCGCATCATGTTCCCACATGCTTTATGCATCCATTAGCCCTCTGTGTTTGTACTGTTACACACTTAACATTATGGCTGGTCCATACAATCAGGGCAACTGTTACCACCCACCTTTCGTGTCTACCTCTTTCCTCATAGACTGTAAGCTTGCGAGCAGGGCCCTCTTTCCTCTTGGTATTTGTTATAATCTACTGTATGTGATTATTGTTATGCTGTAATGTCTATTGTCTGTACAAATCCCCTCTGAAATGTAAAGTGCTGCGGAATATGTCGGCGCTATAAAAATAAAATTTATTATTATTATTATAAGTGGACAGAAGACCAAGGTTCCTCTGGCCACTTGGTTTTAGCCTGCTCACTGTGAAAAGCTAAATCTCAGTGGGCTAAAGGACCAGGTCCCTTGGAGTGGTTTAATACCAGACTTAGTAAGCGAAAAGACCAGGTCCTTCTGCCCACTTGGATTTAGCCTGCTCACCATGAGAAAGCTAAATCCAAGTGGCCAGGGAGATCTGGTAATTCTGCCCACTTTGAAATAGCCGGCTCACAATGAGAAAGCTAAATCCAAGTGGCCAGAGAGATCTCGTCCTTCTGCCCACTTGAAAATAGCCGGTTCACACTGAGAAAGCTAAATCCCAGTGGGTTAAAGGGCCAGGTCCTTTGGAGTAGTTTAATACCAACCTTAGGTGGTGTCTTCCATACCACCCTTAGTGTGTGTATGGCAGACATGGGTAGAGGTCACGTTTTATGATGTCTCTGTGGCCTCTGTATGTATTGGAACCGGGGATCATCTTGGGACATTGATGTGGATTACGCAAAACCTTGTGCATTACATTGGACCTGCAGGTGTTTTTTTTTGGTAAATAAATGGGTGAAAGATGGTGTCTGTTTTTATATTTAAAATCCTTGTTTTTTATCTGTGTGTTCTTTATTTTTATTTACAGTGTTATTAATCGGGGTTTTTCATAGACACCTCTCTTACGAACCCTGGGTTTGATGTAAGCTGTGATTTTTTACAGATAACAGCTGGAATTATACTTAGAGATTACCCCAATTGCCACTGCACAAAAGCAATCAGGAAGAGCTGAGGCAAAGCACAAGAATCAGCACATGTAATAGATTATCCATTTAGCATGCAGCTGAGGACTAGTTTTATTAGTGTGGGAAGGGGCCAATATCCCTGGCCCATCACAGCTTTTTAATATCAGCCCTTAGCTGTCTGTTTTGCCTTAGTTGTTTATTAAAAATGGAGGGGACCCTAATTAATTTTTTTGGGGAGTCCACTAATTTTTTAATAACCAGCAAATAAAAAGCTAAAAAGCATACAGCTGTTGACTGATTAGTAGGCTGAAAAGGTTCATGTTTATTGGGCCATTCCCAGCATAATGAGACCATATCACAGCCAATAGAGGTCAACGTGGTCTCAATCTTTCATGCTGCAAAATGGGGGTATTAAGGGGTAAAGCTGAAAAAGGGAACAAAATGGGGGTAAGCAGGACAATAGCCCTGAAAAAAATGTGGATATTGAGATTACTTAACCCCTTCACGACCCATGATGCCTACGTAGGCATCATGAAAAGCCGTGCCCAAACGACCCATGACGCCCCCGTAGGCGTCATGCTATAAATAGCCCCCCTGCGGGTCGGGTGACCGGGGTTAATGAAAGGTCACCCGACCCGCACACAAAGGACCCTTTATGCTTCACCACAGGGGGGGTGGCTTAGCCCCCACGTGGCTACGATCGCTCTGATTGACTGTTGAAAGTGAAACAGCCAATCAGAGCGATACAATCCAGCCATGGCCGATGCTGCAGTAGCATCGGACATGGCTGGAGACACTAATTTAACCCCCCACACCGGCTGGCAGGGGCGATCGGCCCCCGCCACGGACTGACAGCAGCGATGGGCTGCTGCTGTCACGATCTGCCCCCCCTCTTCTTCCTTCCGCTCCCCCCGATGTCCGATCCCCCCCTCACCCTCCCCGGTACTTGTCATGTCCCGCTCCGGCTCCCGGTGTCCCGCCGTCCCTCCTGCATGGGCGCCGCCATCTTTGAAAATGGCAGGCGCATGCGCAGTATGATTGCAATATTTCAACAATTAAATTTGGTGAAATATTACAACATATCCATGGCTAGAGACTACAATCAGATCCCCCACCCACCGACTGATGGCGCCGATCGGCTGCCGCCAACAACTGACGGCAGCTATCGGCAGCCGCAGTCATCATCAGGTCCCCTCCCACTTCCCTCCGCTCCCCCCAGCCATCTGATACCCCCCCACCGTCCCCGGTACCTCCTGTCCCTCCAGTAGCTCCTGGCCGTCCCGGTGTCCTGCGTCATGGGCGCCGCCATCTTGGAAAATGGCGGGCGCATGCGCAGTGCGCCGGCTGCAGATTCATTCATTTATTTTGATCACTGTGAGAAACTCTCACAGTGATCAAAATAAAAAAAAGTAAATAAAACCCCCCTTTATCACCCCCATAGGTAGGGACATATAATAAAATAAAGAAAATATTTTTATTTTTCCATTAGGGTTAGGGTTGGTATTAGGGTTAGGGCTGGCATTAGGGTTAGGGCTGGAATTAGGGTTAGGGTTGGAATTAGGGTTAGGGCTGGAATTAGGGTTAGGGCTGGAATTAGGGTTAGGGCTGGAATTAGGGTTGGGATTAGGGCTAGGGTTGTGATTAGGGTTGGAATTAGGGTTAAGATTAGGGTTAGGGGTGGGTTGGGATTAGGGTTAGTCTTGTAGTTAGGTTTAGAGTTGGGATTAGGGTTAGGGGTGTGTTGGGGTTAGGGTTGTGGTTAGGATTATTAGGGTTGGGATTAGGGTTAGAGGTGTGTTGGGTTTAGGGTTGGAGTTAGAATTGAGGGGTTTCCACCGTTTAGGCACATCACAGGGTCTCCGAACGCGACATGGCGCCACCATTTATTCCAGCCAATTTTGCGTTTTAAAAGTCAAACAGCGCTCCCTCCATTCCGAGCCCCGAAATGTGCCCAAACAGTGGTTTACCACCACATATGGGGTATCAGCATACTCAGGAAAAATTGCACAACACCTTTTGGGGTCTAATTTCCACTGTTAACCTTGGGAAGATAAAAAATTGGGGGCTAAAATAATTATTTTTGTGGAAAAAAAATGATTTTTTATTTTCATGGCTCTGCGTTATAAACTTCTGTGAAGCACTCGGGGGTTCGAAGTGCTCACCACACATCTGGATAAGTTCCTTGGGGGGTCTAGTTTCCAAAATGGGGTCACTTGTGTGGGGTTTCTACTGTTTAGGCACATCAGAGGCTCTGCAAACGTAACATGACGCCTGCAGACTATTCCATCAAGTTGGCATTCCAATACCTCACTACTTCCCTTCCGAGCCCTGACGTGTGCCCAAACAGTGGTAACCCCCACATATGGGGTACCAGCGTACTCAGGACAAACTGTATGACAACTTTTGGGGTCCAATCTCTCCTGTTACCCTTGTGAAAATAAAAAATTGTGGGCTAAAAAATCATTTTTTGAGGAAAAAAAATTTTTTTTTATTTTCACGCCTTTGCGTTATAAACTTCTGTGAAGAACTTGGGGGTTCAAAGTGCTCACCACACATCTAGATAAGTTCCTTGGGTGGTCTAGTTTCCAAAATGGGGTCTGTTGTGAGTTCATTTTCCTCTTCACCATTGAGGTCTGATGAACTCCCTCTTCTGTTGAAGGAAGGTAGTGAGGCTCATTACCAAGCACCTGGGCTGGATGATGATGACTGGGTGATGGGAATTACTGACGCCCTTCTGCCTTGCTGGTGATCTCTCTGAGGGATTCTAGGAGACCAGTCTGATTCCTGCTCCTCAAAAGCTAAGTTTTCTGCTCTGCTTTTTGCATTTGTGTTTTGGTTTTGTTTTGCCTTGTTTTTCTGGATTTCTGCTATTCCTTGCTGGGGTGAGCTGAATTCCTTTTTGCTCTGTCTTCAGAAAATACCTGAGTACTGATATAGTCTTTTTGAAGCCTAGCGTCTTCAGGGCTTTTTTCCCTATCAGCTGTTGGCTCTTGTTTTGATAGAGTTTTGGCGGATTACAGACAGCAGCTTTTTATCCTGTCCTATTTAGTTAGCTTGGGCCCCATCATTTGCTCAGCCTATCTTTCTATCTGTGTGAGTGTTTTTTCATCTTGCTTCACCGTCATTATATGTTGGGGGCTGCCTATTGCTTTGGGGTCTGCTCTGGGGCAGTTTACATTTCCCTTTCTGTCTTTAGGCTATGTAGTTCTCCGGCTGTGATCGAGGGGTCTAGGGCACCGTAGGAACCCCCCACGGCTACTGCTAGTTGTTGCTGATAGGTTCAGGGGTCTGCAATCCGATAGCTGCCAACTTCTCTGGTTTTCTGGACTTAGCTAGTATTTCTGTTTTTGCCTCCTACGGTGACTCATTCATAACAGAATCACCAGCCATACCGCAGATCCTAGGGTACTCAATAGCAGGAAAGAATTGTTAAAGAAAAAAAAAAGTGTGTGTATATTTTTTGCTCTATATCTCTGAGGCCGTAGGGGGAATTTTTTTTTCTCTCAATGGAGATAAAGCAATTGTCTGATCGTGTGGAGCAGCTCGCTGTGGAAGTGCGGGGAATTTCCACCTACCTTGCTCATTCACATGCTGCTGAACCAAAGATCCCTACTCCTGATGTGTTTTTTGGGGATCGGTCTAAATTTTTGAATTTCAAAAATAATTGTAAATTATTTTTTGCCTTGAAGCCTAACTCGTCATGGAGCTCCGCACAGCAGGTTAAAATTGTCATCTCTTTGCTGCGTGGCGATCCCCAGGATTGGGCGTTTTCTTTGAAACCAGATGATCCTATTCTGACTAATGTGAATGCATTTTTTCAAGCCTTGGGGTTGTTGTATGATGAACCTAATGCTATTGATCAGGCTGAAAAGACCCTGTTGGCATTGAGCCAGGGTCGAGATTCTGCAGAATTGTACTGTCAAAAATTCCGAAAGTGGGTGGTCCTTACTACCTGGAATGATAATGCCTTGGCAGCTCTCTTTCGGAAGGGTTTGTCACAAGCCGTAAAAGATACTATGGTGGGATTTCCTGTTCCCTCTGGTCTTGACGATTCTATGTCATTAGCCATTCAGGTTGATCGGCGTTTACGTGAACGCAGGACTGCACGAGAGGTGTTGCCACCTGTTGAACAAGTGTCTGAACCTATGCAATGTGATGGAGTTTTGTCCAGAGAGCAACGTCAGGAGTTCAGAAGGCGTAATAAGCTGTGTTTTTTTGTGGAGATGCCTCGCATATTATTTCTGTCTGTCCTAAACGAGAGAAACGTTTTGCACACACGTTTTCTGTGGGTGGTGTTCAACCTAAGTTTCTTCTGGCAATTACTCTGATCTGCTCCCTGTCCACATTTTCCGCCAAGGCTTTTGTGGATTCGGGAGCAGCCCTGAACCTAATGGACTTGGATTTTGCTAAACGTTGTGGATTTCCGATGACACCTCTGCGGATGCCTATCCCTTTGAGGGGGATAGATGCTACTCCTTTGGCGAAAAATAAACCTCAGTTTTGGACCCAGGTGGTAATGCGGGTTTCCCCAGACCATCAAGAAAATTGCAGATTTTTGGTGTTGCATAATTTGCATGATACCATTGTTCTGGGGTTTCCCTGGTTGCAAATTCATAATCCAGTTTTGGATTGGAAATCTGTGTCTGTGGTGAGTTGGGGTTGTCGGTGTGCCCTTAGTGAGGCTCCGGTTTTTTCCACCTCTCCTCAGTCGCATGATGTTCCTGACTATTTGGCGGATTTTTATGATGTATTTAGTGACAATGAGTCTGCGTCTTTGCCTCCTCATAGGAGTTATGACTGTGCAATTGAACTGAGCCCGGGGTGTAAATTTCCCAAGGGTCGGCTCTTCAATTTATCTGTACCCGAGCACAAGTCTATGCGATCCTATATTAAGGAGGCGTTGGAGAAGGGTCATATTAGACCATCCTCTTCACCATTAGGTGCTGGGTTTTTTTTCGTGGCCAAAAAGGATGGTTCATTAAGGCCTTGTATTGATTATCGTGCCCTCAACAAAATTACTATTAAATATCAGTACCCCTGATTTCGGATCTATTCTCCAGAGTTAAAGGAGCTTGCTGGTTTACCAAGCTTGACCTCAGGGGGGCGTATAATCTTATCCGCATTAAGCATGGGGATGAATGGAAGACGGCGTTTAATACTCCGGAGGGACATTTTGAGTACCTGGTGATGCCTTTTGGGCTCACTAATGCCCCTTCTGTCTTCCAGTGCTTCATGAACGATATTTTCCGAGACTTTGTGGATAAATTTTTGATTATCTATCTGGATGATATTTTGATCTTCTCCAAGGATTGGGATTCTCATGTGGAACATGTTCGGACTGTGTTCCAGATCTTGAGGGAGAATTCCCTGTATGTCAAAGGATCGAAATGCCTTTTTGGGGTACAGAGGATTTCTTTTTTGGGATTTTTTTGTCTCCGTCAACTATTGGAATGGACCCGGCCAAGGTACAGGCCATTTATGTTTGGGCTCAGCCCACTTCTTTGAAGGCCCTCCAGAAGTTTTTGGGTTTTGCTAATTTTTATCGGAAATTTATAGCAAAATTTTCTAGTATTGCCAAGCAATTGACTGATCTGACTAAGAAGGGTGCTGATGTGTTGAATTGGTCTCCAGAGGCTGTTTCTTCCTTTCAGGAGCTGAAGCGAAGATTCACTTCTGCCCCGGTTTTGCGGCAACCTGATGTCTCACTCCCGTTCCAGTAGAGGTGGACGCTTCTGAGATTGGTGCAGGAGCTGTTTTGTCCCAAAAGGATCCTGTAACATCTAAAATGAATCCCTGTGCTTTCTTTTCCCGAAAGTTCTCTCCATCTGAACGTAACTATGATGTGGGGAATCGGGAACTGTCAGTCATGAAATTGGCATTTGAGGAGTGGAGACATTATTTGGAGGGAGCTAAACATCAAGTCGTGGTCCTCACTGACCACAAGAATTTGATTTACCTTGAGTCGGCCAAACGCTTGAACCCTAGACAGGCTAGGTGGGCCTTGTTTTTTACACGTTTTGATTTTGTGGTCTCTTTTCTTCCTGGCACTAAGAATGTCAAGGCTGACGCTCTCTCTAGGAGCTTCTTTGCTGATTCTCCTGTGGTGACCAAGCCTGCTACCATCTTAGGCGAAGGGGTAGTTCTTTCTGCCATCTTGCCCGATTTGAGACGTGCTCTGGAAGAGTTCCAGGAGGACAAACCTGAGCGTTGTCCCAGTGGAAAGTTGTATGTTCCTGACCAGTGGAAGAAGAGAGTGATGTCTGAAGTTCATTGCTCTGCATTGGCTGGTCATCCAGGTATTTTTGGTACTAGAGATCTGGTGAGTCGGTCTTTTTGGTGGCCCGCCATGTCTCGTGATGTCAGGAATTTTGTGCAGTCCTGTGGGACTTGCTCCCGGTCTAAACCTTGTTCTCGCTCTAGTGGGTTGTTGATGCCTTTGCCGGTCCCCAGGAGGCCATGGACCCATATTTCAATGGATTTCATCTCTGATATGCCTGTCTCTCAGAGAATGACTGTTATTTGGGTGATTTGTGATAGGTTCTCTAAGATGGTTCATCTTGTACCACTCCCTAAGTTGCCATCTTCCTCTGAGTTGGTGCCCCTGTTTTTGCAACAGGTGGTTCGCTTGCACGGGATTCCTGAGAACATTGTATCTGACAGAGGAGTTCAGTTTGTGTCTAGATTTTGGAGGACTTTCTGTTCCAAGCTGGGAATTCAGTTGTCCTTCCTTTTCACCCTCAGACCAATGGGCAGACGGAGAGAACAAACCAGACCTTGGAGTCGTATTTGAGATGTTTTATTTCCGCTGATCAGGATGATTGGGTTTCATTTTTGCCCTTGGCCGAATTTGCTTTAAATAATAGAGCTAGTTTTGCCACTTTGATGTCACCTTTTTTTTGTAACTTTGGGTTTCATCCTCGATTTTCTTCAGGGCAGGTGGAGCCTTCTGCCTGCCCAGGTGTTGACACTGTGGTGGAGAGAATGCACCAGATCTGGGACCAAGTGGTGGATAAGTTATCTCTCACCCAGGAAAAGGCCCAGCGGTTTTCCAACCGACATAGGACCATTGGTCCCCAGTTTAAGGTTGGTGATATGGTTTGGTTATCATCAAAAAACATTGCTATGAAGGTGGCTTCTCCTAAGCTTAAGCCTAGATTTATTGGACCTTACAAGATTTTGGAGATTATTAATCCGGTCTCTTTTCGATTGGCTCTTCCTATCACATTTAAAATCCATAATGTGTTTCATAAGTCCTTGTTGAAGAGGTTTGTTGAACCAGTAGTTCCTGGGGTGGCACCTCCGGACCCTGTATTGGTTGAAGGTAACATGGAATATGAGGTAGAGAAGATACTGGATTCCCGTCTGGCTAGACAGAGACTCCAGTATTTGGTTAAGTGGAAGGGTTATGGTCAGGAGGATAATTCCTGGGTCTCTGCCTCTGATATTCATGCCAAAAGATTGGTGCGTGTCTTTCATCGGGCTCACCCTGATCGCCCTGGTGGCATGGATGAGGGTTCGGTGACCCCTCCTCAAGGGGGAGGTACTGTTGTGAGTTAATTTTCCCCTTCACCATTGAGGTCTGATGAACTCCCTCTTCTGGTGAAGGAAGGTAGTGAGGCTCATTACCAAGCACCTGGGCAGGATGATGATGACTGGGTGATGGGAATTACTGACTGGATATAAGGCAGCCGACGCCCTTCTGCCTTGCTGGAGATCTCTCTGAGGGATTCTAGGAGACCAGTCTGATTCCTGCTCCTCAAAAGCTAAGTTTTCTGCTCTGCTTTTTGCATTTGTGTTTTGGTTTTGTTTTGCCTTGTTTTTCTGGATTTCTGCCATTCCCTGCTGGGGTGAGCTGAATTCCTTTTTGCTCTGTCTTCAGAAAATACCTGAGTACTGATATAGTCTTTTTGAAGCCTAGCGTCTTCAGGGCTTTTTTCCCTATCAGCTGTTGGCTCTTGTTTTGATAGGGTTTTGGCGGATTACAGACAGCAGCTTTTCTATCCTGTCCTATTTAGTTAGCTTGGGCACCATCATTTGCTCAGCCTATCTTTCTATCTGTGTGAGTGTTTTTTCATCTTGCTTCACCGTCATTATATGTTGGGGGCTGCCTATTGCTTTGGGGTCTGCTCTGGGGCAGTTTACATTTCCCTTTCTGTCTTTAGGCTATGTAGTTCTCTGGCTGTGATCGAGGGGTCTAGGGCACCGTAGGAACCCCCCACGGCTACTGCTAGTTGTTGTTGATAGGTTCAGGGGTCTGCAATCCAATAGCTGCCAACTTCTCTGGTTTTCTGGACTTAGCTAGTATTTCTGTTTTTGCCTCCTACGGTGACTCATTCATAACAGGGGTCACTTGTCAGGGGTTTCCACTGTTTAGGCACATCAGGGGCTCTGCAAACGTAACATGACACCTGCAGACCATTCCATCAAGTCGACATTTCAAAACGTCACTACTTCCCTTCCG
Source organism: Dendrobates tinctorius (assembly GCF_039654945.1). Lineage (NCBI taxonomy): Eukaryota > Metazoa > Chordata > Amphibia > Anura > Dendrobatidae > Dendrobates > Dendrobates tinctorius. Next base: position 11,154,136 of record NW_027361669.1, on the reverse strand, counting down.
AGCCCCGACGTGTGCCCAAACAGTGGTTCCCCCACATATGGGGTACCAGCGTACTCAGGACAAACTGTACAACATCTTTTGGGGTCCAATCTCTCCAGTTACCCTTGTGAAAATAAAAAATTGTGGGCTAAAAAATCATTTTTTGAGAAAAAAAAATATTTTTTATTTTCACGCCTTTGCGTTATAAACTTCTGTGAAGAACTTGGGGGTTCAAAGTGCTCACCACACATCTAGATAAGTTCCTTGGGTGGTCTAGTTTTCAAAATGGGGTCACTAGTCAGGGGTTTCCACTGTTTAGGCGCATCAGGGGCTCTGCAAACGTAACATGATGCCCGCAGACCATTCCATCAAGTCGACATTTCAAAACGTCACTACTTCCCTTCCGAGCCCCGACGTGTGCCCAAACAGTGGTTCTCCCCCACATATGGGGTACCAGCATACTCAGGACAAACTGTACAACAACTTTTGGGGTCCAATCTCTCCTGTTACCCTTGTGAAAATAAAAAATGGTGGGCTAAAAAATCATTTTTTGAGGAAAAAAAAATTTCTATTTTCACAGCTCTGCATTATAAACTTCTGTGAAGCACCTGAGGGTTCAAAGTGCTCACTATCCATCTAGATAAGATCCTTGGGGGGTCTAGTTTCCAAAATGGGGGAATTTGTGTGGGAGCTCCAAATTTTAGGCACGCAGGGGCTCTCCAAACACGAAATGGTGTCCACTAATGATGGAGCTAATTTTTCATTCAAAAAGTCAAATGGCGATCCTTCCCTTCTGAGCCCTACCGTGCGCCCAAACAGTGGTTTACCCCCACATATGGGGTACCAGCGTACTCAGGACAAACTGGACAATAACTTTTGGGGTCCAATTTCTCCTGTTAGCCTTGTGAAAACAAAAAATAGTGGGCTAAAAAATCATTTTTGAGGAAAAAAAATATTTTTTTATTTTCTCTGCTCTGCGTTATAATCTTCTGTGAAGCACTTGGGGATTCAAAGTGCTCACTACACATCTAGATAAGTTCCTTCGGGGGTCTAGTTTCCAAAATGGGGTCACTTGTGGGGGAGCTCCAATGTTTAGGCACACAGGGGCTCTCCAAACGCGACATGGTGTCCGCTAACGATTGGAGCTAATTTTTCATTAAAAAGTCAAATGGCACTCCTTCCCTTCCGGGCCCTGCCGTGCGCCCAAACAGTGGTTTGTGACCACATATGAGGTATCAGTGTACTCAGGAGAAATTTCCCAACAAATTTTAGGATCCATTTTACCCTGTTGCCCATGTGAAAATGAAAAACCTGAGGCTAAAAGAAAATTTTTGTGAAAAAAAGTACTTTTTTATTTCTACGGATCAATTTGTGAAGCACCTGGGGGTTCAAAGTGCTCATTACGCATCTACATAAGTTCCTTGGAGGGTCTAGTTTCCAAAATGGGGTCACTTGTGGGGGCGCTGCAATGTTTAGGCACACAGGGACTCTCCAAACGCAACATGGCAATGCTAAATATTCCAGCATATTTTCCATTCAAAAAGTCAAATGGCGCTCCTTCCCTTCTGAGCCCTGCCGTGCGCCCAAACAGTGGTTTATGACCACATATGAGATATCGGTGTACTCAGGAGAAATTTCCCAACAAATTTTAGGATCCATTTTACCCTGTTGCCCATGTGAAAATGAAAAACCCTTCAGCTAAAAGAAAATTTTTGTGAAAAAAAAGTACTTTTTTTTTCTTCGGATCAATTTGTGAAGCACCTGGGGGTTCAAAGTGCTAATTATGCATCTAGATAAGTTCCTTGGAGGGTCTAGTTTCCAAAATGGGGTCACTTGTGGGTGAGCTCCAATGTTTAGGCACACAGGGACTTTCCAAACGCGATATTGTAACCGATAAATATTCCAGCATATTTTCCACTCAAAAAGTCAAATGGCGCTCCTTCCCTTCTGAGCCCTGCCGTGCACCCAAACAGTGGTTTATGACCACATATGAGGTATCAGGGTACTCAGAAGAAATTCCCCAACAAATTTTAGGATCCATTTTATCCTGTTACCCATGTGAAAATGAAAAAAATGATGCTAAAAGAAAGTTTTTGTTGGAAAAATTAAAATGTCCATTTTTTCCTTCCATGTTGCTTTAGTCCCTGTGAAGCACCTGAAGGGTTAATAATCTCCTTGAATGGAGTTTTGAGTAGCTTGAGGGGTTCAGTTTTTAGAATGGTGTCACTTTTAGGTATTTTCTGCCATATAGACACCTCAAAGTGACTTCAAATGTGAGGTGCTCCCTAAAAAAAAATGGTTTTGTAAATTTCGTTGTAAAAATGAGAAATCGCTGGTCAACTTTTAACCCTTATAACTTCCTAACAATAAAAAATTTTGTTTCCAAAATTGTGCTGATGTAAAGTAGACATGTGGAAAATGTTATTTATTAACTATTTTGTGTCATATAACTCTCTGGTTTAACAGAATAAAAATTCAAAATTTGAAAATTGTGAAATTTTCAAAATTTTCGCCAAATTTCCATTTTTTTCACAAATAAACGCAAAAATTATCAACCTCAATTTACCACTAACATGAAGCCCAATATGTCACGAAAAAACAATTCATTATTTGAATGAAGCCACCAGACAACTTTCAGAGGTTAATACTTACATGAAGCTTAAAAATGATCCCAGAGGAAAATTTAAAAATGATCTTCGTTCTTTTCTCAGGAGATATGTTGAATTAGGGGTCATCCCCAAGAAATTAGCAGAACGCTTGCTACCGGAGTTCCCCAAAAAACCCTATTGTACTGTATTCGTAAAATACATAAGTCTATGTCTTGCCCTCCCAGCCGACCCATTGTGTCCGGGATAGGGTCTCTTACTGAACCTCTCTCCCAGTATATGGATTGGCTGCTTCATCCTCTTCTTGGCGACATCTCCTCCTATATAAAGGACACTAAGGATTTTTTGAAAGTTGTCAATGATTTTGAATAGCAGCCTGGTTTTTCTCTTGTGTCCATTGATATGGAAAGTCTGTAATAAGATTCCCCAGGATTTAGGGGTAGATGTGATAAGGGAAATTTTAGCCACAACGGACAAAGATGCTGCATTCATTGACTTTGTATGTGAGGGGATTTGTTTTGTTTTTAGACACAATGCATTTAAATTTCAGAATACTTGGTACTTACAGCAGTTTGGGACCGCGATGGGGACACCGGTGGCGTGCACTTTCGCCAATCTTTTTTTGGCTGTTTTTGAAAACAGGCATATCTATTCACTTTCAAACGTCTTTTTGAAGAAACACATCAAGATGTATATTAGATATGTGGACGATGTATTCATTGTGTGGGACGGCCCCCCAGATACATTTGACAATTTTGTGGATTATCTTAACAATTTAGGTGACATCAACATGTCATTTACTTCCAAATTTGGGGGCACCTCAATTGAATGTTTGGATTTTTTTTAGAAGTTAGAGAGGGTTCTCTCGTTACTTCAGTTTTTCGTAAACATCATCCACTAACGCCGTGTTTCACTATGACAGTTATCACCCTTTTTACATGAAAAATTCTTTACCGTACAGTCAGTTTCTTAGACTAAAACGTATAAATAATACTAAGAAAGGCTTTGTTGACCAATCACGAGAATTATATAGCAGATTTTTGAAGAGGGGGTACCCTGAAAACCTGCTAAAAAAAAACACAGACCAGGTTTAATCAGAACTCAAGTGGTGAGGCGAATAAAAGGGTTAATTGCAAGAAGAATGAAAAGGGGTTTGTTTTTTCGTTTGATTTTGGTCCTATGGATGGGGCAGTCAGGTCTGCAATCCGTAAAAATTGGCACATTTTAAGTCACGATACTGATTTATCAGAAGTGGTGGAGCGAGGACCCCTTTCTGCTTGTAGGAAAAGTGTCTGTTTAAAGGATATTCTTGTACATAATCGCATGGAAAATCCACATAGTAATTGGCTCAATTTGATGCCCCCGAAAGGTAATTATCGATGTGGGCAGTGTCCTTTTTGTTCTCATCACATTCTTGACCGTTGTTTACGTATAGGTGCCGTAACTCATTATGTCACTGATTTTATTTAATGCAAAACCACTCATGTTGTTTATGTTTTATTTTGTCCTTGTAAGTTTTTTATATAGGGAAAACTATACGTCCTCTTTATGTTAGGTTTAGGGAGCACTTCAATTCTATTTTAACAGGCAAAGGGGTTCCTAGAATTATTAACCATATGAGAGAAGCACACGGTGGCAATCCCGATGCATTATCATTTGCTGGTATAGAAAGGGTTACTCTATCCTCACGGGGAGGTGATCTGAATAGGAATTTACTGAAATGAGAGGCCAGGTGGATTATGCAAACCCGTGCTATAGAGCGCACGGGACTCAATTAGAGGATTGATATGTCTGTTTTTTTGTGATATGAAAAAAATTTTTTGTAAAAAAAACTTTGTAAAAATTTTTTTTTTTGAAAAATCAATATTTTTTCGCCATTTTCTGGCTTGTTTTTTTCTCTTTCCTTTTGTATTTATGGTACTATTATATGTATTATATATTTATATTTTTGTTTTCACTTATGTGAACTATGTATATATATATTTTGTTGATTGCTCAGCAGGTGAGCGGCACAGGTGGGAGGGGTCCTGACTTCTGGTTGTGGGTATTTCCTCCTTGGCCGGCTGCAGCTCACCATAACCTGTGGAAGCAACTTTGCAGCGTGAAACGATCGTCGTTGCTATCTCCTTTTTGCACCCGTTCTCCCGCTGATATGCTTTTATAATAAAGCCTTGACTACACTACCCGGTGAGTGCCGTTCTTTTCCACTATTTTTTGCTATATGAATTAGCTTATTTTCCCTGAATGTGCACCTAAGGGTAAAGCAGTTGTATTGCCGGCTGCGTCTCTTTTATACACGTATGTTGGTTCGGATGTGTGGACTATTGTGATGGTGCTCGCCTTCTATTTCTGTACTTTGTATCATTGTTATTAGTGATGAGCAAACATTTTGGGATAAGGTGTTATCTGAGCATGCTCGGGTGCTATCCGAGTGTCTTCGGCGTGCTCAAAAAATATGGCTGTGTCTTGTTGCTGTTCGACAGGCACAACACATGCAGGGATTCCCTGTTTGTTAGTCAATCCCTGCATGGGGCTATCAAACATCCACAAGACATGCAGCCACGGGGACTCAAACATATTATTCGAGCATGCCTGAGATATTCGGTTAGCACCCGAGCATGCTCAGATGACACCTTATCCCAGCACGTTCCCTCGTCGCTAATTGTTGTACAAATTTGTGATTGAGGATGATGTCACATTTACATGTAGCTGAAACGTGGAGCCCTGGAGTTGATTTCTGGTGGGCCCTTAGAACCCACAGTGAACATGGGATCCAGCTGGAGACGACAACTTTACATCAGCAATAAGAGGCAGATTCCAGGCTTGGTCTCTGTTCTCCACCACTGGATATGACATTACTGGACTTTCTGCAGCTAGATGCACTCACTGAACAAGTGGGTGTCCTACTGCACTGCAAGGCAGATTCCAGGCTCGGTTTCTGTTCTCCACCATTGGATATGACATTACTGGACTTTCTGCAGCTAGATGCACTCACTGAACAAGTGGGTGTCCTACTGCCCAACGAGGCAGATTCCGGGCTCGGTCTCTGTTCTCCACCATTGGATATGACATTACTGGACTTTCTGCAGCTAGACGCACTCAATGAACAAGTGGGTGTCCTACTGCACAATGAGGCAGATTCCGGGCTCGGTCTCTGTTCTCCACCATTGGATATGACATTACTGGACTTTCTGCAACTAGATGCACTCACTGAACAAGTGGGTGTCCTACTGCACATCGAGGCAGATTCCGGGTTCGGTCTCTGTTCTCATCAATGAACATCTACAGCTTAAGGGAAGTGCAGCCTTTCAGCCATGGTGCCCAAGAGGTTTCCTCCACTGGAGGTTTTTCCTCTCCTGAGTGCTGAAGGTCAAAAGCGGGACTAACTCCTAGCCGCGGTCTACGGACCAAACATTGGGCATGGGCAGGGCCTTGGGGGCAGATCCCAAGTGCGCTCAACCATGTGAAATAGCTTATGCTCAGGAACACTGAGGGATAGCGCTATCAGATAGCTCTACCCATTCATTTCCTTTAGGAATAGAGCTATGGGATAGCTCTACCTGTTCACTTTCTTCATGGATAGCGCTATTGGATAGCTCTACCCGGACAGTATTAACGACAGAGCTTTTTCATACACAAGGTAGGAGTGGCAAGAGAGGTACACCAGGTGTTTATGTTTGCTGTTAGTCTGCATATATGCCAGTATGGTGCTTGGTTATACCCCATTGGGAGGTCAGTCTGGTGTGTGATGCAAATTGAGTCTTCAGAGAGGAGGAGGACTTAAACTTTAGCACCACCTATTGGAAGCAGCAATCCTAAAAGTCAATATCGACCCTTTAATGAGTCTTGTCACATGACTTAGGACAAAAGCCAATCCGGAATCTCTATTTGCAGACACATAGTTTGGTGTGTTGCCACTCGTCAGTGCAAAGTATGAGATCTGATTTGGTTAAGTAGGAGGCTTTAGACTGGAATAGCTGCTTGTCCTTGCTCCTCGTTCTCCACAAGTAGAAATGTTACCGCTTAGATCCCAGTCCTAAGCCTCTCATCTAGTCAAGTCTGCAAGATTTTTTGCAAATTCCTAAAAGAAACGTTGTAGTAAGTTTGCAAGTGACAGAGGAGCTTCCTGCAAATCTGATTTTGGGTAATTATATAGCCAATAACAGTTGAGTAATTTAGATTTTAAGTGTTGGACACCAACTGTCCTGTAGATGGGTCATACATTTTAGAGGTCTGGACAACCCCTTTAAGTTCAGTGTATACACATTATACAGCATGCTCCCTCTAGTGGCAACTACAGGCATAAACTTTTTTTTTTTTAAGGGAATCCGTCCCCAGATTTGTGCTACCCCATATAAGAGCAGCATGATGTAACGTCAGAGTCTGATTCTAGCGATGTATCACTTACTGGGCTACTCGCTGCAGCTTTGATATCATCACTGTTTTATCTACTGCAGATCTAGCAGTTCTCTGAATGCTGAGATTTCTTGATATTTCTAAGCTCTGAGTGCAATATGACAAGGTAGGATCAAAGTAGATCTGTCGCCAGATTTCACAATACAAACTGCATACAATATTAAAAAGATCTATTGGACCTGATAGATCCAGCAGGCTAAAGGACCAGGTCCTTCTGCCCACTGGGATTTAGCCTGCTCTCTGTGAGAAAGCTAAATTCCAGTTGGCTAAAGGTCCAGGTCCCTGTGAGCGTTTTAATACTAGATCTAGCAGGCTAAAGGACCAGGTACTTCTGCCAACTTGGATTTAGCCTGCTCTCTGTGAGAAAGCTAAATCCCAGTTGACTAAAGGTCCAGGTCCCTGTGAGTGTTTTAATACTAGATCTAGCAGACTATAGGACCCGGTCCTTCTGCCAACTTGGATTTAGCCTGCTTTCTGTGAGAAAGATAAATCTCAGTCGCCTAAAGGAACAGGTCCATCTGCCAACTTGGATTTAGCCTGCTATCTGTGAGAAAGCTAAATCCCAGTTGGCTAAAGTACCAGGTGCCTGTGAGTGTTTTAATACTAGATCTAGCAGGCTAAAGGACCAGGTACTTCTGCCAACTTGGATTTAGCCTGCTCTCTGTGAGAAAGCTAAATCCCAGTTGGCTAAAGGACCAGGTGCCTGTGACTGTTTTAATACTAGATCTAGCAGACTATAGGACCAGGTCCTTCTGCCAACTTGGATTTAGCCTGCTCTCTGTGAGAAAGATAAATCTCAGTCATAAAGGACCAGGTCCATCTGCCAACTTGGATTTAGCCTGCTCTCTGTGAGAAAGCTAAATCCCAGTTGGCTAAAGGACCAGGTCCCTGTGTTTTAATACTAGATCTAGCAGGCTAAAGGACCAGGTCCTTCTGCCAACTGGGATTTAGCCAGCTCTCTGTGAGAAAGCTAAATCCCAGTTGGCTAAAGGGCCAGGTCCCTGAGAGTGTTTTAATACTAGACCTGGAAAGCTAAAGAACCAGATCCTTCTGACAACTTGGATTTAGCCTGCTCTCTGTGAGAAAGCTAAATCCCAGTCGCCTAAAGGACCAGATCCTTCTGACAACTTGGATTTAGCCTGCTCTCTGTGAGAAAGCAAAATCCCAGTTGGCTAAAGGCCAGGTCCTTTAGGGTAGTATAATACCAAACTTAGTAAGCCAAAAGACCTGGTCCTTCTGCCCACTTGGAAATAGCCGACCCTCACTGAGAAAGCTAAATCCAAGTGGCCAGAGGGACTCCTTCTACCCACTTGGAAATAGCCGGCTCACACTGAGAAAGCTAAATCCAAGTGGATTAAATGATTAGGTCCCTCTATCCACTGGGAAATAGCCGGTTCTCACTGAGAAAGCTAAATCCAAGTGGTTTAAAGGACCAGGTCCCTCTGGCCACTTGGATTTAGCTTTCTCAGTGTGAGCCGGCTATTTCCAAGTGGGCAGAAGGACCAGGTCACTCTGGCCACTTGGATTTAGTTTTCTCAGTGTGAGCTGGCTATTTTCAAGTGGGCAGAAGAACCTGGTCCTTTTGTCCACTAAGCGCTAAGTCTGGTATTAAACCTCTCCAAGGGACCTGGCCCTTTAAACCACTTGGATTTAGCTTTCTCAGTGTGAGTCGGCTATTTCCAATTGAGCAGAAGGACCAGAGGTCCCTCTTGCCACTTGGATTTAGCTTTCTCATTGAGAGTCAGCTATTTCCAAGTGGGCAGAAGGACCAGGTCCCTCTGGCCACTTGGGTTTAGCTTTCTCACAGTGAGCAGGCTAAATCCAAGTGGGCAGAAGGACCTGGTCTTTTAGCTTACTAAGTCTGGTATTAAACCTCTCCAAGGGACCTTGTCCTTTAACCCACTGGGATTTAGCTTTTCTCAGTGAGCAAGCTAAATCCAAGTGGGCAGAAGGTCCTGTTCCTTTCATCCACTAAGTCTGGTGTTAAACCACTCCAAGGGACCTGGTCCTTTTGCCCACTTGGATTTAGCTTTCTCAGTGAGAGTCATCTATTTCCAATCTACACGAAGATTTCATCCATTTTAAGTTTATGCTAAGAACATACAACACTGCCCTTCACCTCTCCAAACAAGCCTATTTCAACACCTTCATCACCTCACTGTTCAATAACCCGAAACATCTCTTTGACACTTTTCATTCTCTACTCAACCCAAGAGTACAGGCCCCAACCACGGAGCTCCGAGCTGACGATCTGGCCAATTACTTAAAAGAAAAAATTGACCAGATTCGACAGGAAATTATCTTCCAATCACCTCATACCATGCATTCTCCTCCCTCCCCCACTGCATCTAGCTCACTCTCTGATTTTGAACCAGTCACAGAAGAAGTAAGCAGGCTCCTTGCATCTTCTCGCCCAACCACTTGCACCAGTGACCCATTTCCGTCACATCTCCTCCAGTCCCTTTCCCCTGCTGTCACCCCTCACCTAACTAAAATATTATCCTCTCTCTCCTGGTATTTTTCCCTCCTCATTTAAGCATGCCATCATACATCCACCGCTTAAAAAACATCCCTCGACCAAAACTGTGCCGCTAACTATAGACCTGTCTCTAATCTTCCCTTTATCTCTAAACTCCTGGAACGCCTGGTCCACTCCCGTCTTATCCGCTATCTCTCAGAAAACTCTCTTCTCGACCCTCTCCAATCCGGTTTCCGCTCTTTACACTCCACTGAAACTGCCCTCACTAAAGTCTCTAATGATCTGCTAACAGCTAAATCAAATGGTCATTACTCCATGCTAATTCTCTTGGGTCTCTCTGCAGCATTCGACACAGTGGATCATCAGCTCCTCCTCACTAGACTCCGTTCCATTGGCCTCAAGGACACCGTTCTCTCATGGTTCTCCTCCTATCTCTCCGACCGCTCCTTTACTGTATCTTTTGCCGGTTCCTCCTCCTCTCACCTTCCCCTTACTGTTGGGGTCCCTCAAGGATCGGTTCTAGACCCCTCCTCTTCTCCTTGTACACTGCCCCTATTGGTCAAACAATCAGTAGATTTGGTTTCCAGTACCATCTCTATGCTGATGACACCCAATTATACGCTTCTTCTCCTGACATCACGCCAGCCTTTCTAGAAAACACCGGCGATTGTCTAAACGCTGTGTCTAATATCATGTCCTCACTATATCTGAAACTGAACCTGTCAAAGACTGAACTCCTTGTGTTTCCTCCCTCTACTAATGTAGCTATACCCGACATTGCCATTTCTGTGTGTGGTTCCACTATTACTCCCCAGCAACAGGCCCGCTGTCTTGGGGTCATACTTGATTCCGAGCTTTCCTTTGCCTCCCACATTCGATCACTGGCTCTCTCTTGTCATCTGCACCTCAAAAACATTTCTAGAATTCGACCTTTTCTTACTTTTGACTCTGCAAAAACTCTTACTGTTTCTCTTATTCATTCTTGTCTCGACTATTGTAACTCTCTTCTAATTGGTCTCCCTCTTACCAAACTCTCCCCTCTCCAATCTGTCTTGAATGCTGCAGCCAGGATCATATTCCTCACCAATCGTTACACCGATGCCTCTACCTTGTGCCAGTCATTACACTGGCTACCCATCCACTCCAGAATTCAGTATAAACTTATTACCCTCATCCACAAAGCCCTCCATAGCTCAGCACCACCTTACATCTTCTCCCTTGTTTCAGTATACCACCCTACCCGCGCCCTCCGTTCTGCTGATGACCTGAGGTTAGCATCCTCAATAGTCAGAACCTCCCACTCCCGTCTCCAAGACTTTACACGTGCCGCGCCAATTCTTTGGAATGTACTTCCCAGGTCAATACGATTAGTCCCCAATCCCCAGAATTTTAAGCGTGCCCTGAAAACGCATTTATTCCGACTGGCCTATCGCCTCAACACATTAACCTAATCTATCCCTGTGTGGCACAGCCAAAAGTTTTACCTTAACCAGATTTCCCGCATCATGTTCCCACATGCTTTATGCATCCATTAGCCCTCTGTGTTTGTACTGTTACACACTTAACATTATGGCTGGTCCATACAATCAGGGCAACTGTTACCACCCACCTTTCGTGTCTACCTCTTTCCTCATAGACTGTAAGCTTGCGAGCAGGGCCCTCTTTCCTCTTGGTATTTGTTATAATCTACTGTATGTGATTATTGTTATGCTGTAATGTCTATTGTCTGTACAAATCCCCTCTGAAATGTAAAGTGCTGCGGAATATGTCGGCGCTATAAAAATAAAATTTATTATTATTATTATAAGTGGACAGAAGACCAAGGTTCCTCTGGCCACTTGGTTTTAGCCTGCTCACTGTGAAAAGCTAAATCTCAGTGGGCTAAAGGACCAGGTCCCTTGGAGTGGTTTAATACCAGACTTAGTAAGCGAAAAGACCAGGTCCTTCTGCCCACTTGGATTTAGCCTGCTCACCATGAGAAAGCTAAATCCAAGTGGCCAGGGAGATCTGGTAATTCTGCCCACTTTGAAATAGCCGGCTCACAATGAGAAAGCTAAATCCAAGTGGCCAGAGAGATCTCGTCCTTCTGCCCACTTGAAAATAGCCGGTTCACACTGAGAAAGCTAAATCCCAGTGGGTTAAAGGGCCAGGTCCTTTGGAGTAGTTTAATACCAACCTTAGGTGGTGTCTTCCATACCACCCTTAGTGTGTGTATGGAAGACATGGGTAGAGGTCATGTTTTATGATGTCTCTGTGGCCTCTGTATGTATTGGAACCGGGGATCATCTTGGGACATTGATGTGGATTACGCAAGATCTTGTGCATTACATTGGACCTGCAGGTGTTTTTTTTTGGTAAATAAATGGGTGAAAGATGGTGTCTGTTTTTATATTTAAAATCCTTGTTTTTTATCTGTGTGTTCTTTATTTTTATTTACAGTGTTATTAATCGGGGTTTTTCATAGACACCTCTCTTACGAACCCTGGGTTTGATGTAAGCTGTGATTTTTTACAGATAACAGCTGGAATTATACTTAGAGATTACCCCAATTGCCACTGCACAAAAGCAATCAGGAAGAGCTGAGGCAAAGCACAAGAATCAGCACATGTAATAGATTATCCATTTAGCATGCAGCTGAGGACTAGTTTTATTAGTGTGGGAAGGGGCCAATATCCCTGGCCCATCACAGCTTTTTAATATCAGCCCTTAGCTGTCTGTTTTGCCTTAGTTGTTTATTAAAAATGGAGGGGACCCTAATTAATTTTTTTGGGGAGTCCACTAATTTTTTAATAACCAGCAAATAAAAAGCTAAAAAGCATACAGCTGTTGACTGATTAGTAGGCTGAAAAGGTTCATGTTTATTGGGCCATTCCCAGCATAATGAGACCATATCACAGCCAATAGAGGTCAACGTGGTCTCGATCTTTCATGCTGCAAAATGGGGGTATTAAGGGGTAAAGCTGAAAAAGGGAACAAAATGGGGGTAAGCAGGACAATAGCCCTGAAAAAAATGTGGATATTGAGATTACTTAACCCCTTCACGACCCATGATGCCTACGTAGGCATCATGAAAAGCCGTGCCCAAACGACCCATGACGCCCCCGTAAGCGTCATGCTATAAATAGCCCCCCTGCGGGTCGGGTGACCGGGGTTAATGAAAGGTCACCCGACCCGCACACAAAGGACCCTTTATGCTTCACCACAGGGGGGTGGCTTAGCCCCCATGTGGCTACGATCGCTCTGATTGGCTGTTGAAAGTGAAACAGCCAATCAGAGCGATACAATCCAGCCATGGCCGATGCTGCAGTAGCATCGGACATGGCTGGAGACACTAATTTAACCCCCCACACCGGCTGGCAGGGGCGATCGGCCCCCGCCACGGACTGACAGCAGCGATGGGCTGCTGCTGTCACGATCTGCCCCCCCTCTTCTTCCTTCCGCTCCCCCCGATGTCCGATCCCCCCCTCACCCTCCCCGGTACTTGTCATGTCCCGCTCCGGCTCCCGGTGTCCCGCCGTCCCTCCTGCATGGGCGCCGCCATCTTTGAAAATGGTGGGTGCATGCGCAGTATGATTGCAATATTTCAACAATTAAATTTGGTGAAATATTACAACATATCCATGGCTAGAGACTGCAATCAGATCCCCCACCCACCGACTGATGGCGCCAATCGGCTGCCGCCAACAACTGACGGCAGCTATCGGCAGCCGCAGTCATCATCAGGTCCCCTCCCACTTCCCTCCGCTCCCCCCAGCCATCTGATACCCCCCCACCGTCCCCGGTACCTCCTGTCCCTCCAGTAGCTCCTGGCCGTCCCGGTGTCCTGCGTCATGGGCGCCGCCATCTTGGAAAATGGCGGGCGCATGCGCAGTGCGCCGGCTGCAGATTCATTCATTTATTTTGATCACTGTGAGAAACTCTCACAGTGATCAAAATAAAAAAAAAGTAAATAAAACCCCCCTTTATCACCCCCATAGGTAGGGACATATAATAAAATAAAGAAAATATTTTTATTTTTCCATTAGGGTTAGGGTTGGTATTAGGGTTAGGGCTGGCATTAGGGTTAGGACTGGCATTAGGGTTAGGGCTGGAATTAGGGTTAGGGTTGGAATTAGGGTTAGGGCTGGAATTAGGGTTAGGGCTGGAATTAGGGTTGGGATTAGGGCTAGGGTTGTGATTAGGGTTGGAATTAGGGTTAAGATTAGGGTTAGGGGTGGGTTGGGATTAGGGTTAGTCTTGTAGTTAGGTTTAGAGTTGGGATTATGGTTAGGGGTGTGTTGGGGTTAGGGTTGTGGTTAGGATTATTAGGGTTGGGATTAGGGTTAGGGGTGTGTTGGGTTTAGGGTTGGAGTTAGAATTGAGGGGTTTCCACCATTTAGGCACATCACAGGGTCTCCGAACGCGACATGGCGCCACCATTTATTCCAGCCAATTTTGCGTTTTAAAAGTCAAACAGCGCTCCCTCCATTCCGAGCCCCGAAATGTGCCCAAACAGTGGTTTACCACCACATATGGGGTATCAGCATACTCAGGAAAAATTGCACAACACCTTTTGGGGTCTAATTTCCACTGTTAACCTTGGGAAGATAAAAAATTGGGGGCTAAAATAATTATTTTTGTGGAAAAAAAATGATTTTTTATTTTCATGGCTCTGCGTTATAAACTTCTGTGAAGCACTCGGGGGTTCGAAGTGCTCACCACACATCTGGATAAGTTCCTTGGGGGGTCTAGTTTCCAAAATGGGGTCACTTGTGTGGGGTTTCTACTGTTTAGGCACATCAGAGGCTCTGCAAACGTAACATGACGCCTGCAGACTATTCCATCAAGTCGGCATTTCAATACCTCACTACTTCCCTTCCGAGCCCTGACGTGTGCCCAAACAGTGGTAACCCCCACATATGGGGTACCAGCGTACTCAGGACAAACTGTACGACAACTTTTGGGGTCCAATCTCTCCTGTTACCCTTGTGAAAATAAAAAATTGTGGGCTAAAAAATCATTTTTTGAGGAAAAAATTTTTTTTTTTATTTTCACGCCTTTGCGTTATAAACTTCTGTGAAGAACTTGGGGGTTCAAAGTGCTCACCACACATCTAGATAAGTTCCTTGGGTGGTCTAGTTTCCAAAATGGGGTCTGTTGTGAGTTCATTTTCCTCTTCACCATTGAGGTCTGATGAACTCCCTCTTCTGTTGAAGGAAGGTAGTGAGGCTCATTACCAAGCACCTGGGCTGGATGATGATGACTGGGTGACAGGAATTACTGACGCCCTTCTGCCTTGCTGGTGATCTCTCTGAGGGATTCTAGGAGACCAGTCTGATTCCTGCTCCTCAAAAGCTAAGTTTTCTGCTCTGCTTTTTGCATTTGTGTTTTGGTTTTGTTTTGCCTTGTTTTTCTGGATTTCTGCTATTCCTTGCTGGGGTGAGCTGAATTCCTTTTTGCTCTGTCTTCAGAAAATACCTGAGTACTGATATAGTCTTTTTGAAGCCTAGCGTCTTCAGGGCTTTTTTCCCTATCAGCTGTTGGCTCTTGTTTTGATAGAGTTTTGGCGGATTACAGACAGCAGCTTTTTATCCTGTCCTATTTAGTTAGCTTGGGCCCCATCATTTGCTCAGCCTATCTTTCTATCTGTGTGAGTGTTTTTTCATCTTGCTTCACCGTCATTATATGTTGGGGGCTGCCTATTGCTTTGGGGTCTGCTCTGGGGCAGTTTACATTTCCCTTTCTGTCTTTAGGCTATGTAGTTCTCCGGCTGTGATCGAGGGGTCTAGGGCACCGTAGGAACCCCCCACGGCTACTGCTAGTTGTTGCTGATAGGTTCAGGGGTCTGCAATCCGATAGCTGCCAACTTCTCTGGTTTTCTGGACTTAGCTAGTATTTCTGTTTTTGCCTCCTACGGTGACTCATTCATAACAGAATCACCAGCCATACCGCAGATCCTAGGGTACTCAATAGCAGGAAAGAATTGTTAAAGAAAAAAAAAAAGTGTGTGTATATTTTTTGCTCTATATCTCTGAGGCCGTAGGGGGAATTTTTTTTTCTCTCAATGGAGATAAAGCAATTGTCTGATCGTGTGGAGCAGCTCGCTGCGGAAGTGCGGGGAATTTCCACCTACCTTGCTCATTCACATGCTGCTGAACCAAAGATCCCTACTCCTGATGTGTTTTTTGGGGATCGGTCTAAATTTTTGAATTTCAAAAATAATTGTAAATTATTTTTTGCCTTGAAGCCTAACTCGTCATGGAGCTCCGCACAGCAGGTTAAAATTGTCATCTCTTTGCTGCGTGGCGATCCCCAGGATTGGGCGTTTTCTTTGAAACCAGATGATCCTATTCTGACTAATGTGAATGCATTTTTTCAAGCCTTGGGGTTGTTGTATGATGAACCTAATGCTATTGATCAGGCTGAAAAGACCCTGTTGGCATTGAGCCAGGGTCGAGATTCTGCAGAATTGTACTGTCAAAAATTCCGAAAGTGGGTGGTCCTTACTACCTGGAATGATAATGCCTTGGCAGCTCTCTTTCGGAAGGGTTTGTCACAAGCCGTAAAAGATACTATGGTGGGATTTCCTGTTCCCTCTGGTCTTGACGATTCTATGTCATTAGCCTTTCAGGTTGATCGGCGTTTACGTGAACGCAGGACTGCACGAGAGGTGTTGCCACCTGTTGAACAAGTGTCTGAACCTATGCAATGTGATGGAGTTTTGTCCAGAGAGCAACGTCAGGAGTTCAGAAGGCGTAATAAGCTGTGTTTTTTTGTGGAGATGCCTCGCATATTATTTCTGTCTGTCCTAAACGAGAGAAACGTTTTGCACACACGTTTTCTGTGGGTGGTGTTCAACCTAAGTTTCTTCTGGCAATTACTCTGATTTGCTCCCTGTCCACATTTTCCGCCAAGGCTTTTGTGGATTCGGGAGCAGCCCTGAACCTAATGGACTTGGATTTTGCTAAACGTTGTGGATTTCCGATGACACCTCTGCGGATGCCTATCCCTTTGAGGGGGATAGATGCTACTCCTTTGGCGAAAAATAAACCTCAGTTTTGGACCCAGGTGGTAATGCGGGTTTCCCCAGACCATCAAGAAAATTGCAGATTTTTGGTGTTGCATAATTTGCATGATACCATTGTTCTGGGGTTTCCCTGGTTGCAAATTCATAATCCAGTTTTGGATTGGAAATCTGTGTCTGTGGTGAGTTGGGGTTGTCGGTGTGCCCTTAGTGAGGCTCCGGTTTTTTCCACCTCTCCTCAGTCGCATGATGTTCCTGACTATTTGGCGGATTTTTATGATGTATTTAGTGACAATGAGTCTGCATCTTTGCCTCCTCATAGGAGTTATGACTGTGCAATTGAACTGAGCCCGGGGTGTAAATTTCCCAAGGGTCGGCTCTTCAATTTATCTGTACCCGAGCACAAGTCTATGCGATCCTATATTAAGGAGGCGTTGGAGAAGGGTCATATTAGACCATCCTCTTCACCATTAGGTGCTGGGTTTTTTTTCGTGGCCAAAAAGGATGGTTCATTAAGGCCTTGTATTGATTATCATGCCCTCAACAAAATTACTATTAAATATCAGTATCCGTTACCCCTGATTTCGGATCTATTCTCCAGAGTTAAAGGAGCTTGCTGGTTTACCAAGCTTGACCTCAGGGGGGCGTATAATCTTATCCGCATTAAGCATTGGGATGAATGGAAGACGGCGTTTAATACTCCGGAGGGACATTTTGAGTACCTGGTGATGCCTTTTGGGCTCACTAATGCCCCTTCTGTCTTCCAGTGCTTCATGAACGATATTTTCCGAGACTTTGTGGATAAATTTTTGATTATCTATCTGGATGATATTTTGATCTTCTCCAAGGATTGGGATTCTCATGTGGAACATGTTCGGACTGTGTTCCAGATCTTGAGGGAGAATTCCCTGTATGTCAAAGGATCGAAATGCCTTTTTGGGGTACAGAGGATTTCTTTTTTGGGATTTTTTTGTCTCCGTCAACTATTGAAATGGACCCGGCCAAGGTACAGGCCATTTATGTTTGGGCTCAGCCCACTTCTTTGAAGGCCCTCCAGAAGTTTTTGGGTTTTGCTAATTTTTATCGGAAATTTATAGCAAAATTTTCTAGTATTGCCAAGCAATTGACTGATCTGACTAAGAAGGGTGCTGATGTGTTGAATTGGTCTCCAGAGGCTGTTTCTTCCTTTCAGGAGCTGAAGCGAAGATTCACTTCTGCCCCGGTTTTGCGGCAACCTGATGTCTCACTCCCGTTCCAGTAGAGGTGGACGCTTCTGAGATTGGTGCAGGAGCTGTTTTGTCCCAAAAGGATCCTGTAACATCTAAAATGAATCCCTGTGCTTTCTTTTCCCGAAAGTTCTCTCCATCTGAACGTAACTATGATGTGGGGAATCGGGAACTGTCAGCCATGAAATTGGCATTTGAGGAGTGGAGACATTATTTGGAGGGAGCTAAACATCAAGTCGTGGTCCTCACTGACCACAAGAATTTGATTTACCTTGAGTCGGCCAAACGCTTGAACCCTAGACAGGCTAGGTGGGCCTTGTTTTTTACACGTTTTGATTTTGTGGTCTCTTTTCTTCCTGGCACTAAGAATGTCAAGGCTGACGCTCTCTCTAGGAGCTTCTTTGCTGATTCTCCTGTGGTGACCAAGCCTGCTACCATCTTAGGCGAAGAGGTAGTTCTTTCTGCCATCTTGCCCGATTTGAGACGTGCTCTGGAAGAGTTCCAGGAGGACAAACCTGAGCGTTGTCCCAGTGGAAAGTTGTATGTTCCTGACCAGTGGAAGAAGAGAGTGATGTCTGAAGTTCATTGCTCTGCATTGGCTGGTCATCCAGGTATTTTTGGTACTAGAGATCTGGTGAGTCGGTCTTTTTGGTGGCCCGCCATGTCTCGTGATGTCAGGAATTTTGTGCAGTCCTGTGGGACTTGCTCCCGGTCTAAACCTTGTTCTCGCTCTAGTGGGTTGTTGATGCCTTTGCCGGTCCCCAGGAGGCCATGGACCCATATTTCAATGGATTTCATCTCTGATATGCCTGTCTCTCAGAGAATGACTGTTATTTGGGTGATTTGTGATAGGTTCTCTAAGATGGTTCATCTTGTACCACTCCCTAAGTTGCCATCTTCCTCTGAGTTGGTGCCCCTGTTTTTGCAACAGGTGGTTCGCTTGCACGGGATTCCTGAGAACATTGTATCTGACAGAGGAGTTCAGTTTGTGTCTAGATTTTGGAGGACTTTCTGTTCCAAGCTGGGAATTCAGTTGTCCTTCCTTTTCACCCTCAGTCCAATGGGCAGACGGAGAGAACAAACCAGACCTTGGAGTCGTATTTGAGATGTTTTATTTCCGCTGATCAGGATGATTGGGTTTCATTTTTGCCCTTGGCCGAATTTGCTTTAAATAATAGAGCTAGTTTTGCCACTTTGATGTCACCTTTTTTTTGTAACTTTGGGTTTCATCCTCGATTTTCTTCAGGGCAGGTGGAGCCTTCTGCCTGCCCAGGTGTTGACACTGTGGTGGAGAGAATGCACCAGATCTGGGACCAAGTGGTGGATAAGTTATCTCTCACCCAGGAAAAGGCCCAGCGGTTTTCCAACCGACATAGGACCATTGGTCCCCAGTTTAAGGTTGGTGATATGGTTTGGTTATCATCAAAAAACATTGCTATGAAGGTGGCTTCTCCTAAGCTTAAACCTAGATTTATTGGACCTTACAAGATTTTGGAGATTATTAATCCGGTCTCTTTTCGATTGGCTCTTCCTATCACATTTAAAATCCATAATGTGCTTCATAAGTCCTTGTTGAAGAGGTTTGTTGAACCAGTAGTTCCTGGGGTGGCACCTCCGGACCCTGTATTGGTTGAAGGTAACATGGAATATGAGGTAGAGAAGATACTGGATTCCCGTCTGGCTAGACAGAGACTCCAGTATTTGGTTAAGTGGAAGGGTTATGGTCAGGAGGATAATTCCTGGGTCTCTGCCTCTTATATTCATGCCAAAAGATTGGTGCGTGTCTTTCATCGGGCTCACCCTGATCGCCCTGGTGGCATGGATGAGGGTTCGGTGACCCCTCCTCAAGGGGGAGGTACTGTTGTGAGTTAATTTTCCCCTTCACCATTGAGGTCTGATGAACTCCCTCTTCTGGTGAAGGAAGGTAGTGAGGCTCATTACCAAGCACCTGGGCAGGATGATGATGACTGGGTGATGGGAATTACTGACTGGATATAAGGCAGCCGACGCCCTTCTGCCTTGCTGGAGATCTCTCTGAGGGATTCTAGGAGACCAGTCTGATTCCTGCTCCTCAAAAGCTAAGTTTTCTGCTCTGCTTTTTGCATTTGTGTTTTGGTTTTGTTTTGCCTTGTTTTTCTGGATTTCTGCCATTCCCTGCTGGGGTGAGCTGAATTCCTTTTTGCTCTGTCTTCAGAAAATACCTGAGTACTGATATAGTCTTTTTGAAGCCTAGCGTCTTCAGGGCTTTTTTCCCTATCAGCTGTTGGCTCTTGTTTTGATAGGGTTTTGGCGGATTACAGACAGCAGCTTTTCTATCCTGTCCTATTTAGTTAGCTTGGGCACCATCATTTGCTCAGCCTATCTTTCTATCTGTGTGAGTGTTTTTTCATCTTGCTTCACCGTCATTATATGTTGGGGGCTGCCTATTGCTTTGGGGTCTGCTCTGGGGCAGTTTACATTTCCCTTTCTGTCTTTAGGCTATGTAGTTCTCTGGCTGTGATCGAGGGGTCTAGGGCACCGTAGGAACCCCCCACGGCTACTGCTAGTTGTTGTTGATAGGTTCAGGGGTCTGCAATCCAATAGCTGCCAACTTCTCTGGTTTTCTGGACTTAGCTAGTATTTCTGTTTTTGCCTCCTACGGTGACTCATTCATAACAGGGGTCACTTGTCAGGGGTTTCCACTGTTTAGGCACATCAGGGGCTCTGCAAACGTAACATGACACCTGCAGACCATTCCATCAAGTCGACATTTCAAAACGTCACTACTTCCCTTCCGAGCCCCGACGTGTGCCCAAACAGTGGTTCCCCCACATATGGGGTACCAGCGTACTCAGGACAAACTGTACAACATCTTTTGGGGTCCAATCTCTCCAGTTACCCTTGTGAAAATAAAAAATTGTGGGCTAAAAAATCATTTTTTGAGAAAAAAAAATATTTTTTATTTTCACGCCTTTGCGTTATAAACTTCTGTGAAGAACTTGGGGGTTCAAAGTGCTCACCACACATCTAGATAAGTTCCTTGGGTGGTCTAGTTTTCAAAATGGGGTCACTAGACAGGGGTTTCCACTGTTTAGGCGCATCAGGGGCTCTGCAAACGTAACATGATGCCCGCAGACCATTCCATCAAGTCGACATTTCAAAACGTCACTACTTCCCTTCCGAGCCCCGACGTGTGCCCAAACAGTGGTTCTCCCCCACATATGGGGTACAAGCATACTCAGGACAAACTGTACAACAACTTTTGGGGTCCAATCTCTCCTGTTACCCTTGTGAAAATAAAAAATTGTGGGCTAAAAAATCATTTTTTGAGGAAAAAAAATATTTCTATTTTCACAGCTCTGCATTATAAACTTCTGTGAAGCACCTGAGGGTTCAAAGTGCTCACTATCCATCTAGATAAGTTCCTTGGGGGGTCTAGTTTCCAAAATGGGGGAATTTGTGTGGGAGCTCCAAATTTTAGGCACGCAGGGGCTCTCCAAACACGAAATGGTGTCCACTAATGATGGAGCTAATTTTTCATTCAAAAAGTCAAATGGCGATCCTTCCCTTCTGAGCCCTACCGTGCGCCCAAACAGTGGTTTACCCCCACATATGGGGTACCAGCGTACTCAGGACAAACTGGACAATAACTTTTGGGGTCCAATTTCTCCTGTTAGCCTTGTGAAAACAAAAAATAGTGGGCTAAAAAATCATTTTTGAGGAAAAAAAATATTTTTTTATTTTCTCTGCTCTGCGTTATAATCTTCTGTGAAGCACTTGGGGATTCAAAGTGCTCACTACACATCTAGATAAGTTCCTTCGGGGGTCTAGTTTCCAAAATGGGGTCACTTGTGGGGGAGCTCCAATGTTTAGGCACACAGGGGCTCTCCAAACGCGACATGGTGTCCGCTAACGATTGGAGCTAATTTTTCATTAAAAAGTCAAATGGCACTCCTTCCCTTCCGGGCCCTGCCGTGCGCCCAAACAGTGGTTTGTGACCACATATGAGGTATAAGTGTACTCAGGAGAAATTTCCCAACAAATTTTAGGATCCATTTTACCCTGTTGCCCATGTGAAAATGAAAAACCTGAGGCTAAAAGAAAATTTTTGTGAAAAAAAGTACTTTTTTTTTCTTCGGATCAATTTGTGAAGCACCTGGGGGTTCAAAGTGCTAATTATGCATCTAGATAAGTTCCTTGGAGGGTCTAGTTTCCAAAATGGGGTCACTTGTGGGTGAGCTCCAATGTTTAGGCACACAGGGACTTTCCAAACGCGATATGGTAACCGATAAATATTCCAGCATATTTTCCACTCAAAAAGTCAAATGGCGCTCCTTCCCTTCTGAGCCCTGCCGTGCACCCAAACAGTGGTTTATGACCACATATGAGGTATCAGGGTACTCAGAAGAAATTCCCCAACAAATTTTAGGATCCATTTTATCCTGTTACCCATGTGAAAATGAAAAAAATGATGCTAAAAGAAAGTTTTTGTTGGAAAAATTAAAATGTCCATTTTTTCCTTCCATGTTGCTTTAGTCCCTGTGAAGCACCTGAAGGGTTAATAATCTCCTTGAATGGAGTTTTGAGTAGCTTGAGGGGTTCAGTTTTTAGAATGGTGTCACTTTTAGGTATTTTCTGCCATATAGACACCTCAAAGTGACTTCAAATGTGAGGTGCTCCCTAAAAAAAATGAGAAATCGCTGGTCAACTTTTAACCCTTATAACTTCCTAACAATAAAAAATTTTGTTTCCAAAATTGTGCTGATGTAAAGTAGACATGTGGGAAATGTTATTTATTAACTATTTTGTGTCATATAACTCTCTGGTTTAACAGAATAAAAATTCAAAATTTGAAAATTGTGAAATTTTCAAAATTTTCGCCAAATTTCCATTTTTTTCACAAATAAACGCAAAAATTATCAACCTCAATTTACCACTAACATGAAGCCCAATATGTCACGAAAAAACAATTCATTATTTGAATGAAGCCACCAGACAACTTTCAGAGGTTAATACTTACATGAAGCTTAAAAATGATCCCAGAGGAAAATTTAAAAATGATCTTCGTTCTTTTCTCAGGAGATATGTTGAATTAGGGGTCATCCCCAAGAAATTAGCAGAACGCTTGCTACCGGAGTTCCCCAAAAAACCCTATTGTACTGTATTCGTAAAATACATAAGTCTATGTCTTGCCCTCCCAGCCGACCCATTGTGTCCGGGATAGGGTCTCTTACTGAACCTCTCTCCCAGTATATGGATTGGCTGCTTCATCCTCTTCTTGGCGACATCTCCTCCTATATAAAGGACACTAAGGATTTTTTGAAAGTTGTCAATGATTTTGAATAGCAGCCTGGTTTTTCTCTTGTGTCCATTGATATGGAAAGTCTGTAATAAGATTCCCCAGGATTTAGGGGTAGATGTGATAAGGGAAATTTTAGCCACAACGGACAAAGATGCTGCATTCATTGACTTTGTATGTGAGGGGATTTGTTTTGTTTTTAGACACAATGCATTTAAATTTCAGAATACTTGGTACTTACAGCAGTTTGGGACCGCGATGGGGACACCGGTGGCGTGCACTTTCGCCAATCTTTTTTTGGCTGTTTTTGAAAACAGGCATATCTATTCACTTTCAAACGTCTTTTTGAAGAAACACATCAAGATGTATATTAGATATGTGGACGATGTATTCATTGTGTGGTACGGCCCCCCAGATACATTTGACAATTTTGTGGATTATCTTAACAATTTAGGTGACATCAACATGTCATTTACTTCCAAATTTGGGGGCACCTCAATTGAATGTTTGGATTTTTTTTAGAAGTTAGAGAGGGTTCTCTCGTTACTTCAGTTTTTCGTAAACATCATCCTCTAACGCCGTGTTTCACTATGACAGTTATAACCCTTTTTACATGAAAAATTCTTTACCGTACAGTCAGTTTCTTAGACTAAAACGTATAAATAATACTAAGAAAGGCTTTGTTGACCAATCACGAGAATTATATAGCAGATTTTTGAAGAGGGGGTACCCTGAAAACCTGCTAAAAAAAACACAGACCAGGTTTAATCAGAACTCAAGTGGTGAGGCGAATAAAAGGGTTAATTGCAAGAAGAATGAAAAGGGGTTTGTTTTTTCGTTTGATTTTGGTCCTATGGACGGGGCAGTCAGGTCTGCAATCCGTAAAAATTTTACACATTTTAAGTCACGATACTGATTTATCAGAAGTGGTGGAGCGAGGACCCCTTTCTGCTTGTAGGAAAAGTGTCAGTTTAAAGGATATTCTTGTACATAATCGCATGGAAAATCCACATAGTAATTGGCTCAATTTGATGCCCCCGAAAGGTAATTATCGATGTGGGCAGTGCCCGTTTTGTTCTAATCATATTCTTGACCGTTGTTTACGTATAGGATCGGTAACTCATTATGTCACTGATTTTATTTCATGCAAAACTACTCATGTTGTTTATGTTTTATTTTGTCCTTGTAAGTTTTTTATATAGGGAAAACTATACGTCCTCTTTATGTTAGGTTTAGGGAGCACTTCAATTCTATTTTAACAGGCAAAGGGGTTCCTAGACTTATTAACCATATGAGAGAAGCACACGGTGGCAATCCCGATGCATTATCATTTGCTGGTATAGAAAGGGTTACTCTATCCTCACGGGGAGGTGATCTGAATAGGAATTTACTGAAATGAGAGGCCAGGTGGATTATGCAAACCCGTGCTATAGAGCGCACGGGACTCAATTAGAGGATTGATATGTGTGTTTTTTTGTGATATGAAAAAAATTTTTTGTAAAAAAAACTTTGTAAAAATTTTTTTTTTTGAAAAATCATTATTTTTTCGCCATTTTCTGGCTTGTTTTTTTCTCTTTCCTTTTGTATTTATGGTACTATTATATGTATTATATATTTATATTTTTGTTTTCACTTATGTGAACTATGTATATATATATTTTGTTGATTGCTCAGCAGGTGAGCGGCACCGGTGGGAGGGGTCCTGACTTCTGGTTGTGGGTATTTCCTCCTTGGCCGGCTGCAGCTCACCATAACCTGTGGAAGCAACTTTGCAGCGTGAAACGATCGTCGTTGCTATCTCCTTTTTGCACCCGTTCTCCCGCTGATATGCTTTTATAATAAAGCCTTGACTACACTACCCGGTGAGTGCCGTTCTTTTCCACTATTTTTTGCTATATGAATTAGCTTATTTTCCCTGAATGTGCACCTAAGGGTAAAGCAGTTGTATTGCCGGCTGCGTCTCTTTTATACACGTATGTTGGTTCGGATGTGTGGACTATTGTGATGGTGCTCGCCTTCTATTTCTGGACTTTGTATCATTGTTATTAGTGATGAGCGAACGTGTTGGGATAAGGTGTTATCTGAGCATGCTCGGGTGCTATCCGAGTGTCTTCGGCGTGCTCAAAAAATATGGCTGTGTCTTGTTGCTGTTCGACAGGCACAACACATGCAGGGATTCCCTGTTTGTTAGTCAATCCCTGCATGGGGCTATCAAACATCCACAAGACATGCAGCCACGGGGACTCAAACATATTATTCAAGCATGCCTGATATATTCGGTTAGCACCCGAGCATGCTCAGATAACACCTTATCCCAGCACGTTCCCTCGTCGCTAATTGTTGTACAAATTTGTGATTGAGGATGATGTCACATTTACATGTAGCTGAAACGTGGAGCCCTGGAGTTGATTTCTGGTGGGCCCTTAGCACCTCAATCCAAAACTGAACACAGATATTACTGACCTTCTCCATTCCAGTCAGTTTTTGCGCTTTGGCTGAGGTGGAGGGATCACAACTATAGCGCACATCACCTACCATCTATCTGTTATCTATCTAACGATCTATTATCTATCTAACGATCTATCTATAATCTATTTAACTATCTATCTATCCCTTATCTATCATCTATCTATTATTTATTATCTATCTGTCGATCTATCTATCTCTACCTGTCTATACAGGCTCAATGTGAGCAGAAATGTCATCATGATGGGCTATTAAACTGAAGCACTTCTATTTTTTTCACTTTGAATGGTGTGCTGCCTCCATTTTTTAATATCTATCTATTATCTATTTTCAATAAATTTACTATCTATTATCTATCTATTTATCTGTCTTTCTATTATCTATCTATCTATTAGCTATCTATTAGTCTGTCTATCTATCTATTATCTATCATCTATCTATCTATCATCTATCTAGCTAACTAGCTCATATCTACTTCTTTACCAACCTGGGCAAAACTTGAATGGCCCCAATAAAAAAACTTCAACAGAATTTTGAACTATCACAAGGTTTTTATTTGTACTGAACTTCTCAGTTGTGAAAAAGGGACCTTCTAGGCCCTCCCAGTCTCCAGAGCTCGGGTGTGACTGCAAACTGCCCCATTATAGTTATGGCCCAGCCGCCACAAACACGCAATAACTTCCTTCTATGACAGAATCACTGACTGAGTGGATCAGGGAAATGCTGTAGATATAGTATATCTTTACTTCAGCAAAGCATTTGACAAAGTATCTCACACAATCCTTATTGAAAAAATGGCTAAGTATGGAATGGACAAGGCAACTGTAAGGTGGATTCATAACTGGCTTAGTGATCGGACCCAAAGAGTGGTCGTAAATGGCTGCACATCCAGTTGGAAGAATGTCTCAAGTGGGGTACCACAGGGCTCTGTCCTGGGCCCTGTATTGTTCAACATCTTTATCAATGATTTAGATGAAGGGATTGAGGGTAAACTGATTACATTTGCTGATGACACAAAGCTAGGAAGCATAGCCAATACTAGAGAAGAGAGAGAGAGGATTCAAAAAGATATAAATAAACTGGAGCAGTGGGCAGCAACTAACAGAATTGATTTTAACAGGGAAAAATTTAAAGTACTACATCTGGGCAATAAAAATAAAAAAAGCATATACAGAATGCGAGGAATAGGGTTAAATAACAGCACATGTGAAAAAGACTGAACATGAGTCAACAGTGTGATGCAGCAGCAAAAAAGGCAAATGCAATTCTAGTATGTATTAACAGAAGCATACAGTCTAGATCACGTGAAGTCTTTATCCCCCTCTACTCTTCCTTGGTCAGACCTCATCTGGAATACTGTGTCCAGTTTTGGGCGCCACATTTTAAAAAAGACATCAACAAACTGGAGCAAGTTCAGAGAAGACTGACCAGAATGGTGACCGGTCTGCAAACCATGTCCTATGAGGAACAGTTACAGGATTTGGGAATGTTTAGCTTGCAAAAGAGAAGACTGAGAGGATGCTTAATAGCTGTCTACAAACATCTCAGGTATCAGCGCACTCAGGACAAATTGCACAATAACTTTTGAAGTCCAATTTCTCCTGTTACCCTTGGTAAAAAAAAATAGTAATTTTTTTTGTGAAAAAAAGTTAAACATTCTTTTTTTTTTTAAACATTCAAAAAATTCCTGTGAAGCACCTGAAGGGTTAATAAACTTCTTAAATATGGTTCTGAGCACCTTGAGGGGTGCAGTTTTTAGAATGGTGTCACTTTTCAGTATTTTTTATCATATAGACCCCTTAAAGTGACTCCAAATGTGATGTGGTCCCTAAAAAAATGGTGTTGTAAAAATGAGAAATCGCTGGTCAAATTTTAACCCTTATAACATCCTAAAAAAACCCATTTTGCTCCAAAATTGTGCTGATGTAAAGTAAACATGTGGAAAATGTTATTTATTAAGTTATTTGTGTGCCGTATCTCTGTGATTTAAGGGCATAAAAATTCAAAGTTGGAAAATTACTAAATTTTCAAAATTTTTACCAAATTTCCGTAATTTTCACAAATAAACGCAAGCTACATGAATGAAATTTTACCACTAACATTAAGCACAACATGTCACAAGAAAGCAATGTCAGAATCACCAGGATCCTTGGAAGCATTCCAGAGTTATGACCTCATAAAGGGACAGTGGTCAGAATTGTAAAAATTGGCCCGGTCATTAACGTGCAAACCACCCTTGGGAGTAAAGGGGTTAAGAAACACACATAATATAAATGAATGAAGCTGCTTGATCTTTAGTGGTTACAAGTATCTGACATCACTCGTGTTCCGCTCCTCTGTGATGTCACTCGTGTTCCGCTCCTCTGTGACGTCACACTTAGATCACCATTGTGACCTCACGGACTGAGGGGTTATACGGAATGACACTGCAGGAAGAGGCTTTGTCTGGAAAGACTCACTGTGTGTTACACAACTAGCAATATTCCTCCGGGATAAACTGCTGTTTTGATTTCTTCTGATCGTGACTGAGCTATTAAGATCTGTACAAGGCGCTCCTATCAACATCCACCACCAGCATTTTGGGCTTTGGCCCCTGGAGGTAAGTGTTTTCCCAGATATTTATCCAATATGGGGTTATTGTTAGTAAGTCACATGGTACATTTCTTGGAGGATTCTTCATGTGTCACTTGTAATTCCAGGAGCCTTCTCCCATCATGTATTCCCTATTCCAGGCTCAAACAAATTGTAAGCTTGAATGGAGATCCCCTGTAAGCGAAAAAGAAGTCACGTATATCTCTGATCTTCAAATTTGTGACTTCATCAATACTTTAGGGGAAAATAATTACAAATTTATATTAATGTCATGATCCAGGTCGGGGTGTGATTCTTGCTTTTCTTTCCCTGGCCTGGTCATGGAGGGGTTAACTTTTCCTGCCTCTTTTTGGTTCTTGGGTGGCTATGTATTGGTGCGGTTTTTGGTAGCCTTTGTCAGTGATAGCTCTGGCCCTTGGTTTGTGCAACTGATCTGTATACCCTATCTGTATACAGTAAGTGCAAAACTTTTTTCCTATGACAGCTCCCCCTGGTGGTGGTGCTCCGTAGTTGCATTACAGGTAATTGGGGAATTTATCCAACTTGTTGGTATTTACTATTTTCCTGATCTGTTCAGTCTTAGAGTTCAGACCCCCATACACATGAGACTAGTGACAGACCAATTCCCCAATATCAGCAGCTCTGCCCACAGTCCAAGTGTTGATCCTTTTGTTCCCAGCTAAATAAGCCACCACCAGAGGAATCTACCAGCGGCTTTCTCACATAGAACACAGGTGCGATCGGCAGAGCTAGCGCTCCTGTGCATGGAGGAGTCAGGAGAAATATCTGCCGGCTGAACAGATCAGCTGAACCATGGGCCGACAGCTAGGTGTTGTGTATGTGTCCCCTTACTCATAGGAATGATCCTAGGTCTGGTTACATAAATGAGGTGCAAAATATAATGTCTATATTAGTAGCTCCAAATATCTGACGTCTATTCTTTTCTTCCAATAGAATACTTCATTATGGTTATTCTACATCCTGCCATCTACTTCTTCCTTGGATTCTTCTCCGGTGTCGCCTGTACCATCATCTGTGGGTAAGTCTTATACTGATTTATGGGCTACACGGGAGTCTATAGAAGAAACATCCCATCTTCAGGTCATCACACGGATTCAGGAAAGGGAATCATCTAGAGAAGATGTTTCGTGGGTCATAAACTGGCTCTGACCGGTCCAAGCACAATGGACTTTTCTGTATAATTGAAAAAAATGCTGATTGTCATAGATCACAAAAATGACTGCAGATCGCGAGAGACAAAATAGATGGCGAAAAATAAATGTCTTCATAACATTCTGCAGAACACAGATAGACTTTACTTTACAATTTGCTACATGACTTCTGTTTTATCATTTTATAGACTTCTGATAAAGAAATGCTGGAGAAAAGATACAGAGAATCGGGCTGATCCTGACGGTATGTACAGCCTAACTAATCTGACACTAACGCATTTTGCAGCATTTTTTATGATTTTTTGTGTGTTTCTGGCAGCGGTTTTGGCGTGCTCGATTTATCTCTTGTGCATGCTGATAAAGTTTAGTGTTAAAAAAATCCTATTCCATAGAATCTGGTTTTAGCACAAAAAAATACAGCAAAACACGATACTTGCATTTTTGGTGCGGATTTTCTGGGGTTTTTCACCATCCATTGAAGTCAATGGATGAAAAAACACTAAAAGAAGTGACGTGCTGTACGTCCAAAGAAACATGCAAAGCACAAAATACCAATGACTAAAAAGCAATGTGTGCGCAGGAGATTTCTGAAATGTCATATGTTTTGCTGGTAATGTAAACCGCAACTGAAAATTAGCATGAAAAAACACAAGTGCAACATTTTACACTAAACATAATCTCTTAATAGATCTTGACAGTGAATTTACTGTAGACAAAAAGGAAACAATCTAGAAGAAACATAGAATATTTTTCTTTTGAAATGCTGATTTCAATGTTTTGTGTCACAGGAAAACAGGAGAACTCATCTGACCCTGGTTATATGCTCTACACTATAGATTCAGATGAGGATGTGATCATCTTTGACAGTAAGTTCTCAGGCTTTTCATACTTTACAAATTAGCCGTTATAAAACCTGTAAAATGTTGATATTCTTTAACAAACATAGAAGCTTTTATTTTAATAATGTTAATTTGAATGTTACACCTTTCGGAGAACATTTCGATAATATAAAGATTGTAAATGAAGAAGCTGCTCATGGACCCACTGCCGAAAACACCGACATCTCTACATCTGGCCCCGATCATGTAACCATCTACATGCCAGATTAGACTGTGGTCGCCGCCTCGGACAGTAAGTTCCTTTTTTCTTCATGTTGATAAGAAGAATGCTTACTACCATAAAAATAATCTGTTCTAATCTCCATAACTTGCATAAATTAAAAATCTGCCATCCTAAGCAATATATTATTGAACTGCAGTTCAAGCAATTTCTTAAAATTTCCTGGCCCTCAATCTCAGACCGA
Organism: Dendrobates tinctorius; assembly: GCF_039654945.1. Lineage (NCBI taxonomy): Eukaryota > Metazoa > Chordata > Amphibia > Anura > Dendrobatidae > Dendrobates > Dendrobates tinctorius. The sequence goes on along the minus strand of NW_027361669.1, from coordinate 11,123,616 downwards.
CAGAGTAGAATCAATGTCCATTAATGAACAACTCATTAATTATACACTATCATTTACAAAACAAGAGGGCAGACGACTTATTCCACCTCCTCCTCTGACTCCTCCTTTGTCTACTCCTCCGCCTCCTCAAAATTTTGAGAAACATCTTGTCCTGGACAAAGACAGAGAGAAATATTAAGTCGTCATGAAGTTTGTTTTTCAGGAACTTCTGGCTTATGCCAACAAAAACCAAATGTAAGGCTTTAGAGCTTCATAAATATGTTTTATGATCTATGTTATGTATTAGTATTAACAGGCAATAGGCTAAATAATTAGGAATTGGGCACTAATGGCCTAAATATCGATGCGTTACTTTTCTTTATGCAAGCTAAATCATCAGTCTGTGAGCCAAAATTGGCTGCACTACAGGAGAATGGGAGTTGTCATTCTCAAATCACAAATACAATAAAGAATTATATAAATCATCTTTAATAAATCACAATACATAACAATATTTGATGAGTATATAACTATTGGATGAGCATATAACTACAAATAGAAAAACTACAGTCGGTGGTCATGGCAAAAACAAACAGATGAATATTTAATCACGATCACATTTTATACATAGCAATACTGACTTAAAGTGCAAATGTAAAAAATCAAAAGAGCTGATGGCAGAGTAAAAAGTGTTCTATATCCAATGTACTACCAGATGTCATAAGCAAATACTTGTACAAATGCTAAGCCTTAGTAACACAGAAAACCAATAATAAAAACAAAAGTCAGTACTAAGTACAATTAAGAATGCTATAGTACCAAAACTGCCACTCCACCACTTAACCCTGACACTTGTTTCACCATCAATCACAGCTTTTTCATGGGGATATAGGAACATGGTGCAGTGCTGTAATCTAAACATAGAAGATCCTAAAATAATAGGCAGGGTGCTATTCATATCACAGCACTGATAGGATGTAGAACATACCTGAACATAGACATTAAATAAAACCCATTATGTATTACATAGTACAGTATTATAACCTATAGATAAAGGATGACATGTAAATGTCTTCTGTTGCCCCTCTCATTATAATCTGTCTGCTTGTATATTAATATATTAATCTTTACTGTTTTACTAATTTTGTGACATTTATATTGCAGGTGAGGCAGAGCAGGGTCTCGCTGTGAACCCACAAAGAACATGGGATCCAGCTGGAGACGACAACTTTACATCAGCAAAAAGAGGCAGATTCCAGGCTTGGTCTCTGTTCTCCACCACTGGATATGACATTACTGGACTTTCTGCAGCTATATGCACTCACTGAACAAGTGGGTGTCCTACTGCACTACAAGGCAGATTCCGGGCTCGGTCTCTGTTCTCCACCATTGGATATGACATTACTGGACTTTCTGCAGCTAGATGCACTCACTGAACAAGTGGGTGTCCTGCCCAACGAGGCAGATTCCGGGCTCGGTCTCTGTTCTCCACCATTGGATATGACATTACTGGACTTTCTGCAGCTAGACGCACTCAATGAACAAGTGGGTGTCCTACTGCACAACGAGGCAGATTCTGGGCTCGGTCTTTGTTCTCCACCATTGGATATGACATTACTGGACTTTCTGCAGCTAGATGCACTCACTGAACAAGTGGGTGTCCTACTGCACATCGAGGCAGATTCCGGGCTCGGTCTCTGTTCTCATCAATGAACATCTACAGCTTAAGGGAAGTGCAGCCTTTCAGCCATGGTGCCCAAGAGGTTTCCTCCACTGGAGGTTTTTCCTCTCCTGAGTGCTGAAGGTCAAAAGCGGGACTAACTCCTAGCCGCGGTCTACGGACCAAACATTGGGCATGGGCAGGGCCTTGGGGGCAGATCCCAAGTGCGCTCAACCATGTGAAATAGCTTACGCTCAGGAACACTGAGGGATAGCGCTATCAGATAGCTCTACCCATTCATTTCCTTTAGGAATAGAGCTATGGGATAGCTCTACCCATTTACTTTCTTCATGGATAGTGCTATCGGATAGCTCTACTCAAACAGTATTAACGACAGAGCTTTTTCATACACAAGGTAGGAGTGGCAAGAAAGGTACACCAGGTATTTATGTTTGCTGTTAGTCTGCATATATGCCAGTCTGGTGCATGGTTATACACCATTGCGAGGTCAGTCTGGTGTGTGATGCAAATTGAGTCTTCAGAGAGGAGGAGGACTTAAACTTTAGCACCACCTATTGGAAGCAGCAATCCTAAAAGTCAATATCGACCCTTTAATGAGTCTTGTCACATGACTTAGGACGAAAACCAATCCGGAATCTCTATTTGCAGACACATGTTTTGGTGTGTTGTCCCTCGTCAGTGCAAAGTATGAGATCTGATTTGGTTAAGTAGGAGGCTTAAGACTGGAATAGCTGCTAGTCCTGGCTCGTCGTTCTCCACAAGTAGAAATGTTACCGCTTAGATCCCAGTCCTAAGCCTCTCATCTAGTCAAGTCTACAAGATTTTTTGCAAATTCCTAAAAGAAACGTTGTAGTAAGTTTGCAAGGGACAGAGGAGCTTCCTGCAAATCTGATTTTGGGTAATCAAATAGCCAATAACAGTTGAGTAATTTACATTTTAAGTCCATCTCCAAAGACCTGAATGTTCCTGTGTCTACCGTGCGCAGTGTCATCAAGAAGTTTAAAGCCCATGGCACTGTGGCTAACCTCCCTAGATGTGGACGGAAAAGAAAAATTGACAAGAGATTTCAACGCAAGATTGTGCGGATGTTGGATAAAGAACCTCGACTAACATCCAAACAAGTTCAAGCTGCCCTGCAGTCCGAGGGTACAACAGTGTCAACCCGTACTATCTGTCGGCGTCTGAATGAAAAGGGACTGTATGGTAGGAGATCCAGGAAGACCCCACTTCTTACCCCGAGACATAAAAAAGCCAGGCTGGAGTTTGCCAAAACTTACCTGAAAAAGCCTAAAACGTTTTGGAACAATGTTTTTTGGTTTGATGAGACAAAAGTAGAGCTTTTTGGGCAAAGGCATCAACATAGTTTTCAGGAGAAAAAAAGAGGCAATCAAAGAAAAGAACACGGTCCATACAGTCAAACATGGCGAAGGTTCCCTGATGTTTTGGGGTTGCTTTGCTGCCTCTGGCACTGGACTGCTTGACCGTGTGCATGGCATTATGAAGTCTGAAGACTACCAACAAATTTTGCAGCATAATATAGGGCCCAGTGTGAGAAAGCTGGGTCTCCCTCAGAGGTCATGGGTCTTCCAGTAGGACAATGACCCAAAACACACTTCAAAAAGCACTAGAAAATGGTTTGAGAGAAAGCACTGGAGACTTCTAAGGTGGCCAGCAATGAGTCCAGACCTGAATCCCATAGAACACCTGTGGAGAGATCTAAAAATGGCAGTTTGGAGAAGGCACCCTTCAAATATCAGGGACCTGGAGCAGTTTGCCAAAGAATGGTCTAAAATTCCAGCAGAGCATTGTAAGAAACACATTGATGGTTACCGGAAGCGGTTGGTCGCAGTTATTTTGGGTAAAGGTTGTGCAACCAAGTATTAGGCTGAGGGTGCCAATACTTTTGTCTGGCCCATTTTTGGAGTTTTGTGTGAAATGATCAATGTTTTGCTTTTTGCTTCATTCTCTTTTGTGTTTTTTCATTTAAGACAAATTAAATGAAGATAATAATACCAAAGAATTTGTGTTTTCCATCATTTTCAGGAAGAAACAGTATTATCTGACAGAATTGCAGGGGTGTCAATACTTTTGGCCACAACTGTACCTGCAAACATGTGGACATGGACAAGTACTCTTTCACCATGTTGTTATAATGCTGGCACCTGGTTGTACGGACACCGTATCAGATGGTGCTGGTGGATGTTGTGGCGTGCTGATGAATTTGTTTCATATTTCAGCCATGCTAACCCTCCCTTCCAAGGTGGTTCCCCAGGTGCATTGGCGACTTCCTCCTCATATGCCATGTGTTTCATCTGTCAGGTGGGAACGCCGTCAGTAGTGCTTCTACCTGCGTGTGCTTGTATTCACACATTTTGCCATCCCGCTCCATTGTTGGAAGTAATGATGGTTCTTTGTCTTTGCAGCAGGGATCCAGCAGGGTGGCAACCCAGTAATCAGGAAGGGTATGATCGGGGCAACTCTGCGGTCATTGCGCAGGCTCAGCAGCATGTATTGGCTCATTTGTGCCAGGCTGCCCAGAGGCAAAGACAAGCTGTCCTCCGTAGGCGGTGTATGGTCTGTGTCCTATATCCTCCATGCCATGCTCCAGTGATGCTCGCGAGCGACTTTGAGGGCCATTCTGTTGTGTTCACTACATGATGGTGAAGTGGTGTTGTTCCGCAGAGCGACTCACCCGTGCGTGCTGCAGTTGAAACTCCTTTATTACTTCTGCTCTCAGTGTCTACAGCGTATTCAACTCTTGACTTCCACCTTGTTGATACGTCGCATATGAGGCGCTGAGCAAGAAGGCAGAAGTGACGCTGCAGTGCAGACAGGCGAGCAGCTGCAGGGTGTGAACGCCATAAGTGTGCACAGACCTACAATTTCTGCAGCAGCTCTCACATATGGGTAATTTTAATAAAGATTTGCACCACTAAATTTAACACATGTGGCAGGCAAGGGATGTATATCAAACAGGCTAGGCCTAGAGCTGCTATCAGATTTCGCACGTTATCGCACACCATCAGGCCAAGACTTATGTTCAGTGGCCCCAACCACTCATCGGTCTTTTGTTTAATCACTGTCCACAGCTCCTGCGCAGTAACGTCCCTGCCCGCCCTTACTGTTTCACGTATCAGTAGTTATCTGTACCTTGCCACTGATGGCGTTGTGCAGTGCACACCTGATTTTTGCTGCAACTTGTCTATGCTGGACAGGGATGGCCCGCTTGAAAAATTAGTGGTGGATGGGAACCACGTACTGCACAACAGCCACCACCATCACTTTTTTAAAACTGTTTTTCTCCAATAGATTGAATGGCAGCGTTTCAAAGGCCAGGAATTTGTAACTGCTGTTATTCAGGACCATGGCCAGTGGGCGGGTAGTGTATTTCCTCTTTTTCTATAGGGTTTGGGTGATGGAGAGCTGAACACTTCCATGGGACGGGGTGGAGATGCTCGGTGACACTGCTGTAAGGACAAAGACCGGGCTGTGGGTACCTGTACCGAGCCAGGTCCGGAACTGTAGAGGCTGCCTCCCATGTTGCATGGGGCAGTAATGAGGAGCCGGACCAACCTCATGACCCGGGGAGGCGTTTGCTGTCCACAGCGGGACCGCGGGAGATAAAGGTGGCTTGCGCCCCATGACAGAAACCGAGAAGGGTGCTGTGGAGAAACCAGAGTATATTATATCTTAATTGCCCAGACGGCTATGTTTTTGCAGGCCTGGAGGAATTGACTTTTTGTATGTATATTTGGCTTGTGGATTTAAGTGTGGATTCTGGTGGGTCAAGAAGACCAACTTGCACAATGATATACCATGTAACATAGTGTGTGCTTATCTGATGTTTGTTTATATTCTGTAATCAGTTTGTTGATTTAGATAGGGAAAGGCTGTACTGAAGGAAACTGGGTAATTCTAAAAATAGCTTACCTGCCTCAGGTTTAAAAAGATTCTGAGACAGAGAGACGGGGTCTCATCTCATCACAAACAGCCACCAGCCAGACATTCTGCTAAACACCCAACGGACAAGAAACTCTTCAAGATCCCAGCTGAGGGTATGTCAGACCCGGCTGAAAGAACACAGGACTGCTCTCGGTTATCTCTCTACGCCTGTCGTGACCTCCTCTCTGTGTTATCACAGGTGGAATAGCGACCCTGGGAGCTCTGACATAACATCCACTAGCATCCCGGTGAGTCAGCGGAGGAGTGAGACCTTGTAATGTGCACCATCTTGGGGAAATTGCTGGAATTGTTCTGTTTACTAGTGGGTGTTGTGGTTCAATAAAGCTTGGCCACACTGTTTTACCCTAACCCTGCGTTGTCTGTGTAGTGTTCAGCCCACAAGGAGATAGAGCGGGCGTTCAGTGGTATGAGCCCTGGTCCATGCAGTCTTTCTAAAGACAGCCGGGCCAGTGGACGAGAGCACCCACTAACCGTGTTTCTCCACAGGTGCTGTGCCCTCCGAAAGCCAAGCACCGGACATACGCTTGCAGCCTTCCCTGCCAATTGCTGCACGGCAATTTCCGCGTCACTCTGGGATTGCTGCGGTTTTGTTTCGGCTTTATGTGCTTATGGACTAGAGGCGTTGCTCCGAGTGCAGGCCAATGTGCAGAGGATTGCACTCATCTATTATGCCAGCAGGAGTGAGACACAGAATGTGAAGAGTCACATATTATACAGAACAGTACTGGCAGGAAATAAGACAAGGGAAGCAGAACTATAAATATGGGAGAGTGATAAACAGTGGTGACAATAAATATTGGGGCAGTTCATAGATAAGGAGTGTGAGATTTTAGGGGATGTGCACACGTTGCCGATTTCCTGCAAGTGATTTACAGTACCATGTTATTCTATTGTGAAAAAAACCCGCTGTGCACATGCTGTGGAAAAATCTACGCGGAAATGCAGCGGTTTATTTTCCGCAGCATGTCAATTCTTTGTGTGGATTCCGCAGCATTTCTACACCCATTCCATTATAGGAATCCGCAGGTGTAAAAACGCAGGCCAAATCCGCATAAAAAACGTGCGGATTTTGACCTGCGGATTCTGCCAAAAGATGCAGATTCCGCGCGGAAAATTCCACCCAGCAATCCACAACGTGTGCACATCCCCTTATTGTCCTGTGATTTTAGGTCTGATCCAGGGCTGTGAAGTCTCCAAGAGGTCTGAGGAGCACATTCCTTCATTGATGTAGCAAGACATAAATCCATGCGACACATTCATTCCAGCTCTGGCACAGGTCGTCATCATTTTGTAAACCATTAGTATCCAAAAAATAAAATGTGAATATTGCCTAACATTACAAAGATATCTTTCCTCTGGAAAATCTGCCATAGCCTGTCCCATCAGTGGTGACAGCAGCAGTCAGACCCTCAGAGAAACGCAGCTTCTGTATTTTTAACAATAAAAAAAACAAAAACATACAGCTGTTTCGGCTGTACGAGCTCCTTGGAAGTGCGGGTCTAGTCTACTGGTGAGGACTTCTCTGCAGATAGTTCCCCCAATAAACCGCAATGTGTGGACACAGCACGATACAGACCCAACTGCAGTTACCGTATTTTTCGGAGAAAAATAAGAAAAAAATATTTTTTTAATAAAATGGTGGTGCTTCTTATAATCCATGCATCTTATTGCTTACCCGGGGGTGGTGGCTGCGGTGGAGCGGTGTCCCAGGGTCGCTGCTGGAGGAGGAAGGAGTGGGGTGATTCTGCAGGTCACAGGCAGGGATGAGGGGGTGCTCTGATGTGCAGCTTGCTGGTGCGGGGGATCTCTGGCGGTTGCTGGCTGCTGCTGCAGGTGTCTCCGGCGGTGCTGCCTGGGGCTCTGCCGACATTTTACGACATGCCAGAGCCCCGATACTTCCACATTTCCCTGTGCGTGTGCAGTGGACTCCGATAATCTGTCCGCTGCCAGTGGCGGGGCATCCGCAGACGGTGTTCTCGGGACCAATATTTCAAGAGATGAGATTTCAGTGCTGAGATTTCATGTCTTGAGATCTTGGTCCCGAGAGCACCATCTGCGCATGCGCCACCCCCAGTGGCAGCCATATTCCCAGAGTCCACAGCACACACACAGGGAACCATGGAAGTACTGGGGCTCTGGCATGTCGCAAAATGTCGGCAGAGCCCTGGGCAGCGCCAGACACCCACGCAGCACCGCTAGGCACTCGAGACACCCGCAGCAGCGGCCAGCAACCACCGGGCACCCTCCCTCATCCCAGCCTTCGGCCTACACCCACAGTATCGGTAAGATGTACTCTTTGTAAGACGCACCCCCATTTTCCCAACTTTGGGGGAAAAAAGTGCATCTTACAAAGCGAAAAATATGGAACTCCACTAATGTCACACCGAGCTTTATCATTCTAGAGATGAAAATTCAACTCATAGCTGTCAAACTATTTTATTACATGTCAAATAGTTAGAACTAAAATATATAAATATACTGTATGCATACATACAAATGAATGATAATGAGTTTTAGAAATCAAAACAATGAATTAAGGCACATTAGAGATTAATGACAAAAAAAACCCAAAAAACATTTTGTACCAATGTCCCCTGTGCTTCAGCTGCAAAAATTGTATTGCGGTACTTAGCACAAAATTCATTTCTCATTGAATACACTATAGGACACGAGCGAGGGTAAAGGGAAGGTGACCTAGGTGGGCCCTGTGCCATAGAGAACACGTCCTAGGATGACCCAAAAAAAAAAAAAAAAAAACCACATAAAACAAACATAGAGAAGCATAACAGTACAGAGAGTATGTAAAGCAAATACGGTAAGGCTGTGTGCACACGCTGCGGATCTAGGTGCGGATTCATCCGCGCGGATTTTGTAAAATCCGCAGGTGAAACCGCAGGTCAAAAGACCTTCGGTTTTACCTGCAGATTGCTCTGCGGTTTTTCATCTCCTCAATGGAGGAGATGGCAAACCGCAGTGGAATCCGCAGAAAGAATTGACGTGTCAATTCTTTCTGAGGATTAAAAACCGCAGATAATCCGCGTGGAAAATTCCGCACCGTCTGCACTGCGGTTTTTGATTCCCATAGGGAATCATGGTACTGTACACCACAGCAAAATCCGCAGTGTGTGCACACAGCCTAAAGGTGAGAACTAAATGTTGGACAAAGGAAATGAAAAGGTGGTAGACCCCCACAGGACCCACCCTAGCAAGCCGTGGGAAGAGGGGAATTTCAGAGATCTTAGACTCATCTATTGGACATCGGAGGGGCGCTGGGTCACACCTATTTTGGCAGAACACGGATGGTGGAGGCACCAGCACTGCACTTGGTGGAGAGATGACAAATGAAGAATTGGCTTCCAAAGAGGTCACTACTGTGGAGGGCACGGTGAAAGAAGATGGAGGAAATTCACAACACCTAGAATGAAACAAAGACATTTTTTAAAGAAAATTCCTGCCTAAGGCTACTTTCACACATCAGGTTTTCGGCGTCAGGCGCGATCAGGCGTCGTGCTGGAGCGCCGGATCCGGCAAATATTTCGTAAAACCGGATGTGACGGATCAGTTTTTCTGCCGGATCCGTCTTGTTCTTGACAGACAAAACCGGATCCGTCTTATCCGGTTAATCCGGTTTTTGTTCCGTTTTTTGACGGATTACGCCGGATCCGGTTTTTAAAATTGACCCTTGTGGCCTTCCGAACGGGATTGGCTACTGGAAAACTATATATAGCGTGTTCCTACAGCCCTTCTTTGACAGGTTGTAGAGGAGAAAGTGCAGGTTGGAGAGAAGAGCAAGTTACTGGCGAAGATGGATGTTGTGATTGGAAATATTTTGAAGAATTTGGCGAATTTTACAGCGGAGGCGAATCGTTTGAGGGTGATTGTTCTGGAGAAGGAGAGAGCGAGACAGCAGCGCATCAGGCATCGTAGACGACGTTTGTGGATCCACCCCATCACAGCCAAGAGAATGACGCGTGGGGTCTACTCTACACTCTGCATGGACCTTAGACGAAACCCGGAGACATTTTTTGCATGTGTTCGGATGAAAATGGAGAATTTTGATTACTTGGTGGAGCGCATTGCACACCTCATAAGAAAAGCGGACACCTATTGCCGCTTCTCTGTTTCACCCGCAGAGCGCCTGATGGTGACTTTAAGGTAAGCCACATTTATTGGATATGCTCGCATCAGAGCACACTTTCACTGCAATCTTGTTGGTGGTAGTTTGTATCTCCAAGTGTTATAGGTGAGTTTTGGTATTTAATGCTCTGATTTTAAACTAATTGAGTTTCCGAACTGCTTGGGCGTTGTGGACGGGAAACATATCCGCATTGTAAAGCCAGCCGGATCGGGATCGGAATATTTCAATTACAAGAAATATTTTTCCATTGTCCTTCGCTGACGCGGAATACAAATTTATTGCGGTTGATATTGGGGCCTATGGCCGCTCCAATGACTCTCAAGTTTTCAAACTGTCTGCCATGGGGCGTAAACTGTATGGAAACACCTTCCAGTTTCCACCCCCTAGACCGCTGCCGCAAACATCTGGTCCACCTATGCCTTTTGTCTGTGTAGGGGATGAAGCCTTCCAGCTGTCAGAACACCTTTTGAAACCATACTCTAGCAGAGGATTGACAAGAACAAAATGCATTTTTAATTACCGCCTCACAAGAGCAAGAAGAATGGTTGAATGTACCTTTGGTATTCTGGCAGCCAAATGGCGAGTCCTATTGACTGCGATCAACCTCAAGACAGAAACTGTGGACGAGGTGATCAAAGCTTGCGTGGTACTCCACAATTTTGTTATCTGCAAGGAACCCATTTCCATTGAGGACACCTCTGAAGAAACCACCTTGCAAGATTACCATGACATTACCACTAGAAGTTCTGTGACGGTTTCAGTAATGAGGGACAATTTTGCACTATACTTTATGTCACCTCAAGGCAGAGTACACTGGCAGGATGACAGAGTGTGAAAGATTTGTGCCCTAACCAAACTTGTGTACCTTCTGTACCAACAGTATATACCTTTGCCAACCAAAGTTGGCTATCTTGTCATGGTCTTACTATTTTTACCTTTAGGCCACAGGTGTGTACCTGGTTGTGTTTTATGCAAAGTATTTCACCTTGTAACAAAAGTTGTGTACATTGTTAGGAAATCACCAACAATAAACACAACTTTTTAGGTGAAATACTTTGCTTCAAACACAACCAGGAACACAACTGTGGCAAAAAGCTAAAATTTACCCACAGTTATATACCTGGTTTTGAATACCTTTTTACCTTTGAAATACCCTGTATTTAACCTTTTTTTTAAACATAGTTCGCCGCAGAAAGAAATGACAGACAACCATTGTGAAACGATAATTTAACTTTTATTTAAAATATTTTTTTTTTGTAAAATGTTTTTAATGTGCAAAAAACTTTTTTAATAAAGGTTTTAAAAAGAATAGGCATTTTTACTAAAAAACACATTACAAATCTGTGTAGTGTGGGGTGGAAATACTGCTGGAGGGGCTGCGGGACACTTCGACACTGGGAGTGTGGAGAGAGGATTGGGATCGTGGTGGGGAAGGAACAGTTAGAGGTGAAGGTGTGGAAAAAGCTACAGAATGGGTGGACATGTGGGAGGCAGAAGAGGTGGTGGGCGGTGGAGTGGAGGGTTGGGCAGGGACTGTAGGAGCAGATGATGTTGATGGCAAGTTGTATGGGGAAGGAGTTTGGTAAGGGGCAGGTTGCTGGAAGTGGGGAGATGTCTGGTACTGGGGAGGTTGCTGGTACTGGGGAGGTTGCTAGTACTGGGGAGGTGGCTGGTATGTAATAGGAGGGGGAGGATGGAAAGTGGCTGGAGGGGGTGCAGATGTAATAGGAGGGGGAGGATGGAAAGTGGCTGGAGGGGGTGCAGGTGGAGGAACTACTGTGGTGGGAGGAGGAGGTTGGGAGGTAACGTGCTGGAGAGCACCGTGGCATGAATGCATTACATGCATCTGCTGGGTAGGAGAGAGCGTTTCCATGCGCTCCACAACAGACCTGAAAAAGGTGTGGTTTGGCAAAGATCTTGCTTCTGAATGCATGGTTTGCAGAAGTGTCTTCACCTCCAGAATGCTGGAGTTGATCTGCTGAAAGCCTGCGGAGATTTGCTCTGACAAGACTTTTAGACAGTTCTGGAAAGATGCATTCAGATGCAAGAACTCTTGCGCATAACTCTTTTCCTGACCCCTCTGCCGCTGCCGCCCAGTACCCGCAGGTGTACTAGAGGTGGCAGGGGCAGAAGGGTGGGGTAAAGGGAAAGCGATCTCCTCACCAGCAGCTTCATGTAATGTAGGCGGCCACGATGCTCCTGTGCTGGTGGATGGGACAGATGGGTCGAATGTGTGGGAAGGCTGTGAAGGTGCAGATGTACCGGGGCGGTCGAAGTGTCCCTCGGTGCCGGTCTCCTCAGGGATCGCCTCAGAAGGGTCCAACCGTGCAGGCTTCCGAGTGCTGCTCACTGTGCTGTGGAATAAAGAGAAAAAAAAACAATTAAAATAGTGACATGGTATGGCCCTGGCTGAAAAAAAAAAAGTTACATGTAAACATTTTTTTTCACATGTGCTGTGTAATATTTACCTTCTCGTGACCATTGTTTCCCGGAGGAACGACAGAGCTTGTGCGTACTTGTACTTGCTCCTGCGTCCTCCAGATCCACTCGGGGCCCGCATCTCTTTATTGAACTCCTTCTTGAAACGATCCCTCACAGACCGCCACCGCTTCACAATTCTGTCCCCTGAAACGAGAAAGGAGTGGTTAGTATACAACATCAGTGTTTCCCAAACTCCAGTCCTCATGGTCCCCAGGGGTCATGTTTTCAGGATTTCCATAGTAAATGGAAATCCTGAACACATGATCCGTGGGGACCACGAGGACTGGAGTTCGGGAAACACTGGTTTACATCAAGCAACCGGTACTGTATATACTTACGCTCTTTAATCTGGGCCCGAGCATCGAGGTCCTCCCAGCGGTCCACAAGGAGCGAACAGATTTCCTCCCAGAGTCGTCGGGTAACGATCAGGTCAGCGTGGCGGCGGTCAGCCATATTCCAGAGCGGCTCCCTTTCTCTGACGAGATCGATGAGGTGGTCCACATCGATTCCTCCATCCTCACCGTCAGAGTCGGGAGCACGCTGTGAAGGCTGTTAAAGAAAAAGACAAAAATAACATAATTAGCCTCCACAAAAGAAATGAAATAAAAAGTGCAAAAAAACAAAGCAAAAATATTTATACTTACACGCTGGTGACCGCCGCGTTGCTGTCGCCGACGACCCTGGGAGGCACTGCGAGGACCTCTTGACCGAGCACCAGATTGGGAAGACTAGAGAAGAAAACAAAAAATGTTATGTCTTTGGATGTAGGCATTTGTTTGCTGTGTGTGGTCTGCAGAACATTGTTTTCTATGTGTTGTGTGTAGTGTGATGTTGTGTTTCTGCGTTTGATGCAAAAAACTTACCAATTGTGAGCCCACTCCAGGTATCTGTCCACCCCTTCCTTCTTCTTCTGGGAGCTCCTCTTCATCTTGTGATTCCTGTTTTGAAATAAAAGGCAATGAATAGACATATATTACAGAGATGATGGATTTTGGAAATAAAAACTTACCGTCAAACGCTGACGATGCGAGGGAGGGCTCCCAGAAGATGATGTGCTGTCTTCCTGGTGGCCACACTCCATGCCTGTGGGTGGTGTTACTGCTGCTGCCAGTGCTGCCACTGTTGCTGCTGCTGCTGCATCTCTTGGGCGGCTGTTGAATAAAGAGAAACAAAGGGCCATGTCTTGATATTCCATGGCCCTAGTTTGGAGGAATGGGGGATTTGATAATTACCATCTCTCATCTGCTGCTGGACTCCCCTCCTGTTGTTCAGCATGATGCTCCATTTGGGGTGGTGGTGGTGCTGATGGTGCTGCTGCAGTGGTCTCCTGCCTTCTCCTGCGCCTGGTTCCTGTCTTGGGTGGCATGTTGGGTGTGGCTGAGGGTCCCACTGTCATGCTTTTATATATGTCTTGTGGGAAGAGCTACTGAGCATGCTCAGACCAAAAAAAACGGATCCGGCGCATTGCGGCGCTCATAGGCTTTCATTGTGTGAAAAAGCCGGACGCGCCGGATCCGGCTTTTTCGCCGGAGACAAAAAACGTTACAGTAGCCGTTTTTCCCAGACGCCGGATTGCGACACATTGCCGGATCCGCCGAAAACCGGATGAAACGCATGGCCATCCGGCGCGATCCAGCGCAAATGCAAGTCAATGGGGGGGAAACCGGATCCGGCATTGCATTTCGCCGGATCCGTTTTTTGTCAAAAGCGCCGGATCGCGCCTGACGGCGAAAACCTGATGTGTGAAAGAGGCCTTAGTTGTACAAAAAGACATAACCGCACCTCCCAATATTCACACCTTGATCTAATGCCCATCAGCTAAAATGTACAAACTGAACATGAGGTTATTACATTACATTCTGATCAGACTGTATGAAGCCCACTACCACATCACAGTGACCAAAACAGTGGGTCCCTAGCCTTAATGGTGCGGCGCCGTGGGAAAACCGTGGTTACAGCGGCAGCGCACCCGGCAGCACACTTCTTTCCCTAGGTACACCCCGAGCATGCAGTCCCATCCAACCTACACTCACTTCCCCAGGCAGATTCCCAGCATGCAGTCCCATGCAAGTAACATCACCCTCTTCTCCCCAGGCAGACCCCCCTCCAGCATACACATGCAGCCCCATGCAAGCAACATCACCTCCTCCCCAGGAAGACCCCCCCCTCCAGCATGCACGTGCAGCCCCATGGAAGCAACATCACCCCCTTCTCCCCAGGCAGACCCCCCTCCAGCATGCACATGCAGCCCCATACAAGCAACATCACCCCCTTCTCTCCAGGCAGACCCCCCCCTCCAGCATGCACATGCAGCCCCATGCAAGCAACATCACCCCCTTCTCCCCAGGCAGACCCCCCCTCCAGCATACACATGCAGCCCCATGCAAGCAGCATCATCCCCTTCTCCCCAGGCAGATCTCTCTCCAGCATGCACATCCAACCCCATGCAAGCAACATCACCCCCTTCTCCCCAGGCAGACCCCCCTCCAGCATGCACATGCAGCCCCATGCAAGCAACATCACCCCCTTCTCCCCAGGCAGACCCCCCCTCCAGCATGCACATGCAGCCCCATGCAAGCAACATCACCCCCTTCTCCCCAGGCAAACCCCCCTCCAGCATGCACATGCAGCCCCATGCAAGCAACATCACCCCCTTCTCCCAGGCAGACCCCCCTCCAGCATGCACATGCAGCCCCATGCAAGCAAAATCACCCCCTTCTCCCCAGGCAGACCCCCCCTCCAGCATGCACATGCAGCCCCATGCAAGCATCACCCCCTTCTCCCCAGGAAGACCCCCCTCCAGCATGCACATGCAGCCCCATGCAAGCAACATCACCCCCTTCTCCCCAGGCAGACCCCCCCTCCAGCATGCACATGCATCTCCATGCAAGCAACATCACCCCCTTCTCCCCAGGCAGACCCCCCTCCAGCATGCACATGCAGTCCCATGCAAGCAACATCACCCCCTTCTCCCCAGGCAGACCCCCCCTCCAGCATGCACATGCAGCCCCATGCAAGCAACATCAGCCCCTTCTCCCAAGGCAGACACCCCCCTCCAGCATACACAAGCAGCCCCATGCAAGCAGCATCATCCCCTTCTCCCCAGGCAGATCTCTCTCCAGCATGCACATCCAGCCCCATGCAAGCAACATCACCCCCTTCTGCCCAGGCAGACCCCCCTCCAGCATGCACATGCAGCCCCATGCAAGCAACATCACCCCCTTCTCCCCAGGCAGACCCCCCCTCCAGTATGCACATGCAGCCCCATGCAAGCAGCATCACCCCTTCTCCCCAGGAAGACCCCCCTCCAGCATACACATGCAGCCCCATGCAAGCATCATCATCCCCTTCTCCCCAGGAAGCCCCCCTCCAGCATGCACATGCAGCCCCATGCAAGCAGCATCATCCCCTTCTCCCCAGGCAGATCCCTCTCCAGCATACACATGCAGCCCCAAGCAAGCAACATCACCCCCTTCTCCCCAGGCAGACCCCCCCTCCAGTATGCACATGCAGCCCCATGCAAGCAGCATCACCCCTTCTCCCCAGGAAGACCCCCCCTCCAGCATACACATGCAGCCCCATGCAAGCATCATCATCCCCTTCTCCCCAGGAAGCCCCCCTCCAGTATGCACATGCAGCCCCATGCCAGCAGCATCATCCCCTTCTCCCCAGGAAGACCCCCCCTCCAGCATACACATGCAGCCCCATGCAAGCAGCATCACCCCTTCTCCCCAGGAAGACCCCCCCTCCAGCATACACATGCAGCCCCATGCAAGCATCATCATCCCCTTCTCCCCAGGCAGACCCCCCCTCCAGCATACACATGCAGCCCCATGCAAGCAGCATCATCCCCTTCTCCCCAGGCAGATCCCTCTCCAGCATGCACATGCAGCCCCATGCAAGCAACATCACCCCTTCTCCCCAGGCAGACCCCCCTCCAGTATGCACATGCAGCCCCATGCAAGCAGCATCACCCCTTCTCCCCAGAAAGACCCCCCCTCCAGCATACACATGCAGCCCCATGCAAGCAGCATCATCCCCTTCTCCCCAGGCAGACCCCCACTCCAGCATACACATGCAGCCCCATGCAAGCAGCATCACCCCTTCTCCCCAGAAAGACCCCCCCCTCCAGCATACACATGCAGCCCCATGCAAGCAGCATCATCCCCTTCTCCCCAGGCAGACCCCCACTCCAGCATACACATGCATCCCCATGCCAGCAGCATCATCCCCTTCTCCCCAGGCAGACCCCCCTCCAGCATGCACATGCAGCCCCATGCAAGCAACATCACCCCCTTCTCTCCAGGCAGACTCCCAGCTCGTGGATGAACATCCACTTACCTGATCTGTGACCCCAAAATACTCCAAATTCCGCCATGACATCCATAGCTTCCTTGTGTCTGCTCTACTCTATGGAGTTCTGGTCACATGGGCATGATGTCACCAGAGGTCCTTTAGCTGACTTGGATTTAGCCTCTACCGTGACGTCACGGGAGGGACAACGGGCTTCCGGGTCTCCGGCCCCGCCCCTTCCTGTGACATCACAGGTCACATGAGTATGACGTCGGCAGAGGTCCTTTAGCCCGCTTGGATTTGCGTCTGTCCGCATCATGTCGGCGGTGTCGCTGCAGGAACACTTCAAGGCGAACAGCAAGACCCGAGAGTTCCCGGCACACACCGCCAAGGTGCACTCGGTGGCCTGGAGCTGTGATGGAAAGCGCTTGGCGTCGGGATCCTTCGATAAGACGGCCAGTGTGTTTCTGCTGGAGAAGGACCGGCTGGTGAGACCACGCGTCACCTGGGAGGTGCTGGGGTGTAATGTATGGCCGCGGGGTCACCTGGGAGGTGCTGGGGAATAGTGTATGGCCGCGGGGTCACCTAGGAGCTGCCGGGGTGTAATGTATGGCCGCGGGGTCACCTAGGAGCTGCCGGGGTGTAATGTATGGCCGCGGGGTCACCTAGGAGCTGCCGGGGTGTAATGTATGGCCGCGGGGTCACCTAGGAGGTGCCGGGGTATAATGTATGGCCGCGGGGTCACCTAGGAGGTGCCGGGGTATAATGTATGGCCGCGGGGTCACCTAGGAGGTGCTGGGGAATAATATATGGCTGCGGGGTCACCTGGGAGGTGCTGGGGTGTAATGTATGGCCGCGGGGTCACCTGGGAGGTGCTGGGGAATAGTGTATGGCCGCGGGGTCACCTGGGAGGTGCTGGGGTGTAATGTATGGCCGCGGGGTCACCTAGGAGCTGCCGGGGTGTAATGTATGGCCGCGGGGGTCACCTAGGAGCTGCCGGGGTGTAATGTATGGCCGCTGGGTCACCTAGGAGGTGCCGGGGTATAATGTATGGCCGCGGGGTCACCTAGGAGGTGCCGGGGTATAATGTATGGCCGCGGGGTCACCTAGGAGGTGCTGGGGAATAATATATGGCTGCGGGGTCACCTGGGAGGTGCTGGGGTGTAATGTATGGCCGCGGGGTCACCTGGGAGGTGCTGGGGAATAGTGTATGGCCGCGGGGTCACCTAGGAGCTGCCGGGGTGTAATGTATGGCCGCGGGGTCACCTAGGAGCTGCCGGGGTGTAATGTATGGCCGCGGGGTCACCTAGGAGGTGCCGGGGTATAATGTATGGCCGCGGGGTCACCTAGGAGGTGCTGGGGAATAATATATGGCTGCGGGGTCACCTGGGAGGTGCTGAGGTATAATGTATGGCCGCGGGGTCACCTGGGAGGTGCTGAGGTATAATGTATGGCTGCAGGGTCACCTGGGAGGTGCTGAGGTATAATGTATGGCTGCGGGGTCACCTGGGAGGTGCTGAGGTATAATGTATGGCCGCGGGGTCACCTGGGAGGTGCTGGGGTATAATGTATGGCTGTGGGGTCACCTGGGAGGTGCTGGGGTATAATATATGGCCTCTGGGTCACCTGGGAGGTGCTGGGGTATAATGTATGACTGTGGGGTCACCTGGGAGGTGCTGGGGAATAGTGTATGGCCGCGGGGTCACCTGGGAAGTGCTGGGGTGTATTGTATGGCCGTGGGGTCACCTGGGAGGTGCTGGGGTGTATTGTATGTTCGCGGGGTCACGTGGGAGGTGCTGGGGTGTAATGTATGGCCTCCGGGTCACCTGGGAGGTGCTGGGGAATAGTGTATGGCCGCGGGGTCACCTGGGAGGTGCTGGGGTGTAATGTATGGCCACGGGGTCACCTGGGAGGTGCTGGGGTGTAATGTATGGCCACGGAGTCACCTGGGAGGTGCTGGGGTGTAATGTATGGCCACGGGGTCACCTGGGAGGTGCTGGGGTGTAATGTATGGCCACGGGGTCACCTGGGAGGTGCTGGGGTGTAATGTATGGCCGCGGGGTCACCTGGGAGGTGCTGGGGTGTAATGTATGGCCGCGGGGTCACCTGGGAGGTGCTGGGGTGTAATGTATGGCCGCGGGGTCACCTGGGAGGTGCTGGGGTGTAATGTATGGCCGCGGGGTCACCTGGGAGGTGCTGGGGTGTAATGTATGGCCACGGGGTCACCTGGGAGGTGCTGGGGTGTAATGTATGGCCACGGGGTCACCTGGGAGGTGCTGGGGTGTAATGTATGGCCACGGGGTCACCTGGGAGGTGCTGGGGTGTAATGTATGGCCGCGGGGTCACCTGGGAGGTGCTGGGGTGTAATGTATGGCCGCGGGGTCACCTGGGAGGTGCTGGGGTGTAATGTATGGCCGCGGGGTCACCTGGGAGGTGCTGGGGTGTAATGTATGGCCGCGGGGTCACCTGGGAGGTGCTGGGGTGTAATGTATGGCCGCGGGGTCACCTGGGAGGTGCTGGGGTGTAATGTATGGCCGCGGGGTCACCTGGGAGGTGCTGGGGTGTAATGTATGGCCGCGGGGTCACCTGGGAGGTGCTGGGGTGTAATGTATGGCCGCGGGGTCACCTGGGAGGTGCTGGGGTGTAATGTATGGCCGCGGGGTCACCTGGGAGGTGCTGGGGTGTAATGTATGGCCGCGGGGTCACCTGGGAGGTGCTGGGGTGTAATGTATGGCCGCGGGGTCACCTGGGAGGTGCTGGGGTGTAATGTATGGCCGCGGGGTCACCTGGGAGGTGCTGGGGTGTAATGTATGGCCGCGGGGTCACCTGGGAGGTGCTGGGGTGTAATGTATGGCCGCGGGGTCACCTGGGAGGTGCTGGGGTGTAATGTATGGCCGCGGGGTCACCTGGGAGGTGCTGGGGTGTAATGTATGGCCGCGGGGTCACCTGGGAGGTGCTGGGGTGTAATGTATGGCCGCGGGGTCACCTGGGAGGTGCTGGGGTGTAATGTATGGCCGCGGGGTCACCTGGGAGGTGCTGGGGTGTAATGTATGGCCGCGGGGTCACCTGGGAGGTGCTGGGGTGTAATGTATGGCCGCGGGGTCACCTGGGAGGTGCTGGGGTGTAATGTATGGCCGCGGGGTCACCTGGGAGGTGCTGGGGTGTAATGTATGGCCGCGGGGTCACCTGGGAGGTGCTGGGGTGTAATGTATGGCCGCGGGGTCACCTGGGAGGTGCTGGGGTGTAATGTATGGCCGCGGGGTCACCTGGGAGGTGCTGGGGTGTAATGTATGGCCGCGGGGTCACCTGGGAGGTGCTGGGGTGTAATGTATGGCCGCGGGGTCACCTGGGAGGTGCTGGGGTGTAATGTATGGCCGCGGGGTCACCTGGGAGGTGCTGGGGTGTAATGTATGGCCGCGGGGTCACCTGGGAGGTGCTGGGGTGTAATGTATGGCCGCGGGGTCACCTGGGAGGTGCTGGGGTGTAATGTATGGCCGCGGGGTCACCTGGGAGGTGCTGGGGTGTAATGTATGGCCGCGGGGTCACCTGGGAGGTGCTGGGGTGTAATGTATGGCCGCGGGGTCACCTGGGAGGTGCTGGGGTGTAATGTATGGCCGCGGGGTCACCTGGGAGGTGCTGGGGTGTAATGTATGGCCGCGGGGTCACCTGGGAGGTGCTGGGGTGTAATGTATGGCCGCGGGGTCACCTGGGAGGTGCTGGGGTGTAATGTATGGCCGCGGGGTCACCTGGGAGGTGCTGGGGTGTAATGTATGGCCGCGGGGTCACCTGGGAGGTGCTGGGGTGTAATGTATGGCCGCGGGGTCACCTGGGAGGTGCTGGGGTGTAATGTATGGCCGCGGGGTCACCTGGGAGGTGCTGGGGTGTAATGTATGGCCGCGGGGTCACCTGGGAGGTGCTGGGGTGTAATGTATGGCCGCGGGGTCACCTGGGAGGTGCTGGGGTGTAATGTATGGCCGCGGGGTCACCTGGGAGGTGCTGGGGTGTAATGTATGGCCGCGGGGTCACCTGGGAGGTGCTGGGGTGTAATGTATGGCCGCGGGGTCACCTGGGAGGTGCTGGGGTGTAATGTATGGCCGCGGGGTCACCTGGGAGGTGCTGGGGTGTAATGTATGGCCGCGGGGTCACCTGGGAGGTGCTGGGGTGTAATGTATGGCCGCGGGGTCACCTGGGAGGTGCTGGGGAATAGTGTATGGCCGCGGGGTCACCTGGGACGTGCTGGGGTGTATTGTATGGCCGCGGGGTCACGTGGGAGGTGCTGGGGAATAGTGTATGGCCGCGGGGTCACCTGGGAGGTGCTGGGGTGTATTGTATGGTTGCGGGGTCACCTGGGAGGTGCTGGGGTGTATTGTATGGTTGCGGGGTCACCTGGGAGGTGCTGGGGTGTATTGTATGGCAGCGGGGTCACCTGGGAGGTGCTGGGGTGTATTGTATGGCCGCGGGGTCACCTGGGAGGTGCTGGGGTGTATTGTATGGCCGTGGGGTCTCCTGGGAGCTGTGTGCTACAGTGACAGCGTCATGTACTGGTGTTCTATATAGTCAGTATGATGGCCCCACTTAGCGCCCCGTACTCTATAATGGGTCTCGCATAAGAAGAAAAAAAATCTGCTCTGGTGTCTTCATGGTGTGTTCAGCTCCTCTCAGTACAGCACTGAGGTGTCAGATGCAGAAGGGGGGATGATAGGAGAGAGAGTGTACGCTGACTCTCCCTCTGCCATCATTGCTTTCAACTGAATTACTGTATTTGCATCTGGGTAGCAAAAAGTATTGTCTTCATCACATAGTACAGGGCGACACAAATGTTTCCCAGTTACAAAACAGCCAGGTCTTGATAAAGAGGTAAGGGAGAAACGTTGCTGCCTTCTTGTACTATGTGATGCATTAATAAAGAAGACGATGCTTTTTGCTCTCATGAATGCTGTTGTCGCTCTTCTGTGGATCTTATGGAGGGTTGGATCATCCTCTTTTTGGCATGATTGCAGCCGCTACCTGCATATCAATTCGTATGGTGAGATGCTGCCGTAAACATGCTTTTATTTCTACGCTCTGATCGGGAGCCCCGCTGGTCACTGTGCATTGCGGTCCCATGTATACAGTCATCTGAACGCACTTGTTAGTGGGCAGCCCTGCCACTTGGCTCCCGATTGGTCTTAGTTGACAGCTTGCGTGTTTTCCTAATGTCAGATACTGTGTCTGCGCCTTATGATCAAGGGTTGGCACATGAGCAGTGCTTTCATCGCTGTGGGATTACATGGCACATGTGTAAGATTTCAGTGCTGAAGAATGAAATTCCTTGTGCTGCGGCGGGCTGGATCAGTGGGTAAAGCTGGGTATATCATGTATACAGTCCTGCACAGACGATTATCCTCTTTGATGTACCTACAGCTGCGATGATGCAAATTACTGTTGTGTATATGTCCGTATAATCAGAGAACAGCGTCAGTACATGAGCCCAAATCGGACGGTCCCAAAAT
The DNA here is from genome assembly GCF_039654945.1 of Dendrobates tinctorius. NCBI lineage: Eukaryota > Metazoa > Chordata > Amphibia > Anura > Dendrobatidae > Dendrobates > Dendrobates tinctorius. The sequence goes on along the minus strand of NW_027361669.1, from coordinate 11,101,589 downwards.
ACATTGGTAACACGCAGGATCTGGCTGTGAGCTGTTGGACACACACTCCTGCTTTCATTTTATTTTTTTACATTTGCAGATAAAAGAGAGAAATTATCGTGCCCATGGGGACAGCGTCGATCAGCTCTGTTGGCATCCCACAAACCCAAATCTGTTCGTCACCGCATCGGGGGACAAGACTATTCGTATATGGGATGTTAAATCGGAGAGGTGCCTTACAACTGTTACCACCAAAGGTGAGTGTCCACAACCACTCCATGTATAGGACTGAAGAAGGCCCTTCATATTTGAAGATGTATTACAGTTGGTTTCCTGGAAAAGACGTTTCACTTATTTGTGGAATTCTTAATGGGGCTGTACTTGAGCAACCCCCTTCTTGGTTTAAATGTTGCATATCAAATCAAAAACCTATACTCTCCTCCCGTGCTGGCACCATTCCAGCACTCGCGGTATCGCGGTTGTTGTGACATGTGACGCCCAATCAACACCGGGGTCACCCTCCCCTGCCTTTGAACAAATCAAATATGAAGTCCGGGCTGCAGCTGCTCTCTCACTTCCTCATCATGTCAATTCGACAGTGACGTCAGCGCTGATTGTGTGCTCGGCCACTGCTCCATTCACACGTGGTCAGACCTCAAACAATCAGGAATCCTCTATCCTTTGTATGTAGTTATAATGTGGTACAACCCCCTTACGAGGAACCATGTCCTTCCCATACTAGCGATCAGTGGAGCCCCTTGTGGTCATAGATTTCTCCTATATTTGCACCCTTACCAGTCCCATCCATCCAGCAGAACATGGGATCCTGAACTATTTCCACAGGCTGCATAGTAAACCTGCTTGTTGGGTCCTGCTATGCTACATTTCTACCTTCTATGTTATTGATGGCATGTCTTGCCCTTAGGTGAAAATATTAATATCTGCTGGAGCCCGGACGGTCAGACCATTGCAGTAGGAAATAAAGACGATGTTGTCACCTTTATAGATGTTAAAACCCATCGCCCCAAAGCAGAGGAACAGTTCAAGTTTGAAGTCAATGAAATCTCCTGGAACAATGACAACAATATGTTCTTCCTCACCAGCGGGAATGGTTGTATTAATATCCTGAGGTACGGTGTCCATCATTCAGCACTCCTGTCGCTGGTGTAGTAATTGATGTCATCTTCTTATAGGGAACCTGGAAGTAACCCCCCACCTTTCTCCTAAACAAACAGGTTGCATGGTGTTACTGAAAATACAGGTTAATACCCACCTTAATATCAGCACGATTTTGTACCCTACTGAGATTTGAATGCATTGGGTCATAATGATGCCCGTCCATTGCCTAGCCCCTTTCCAGGGCTGTAGAGTCAGTAAGCCAAACCTCCGACTCCTCAATTTCCTTGCCACCAACTCTGACTTCACCAAAATGGGCTCCGACTCCACAGCATTCTCTCTGCCAAACGCCTCCCTCGACTAGATGAATGACTGTTATTGCTACACTCCCAGCCTCATTGGTATATCGCTTCAGAGCGCCTTTTTGTTAGTAAGGGAACAATACTGTGGGATATAAAGGTATTGATTAACTTGTATTTTCAGTGGCTACTGCCCACTATATGTATTCGGTTGTGAGGGAAGGTTACTGACCAGTCCCTGTTAAGTAAATTCATATAATATTTGTCACCTGTAAAGGATATTATCAAGTTATGAAATTCCCCCAGAGCCGACCAGAAAGATAAGAAAAATAACTTTTATTATACTCATCTGTCCGGTCTGATGGGTGTCACAGGTCCGGGGTCTCCCATCTTCTTGCGATGCTGTCCTCTTGCTTCTTCAGGGCTCCCCGGCATCGCGCTCCTGCACAGGCGTACTTATCTGCCCTGTTGAGGGCAGAGCAAATTCCTGCAGTGCGCAGGCGCTGGGCCTCTCTGACCTTTCCCTGCATACTGCAGTACTCTGCTCTGCCTGCAACAGGTCAGATAAGTACACCTTCACCGGGGAGCGATGAAGCAAGCAGAAGGGCGGCGGTGCAAGAAGATGGGAGGCGCCGGACCAGGACCTGAGACGCCCATCGGACCGGACCGCCCCACTGGGTGAGTATAATAAAACGTATTTTTCTTCTCTTGCAGGTCAGACCGGGGGCTTATCTACAGCATTGTAGAATGCTATAGATAAGCCCTGAAAGGCAGTGACCTCATATCTGCCAAAACTGCTGACAGGTTTACTTTGACACCTCTATACTGGGCTGTATAAATAAAATGATCACTGGCTTATGTCTTAGGGATTTCTGTCATTCGCACAAGAAAAAGTTAAATTGTCTCCTGAAATGTACCCTAGTCTTTCCATTTCTCCTAGAATATTGGGTGCTTTAGGACTTTTGGTGTTTTATAATGTCTGTATGATTTGTCTTCTGCTGAAATGCCCTGATTACCCCACTCTGTAAGGATGATGGATCTGTCACCTCACTGTTTACACAGTGGGAAAACTTCAGATTTAGAATCGTCGATAATATGGGTCTAGACATTAGCACCACATATCCTATTGTTTTTAATGTATGTTTGTTTGTTTTTTTTTCTATGCTAGTTATCCAGAGCTCAAACCTATTCAGTCCATTAATGCTCACCCTTCAAATTGCATCTGTATAAAGTTTGACCCTACCGGGAAGTACTTTGCCACTGGTAGTGCGGATGCCCTCGTCAGTCTGTGGGACATAGAAGAGCTGGTGTGTGTGCGTTGCTTCTCCAGGTAAATAGTTTCTTCAAGCTTACAGAGGTAACTTACTTTTAGAGATTTACCGTATATACTAGAATATAAGCTGAGATTTTCAGCCCTTTTTTGGGGCTGAAAGTCCCCCTCTCGGCTTATATTCGAGTCATATACACCAGGGGGTCGGAGGGGGAGGGGGGGCGGGGGTGTCAGGTCATACTTACCCGTCCTGGCGCTGTCTCTTCAGCCCCCAGCTTCCCTGCGATCTCCCTTCAGCGGTCACATGGTACCACTCATTAAACTCATGAATATGCACATATTCATGAGTTTTAATGAGCGGTACCACGTGACCGCTGAAGGCAGTAAGGGAGATAGCCGAGAAGCTGGGGGCTGAAGAGACAGCTCCAGGACGGGTAAGTATAGCGATACTCACATGTCCTGTGTCCATGGCTGCTTGCTGCTGTCTGGCACGTCATCTGTCTTTGACGTTCATACAGCAGAGGGCACGGTGACGTGGATAGTGCGCGCCGCGCACCCTGCAGTCTGAACGTCACTGACAGATGACATGCCAGACAGCAGCTAGCAGCCATGGACGCAGGACAGGTGAGTATCTCAGGTGCCAGCAGTGACACTGGCACCCAGCGACGGAGAGGTGTGTGTCATTTTTTTTTTTAAATGCAGCAGCAGTTGCAGCATATGGGGGAATAATCTATGGAGCATCTTATGGGGGCATAATCTATGGAGCAACTTATGGGGGCAGCATATGGGGGAATAATCTATGGGCCACCTTATGGGGGCATAGTCTATGGAGCAGCATATGGGGGCATAGTCTATGGAGCAGCATATGGGGGAATAATTTTCCACCCTAGGCTTATACTCGAGTCAATAAGTTTTCCCAGTTTTTTGTGGCAAAATTAGGGGAGTTGGCTTATACTCGAGTATATACGGTACTCTCTTCTTACTCTTTGTCTAGTTGATTTAACATAATCCAACATAATAATGAACATAATGCTTTTTCCTATCTAGGAAAAAGAAAGTTCATAATGGCATAAACAAGAGGGCAACTCCCTTGGCAATATATAGACCTACATAGAAAATGGAGTATAACGCCATAAAGTCAATAAAATAGGTTATAATGTCAAAAAATATTCGCTCTTTATTGATACAGGTGCATAAAAAGTGTACATTACAAAATATAATCATATGATCAGATGTCGGATATGACACTACAAAAATAAAGGGGATGGATACACCGCACATGCATGGTAAATGCAATGGTACCAACAAGTCAAATTACAACGCCCCAAAGAAATGCATGAAAGTAGGTACCCATGCTAAAGAGTCTCCCATTTAACCGTCAAATATTACTAGCAAAGTGAAGTGCATAGCACGCAGCATGGGGAGGTCATACAACCACTTTCCAATAAAGTGCTATATGCAAGAAAAATTGGGAAATTTTTGGGGGAATTTTGTAGAAAGGTGATCATGCTTACCCATTACAAAAGTGCATGTGCGTAGCGTCCAGCCCCAAAACCCCTACGCACGTTTCGCGCTGGGCTTCATCGGGGGGCATGTGACACATGCCCAATTTTCCCAATTTTTCTTGCATATAGCACTTTATTGGAAAGTTGTTGTATGAACTCCCCATGCTGCGTGCTATGCACTTCACTTTGCTAGTAATATTTGACTGTTAAATGGGAGACTCTTTAGCATGGGTACCTACTTTTATGCATTTCTTTGGGGCGTTGTAATTTGACTTGTTGGTACCATTGCATTTACCATGCATGTGCGGTGTATCCATCCCCTTTATTTTTGTAGTGTCATATCCGACATCTGATCATATGATTATATTTTGTAATGTACACTTTTTATGCACCTGTATCAATAAAGAGCGAATATTTTTTGACATTATAACCTATTTTATTGACTTTATGGCGTTATACTCCATTTTCTATGTAGGTCTATATCTTTGTCTAGTTGGTATAGTGCTACCTGTTCACAAGGGTTCTTTCCCATGAAAATTATAATTTCAAGTGTGTGACAATGACATAGCATTTGCTTGTATTTTGTTTGCACCCCCACCCTTTACCTGTACTCCTTATTAAAGCCTTCCTTGTGATAGATGCCTTAACACTAGTTTGTACCCATGTGTTGGAATTGTCATCAGTCCCTAGAATGGGGGACACTCTGTACAGTGCGTGCACATTACCATGTTATACACTTCTGGAGATCTACCCCAGCCGTAATCCATGCATGTTATGTGCACAAGCTATAATGGAATGGAATACATAGATTATAGCAAACATTATATGCTCTCTCTTGGCACACAAGCTGTCAGTTTATTATAGAAAATAAACCACAAAAGTAATTGCATTTACTTTAAAGCGAACCTGTCATCAGTGTTTTACTCAATAAACAACAGTTGCTGTTGTTACACTGATTAAAATGATACCTGGGGTGAAGAAATCTGTCTTGTGGTTCTTGTGTAATCAATGTTAGAAGTTTGCAGCTAGTGATATGCCCGTGCTCCGGGCAGGACTGTAGTCGTATCTTCCTGCTCTAAGCCAGAGAAACCAAGGAGAGACCTACCCACAGGCCACCACAAACATGCTCCTCATCATAGAGACAGACTCTTTGTGCTTCAGGGAAGCCTGTGGGCAGGTCTTTCCTTGGTTTCTCTGGCTTAGAGCAGGAAGATGAGACTCTACAGTCCTGACTGGAGCACGGGCATATCTTTAGCTGCAAAATTCTAACATTGATTACACAAGAACCACAAGACTGATTTCTTCACCCCAGGTGTCATTTTACAACACCAACATGACAGTGCCTGTAGTTTATTGCACAAAATCCTGCTGACAGGTCGCTTTTAATAAATTGTAGGTGTATGATGCATGTAAGCCATTCTTCTTGGTTGCAGGTTGGACTGGCCTGTGAGGACACTAAGCTTCAGCTATGATGGGAAAATGCTGGCATCTGCATCTGAGGACCATTTCATTGACATCGCACACGTTGAAACAGGTATTTGCGCTAGTACTTCATAAGACTACAAATGAAACATCATTACTTCAGATGTGTAAAGCGGACCTGTCCTTTCACACAAAACCTGGATATAAGCAGCGTTATGTTCTTATTCCCCCACACATTAAAATTGCTGTTGGCGCGCACACACACTAACATTATGTCAAGAACCTGTCTTTGTTCTCATGTCCTGTTATTTGCCATTCATTCTCTTTGAGTGACTGGTTGCCCTATGTCAGCATTCTGCCTGCACTTCAGGTGCTAGAACTTCCTTTCCACTCACTTTCCAACATGCATTTTTCTCGGAGTTCTCCTTTTGGCTTTCCTGACACAGGAGAGCAGGAACAGACAGTCAGACCTTTCCAACTTTCCTGAAATCTTAAAACATATTTAAAATCAATAAAAAATAATTTGATATAGGTTTTTCAATCTCTTTCTCCTGTGAACAACAATATGTTCAATAAATGGTACTGTGTAATATACCTGCTAGATTTATCTGTATAATCCCTTTAAGAGACAAAGTCATAAATGCCCTAAGCTAGGGGTGGGCAATTAATTTTCCCGAGGGGCCACATGAGAGACCGTGACTGTTGTGGAGGGCCGAACCAATAGGCCAGAATTAATTCTGCTCAATATTGATATCGATATTTTATATTATATTGATTTTATTAGTATTAATTGTATCAGAATTGTATATTGAGCAGACATCCCCCTATACAGTGCCTACAAGTAGTATTCAACCCCCTGCAGATTTAGCAGGTTTACACATTCGGAATTAACTTGGCATTGTGACATTTGGACTGTAGATCAGCCTGGAAGTGTGAAATGCACTGCAGCAAAAAAGAATGTTATTTCTTTGTTTAATTTTTTTTTTAAATTGTGAAAAGTTTATTCAGAGGGTCATTTATTATTCAACCCCTCAAACCACCAGAATTCTGTTTGGTTCCCCTAAAGTATTAAGAAGTATTTCAGGCACAAAGAACAAAGAGCTTCACATGTTTGGATTAATTATCTCTTTTTCCAGCTTTTTCTGACTATTTAAGACCCTCCCCAAACTTGTGAACAGCACTCATACATGGTCAACATGGGAAAGACAAAGGAGCATTCCAAGGCCATCAGAGACAAGATCGTGGAGGGTCACAAGGCTGGCAAGGGGTACAAAACCCTTTCCAAGGAGTTGGGCCTACCTGTCTCCACTGTTGGGAGCATCATCCGGAAGTGGAAGGCTTATGGAACTACAGTTAGCCTTCCATGGCCTGGACAGCCTTTGAAGGTTTCCTCCCGTGCCGAGGCCAGGCTTGTCCGAAGAGTCAAGGCTAACCCAAGGACAACAAGGAAGGAGCTCCGGGAAGATCTCATGGCAGTGGGGACATTGGTTTCAGTCAATACCATAAGTAACGTACTCCACCGCAATGGTCTCCGTTCCAGACGAGCCCGTAAGGTACCTTTACTTTCAAAGCGTCATGTCAAGGCTCGTCTACAGTTTGCTCATGATCACTTGGAGGACTCTGAGACAGACTGGTTCAAGGTTCTCTGGTCTGATGAGACCAAGATCGAGATCTTTGGTGCCAACCACACACGTGACGTTTGGAGACTGGATGGCACTGCATACGACCCCAAGAACACCATCCCTACAGTCAAGCATGGTGGTGGCAGCATCATGCTGTGGGGCTGTTTCTCAGCCAAGGGGCCTGGCCATCTGGTCCGCATCCATGGGAAGATGGATAGCACGGCCTACCTGGAGATTTTGGCCAAGAACCTCCGCTTCTCCATCAAGGATCTTAAGATGGGTCGTCATTTCATCTTCCAACAAGACAACGACCCAAAGCACACAGCCAAGAAAACCAAGGCCTGGTTCAAGAGGCAAAAAATCAAGGTGTTGGAGTGGCCTAGTCAGTCTCCTGACCTTAACCCAATTGAAAACTTGTGGAAGGAGCTCAAGATTAAAGTCCACATGAGACACCCAAAGAACCTAGATAACTTGGAGAAGATCTGCATGGAGGAGTGGGCCAAGATAACTCCAGAGACCTTTGCCGGCCTGATCAGGTCTTATAAAAGACGATTATTAGCTGTAATTGCAAACAAGGGTTATTCCACAAAATATTAAACCTAGGGGTTGAATAATAATTGACCCACACTTGTATGTTTAAAATTTATTAAAATTTAACTGAGCAACATAACTTTTTGGTTTGTAAGATTTATGCATCTGTTAATAAATCCTGCTCTTGTGTGAAGTTTGAAGGCTCTAACTTATTTGCATCTTATCAAACCTGCTAAATCTGCAGGGGGTTGAATACTACTTGTAGGCACTGTATATCGTTTGAACCCGTGCACAGTCCTTTCTGTATATCGTATGAGCCCCCCAACAGCCCCTTTTTTGCGGCATGAGCTCCACACAGTCTCCTCAATATGCGACAAGAGCCCCACGCAGCCTCCCTATGTATGCACTGCGTGAGGCCCACGCAGCCTCCCTATGTATGCACTGCGTGAGGCCCACGCAGCCTCCCTATGTATGCACTGCGTGTCGTCGCCCACGCAGCCTCCCCATGCCCACCCAATTAGCCCATACACATAAGGACAAAAAAACCCGCCACATGCTCGTCTCGTCCCGTTCCCTGGCGCTGTGCTTCTTTCACCTGCCTAAAGTGCGCGGACTCCCTGGAGTAAACAGCTGACACGATGACATCATTTCATCACGTCAGCTGTTTCACACGCTGATTGGTGGAGGAAGTGGCCGGATGTGGCCCGTGGGCCGCACTTTGCCCAGGTCTGCTCCAATAAAATAGTGTGGAATGTATTATCAGAATCCTTCCTAGATGGAGTAATAGAAGTGTCATTACAAAAGGTGCGGCTCCCCCTAGTGGGGCTCCTTACAAGTGCAGATACACAATTATCAAATCTCTACATAGACAAGACCACGCTTTCATTCCAGATAGTTTTTATTATAATAAGATTTCAGTGCCGAGATCTCCATTTGCGCTTGTGCGGCGTCCATTTTCCCGGAAGCAATTCACCGCACAGGCATGGATGGAACGGCAGAGCCCCCCACGCAGCAAGGGACAGAGCCCGGCGGTGGCAAGCACCAGGGGACCCAGCGCGGCAGCACCCGGGGATAGAGCGGGCGTCGGGACCCAGCGCGGCGGCGTCAGCTCCCTGGGGACAGAGTGGAAAGCAATAAGATGCCTGGATTATAGGAAGCACCTCCATTTTATAAAAAAAAACAAAAACGTTTTTTCCTATTTTTCTCCTCAAAATTTGGGGTGCGTCTTATAATCCGGAGCGTCTTTTAAAGTGAAAAATATGGTATAAGGGTTAGAAGTTGACCAGCGATTTTCTCATTTTTCCAACAAAATTTATAAAACCATTTTCTTTAGGGACCACTTCACATTTGAAATGAGTTTGGGGGGTCAATATAAGAGAAAATATCCAAAGGTGACACCATTCTAAAAACTGCACCCCTCAAGGTGTTCAAAACCACATACAAGAATTTATTAACCGTTAAGGTACTTCACAAGAATTGAAGCAATGTGGAAGGAAAAAATGAACATTTAACTTTTTTTCCCAAAAATTTTTTATTTGGACACAATTTTCTTTATTTTGTCAAGGGTATCAGGAGAAATTGCACAACAAATATTGTGGTTCATTTTCTCCTGAGTACACCGATATCCCATGTGTGGAGGAAGATCAATCTTTAGGCGCACGGCAGTGCTCAGAAAGGAAGGAGCATCATTTGAGATTTTGAATGTCAAATTGGCTGGAATTGAGATCGGGCGCCATGTCGCGTTTTGGAGAGCCCCTTATGTACCTAAACAGTGGAAACCCCCCCACAAGTGACCCCATTTTGGAAACCAGACCCCGCAAGGAACTTATCTAAATATGTGTTGAGGGCTTCACAGAAGGTTATAATGTAGAGCCATAAAATTAAAAAATCATATTTTTTCAACAAAAATGATCTTTTCACCCCCAATTTTTATTTTGCCAAGGGTAACAGGACCCCAAAAGTTATTTTCAAATTCGTACTGAGTACGCTGATACCCCATATATGGGGGTAAATTACTATTTGGGTGCATGGCAGAGCTCGGAAGGGAACGAGTGCCATTTGACTTTTTTGGCTGGAATTGAGATCGGACGCCATGTCGCATTTGGAGAGCCCCTGATGTGCCTAAACAGTGGAAACCCCCACAAGTGACCCCATTTTGGAAACTAGACCCTCCAACGAGCTTATCTAGATGTGTGTTGAGCACTTTGAACCCCCCAGTGCTTCACAGAAGTTTATAACGTAGAGCCATGAAAATAAAAAAATCCTTCTTTTTTTTTTATTTCCACAAAAATGAACTTTTTGCCCCCCAATTTTTTTTTTTTTTCCCAAGGGTAACAGGAGAAATAGGACCCCAACAGTTGTGGCGCAATTTGTCCTGAGTATGCTGATACCCCATATGTGGGGTGGATCTACTGTTTGGGCGCATGGCAGAGCTCAGAAGGGAAGGAGCGCCGTTTTGGAATGCAGACTTTGATGGAATGTTCTACGGGCGTCATGTTCACAGAAGTTTATAACGCAGAGCTCTGAAAATTAAAAAATCATATTTTTTTTCCACAAAAATGATCTTTAATGAGCTATAATCTTTCCATATTTCGGCCGACAGAGTCATGTGCGGGCTTGATTTTTGCGGGAAAAGCTGACGTTTTTATTGGTACCATTTTCGGGCACATAACGTTTTTTGATCGCTTTCTATTCTGATTTTTCTGTTCTATTTTTTGAATGAACAAAAACCAGCAATTTAGGAATGTGTTGTTGTTTTTTTTTTTTTTTTTTTTTTTTTTTTTTTTTTTTTTTTTTTTTTTCCCTCCGTTCCACATGTGGTAAAATTAGTATGGCAGCTTTATTCTTCGGGTCACTACGATTACAGCGATACCTCATTTATATCATTATTTATTTTTTTTTTTTTTTAACAATAAAAACTTTTATAGAAAAAATATTTTTTCATCACTTTATTCTGCGAGCTATAACTTTCTTTTATTTTTTCGCTGATGATGCTGTATGGCGGCTCGTTTTTTTGCGGGACAAGATGACGTTTTCAGCGGTACCATGTTTATTTGTATCCGTCTTTTTGATCGCGTGTTATTGCACTTTTTCAAAGCGGTATGATACCGCTTGGAAAAAGTATAATTTGCTACTTTTTTTTTTTTTTACGGCGTTCACTGAAGGGGTTAACTAGGGTGACACTTTTAGGCTGTGTGCCCATGATGCGTTTTGTTAAGCGTTTCCGCAGCGTTTGAGCTGGCTCAGACGCTGCAAAAACGCTTAAAAGATGCATCAAATTAATTAGCATGCGTTTTTGGCTTTCTGTGCCAATGCATGCGTTTTTAACCGCTCAGGAATCGCTTAGTGGTTAAAAACGCAGCATGCTCATTAATTACCGCATTGCTGAGCATTTTTAGCCATCCCCAATGATCCCAGAAATCGCGTGTCAAAATCGCGTCAAAAATCGCGCAAAAAACGTGCGAAAAATGACGCGCGATTTCTGGGAAGGGGATCCTTTTCCTGAGCTTTTAAAAACGCTAGCGTGGGCACATAGCCTTATAGATGGGATTTTTACGGACGTGGCGATACCAAATGTGTTTTTTTTTTTTTTTTTTTTTTTTTTCTTTATTTTACATAAAAATGTGTAATTTTTACGGGATTTTTTAGGGAATTTTTTTAAAAAAATGTTTTTTTTTTTACCTTGTCCCTTTAAGGGACTTTCACTTTCGCTTTGACTTTAGGTATAATACATTGCAATGCTCCAACATTGTAATGCATCATACCAATGCTGAAAGCTGGTGACACCATGCTGTGAGCATGGTGTCACCAGCTTTCCGTAGGTAAATGACCCGGAGGTTGTCATGACACCTCAGGGTCATCATGGCACAGGTCGGGCCCCGCAATGACATCGCGGGGACGCGGACCTGAGGCAGAGGGAGCCCCCTACCCTCTGCCTCCCCCCTCTGAACGCTGCGATCACGCTCGATCGCAGCAGTGTGAGGGGGTTAACAGCCAGGGGCTGTGGGGGCTCTGCTCCTAGCTGTCAGTGCAGGACGCTCAGCCGCTGCAGCGGCTGAGCTCCTACACTGATATAGGGCAGGAGAGGCTCAAATTTCAGCCTCTCCTGCTCATCGCTGCTGTGTTTGGTCAGTCAATCTGACAGACCAATCACAGCGTTGTGGGTGCAGGGACAGAGTGCAAGGGTCCCTGTCCCCCTTGCTGTGCCTCTCAGCTGTCATAGACAGCTGTCTGCACTGAACTGAAACTGCGTGTTTACATGCAGTGACAGTTCAAAGGCAGGACGTGCAGAGTCCGTCATGGTGCGGGAAGTTACCTCCTGCCATGACGGACTCTGCAAGTCCATAGACATTAAGGGGTTAAAGGAGATTATAAACATGTTTTTCCTATGTAATCTGAGCGGAGCATGTTGTAGGGGCTGACACACTGATTGCAGTGATGTGTCACTCACTGGACTGTGTTGCGGTTTCCATGCATTCATTGTCTTCTCACTACAGGAATAGGTGTCACAGGCTTCCTAGTTCTACTGCTCTGTTACCTTGTCCCCACCACGGATTAGCAGTTTTCTTCAATTTCCAGAGTACACAGAAGGCTGCCAATCAGTGGTGTGAGTTGGGTTAGGGTGCCGTCACACTAAACGATGCACCAGCGATCCCGACAACGATACGACCTTGTCAGGATCGCTGGTGCCTCACTACAGGATCGCTGGTGAGCTGTCAAACAGGCAGCTCTCACCAGCGATCAGGACCAGCGAGGACGCTGGTATCCAAGGTAACTATCAGGTAACTAAGCGCGTGCGTCACTTAGTTACCCGCTGTGTACTTTGGATACTTGCGTGCTCGCACTGGGAACTGGTATCCAAGGTAAATATCGAGTAACTAAGCGCGCGCGTCACTTAGTTACCCGCTGTGTACCTTGGATACCAGCTCCCAGCGCGAGCACGCACGTGTCCAAGGTACACAGTGGGTAACTAAGCGCGCGCAGCGCTTAGTTACCTAATATTTACCTTGGATACCAGCTCCCAGCATCTGCTTACAGTGCTAGGAACTCGCTGACCATTGCTCTCCCGCTGCCACACGCAGCGATGCGTGCTGGCCAGAAGGAGATCAACGATCAAAAAATGGCCCTGGACATTCCTGCACGATCAACGATACCCGGCGGGGGGCCGGTCGCTGAGGCATGTCACACACAGCGATATCACTGGCACGTCACAAAATCAGCAATCTCGCTAGCGATCTCGCTGTGTGTGATGGGGCCTCTAGATATGGATCCGCATTCAGAGCACTGCTACATCTAGAGCAGAGAAAACGGTGACACTATCAAAATGACAGTAAGCAGCCAAGTAATATACACATCACTGGAATCGGGGTCTCAACCCTAAATCATGCTACACTTATAACAAATCAAAAACCTGATAACCGATTTCCTGTAAGAACTTGATACAATTTTATCATATAACATATATTTTACACATACACACAGCGGGTAAAATAAGTATTGAACGCATTTACTGAAATGTATTTTTTTTTCCCCTAAAAAGCAAAGGAAATATGTCATCTTGAGCTTTAGGCCTTTTAGAGATCATTTCATCTTCACCTTGCTTAAGTGTTCACAAGTCATTTTAACCAGGGGTGCCTAAACTTTTGCATGCCACTTTATATATGTGTGTGTAATAGAAATATGTCTAATATATTTTTGAGAGCTTTGTTTTTTTTTTTCTTCTTCCCCATAACAGCTGTATGAGGACTTGTTTTTATTGGTACATTTTGGGGTACAGTATTTTTTTTGAACTTTCTATTCCAATTTTTGAGGCTGAATTAACAATTGCTTTCAATAATTTTTCTTTTTTTCCTTTTTCTTATTTTTTTTAAATCATATGCAGTGAATTAGACCCTTCAGTTCAGTTTTATACGTATATTCCACAGGGCACAAATGGCCACCATTTTTGGCATGCCTGGAGATCATTTTGGATGGGGGGTGGTATGGAGTTGGAGCCGAACCCCCCCAGCTTTCTTGATGTCGCAGTCCGAACACACTGTGGCATCTAGAGGGTTAAACGGTGAGGACTGTTACTGCAGTAGCACCGGGCAAAGCTTCCATAGCATTATGTCCATTTGCACAAACTCCTTCCTAAATAAGGCCTACTGTGCCGTCTTATTTTGGGAATGGGCTGGTGCTGTTAGACGTCTGACGTTCATGATCTGAGTACAGACCGCAGTGTCAGGAACAGCTGCAGGTCTCCTTTCCCGCTCTCATCGGCCTCGTATATGCCTGTGGCTGACTTGGGGGTCAGGAGACAATGTTTTTTCTGGCACTTTTGGCAATTGGCCACATATGATTTGTGGACGGCACCGTCTATGGATGCACCAACTAACACACTTTTTCGTAATTCTATTGTTTTGTATCTTTTATTTACATCTACATGTTTTTTTTGTATATACTTTTGATAGTAAAAATGAAAGCCTGTGTTCTTACTATTGTTCCTCACTGTACTGTTATGCCAGATTCCAGCTGCCGTACTAAGACTTCGGCCAGTAGTATCTGCAAATTGCTCCACTCATTCTCTGTGATCTGCAAATAAAGTCGAGAACAGCTAAGACCTTCTACATAAGTGCTAGTTGTATTTTAGGGCTTTCACGGTGTTATTTTCAACTTCATGAGTCTACATGTTTTGTAATGAAAGTGAGGGTTTAGTGACAAAGTGATTTTTAGGAATCTTAAAAGGGAATCGGTCCGTAGGTTTTTTTTCTATATATCCTGCACCCTGTAGTGTATTTGTTCAAAGACCTTGGCAGGTAAGCGGTACTACCTTTTTTTTTTTTTTTTTTTTTTTTTTTTTTTCTTTAAACTTCTGGAGGATTTTGGTTCTCTTTTTGTTGTATCCTGACGACATCAGGAGGTAGAGTTAAAACAGATTTCAACAATGTGTCAGGCTGTATGCTGTTTACTTACACTGAAGGTTTTATCACCTGGTGATTATCATTGTCTGGGCTGCAGCAGCATGTACATGCTAGTCCAATTCTGTCTCCTCTTGTGATAAGTAGCTCACTATCTATAGACGCTGTACACAGAGAGCCTGGTGTGGGCAGGGATGGCTTTTATTAGCTCTGCTGCTGTCATGCACAGTGTGGGAAGACTAAATGCAACATAAGGGTGTGTGCACACGCTGCGGATTCTGCTGCGGTATCCTATGGGAAATGGAAACCGCAGTGCAGACTGTGTGGATTTTTCCGCGTGGCTTTGCTGCGGTTTCTAATCCGCAGAAAGAATTGACATGTCGATTCTTTCTGCGGATTCCACCGCGGTTTACCATCTCCATTGTAGAGGTGATAAACCGCAGGGCAAAACCGCAGGCTAATCCTCAGATCAACCGCAGGTCTTTTGACCTGCGGATTAATCCGCAGCGTGTGCACACACCCTTAAGGGATGAGGGGAATGAAGCCCGGACACTAGGGGAAGGGTGAGTGGAGACTCCTAGGCAGATCTAATAATGCCCTACCCTCCCTAGATTGATTCCTCACCAATCGCCAAGCAGAAACCTAAGCCCTGTATCTCCCTAGAGCTAGTCCCTGGATTGGGAGGGGTGAGATGCGCTCCGGTCAATCCCCATTGTAAACTAAAGACAAAAAGGTAGACAGACAAGGGGAATGAACTTATATTGAGCAGATTCAGAGAGGTAACACCAAATGTCCTCAAAACGGCTCCAGAGAGAAAGTTAGATGACTGCTATAGCTCCAAGCCTTCACAAGGGAAAAATGTGAATATCGCCGGCAACTCTCTGAAGCAGAATGGGGATTTATAAACCCCCAGGTCCAGGTGTGTCAACTAGAGCCGGAGGGAGTTTGCCGCTGGGTCCAAGAGTCAGAAGAATTAAGGTGTCTGTAATGTCAAACGCAGAGACCTTCTGCACATCGTTGAATTCAGCTTCTCTTTGCCTATATTATGCTGCTCTCAGATGATGTAGCAAACACCTGCTGGCGGATTCCCTTTAAGTGTGGTAGATTGCAAAAAAAATCTTATTTGCATGCTTTATATTTGATATCCTTGTCAATGATGCCTTATTTTTTTTATTTTTTAGGTGAGAAGTTGTGTGAAGTACAGTGTGAGTCCCCCACTTTCACTGTTGCCTGGCACCCTAAGAGATACCTATTGGCGTTTGCTTGTGACGACAAGGATGGCAAATATGACAGTAGTCGGGAAGCTGGCACTGTGAAATTATTTGGACTTCCAAACGACTCTTGAGAAAACAATAAATGACACCCAAGTGGTTTGCAGTACACAGGCCCTACTGTCAGTGCTTACTAACTTGGTGGCTGAAAGAAGCATGGATACAAGACAATACAACATGTGCTGGACTTGGAAGCTTCTTTTAATGCCAGTGCATAATTTTTTATTTCCATTGAAAACCTTTTTTTTAATATTAATTTTGTTTATTCTTTGCACATGTTATGACACGGGTTTTTTTTTTTTTTTTTACACGTTAAAGAAAAAAAAATGCAAGAGCTGCCTTTCTGGACACAGCACCTGCCCCCTAAATAAAAAAAAAAAACAAAAACAAAAAAAGCAAAATAAAAAGTCATCTGTTCTCTCGCAGTTTTTATAACCAGCAGAGGGAAAGCCCATGGCTACGGGCTGATGTTAATAATCTGGGACAAGGGACAATAACCCATGAGGTTCCTAGGCTATTAACAGCTCACAGCTGTTTGCTTAGCCTCTCCTGGTGAATTTACTGGTGACCCCATGAAAAAAAAAAAAAAAATATAGGGTCCCTCTATATATTCACACCAGCAAAGGCTAAACACACAAACAGCTGTATATTAATCGCTTAGGAAGTGGTCAGAGATATTGTCTACCCACATAGGCTACCAACATGAGCCCTCAGCCACTCCAGAAATGGCGCCTCCTTAAGTTGCATCAAATCTGGCCTTAGTCCTGGGGCAGTGGCAAGTGGGGTTAATGTCACCTTTGTTTTTTCAGGTGATATCAAGCCCACAAGTTAGGTAGGGAGAAGCGTCTGTAAGACTCCTCTCCATTACTAACCCCATAGTTAATATTGTAAATAAACACACATCCAGAAAAAAGTCCTTTATATGAAATAATACAACATGCCCTGTTTTAGCACATTTGTTTCATATTAAGTTACACTCCCCTTACACCCATTCCATTGAAGCCCTTGTCCCTTGTAAAAAAAAGAAGAAAAAACAGAAAAAAAACCTGTCACTCACCTGTCTGACATACTGTCCCATGCCGTAATCCATCTCGACGAGAACTGCGTTACAACCTGGACTGTGCGAAGATGTAACTGTCCAGGCTGAAGAGCAGGATACAATGAGGTGCTGCAGGTACAGTGACAAGTGGTGACGTCATGGAGTACACCGCCGGTCATTGTAGCTGTGTTCTCACACTTAACTGAGCGGTGCGAAGAACTGCGGTGACTGCAAGTTCTTTTTTTATGACTATGGGAGTAGTAATGGATAGGAGTCTTATAGCCCATGTCATTATTATAAATGTAATTATTCATTTTACACAGGAGGTACACAGCTGCTGCTGAGTACAACTTCCATTATTGAGATCAGAGCATATACCGGATTCCTGTTTTGCCAGGGTTCGAATGGAAGTCCTGAGTCAGCCACAAAACATAGGGTAAAACGTGGTGTAAATCCTATCTAAGGGGGCAGACAGATGGCCATATAGCTTGTGCGGGGATCACATCACAGTACTCGGACTGGCCGTCGGCTCTCCTGATCTGAGCGTGAGAGCTGCATAGAAATACATGTTATCACACTCGGGTCAGGAAAGCCATCGGCCAGTCCGAGCATTGTGTTTTGATCCTCGCAAGAGTAATACAGCTGTCTGACTTCCCCCTAAGGCCCCAACTCTAACAGTTTGTCATATTTCTGGAGTAAAACTGTTTGAAATATATCAATTTTGGCAGTTGCGCCAAAATGTCACCAGTTTTGACATTTTTACAGCAGTGCTGGCCAGCTCTGCCATCGTACTGAAAAGCTGGTGTGGTCATAATGGCTGATGAATTGATCGTAAGTTAAGTGGCTTAAATAACCACTCGCTTTTTTTTTTTTTTTCTTCTTTTATATAAATTAAATGTGTGTACGAAAATACTCGCCACCACTCTCTCCAATGTCCAGTGCCATTCAGGTCCACTTCTGAGTGACGTTACCACGGTTGTGACTAGCCAGGTCAATCCATGCTGTGTGAGCCAGAAGTCTCTCTTATAATTGTAAAATCCACTTCTGGCTTATGGAGAGAGGATAGAGTGATGCAATTGTGGCGACATCAGTGAGAAGAGGAACAGAATGACGTTGGACATCAGAGAGAGTGGTGGCGGGGGGGTATATTAATACACTCGCACTACATTACACACTGAATGAAAAACTTAATGGGAGGGCATCTTTAAATTATGACAGAATTGTACTCTAGTCTGAGACTGGAGTACATTTCTTGCACTGCTGCATGGTAGCTGATCTATGTGCTATATTCATTAAGAGGTGCTCTTACTCCAACAGGAAAAATACTTTGTTCATTAGATGAACTGATCAACTTTTTTATCTCGCGATAATTGTGACAGATGTACCTAGCTGTGTGAGTCCAACGCATTATTTACTCCTTTCTTAATACACACTGGCAAAATTTCTACTACTCAAACTAGTTACTTTGATATGGAGATATGGATTGTGACTTCAAAGAATCTCACCAGATTTTTGTCACCTACTCTGAGAGCAACATAATGTAGAGACAGAGAACCTGATTCTAGTAGTGTGTCACTGGGCTCTTGCTGCCATGTAGTCAATATAATCAAGAGCTCTATGTAAGCCCATCCCATCACTGGTTAGCACTAGTGATGAGTTATCTGAGCTTGCTTGTGTGCTAACAGATTATTCGAGCATGCCCAAGATACTATGTTCGAGTCCCCGTGGCTGCAGGTGTTGCAGCTGTTGAACAACCACAAGACATGCAAGCGTGGGGACTTGAACATTTTTTTTTTTCTTAAACCAAACAAGAACAACCACAAAACAGGGAGATGTCTAGGAAATCGTATCTGAGCATAATAACACTAATACCAATTGGTATATATAATTCAATGCTCAAAATATAATGCAATTGGATCAAAATCCCTGAATAGAAAAATAGAGGCTCACAATGTATCAAAAAATCATGCAAAATGTATTAATCCTAACTAGATGTGACAAAAAAACATGGCTTGGGTACACACACTAAACGGTAAAGAGTCAGGGGAGAAAAAAGAGGGAGCAGGTGTGAATATGAAAATATCAGGTTCACAGCGATGCAGTCACAAAAATAATGGAAGTAAGCATGGTGTAAAAAAGTTAAATATCACAGCCGTCTTCAATGCATACATGTGAACTGGTAAGCTTTAAGCGCACACCGGGAGAAGAGAAATATATATACCACCAATTGGTATTAGTGTTATTATGCTCAGATACGATTTCCTAGACATCTCCCTGTTTTGTGGTTCTTCTTATTTGGTTTAATATATTGGTCTAGAGGCGCCTCCACCTGACTATGTGGAATTGCTTTTTGGTTTAATCAATTTTTTTTTTTCTTGCATGCCGAAGACACTCTGTTACCCACGAGCATGCTCGGATAACACCTTATCCGAGCACATTCATTAACTAGCAGCTTTCTTTCTATACACAGTGTACATAGAAAGCGACCAATCAGTGGTGGTTATACTGAGCTCAACATTCAGAGAACTGCTAGAGCTACAGCAAGCAGTCTAGTAAAATGACACATCACTGGAATCTGGGTCTCAAACACTGTTTGACAAGTGTGACCAACCTGTCAATCACTTTCCAAGCGATGCTTCAAATCGCTTGGACAGTGCTTGAATTCCGCACGCGGAAAAAACCACACGTTTTCTGGGAAGGAGTCCGGTTTTGTGTCAGGATATTTCCGTATACGTGGGCGCATAGCCTAAGGGGTGTTCTACATCTGTTTTTTAACTGCTTTAATACCAGACTGTTATGTCTAAAAATAAAAAAGCATACTTTTCTTATTAATCTCAGGTATTTCTTCTTCCAACTTTGCCTCCTCTACCTGAGACATTGTCACTGTTTCACAAACTCCAGTCCTTATGGCCACCAGCTTGCCGTGTTTTAGGATTTCCTTAGTATTGCACAGATGGTGGAATTGTCATGGTAAAACTGCCGCAGGGTCTCTCACCTGTGCAATACTAAGAAAATCCTGGAAACCTGATGAATTGAGGGAATGTGAGGATGGGGTTTGGGAAGCAGTGCATTATACGGATGTCTCAGTATTTAATGTGTTAAGGTGGGAAATATCCTTTAACCCCTTCATGACCTTGGACTTATACATCTGCTATGGCTGGGAAAGGGTCCTTTTGTTTAGGCATCAAAGGACAGCCCCAATGAAATGTTGCTTTTTTCTCTCAAAATAATAATCTTTTTTATATAGCACTTTACAGTTTGCACACATTATCATCACTGTCCCCAATGGGGTTCACAATCTAAATCCCCTATCAGTATGTCTTTGGAATGTGGGAGGAAACCCATGGAAACACGGGGAAGAACATACAAACTCCTTGCAGATGTTGTCCTTGGTGGGATTTGAACCCAGTACTCCAGCGCTGCACGGCTGCAGTGCTATCCACTGAGCCACCGTGCTGCCTATGTATGATTCAGAGGCACCCTTAACTGCATGGATTCCTCTGCCCTCTCCTGTATGGGTTCACTGCTAGACTGCTCTCCTGGCAGAAGGGCAATACCCTGAAAAAGGCTTTGGAGAAGATGGCCTTTACCCGTCTGTCCACATGTACAGCTAATGACATGGCGGCCTCTAAGGACTCGGGTTTCAGATACAGTTAAAGCATCCTTCAACCTTTCAGTGAGACCCTGAAGAAATTGGCTTCTGAGAGCTGGTCCATTCCACTTAGTATCAGTTGCCCACCTGCAGAATTCGCAGCTATATGTCGCCACTGATCGATTTCCCTGCTGAAAGCGATGCAACCTGGACGTAGCCAAGGTGACTCGGTCAGGGTCATCATTGATAAGGGCTAGAGCCAAAAAAATATCCCTCCAGAGACTGGAAACAAACTGATACCTACGGCAAAGAGAAAGCCCAGTACTGTGGGATCTCCCTGTAGTAGCCAGATCGCAATACCAACACGTTGCTCTTCATTTCCAGAGGCGTGAGCACGAAGTTTAAGATAAAGTTTGCAAGCTACCTGCAAAGATCCCAACATCAGCGACCTGCAGCCGCTGTCACTGCTGCTGAACCTCATATCGGAGGTCATTCAACTCCAGACACAGACAGTGTAGCTGCTCTGTCAGCCCTGCAACTGGATCCATTCCAAGGGAGAAAAGGGAAAAAAAACCATACACAAATAAAACCATGTCTTTTTCCCCTAAATATGCACGGCCGGTGATAGTCTTTCCAACACTGTGCGGGACATTAAGTGCAGCACGAAGGGAAGAGGGGAGTGGAGACTTCTAGGCAGATCTAAAGTCATCCTGATTGCCCTAAACGTCCCTATATAGGTTCTGCACCTATTGCCGAGCAGGAACCTAATCTCTGCCTGACCTTGGCAAGAAGTCTTGCATAGGGAATGATGGGGCTGGCACTAGTCAATTCCACTACAACTAAAGACAGATGTGATAGACAAACAAGGGAACACTTATCTTGAGTAGCCTCAGAGAGAAAACACAGACATCCTCCAACAGCACCAAAGAGGAAGAAAGCAGACTGCTGCAGCTCCAAGCCTCGACAGGGGGAAATGGAATTATCGGCAATTCCCAGAGGCAGTCAGGAAGTCTATAAACACCCAGGTGTGTCAATTAGAGCCTGGGAAGGTTGCCACTGGGTCCCAGAGCCAGAAGGACTAGGAAGGTATCTACAAAGCCAGCCGCAGAGACCTGCAGCCAGATGCTGTGCGACTGTTTGCAGGCTCTGACACACCTATGACAACTTGACACTCAAAAAACAAGCCCTCAAATTACTGTCAGTAGAAATGTAGAAACATCATAGCTGTAACAAATATTGTGATGCAAAAACCTGTTTTTGCAAAAGAAAAAGCATATTTTAGTGTGAGACAGCAGCCAAACAAAAAACTGATCTAAATCTGGTATCACTGTAATTGCACTGACCCATAGAATAAAGCTGTCTAATCACTTATACTGCAAAAGGAATGGCATACAAAATAAAAACAATTCTTGTCCTGCTTTTGATTTGTTCATTCTGCCTTTCAAAGATCGCAATAAGGCTGGGCTCACATTTATCCTGTGCTGTAAGCTGAGCGCCTTCACTGGGGTTGCCATGTAAATCTCTGAAATACTTCATTCAGACAGAACCTCCAGAAAAAGATTCTCTATAATGAGGCAGATGGAGGCGCTGTGGATGCAGTCTGGCCTGTGATCCGGCGGTGTCCGTCTTTTTAGGCATGCATAAAGGTTCTGTCGGCTACAGTTTTGTGCACTTCTAAAATGGACACCACCGAACAGAGATTGGACTGAGTCCCAGAGTAACTCTGCTTACTCATTATAGTGATATTCTACTCTTCTAGAACTTTGGGGCTCTGTGTATGTAGTCCGCAAACTATTCTAGGAAAATGTGTTTGAGGAAACATTAGTGCTCCGTTCCTCCCGATTCTCGACGTGACTAAGCAGTACTGTACAGACACATATGGGGCATTACCTTGTTCAGCAGAAATTGTGTGACACATTTTGGTGCCATTTTTTTCCCCATTTTCAATGTGAAAATGTACAATCTGTGTCTAAAACAATTTGTGGTAAGAAAGGAGTTATTTTTTCTTCACTGCGCAATGGTATAAAAATCTGTGACAACACCTTGTCAATATGATCACTGCACGCTTAGATAAATTCATTGAGAGGTATATTTTGTAATATAGGGTCAACTATGGGGGGGTTCAGCTGTTTTAGCACTACTGGGGCTTTTCCAGTGGTTCATGGCACTCGCAAACCATAACAGTAAAATCTGCACTTTAATATGGTGTTCCTTCCCTTCTGAGCTTTGCACTGTGAAAAGTAGTTCCTGATTACAAATACAGTTTTGATGTATGCAGGTGAAATTGCACAACAACCTGTGAGGTTAATTTTTTCCTATTAGCCCTTATAAAAATTAAAAATTTGGGGCTAAAACAACATTTTAGTGGTGAAAATGTAATTATTCTTTCTTCACCGCCTAATGATATAAAATTCTGTGAGGCACATACGGTGTCAACATGCTCAATGCACCCCTAGATGAATTTATTGGGGGGTGTAGTTTGTAAAATGACATCATACATGGGAGGTTTCTGCTGTTCTAGCACCTCATGGGCGCTGCCAATGGGACATGGCCACCTAAAATCATTCCAGCAAAATCTGAACTCCAAAATGGCGCTTCTTCGATTCTGAGCCTTGCACTGTACCTCAAAAGTAGTTTTCCAGGATGTCCAACTGACAGCACCATGGAGGACGTCCTACTCCTCCTTACAGGAAAGCACACGAGAGGTTAAAAGGTCCCGTCCCACCCCCTTTTCCTCCAGTATTTTTCCTGTCCCTGCATGGAGAGACACACGAGAGATCGCTGCACAGAAGCTTACTGGAGGGCTCGGGGATCATGTGGCCCGTCCAATCCTTCCCCCTGTCAAGAAGCCCAGGGCCAAAACTTCCCAAGGGGGAGTCCCTCTGCCCCAAAGGCCAGTGAGCATGATGACGCTCCTGGAGGGGAGCCGCTCCTCCCGGTGGGAGGCTCTCGGCTCTGGACATCTGACCACCGGATCCTTGACGGTGGAGGTGGTGTGGCGCACGGTCCCCGCAGGCAGCTGGGCTTCCGGGTGGGTGCCGACGTCATGATCAGGCGCCGTCAGGGGCGCAAGCGGCGACTTGCATTCCAGGGTGGAACGTGGAAGTGGCCGGCGCGTGGTTTCCTGGCCTCTCTCGAGAAGACGCGCGTCACTTCCGGTGATGTCCCGGACGCAGGGTTTGCACTTCAGTGCGTTCTTCGGGGGGCAGAGAGTGACTGGCTGCAGCAGGAGAAGCGGCGGCAATGGAAGCAGAAGCTCCAGCAGATGGAGGGGTAAGTGCGCCTTGCGCAGACCACCCTCCCCACAGCCAGCCCCGCAACCATTTACAGGACGGACTGACCTGACTATCCCTATTTTATGCCATTAGGATAAGGGAACCCCAGAAGCCCCCCGACCGTGACTAAGGACTCCGGCAAGGCCTCAGCAAAATCTGTCAGATGCCCTGTATGCCGCATAAAGCTACCAGACACTCACGGCAAAACCCTTTGTGGACTTTGTACATCAAGGATCATAAGAGATGAGCAGCCATCCCTCCTCTCAGAGATGAGATCCCTGATACATGAGGAAGTTCAGGCCTCCATGTCCTGCCTCTCACAACAACAGCCTCCCAGCCCAGGGCCTAGCCGCAAGCGTACAAGGTGGTAGGCAGAGCCAGAGTCCGAACCAAGCTCTGACGCGGGTTCTGACTTCTGGTACTCCGATCCAGAGGAGGAAGGAGAGATCCCAGCAGACAGTCATAACCGGGGCAGAAAGTACCTGTTTCAGTCGGAGGACACAGACAGGTTGGTCCAGGCTGTAAGAAACACTATGCAGATTGAGGAAGTCCCTAAGCCACAATCCAGATAGGACCTGATGTTCGAGGGACTCACGTCACAGAGACAAACGGTGTTCCCTATAAGCAAACACATCAGAGCTATGGTCCTAGAGGAATGGAAGGATGAGGAACATCGACTGGTATTGTCCCATGACTTTAAGGGTCGGTTACCTTTCGATCCAGAGGAAACAAGGCTATGGGAAGAGATTCCTAAGATTGATGTCCCAGTAGCCAAGGTCACCAAGAAGACTGCCATCCCATTCGAAGACTCATCCAGCCTCCGTAACCCAATGGACATAAAAGCGGACATTCTCTTGAAAAGGACATGGGAGACTTCTGCAGCTCTTATTAGAGCTAACATAGCAGCCACCTTGGTGGCTAGTTCTATGTTCTTATGGATGGGTCAGTTGAAGGAACATCTGACCAACAAGACCCCTATAGCCGATATCCTGGCATCTCTTTCCCTCATGAAGTCAGCCACAGCTTTCCTATCAGACACGTCGGCCGAATCAGTCAGATTTGCGGCCAGGAACAGCTCCCTGTCTAATGCAGCACGGAGAGCTGTCTGGCTTAAGTCCTGGTCAGGGGATAACGCTTCAAAGTCCAAATTATGCTCCATCCCCTTCTCGGGCCTAAGAGTGTTTGGGACAGCCCTAGACAACATCTTAGAGCTAGCTTCCGACAAAAACAAGGGATTTCACGAGGAAAAAACAAAACGGCCACAGTCCCTTCGGAGAGGATTCTTCTCTAGGAGACAGCCAGACTTTAGGAGACAGCCAGACTTTAGGAGACAGGGCAGGTCCAATAAAGGCTCCTACAGGAGCTCCCACAGCCAGGGTGGGAGAAGCAAGGGCTCCCTCTTTGCGTCAACCTCCAGATCTAAGAGGCAATGATGCCATTGGCATCGGGGGAAGACTCCGCCAATTTGCGGAAAATTGGGCCCAGATTACCCAGAACCAATGGTTCCTCGGAACCATTGCGGAGGGCTACAGCATAGAGCTCTGCTACACTCCTCCCAAAAGATATATTTCCCCCACCGTAGTCCAGACAGACTCCGCCATGTAGACAGACCTACAAGATGCGGTCAGTTCGATGGTTATAGCTCCGGTTCCCCTGACAGAGGTGGGAAAGGGGCACTACTCCTCGCTATTTTCCATTGCAAAACCATCCGACGAGGCACGAACTATTATAAATTTAAAACCTTTAAACGGCTGGGTCAGGTACAAAAGGTTCCGAATGGAATAGATTCGATCAGCAATCCATCTCATAGACCGGGACGCTGTCATGTGCACCCTCGACCTGAAGAGTGCTTACCATCAGGTCCCAATCCATCCCTCATCCCTGAAACTGCTAAGGTTCGCAGTGAAACTACCGACCTGGACCTGCCACTTCCAGTTCCAATGCCTCCCATTTTGGCTGGCTTCGGCCCCCCGAATCTTCACAAAGCTGGAGGCGGAGGTACGGGCCTACCTGAGAAGCCAAGGAATCGTGATTATACCATACTTAGACGATTTTCTCCTGGTGGCAGGATCAGAAGAAGCGCTCATCAGAGACAGAAACCGGACATTCACAGTAATGGAGTTCCTGGATTATCAACTGGCAAAAAAAGTCAGACCTGATACCAGAGAACAGGAAGATCTTCCTTGGGGTACTCCTAGACTCAGGACGCAGACTATCTCTTCTACCAGAAGAAAAGCAGGATGCAATACAAAACAAAGTCGAAGACCTCCTGAAGCACCGCGCCTCCATAACAGCGGCCATGAAGGTTCTGGGCCTTATGACGGCATGCATTCTGTGTGTCAGATGGGCTCAGTTCATGTTATGCGAGGCTTAGGTCGAAGGAGGCTGACAAAACCCGGGCCCCTGCGGAGTCCCTCAAACTAGGGAAAACCCTGTCTGACCCTCAACCCAGGGTTTTTGCTAAAGGTGCAAATGCCTGAGCCTCCAGCCTCTCCTTATCTCCTGCTCAGCCCTAAGCTGAACCCTCCACCCTCCACCCAGTGAGTTGTCAAACCACCAAAACCCACACAGTAATGACAGACAGGGAGAACTCAAACCACACCGCGCCGCAACCACACAGGACAATACTGTAATGTGAACAGGGCAAAACAAAGCACAAATATAGGAAGACGAAAAAGGTAACAACGGATCATACGACACCAGCTATGAATTTCTCTCTCCAACACCTCCACTCCAGACCGGAACCACTTGGCACAAAACACAAGCTATAATCGGCGACGCCCACAGGCCAGCACGACTATTTAAAGACCGTGGGCGTGACCAAACATCCCACCTGATTTCCAGCTAGATTAACCCCAGATAACCTGAGTAAAATCAAGCCGGCGCCACTGAGGCTATAGTGGACGGAGATGGAACTACCGCTGCCTGCCGGACGCTGTGGTGTGAACAGCGACCGACATGACAGTACCCCGTCTTCTACGAGGGACCCCAGGGCCCTCAAGACTTATAGGACCCGGCTTGTCCGGATGACGGTGGTGAAAGGAACTGACCAGCCGATCCGCATGTATGTCCGAGGCTGGTACCCAAGACCTCTCCTCCGGACCATACCCCCGCCAGTGCACCAAATACTGAAGGGTACGGCGCAGTACTCGAGAGTCCACCACTTTGGAGACTTCAAACTCTAAATCGCCATCCACCATGACTGGAGGTGGCATCGGCGTCGTGTCCACAGAGCCTACCACCTTTTTCAATAAAGACCTGTGAAACACGTTGTGTATCTTGTATACCGCAGGAAGCTCCAACCGAAAAGCAACCGGGTTTATAATGGCAGCAATCTTAAAAGGGCCAATAAACCTTGGACCCAATTTCAATGATGGAATTTTGAGTTTTATGTTTTTAGTAGCTAACCACACCCAATCACCCACACACAGGTCCGGACCTGGCACGCGTCTAGAGTCAGCCACACGTTTGTATCTTGCACTCATGCTCAGCAATCGCTGTTTCACACTCCTCCAGACCGATGATAGTTGAACTCCTAACCGGTCCTCCTCTTGGACGCCCCCAGAGCCCCCCTGATGCAAGGTACAAAATTGAGGATGGTGCCCATAAACACAAAAGAACGGAGACTCTCCCGATGATTCTTGGCGGTGATTATTTAATGCGAACTCGGCCAAGGGAAGGAACGTCGACCACTCCTCTTGGTTGTCAGACACAAAACATCGCAAATACTGCTCCAGATTTTGGTTCATATGCTCAGTTTGACCATTTGACTGCGGATGAAATGCCGACGAATGAGACAACTTGATCCCCAATCGTGAGCAAAAAGCTTTCCAAAACTTCGCCACAAACTGGGTACCCCTATCAGACACTATGTCCGACGGAACTCCGTGCAGTCTGACCACCTCCTGCACAAAGACCTGAGCCAACGTCTTCGCGTTGGGCAAGGAAGGCAACGACACAAAATGCGCCATCTTCGAAAATCGATCAACCACCACCAGGATGACTGTGTTCCCCGCCGAGGCAGGCAAGTCTGTGATAAAGTCCATGGAGATTTCTGTCCATGGCCTACTAGGTTTCCCCAGAGGCTGTAGAGTGCCAGCAGGACGGGTTCTGGGCGACTTGGCCCTGGCGCACGTGATGCAAGCTGTCACGTAGGAAACCACATCCTGCCGGATTTTTGGCCACCAGAAGCGGCGCGATACCAGTTCCAAGGTGCTCCTAACCCCTGGATGACCGGCCAGGACTGAGTCATGGTGTTCCCCCAACACTTTAAGACGAAGATGAAGGGGTACGAACGACTTATTAGCGGGAAGTCCTGGTGGTACCTCCTCCTGGGCCTCGGCAATCTCCGCCTCTACCTCAGTCGTGAGAGCCGAAACCACTACACCTTCCTGGAGGATGGGTACCGGCTCTTCCCGAGGTTCTCCCCCCGGAAAACACCTGGACAAGGCATCCGCCTTGGTGTTTTTCGCCCCAGGATGGTAAGTCACCAGAAAGTTAAAACGTGTAAAAAAACAATGCCCAGCGAGCCTGCCTGGGAGACAGACGCTTGGCCGACTCCAGATAGAGCAGGTTTTTATGGTCGGTGATGACTGTGACCTGGTGGGCCGCCCCCTCCAAGAAGTGTCGCCATTCCTCAAAAGCCAATTTGATGGCCAACAACTCCCTGTTGCCGATGTCGTAATTCCGTTCGGCCGGCGACAGCTTCTTGGAGAAGTAGGCGCATGGACGCAAATTGCTCAAGGACGAGCCTTGTGACAGTACTGCCCCCACTCCCACCTCAGACGCATCGACCTCCACCGTAAAAGGTTTAGATACGTCCGGTTGCACCAGAATGGGGGCTGAAGCAAAACGGTTCTTCAGAAGCTCAAATGCACGCACCGCATCCTCAGACCAGATAGCGAGATTGGTACCTTTTTTCGTCATGTCCGTGAGCGGTTTGGCTATAGTAGAGAAATTCTTAATAAACTTCCTATAATAGTTGGC
This sequence comes from Dendrobates tinctorius, assembly GCF_039654945.1. Classification (NCBI taxonomy): domain Eukaryota; kingdom Metazoa; phylum Chordata; class Amphibia; order Anura; family Dendrobatidae; genus Dendrobates; species Dendrobates tinctorius. Next base: position 11,072,786 of record NW_027361669.1, on the reverse strand, counting down.
AAACCGAAGGAACCGCTGGAGCGCCTTTAGATTACCAGGCCGTTCCCATCGCAGCACCGCTTGCACCTTCGCGGCATCCATTTTAAACCCTGCGGCGGACACAATATATCCCAAAAAAGGCAACTCTTGAACAAAAAACACGCATTTTTCAAGCTTAGCATAGAGCTTATTCTCACGGAGCAGCTGTAACACCTGCCTGACATGCTCTAAATGAGTGTCCTGGTCGCTCGAATAAATAAGGATATCATCCAGGTACACAATCACAAATTTCCCCAGCACATGAGCAAATACATCATTTATGAAATGTTGGAACACAGCAGGCGCGGTTGTCAACCCAAATGGCATAACTAGGCTTTCAAAATGACCCTCAGGGGTATTAAATGCCGTCTTCCACTCATCCCCCTGACGGACCCTTATGAGGTTATATGCCCCCCTGAGGTCAAGTTTGGAAAACCACTTCGCACCAGCCACCTGGTTGAACAAATCAGGGATAAGAGGCATCGGGTAGGGATCACGGACCGTAATCTGGTTTAACTCCCGGAAATCCAGACACGGGCGTAACCCCCCATCTTTCTTCTTAATAAAGAAAAACCCCGCTGCTACAGGTGAGGATGAAGGCCGGATGTGCCCTTTACTTAAACTCTCCGCAATGTAGTCCTTAAGAGCTTGTCTCTCCGGACCAGAAATACTAAACATCCTCGCCTTTGGCAATTTAGCCCCGGGTTTTAACCTAATTTGACAGTCATACGTCATAGGCTCGACGTGGAGGTAGTTCTGAGCAACCCCTCTCAGAGAATACGTCCGCAAAATCCAGCAATGCCTCCGGAAGGCTGGACTTCACGGCGGACACACATGTGGCCAAGCAATTTTCCTGGCAGAAACTGCTCCACTGGACTATGTCCTGGGTTCTCCAGTCAATCACCGGGTTGTGCTTAGACAACCATGGGAAACCCAGGACTATTTGTGCTGGGAGATTATTGAGTACCTTACATGTAACCCACTCAGAATGTAGGACCCCAATGTGGAGTTTAACCTCAGCTACAAACTCAGTAATCTCCCCCTGTGGGAGGGGAGCGGCATTAATGGTAACCACGCGAATAGGATGAGGGAGTTTTTCGATCTTGAAACCTGCCATGCGTGCAAACTCCTCATCCATGAGATTGGTGGCTGAACCGCTATCCACAAACACTGATATTGGTAGCTCTCTGCCCGCAATAATAACCCTGGCAGGGAGCATACATTGAGATACCATCATGGAGGATATGCATACGCTCAGTTGGGCCTCCTCCATACCCTCTGAGCTTACCAGTTTTCCGCCGGTGCGACTTTCTTTGGTAGCACAGGACAAGCATTTACATAATGATCTCTTTTACCACAGTAAAAACATGCTCCATGCTTCCTGAACCCAGGAACGCGACGCTGCACATGTGATACCCCAGCGATTTGCATAGGTTCCGTGGGCTCATCTGCAGCAACCACACTGGCACCCCTGCTTTCCCCCAGAGGCAGCGTCTCCTGCGCCCCTTGACGCAAACGGCGATCAATACGGATAACCAAACTCATGGCAGATTCTAACGATGCAGGAGTCTCATACATCAGGAGGGCCTGTTTAACTCTTTCTGAGACCCCATGAATAAACTGACTCCGCAGCGCTGGGTCCTTCCACTGTGTGTCTACTGCCCAACGGCGAAATTCTGAACAATAGTCTTCCGCCATACGTTCCCCCTGACGGAGGGCGCGGATCTTAGATTCTGCTAAAGCCAATCTGTCGGGGTCATCATAAATGAGCCCGAGTGCTGAAAAAACATTCTCAACCGAATGAAATGTAGCAGAGTCGGCTGGTAAGGAAAACGCCCATGCTTGGGGGTCCCCACTTAGTAATGATAACACCAGACCCACCCGCTGAGCCTCATTACCTGAGGAGACCGGGCGCATGCGAAAGTATAACTTGCAGGCCTCCCGAAAGATGACAAATTTGCTGCGTTCCCCAGAAAATCGTTCAGGCAGCGGAATCTTAGGCTCTGCACCTGCACCAGCAGAAGCCGCTTGTACATTAGCTACAACCAGGCCCTGCTGCTGAACTGCCCCCTTCAACTTGGTGACCTGTACGGACAGCGCCGCCAACTGGCGGTTTATGGAAGTCATGGAATCCATGGAAAAATGTTGGGTCGATTATAATGTTATGCGAGGCTTAGGTCGAAGGAGGCTGACAAAACCCGGGCCCCTGCGGAGTCCCTCAAACTAGGGAAAACCCTGTCTGACCCTCAACCCAGGGTTTTTGCTAAAGGTGCAAATGCCTGAGCCTCCAGCCTCTCCTTATCTCCTGCTCAGCCCTAAGCTGAACCCTCCACCCTCCACCCAGTGAGTTGTCAAACCACCAAAACCCACACAGTAATGACAGACAGGGAGAACTCAAACCACACCGCGCCGCAACCACACAGGACAATACTGTAATGTGAACAGGGCAAAACAAAGCACAAATATAGGAAGACGAAAAAGGTAACAACGGATCATACGACACCAGCTATGAATTTCTCTCTCCAACACCTCCACTCCAGACCGGAACCACTTGGCACAAAACACAAGCTATAATCGGCGACGCCCACAGGCCAGCACGACTATTTAAAGACCGTGGGCGTGACCAAACATCCCACCTGATTTCCAGCTAGATTAACCCCAGATAACCTGAGTAAAATCAAGCCGGCGCCACTGAGGCTATAGTGGACGGAGATGAAACTACCGCTGCCTGCCGGACGCTGTGGTGTGAACAGCGTCCGACATGACAGTTCCATTCGAGACCCTTACAAAAGGAGATTCTCTAGATATGGGATCGGCATCAGTCCTCACTCGACAGACCCATGAATCTACCAGGGCCTGTAAGGAGATCGCTTCGATGGTGGACACAGCCCAAAAACCTGCGTACTATGGACTGTCTCTCCATACCTAGGAGTCACCACAGACGCCAGCACGAGAAGAAGCTGGTTTCCCCTACTGGGGGCCATGGCAGTGGAAATCCCAATCGAGCTCCCTCTGAAGAAAGATGTTATCCACCAAGGCCCGATCCTGAAAGGGACATCCTGAAAGCAAAAAGGCTTATCAGATCAGGTCATATCTACTCTACAGGCCAGCAGGAAACCGGTCACATCCGCAATATACCTAAAGATATGGAAGAGGTTCTGTCTGGAGGATGGCAGGTCTGACTTCGTGGCAGGTACCCCTGACCTCCCTAGCGTCCTAAACTTCCTGCAGTCGTGGTTTAATAAAGGCCTGAAATGCAGCATTTTAAAGGTCCAGATTTCGGCCCTGAGCTCCTTCTTTGATTACCCCCTGGCTTCGCACCCTTGGGTAGTAAGGTTCATAAGGGCCACACAACGGCTACGCCCTACAATCAGGCAGCTCGCCCCACCTTGGGACCTTTACTTGGTCCTCAGATCCCTATGTAAGAATCCTTATGTCCACAGTGAGGAGATGTCCATCTCAACTCTCACTCGGAAGACTGCATTTCTCGTAGCCATCACCACAGCTAAGAAAATTGGTGAGATCCATTCCCTGTCCACCATATCTCCAAATCAGAGAAGACCGTATAATCCTGAGATTAGACCCGACATTTATTCCGAATGTAGCCTCAGCACGGTGGCTCAGTGGTTAGCGCTGCAGCCTTGCAGCGCTGGGGTCCTGGGTTCGAATCCCACCAAGGACAACATCTGCAAGGAGTTTGTATGTTCTCCCCGTGTTTGCGTGGGTTTCCTCCGGGCACTCCGGTTTCCTCCCACACTCCAAAGACATACTGATAGGGAATTTAGATTGTGAGCCCCATCGGGGACAGTGATGAAAATGTGTGCAAACTGTAAAGCGCTGCGGAATATGTTAGCGCTATATAAAAAATAAAGATTATTATTATTATAGCCTCCAGCCAACATTTAAACCAGGAGATAGTGTTACCATCCTTCTGTGACAACCCTCGCAATGAGAAGGAACAGTCTCCACTCTCTGGATGTGAGACGTGCCGTGATAACTATCTAGAGGCCACTAATAGTTGGCATATCGACCCTAACCTATTTATCCTTTTTGGAGGAAATATAAGGGGAAAAAAGCCTCTAAGGCATCCATCGCAAGATGGATTACTTCGGTAATCTCAAACACCTACCAGTCTGTAGGCGCTAAGCCTAAGGGCCCACTCTACCAGGGTGGTATCTGCCTCTTGGGTCGAGCGAGCAGGCGCCTCAGTGGGGCAAATCTGTAGGGCAGCAACCTGGCCCAGACTTGACACATTCTGCAAGCACTACAACCTTGATGTGCTATCTCGTCAACAGACTGCATTTGGGAGAAAGGTTCTCCAGGTGGTAATCCCACCCTGAGGAGGTGCTTTGGTACTCTCCATGGTGCTGTCAGGTGGACATCCTGGAAAATAGGTATTAGACCTAACGGTAATGGTGTTTCCAGGAGTCCAACCTGACAGCATGGGTAGTTCCCTCCCTGTTCATGTTATGTCATATGCTGTAATATGATTTTGTCATAAAAGTGTTATTTGCATTATCCACGCTGTGGTACTCGTTAAATCACTGAGGGAAAGGGGGAGGGACGAGACCTTTTAACCTCGCGTGCTTTCCTGTCCTTGAAAGGAGGAGGAGGATGTCCTCCATGGTGCTGTCAGGATGGACTCCTGGAAATATCATTACCGGTAGGTCTAATACCTATTTTCGACTACATATGGAATATTGATGTACCATTCCTGTTCTCTTATTATCCCTTTTGAAAATTAAAAACTTTGGGCCAAAGCAATATTTTAATGGGTGGGAAAAAAGGTTCTCAGTCTAATATCATGTATTTCTGTGAATCGCCTGAAGGTTAAACGTGCTCAATAACAGACTGGAACAGTCTGCATCCGCAGTGTGTTCCTGCCAAAATTGAGCTCCAGTATTCAGTTGGCGCTCTTTCCCTAATGAGCCCAGCTGTGATCCCAAACAGTAGTTTTCCCCCACATATGGGGTATCCGTGTGCTCAAGAGAAATTACCCAACAATTAGTATGCTCCATTTTCTACTGTTACTCTTGTGAAAATGAAAAATTTGGGGCAAAAAAACCATTTTTGCGGAAAAATATAATTTTCACAGCTCGACATTATAAAACTTAAAAAAGGTGCTCACGACATCGCTAGATAATTTCCTTGAGGGGTGTAGTTTCAAAAATGGGTCCTCCTTATGGGGGATTTCCACTGTTTAGGCACATCAGAGGCTCTGAAAACACGACATGGCATCCACTATCTATTCTAGCCAATTTTGAGCTCCAAAAGTCAAACTGTGCTCCTTCTCTTCCCAGCCCAACTGTGGACCCAAACAGTAGTTTTCCACCACATATGAGGTATAGGCATTCTTAGTAGAAATTGTACAATACATTGTATGGTCAATTTTCTCCTGTTACCCTTGTGAAAATGAAAGATTTCGGGCAAAACCAACATTTTTGAGGGAAAAAGGCTAATTATGCAAATTGTCTCTTCAGAGAGGAAGAGGACTAGAACTCTAGTGCCACCTATTGGAAGTAGCAATCCTAAAAGTCAATGTCGACCCTTTAACGATCCTTGTTACATGACTTAGGTTAAAAGCCAAGCCAGAATCTCAATTTGCAGACAATGTGTTTTTTTTTTTAAAACCATTCAGGTTAGTTATAAACAACTCAATATAAGCTCATCAACTTAAACGTCGTTGTTTCAACTCTCATCATCATGGTTCATATTTATTTTAGCATAACAAACCAAGGATATACACAAAAGACATTTTAAACATCAATAAACATCACTAAAATTCACTGATATTTGATCAGGTGCTGCCATTTTTTAAATTTCCAGACACCCTCTGCATCAGAACCACCACCGCCTTCGCTGTCTAATTTATAAATCAAGTATAATCTAGAAAGGATCAGCCCTACACTACGTGTGCAGTGTGTGGAAGTGTGTAGGTGGGTTAGTATAAGGAGTTAGCGGGTGTGAGTTTTATTGACTGGCGTGTTGCAATGTTTGGAATTGGTGCATGTGGTCGTGTGAAAAATAGAATCCTATGGTTAATTATGACTTGTGTGATGCAGAGTTTGTGGGATGTGAGGAATTTAGGAATTTTCAAAGAGAAGCATGTATCTGTGAATAAGATACATGCTTCTCTTTGAAAATTCCTAAATTCCTCACATCCCACAAACTCTGCATCACACAAGTCATAATTAACCATAGGATTCTATTTTTCACACGACCACATGCACCAATTCCAAACATTGCAACACGCCAGTCAATAAAACTCACACCCGCTAACTCCTTATACTAACCCACCTACACACTTCCACACACTGCACACGTAATCACAGTCCCACATAGTATGCCACACAGTCTCAAATCCACCACATCCTTCCCTCGGGCACACATCCATTATGGTCAGACCTCGTCTCTTCTGAACCTGTCGCACAGGCAAGATATTGTGGAAGGACATCCATACAATATCCCTTTGTCTATTAGACATCCCGTGCGTTCCAAAACTCTTCCATGCAACCGAAACTTCATTCTCTCTCATCCCCACAATATTACATTCCACATCATTCTTACGTATTATTTTCATCACATTCTTAGCCATTCTAAAATTATTCATCGGCACGCTCAGTAAATCATGCTTCCTCACAAACTTCTCAATCACCTCATACCAGACCGGACACGGGAAAGTAACAGGCACTCTAGTATGCCTCTTTCTCCAACATAAGCCATATAACATCCAACCAGCAGAATAACTTGCCATATACGCTCCCTTATTTCCTTTATTGAGCAAAATAACAACAGTTTTGATATACTGAAGCCGTAGAAAAATCTCAATGTTTGGAAAGGCCATGCCACCATGGTGACACGCCTTAAAAAGACTTTCTCTCTTAAGTTTCTCTATTTTACTGCTCCAGAAAAAAGTAAAAACTAACTTTTCCACTCTTTTTATTTTCCTACACAACGGTGGAAAAACTGTTGCGATAAAAAGCAAAATCGGAAGAATCACAGCTTTTATGACCAAAATCTTACCACTCAAGGTCAGGTCTCTGTTAGGCGTCGGATCCCTGTAGCTACACAACAGGAGTCCAGAGCCTCACATACTGCTTCGCAGCAAGTCATTCCTGAGTCTAAGTCCTGCTGCCGCTCCACTGAGCATGCTCATGAGATTATCTCCCATTGGAACTCGGGAGTCACGTGCTCAGGTCCTTCCCCTGATCTGATTGGTCCATCTCATAGATCTGGAAGGTCCCGTCTGCACACGGTTATAAAAGGACCGCATGGCCGAACAGTCTAGTATAGACTTTACTTGCTAGATGTGTGAATGGTGACGGATGTATGATTCTGATGACTGACTCATTTGAACCCCTTCCCTCTGATATTACGCATGTGGTTAGGGAATTAGTTCAGCAGTCAAAGCCAGTCAGTGGCAAGCCTTAGGCCACTGTGCACACTGCGCCTCTACACTAGCGTCCGATTGTGCCACCTCACACGGCACTATCGTCTCGCGGCAGTGTCCTATGCCGCGCTGCAGTTGCAGCTCTCTTTGGCGCCCGCAGTAGCGACACCGCACACACGGTAGGTCTAGACGGACGCAGTTCCTCCTGCCTTTGGTCCTGCACCTGTGACCTGATACCGTGTGTGCATTTATCTGAGACCTGTGACGCTATCAGGCTCAGCCATTTTGTGTTTATCGCTACTGGCATCTCTGTGATTAAACAGTGATTGCTCTGCGCACCTGGGTGACGTTTAACCCCGTGCGCATTATACTGCCATATAGCATGTCTGCCATTACTCAGCAGCAGTTATAACACCTTCTGCACGGTGGACCCTGAGAGGCAAACGCACTTTATTATTTATTTTATTTAGTGTGTTCCGCCGTTCCTAACAGTCTCTAAGTCGCCAAAAATTTACCTTTCGCTCTCTGTGCAAACCACACTCCTCCCAGCTCTCCTTACCTTCCAAGTCCTTATTAAATAATACTCCCAGCACTTTGATAGCACCCTCCTCACACTTTACCCCCTCCATTTTAACACTGTCATCCCCACAACATTTAAAACTACATTTATTCCAATTCACTCTAAAGCCAGATGCACCACAGAAAAACTCCAGAAGCAGCTTAACCCTACTCATAGACGCAACACTTTCACTCACAGCCACAACATCATCCATATATCCAAGAACTTTCACATGCTTCCCACCACTCCCAGGTACCAACAAACCTTGCATCATTTTATCACGTCTCACCAAGCACAACAAAGGTTCAATCACACATACAAACGAGACAGGGGACATGGGACACCCCTGCCTTACACCAGACTTAATATTCACTTTCTCACTCAACCACCCATTAACAAGAAACTCACTTGACACACAATCATACAAAGATATTATCCCATTCAAAAATTTTTGAGGAAATCCCATTCTCTCCAGAACTTTAAACAAAAACACATGCGAGACCCTATCAAACGCTTTCTCAAAATCAGTTGACAGAACCATACACTTCCGTTTCCTTCCCATGCAGTCTCCAATCAAATCCCTTAATAACAATAAGTTATCACTCATACTTCTCCCAGGCACAGCACACACTTGATCCTCATCCAAAACACTACCAATCACTAGAGTTGAGCAACTTTTGGTTTTTTAGGGTCGAGTTTCATTTCGTGAAACCCGACTTTTCCAAAAGTCGGGTCGAGCAAGATCGGCGGATTATAGGGAAAAGTCGGGGTCGTCCCGAAACACGAAACCCAATGTAAGTCAATGGGGAATAAAAGTCGGCAGTGAGAGGAGGACAGGAAACACACCTACAGTGGCCATTTGAATGCCAAAAGCATCAATTCTTCTTACTTAAGCTTGTAAACCTTAATTAATTTCATAATACAAGTTACGCACTGAAAAATGGGGGTTATTTGGCTAAAGTTGTGGGGGGGTAGGGCTGGCTCCAGGTTTTCATGTGCCCTGGGCGAAAGAGCGCCCCTTTAACACATACCACAACTCATCATGCTCCGATACGGCAGAGAAATAGCGGTATAGTACAATGAAAAATACTTCACTTTTTACATCTCATGACGAGGCCCATCTATTTCTCCATACAGAATCATTGGTCCCATATAATGTTTGAAACAGTATATGATTAGCTCCACATAATGCTACAGTATATGTTGGTCCCCATGGATGAAGCTCCACTGTCTTATGGGCCCAAATAATGCTCCAAACATAATGGGCCCCATTTCTAATGCTCTAGTGTATAATGGGCCCTGTAAATGCTGCTCCAGTGTCTGATGTCCACCTTTGGAATGTTCCAGTGTATGGTGGGCCCCATCTATCATTCTCCAGAGTATAGTGTTCCCCAAAAATTGCTGTCCCAACATTGAAAACAATCAAATAAGTCTCCTCGCTAGGGAATCCCTGTACTTGTCTGGACTCCTCGTCGTCCCCATCTTCCATCTCACTGCACAGTATTTCAACCTTGCAAATGCTGTGATCCTGAGCAAGCAGGGGGGGCCCACTTGTTGGCGACGGCACTGGCACAGGGCCCCTGATAGTACGGTGGTGTGTCTGATGGCGGGTGAGCCGAACCTGCACTTTCATCTGCAGCTTCCTCATTGTCACCGTGTAAGATGGAACTGTATATGGGAAGGGTAACCTGAGTTTCATCAGGGTCAGATTCAGGCCGTGTAGCGTGCGAGGGGAATGTAGTGGTCTGGGTCAATGTACCAGCAGATTCATCGAGCAGTGGCTGGGCATCAGTGCACTTGTGTCGCCCCCAGGAGTACGGTCGCCACAGTGGCATTACCTTCCTCCTAGGGAGTGTGATGTCATGCTTGGGAGCAACGAAGGATCTCTCTAGCAGGTTAACTGATTGGGCGGCGTTATTCCCACGAGTCATGACCCTCCAAACAGCGTTCATGAAGGCAAAGTGTTTGTTTTACGTGGGCAGTATGGTTGCAAAGCTGAACCTTAAAGGAATGTCCAGAAGGGCACCACCAGGAGTGGAGCCTACGGTTAAATTCGACTCCACCTGGGAAACCTCAACCATGCCAGCTACAGAACAGATGCACACATTGCAAGCTTAATTCCGTTAACGAACGAGACTCCGTCATGCCCCGCAGTCCGAGTCCGGCTTACTAGAGGGACACGTGAGGCTCTGGCACATGAGATTGGCCAATAACTGGTGTGTCATGCCCTTACATGTCCGTGGCTGCATGTGCGCTACACTGAAAAGGACAGCGTTTGTCGCTTACAGGTGCAGAAAACCTGAACAATGTTAGTGATGGGGATCACTGATTACAATTATTACCCGCGAACGATGATTTCCCAGTAAGTGCAGGTCAACCGCAGTTCTGGAATAGGCCTAACCGTCATTCCTGAAAAAATTAAAAACTTACGTGTGCAAACCACAGGTGCTGTAGCTTGCTTAACAGCTCGCCAGCCGTTCTCACGCCCAGTATGGATTACACGTGATTGCACAAAGGTGAGAAAGGGTACCGTATCCCAGGATAACATGTATGGATAGCGTACACATTCAAAATATATGTCTATACATCAGGAGGCAGGCTCAGATGGTGTTAGGCCCAGTATGGATTGCACGTGATTGCACAAAGGTGAGAAAGGGTACCGTATCCCTGGATAACATGTATGGATAGCGTACACATTCAAAATATATGTCTATACATCAGGAGGCAGGCTCAAACGGTGTTAGGCCCAGTATGGCTTGCACGTGATTGCACAAAGGTGAGAAAGGGTACCGTATCCCAGGATAACATGTATGGATAGCGTACACATTCAAAATATATGTCTATACATCAGGAGGCAGGCTCAAACGGTGTTAGGCCCAGTATGGCTTGCACGTGATTGCACAAAGGTGAGAAAGGGTACCGTATCCCAGGATAACATGTATGGATAGCGTACACATTCAAAATATATGTCTATACATCAGGAGGCAGGCTCAGACGGTGTCAGGCACAGTATGGATTTGACGGCCCAGACTACACAGCGGAGGAGCAGGGAGAGGTTAAGATTGCAAATGCTGGGGCCCTGCCCAAGCAAGGGGGGCCCACTCGTGGGCATCGGTACTGGCACTGGGCCCCTCATAGTACGGCGGTGTGTCTGACGGCGGGTGTGCACCACCACCGTCAGAGACACTTGATTGCACTATGAGGGACCCTGTGCCAGTGCCCGCGCCCAAGAGTCAGCCTACCCACCTGTCCAAGGCAACGGCACTCGCACGGTGTCGTGCGCTAGGTGGTGACCCCGGCCATGGGGGGGGAGGCAGCACAGTTAGGGAGTTTTAGAAAGTGGCATATGTTGATGTTGGACATTCAGCTGCTGCAAAAGGCGAAATAGATCAAGTCCCAGGAAGAGGTGGACCAAAGCAAGCCATTTTTCTGTCACCCTATGTGTCATCAGGGGAAGGTGGGACAAAATCCTTGGAAACCCATGCATGGTTCATTTTAATGAAGGTTAGATCATCCACATTTTGGGTTGACAGACGGGTCCTTTTTTCTGTCAGGATTGATCCAGCTGCACTGAAGACTCTTTCCGATAGCACACTTGCAGCTGGGCAAGCGAGCTCCTGTAAGGCATATTGTGCCAATTCAGGCCAGGTGTCCAGCTTAGCGGCCCAATAGTCAAAGGGGAATGACCTGTGTGGGAGAACATCGATATGGGAGGAAAAGTAGTTTGTAACCATAGTTGACAACTGCTGTCTCCTGTCACTTTCCATCGATGCAGTATTACCAGTTGTGTGAGCGGTACTTGAAAAATCAGTCCACAACATTGTCATGAAACCCCTGTCTCCAACGCAACTTCTGCTGTGTGCACCATGAACACCTCTGCCAAGCTGCCCCCGGCTTGTACGGCTCGTGTGAGAACCATCACCGCTGCTGTGTGCTGGGAATGCCTCAAGCAACCGATTTACCAGAGTTGCTTGTTTATTAGCCAATATTAGGTCAAGGTTCTCCTGTGGCATGATGTTTTGTAATTTGCCTTTATAGCGTGGATCCAGGATGCTGGCCAACCAGTAGTCGTCATCGTTCATCATTTTGGCAATGCGGGGGTCCCTTTTTAGGATCTGCAAGGCATAATCTGACATGTGGGCCAATGTTCCCGGTGTCAATGATGCACTGCGAGTGCTGGGTGGAGGAGCACTTTCTGGCAAATCCACATCCCTCCAGTCACGCACAAACCCTGTACCAGACCTTGCCACGCCAACATTTTCACTTGCCCCACGAGATGCATCCTCCTCCCCTAAGTAATCATCCCCATCATCATCCTCCTCCTCCTCTTCTTCCTCCACCTCGTCCAGGAGAGGTCCCTGAGCAGACAATGGCTGAATGTCATCAAGGATTCCCTCCTCCTCTTCCTCCTCATCAACATTGGCTGCAGACGCCTGCTCCTTAAGGTGCGTCAAAGTTTACATGAGCAGACGCATAAGTGGGATGCTCATGCTTAGGATGGCGTCGTCTGTGCTTACCAGCCGTGTGCATTCCTCAAAACACTGAAGGACTTTACAGAGGTCTTTCAGCGTCGACCACTGCACACCTGTCAACTCCATGTCTGCTCTCAAAGTGCCTGGCCGTGTATCCTCCCACAAATGCATTATGGCCTGCCTCTGCTCGCACAGCCGCTCCACCATGTGCAGGTTGGAGTTCCACCTTGTTGCAATGTCGATAATGAGGCGGTGGTTGGGAAGGTGGAGCAATCGCTGCAGCTTCTGCATACGAACGGAGTGTACAGGCGACCGGCGGATGTGCGCGCACAGTCTTTGCACCTTCTGGAGCAGGGCTGTTAACTCCGGATAATTTTTGAGGAAGCACTGCACCACCAGGTTCAAGGTGTGAGCCAAGCAAGGTATGTGGCTGAGTTTTGAAAGGGCTATGGCTGCCACAAAATTACGGCCGTTATCACTAACTACCTTGCCTGCCTCAAGATGTACACTGCCCAGCCATGACTCAGTTTGTCGCTTCAAGTACTCGGCCAGCACCTCGGCGGTGTGTCTGTCGCCCAAACACATCATCTGCAACACAGCCTGCTGACGCTTTCCACTAGCTGCTCGATAGGGGGACACCTCGTGTGCAACAGTGGCAGCTGCAGATGGAGTGCTCGTACGACTGCGCTCTGTGGACGAGCTTTCGCTTCTGGAGGAGGAGGAGGAGGGTCGAACGCCTACAGCCAACTGTTTCCTATACCGTGGGCTAGGCAGCACTGTCCCACCACCGCTGTCCCCTGTGGACCCTGCATCCACCACATTAACCCAGTGCACAGTGATGGACACGTAACGGCCCTGGCCATGCCGACTGGACCATGCATCAGTTGTGAGGTGCACCTTTCCACTCACTGATTGCTTGAGTGCATGGACAATGCCGTCTTTTACATGATGTTGGAGGGCTGGGATGGCTTTGCGAGAGAAGAAGTGGCGACTGGGTAGGTCATAGCGTGGTACTGCATAGGCCATGAGTTCGCGGAAAGCTGCGCTTTCCACCAACCGATAGGGCATCATCTCAAACGAGATTAGTTTGGCAATGTGGGCGTTCAAACCCAGTGTACGCGGATGAGAGACTGAGTACTTTCTTGACCTACTCATAGTGTCTGGGAGGGTGAGCTGGACTTGAGAGCTGCATATGGTGGAAGTAGCGGTGGACAGGGCGGACTGAGAGAGGGTTGATGATGGTGATGGAGTTGGTGTTCTTTCTGATGGCCTAGATTCAGTATTTCGTTGATATAACAGTGGGATTCCCTGACTGCTGTGGCCTTGCAACGACACCTCAACATTTGCTGCTGTGCTAACCGGTGGGCTTACTGTGGGGGAAACAATGTAGCATTGTTGACTACCTTCTTTGTGATCAGTTGCACATGTGGCACTTGAGGTTTGGTGTTGTGTCCACGCTTGCAAGTGCATGCTGGTTAAATGTCTAAGCATGCAACTGGTATTCAAATTTTTCAGATTTTTCCTTCGGCTAAAGGTCTTTGCGCACTTCTTACAGATAACCTTGGCCTGATCATGAGGATTTTGTTCAAAAAAGTGCCACACTGCACTCTTCCTACTTTGGCAGACATTTTGCGGCCTAGCACGCTGTGATCTTTTGACCGTCTGGACAAGCTGTCCAGCAACTCTTTTGATTTTTGGAACCTGTCTTTGGAGTACTCCGGGCCTGCCAGATAACAGCTGTTGCGATGTCGATGTCTGCTGTGGATGCTCCTCCTCATCTGAGCTATTGGAAGCAGCACCCTCTTCCCCCAATGGATGCCAATCTGGGTCAACAACTGGGTCATCCATCACCTCCTCTTCAATGTCATGTGCACCTTCCTCTGTGTCACCGTGTATGGTGGTATAGTGTGCGGGAAGGGGCACCTGAGTCTCATCAGGGTCAGAATCTGGCTCTGTACACTGCGAGGACAATGTAGTGCTCTGAGTGAATGTACCAGCAGAATCATCTATCAGCAGCTGTGCATCAGTGCACTCCATGTCAGATTCATCTTGCCCTGGGTAATTCACCATTTCACTTGATAATCCAGGCATGGTATGTGAAAACAGCTCCATGGAGTAATCAGTAGTATGGCCTGCGTCATCCTTCAATCTTGGTTGGGGTGAAGGACACAAGGAAAGGTGTGGTTCATGAACATGAGCCTCCAATGACGACTCAGTGCTTTTATTTTTTACAACTTAAGAAGAGGAGGCGATAGAGCTGGAGGCTGAGTCAGCAATGTAAGACAAAACTTTTTCCTGAAGCTCTGGCTTTAAAAGCGGTTTGCCAACTCCTAGAAAACTAAGCCTTCGAGGCCCTGTGGAGCCAGACGATGACGCAGGCTCAACACTTCCTGCATTCAGTCCTATTTTGCTCTTGCCACTACCATCAGATCCACCACCAACACCATCATTACCAGCTGCCAACCCCCGCCCAATTCCACGGCCTCTTCCACCAGCCTTCCTCATTTTTGGTAGAAATGTAGACAAAATCCAACAAACTATATAGTAATGTAAAACAAGGTACAAGGTGTCTATAGGACAGGGGAGATTTTGAATTTCTGCAGACACTTGTGGACACTGGACACTTTTGGATTGTGTGAGGCCCACTGAATATCAGAACGCTATGTCACAGGCTCGATGGCACAGGTGTGAAAAAAGTGACTACAGGATAAGGGAGATTTTGAATTTCTGCAGACACTAGTGGACACTGGACACTTTTGGATTGTGTGAGGCCCACTGAATATCAGAACGCTATGTCACAGGCTCGATGGCACAGGTGTGAAAAAAGTGACTACAGGATAAGGGAGATTTTGAATTTCTGCAGACACTAGTGGACACTGGACACTTTTGGATTGTGTGAGGCCCACTGAATATCAGAGCGCTATGTCACAGGCTCGATGGCACAGGTGTGAAAAAAGTGACTACAGGATAAGGGAGATTTTGAATTTCTGCAGACACTAGTGGACACTGGACACTTTTGAATTGTGTGAGGCCCACTGAATATCAGAGCACTATGTCACAGGCTCGATGGCACAGGTGTGAAAAAAGTGACTACAGGATAAGGGAGATTTTGAATTTCTACAGACACTAGTGGACACTGGACACTTTTGGATTGTGTGAGGCCCACTGAATATCAGAGCGCTATGTCACAGGCTCGATGGCACAGGTGTGAAAAAAGTGACTACAGGATAAGGGAGATTTTGAATTTCTGCAGACACTAGTGGACACTGGACACTTTTGGATTGTGTGAGGCCCACTGAATATCAGAGCGCTATGTCACAGGCTCGATGGCACAGGTGTGAAAAAAGTGACTACAGGATAAGGGAGATTTTGAATTTCTGCAGACACTAGTGGACACTGGACACTTTTGGATTGTGTGAGGCCCACTGACGCTGTATGGTGTGAAAAAATGCACGCTCATTACCTCAGCAGGACAAAAAAAAAAATTGGGATTGCTTTTAAAAGAGCAGTTTGCAGAGCAGTGGGTAAACAGCAATGCAGCTGTCAGGAAGCCTTACAAAGCAGCCTAACAACCAACACCACTGATCCACCACAATATAGCCTACTCTTGCACTGCACACACAGTGACTGGTGTGTTGTACAGGCAAAATCGCTAGCAGCAGAAGCAGTTTTTTTTCTTCTTCCCTGCCTAACGCTCTCCCTACAGAATCAGCAACCTCTCCCTATGCTAAGATCGGCAGAAGTAAGATGGCGGTCGGCGTGCACGCACTTTTATAACCCCTGTGACGCCCACCAAAGCAAGCCAATCACTTGCATGCCCTTCTGAAAGATGGTGGTGACCCCTGTCTATGTCATCACGTTGCCCACAGTGTCCGTGGATCCTGATTGGCTGAAAAAGAGCGCAAAACAAACCTTTGAAACGCGACTTTGGCGCGTAAGTCGCCGACCTCGTGGCCGACCTCATCCTAGGGTCGAGTTTCGTTTCATGAAACCCGACTTTTGAAATTTTTCGACCCGTTTCGCTCAACTCTACCAATCACCTCACGCATACGATTCGCCAACAGTTTGCTATAGATTTTGTAATCTGCGTTCAGCAAGGTCTCCAATTCTCTAAACACTTTCTCTCACCTTTCTTATGCACAAGCACAACCACCCCCTCTTTCATTGATTCACACAACTTACCACTCTCCCACATATACTTACATTTCTCAGTCAAATCAGCACCCAGAAAATCCCACGCCTTCTCATTACATCCTCATTGAAAATATCACATTGTCCACTATCCAACTTGTTCTCTAACCCATTCAGCACTTCTGAAACAAGACCAGAATCAATCCATTTTTTAACCTATAACTTGCTATAGAACCTATTCACCTCCTTTATCACATTCTCACCTGACACACACAAACCGTTCCTATCCAGGATTTTATCCATATCAACCTTTCTCCCATTCATTTTCTTAAAAAAGAACCTTGTGCACTTTTCATCTTTCTCAAGATGTTCTATTTTCGTACGATAGATGATTTCTTTCCCTTTTTCATCCATAACACGCTTTAATTCACTCTTTGTCTCAGCCAGCTGACCAGACACATCCATCCCACTCTCTTCACACTTCCTTAACCAGTCTAAACGCCTGTTTAAATCATTAAATTTACTCTGATAAATAGCAGCTTTTTTATAGCCCCATTTTTTGAAGAATTTTTTGCAACCTTAACCCAGTCCCACCATTCCAGCACACACGCAAAATCCCTCTTACATACTCTTCACTCTTTATACTTTATTCTCAATTGATTCATCACATCCTCATCTTCTAACAATCTTAAAGGCCCTTTACACAAAGCGATATCGCTAAAGCGTCACCGATTTTGTGACGCAGCAGAGATATCGCTACATGTGATACTCACCTCCAACTGGCTCCCCCGCTGGTTATCACTGATCGCGCGAGATCGGCCTGGTCCATTTCTCGTCGACGGCTTCCTGTTGGCGCCGACGAGCGAGCCATGGACGCAGGTCGAAGATGGTCACCCTCGCCGCGTCTGAAAGGTAAGAATGACCGCCGACCGCTGCTGCATCGCTAGTGAGATCTGCCTCTTTGGCAGCTCACTAGCGACAATTTAGTGATACACCAGCGATCCTGACCGGGTCATATCGTGGTCGGGATCGCTGGTGCATCACTAAATGTAAAGGGACCCTTACATTCAGCTTCCAAACCCCACCCCCATACACATGGTCACCAATCGCACTAAACACACCTCTCAAACACTCATGATCAGAAAAAGGTACAGAATTTTGTTCAAAATTCATACACAACATATTTTTGGAAAACAACATTTTATCTATCCTGGATGCAATACCAACCCTATCAGCCTGGTATGTTGGCGGTGGTGGGATGCCAAATTTCAGAGCAGCAGCATCTAGAAGAGAAAAATCAGAAATAAGATTGGATAACTTTTTACCTGTTATGTCACAATTCCCTTCTGTGATGCAATCAAAGTCTCCAACTAAAACTGTAGGCATTTTGCCTGGAAGAAACAAACTTAATTTTTCCAAAAGAGCCAGACACTCCTTTTTCCTGTCGTGTCCTGATTGACAGTACACATTAATAATTCTAGCCCGCCACCCCCTATAGTTAACATGTGCAATTACACATCTACCCACCTCTACTACCGTGTAGCTAAACTAATCTCCATTACCCATTAATATCCCTACACCATCATTCCTATTAACACATGAGCCAGACCATACATGCTGTCCGTAAGGCCAGTCCTTATCGCTTGGAGAGTCCACAATCCCACATTCCTGAAGACAAAAGATGTGAGCGTTCATCTGTTTAGTATAATCTAGAACGATTGCCCTCCTGAATTTGGATCTAATTTGCCTGACATTCAGGGACGCAATGCCCCAACCAGCTTGGGGAGCCATAACATGACTGTGTTATTTACATGACGACAAACACGCCACTTCCTCTTCAGCCGTTTTCGTCTTCCATCTGGAACTGCAACTCCCCGAATCTGTTTACGTCTGCGGGAATGCCTAAAAAAGCATTGGTGTCAGGAGAGAAGACATTCTGAGGGTAACTACGCTCACTCACTGGACTTAAACCAACTTCACCGGGGTCTGCCCAATCTGTTCTGGGCTTCTTACAGGAAGTTCCAGGCTCCTCATCCTCAGAGGACCTTACAAGAGTGACGTCACCTTGATCTCCACAACTGGCCAACTCCTCCTCAGTAGCTAACCAAGATACACTGGCGGTATTGCCAAGAGTACCCTCCAACTCCCCTTCCCCACAGACATCAGACTGATGAGGGAGCTCACATTCAACATCAGCAAGTTCCAAAACTGCCACGTCTGGGCTGGGAAACTCCGTTTGGGGCAGGACCTCCTCATGTACATCCATGATTTCAGGTTCTTCAATAAGATCTGGGTCTGAAACCTGTGGAATGTCAACAACAGCAGCAGGGGGCGCAGCTGTCCCACCTGAGACCTCAGCGTAAGACCTAGGACTGATCCTGGCCTTACAGTCCCGATACTTATGGCCCTCCTCACCACAAGCATTACACATAACAGGATTTGTGCAGTCTTTTGCTATATGGCCAGAAGCATTGCAATTCCTGCAAGTTGGCATCTCCATGCAACTATCCTGGGTATGCCCAAAATTTTTACACCTCCTGCAATACATCGGGGCATCTGGAAAGAACAAAAAAAACACTATTTTTCCCAATTGAAAAATTAAGAGGGGGGTAATGGATGCCTCCCGGGACTTGGGGATCCATCCCAAATCTCACAAAAAAGTTGTACTTCCCAGTCCAGAGCCCTTCTCCATTCAGGACAAAAACTAGAGTTGTAGTCCTCTTCCTCTTTGAAGAGACAATTTGCATAATTAGCATATTTCCCAAAGGAGCATTGCGGCTTTACGTCTCCTCATCTCGACATGCTCAGCATTTCATTCTCCGCAAGGAGAAATGATAATTCTTGGATATCGGTCAGACACCTCTCTCACAGCCAAACCAGATCTCACACTTTGCCCTGACGAGGGGCAAAGTTTCCTGAATACCTTGAGTGCTGTCTCTTGGCCTTCTGGCATTGCCACTTCGGTGGCTTAAGCCGGTCGCTGTGGGTCGCCCTCCCAGGGCTGTGGGGTACTCGGTACCAGGCCGGTGTCAGCGGGATGTGTCACAGCAGCGGTGACTCGGTCCGTGGCCCTGGGCGCCCAAGTAATGGGGGAATTGAAATGGTGGAATGTAGTTAATGGAATAGTTCGTGACGCCACCCGTGGTGTTCGGCAAGTGAGATGTTAACCCGACGCTGCATGCAGATCCACTGGGACTGATGATATGGTGCAGCCAAGATGTGAAAGCTCCCCACAGGTGAAGCTGTAGTCCCAGGGCAGTGTAGATGTGGTTGGCACGAGGATGTAGCAGTGCCGGAAGGGTAGGAAGCAGACAAAGACACAGCGGGGTGCAATTTCTGTACCTTTACTTGATAAATGCAGTCCAGGATCCTGATTACAGATGGTACCGGAGCAGGCTAGCCTGGAAGCAGCTCAGGGATTCTCTCTCAGCAGATGGGCTGTGCAGTCTCCTTCTTAGCGCCTTTAAGGGCGAAGTACTCCTAGTACTGAGTTACACTGAAGTTCCTCCTAATTCTCTTCTACTAGCACTCCTCGTATGGCAGACAGCTGTAGCCGCTATTCCTCTCTTGGCTCACTCCGTACTGTTGTGCCTCCGAGTCTTAGATGGGAGTAGGGCATTTACAGTCTCCTACTCCTCTGGTGTCTGTTGCAGGACCGTTAGTATCTGTACAACCGTGGAGACCAGGCTCCAGTTCATGCGCTCTCACTGTGAGGGAGCTCTCTTTCCTCAGCTCAACCTCCAGCTTCTCTCCACACGTCTGCACACGTGGACCTCCTCACACTAACTGACCACTCCTTCTCCTTGGCCCTCAGAGAGCACTCCTCCCTTCAATTCTGGTTCAGAGTCCCCCCTGCTGGCCTAGAGTGGAACTGTGTTTCATGTATAGGTTAACTGTGAGAGAGACCCTTAACTGCTTCCAAGCCTGGCATTACCCTCCCTGGAGGAAGTCAAAGCCACTGTGGTGGCCATACTCCTGGGGGGACAAATTGCCCCCTAGTGCAAGTCAGCACTCCTGGGCTGAACAAAACATGAAAAACATATAAACAGACAATGTGAACAATTATAATTGTACAAGATTTGCAAAAAGGGAAAAATTTACAAAAACCACAAGCTCCAAAAATAGTCCTATGATGACAAGTCCAAGCATCAATGTCCATGGTCCATTCCTGGGCAAATGGTGAACTATATACAAGTTGGTGACCACACAAGTCCTGTGGTACAATGTCCATAAAACAAACTGGAAAATTCACACAAAACTTGAAAACAGTAACATATATACACAATTTCAACATTTACATAAACTTTAGCTAGATACGATAGCTGATGGGTGATATACCTTGTGTAGTACGGGTAGACCTGCGTAATACTGGTTTAGTGTGTAATGTACTGGATACACTACTGGTGGTTCTCCATGGCACAGGGATACTAGATTGTCTGTGAACTCTTAGACTCACCAGGGGCATAACAAGTTCACCACTGGCAGGGCGAGGGTTCTCTGGCTCCACTGCAGGTGTGGCATCTGCTGCCTGATTTTTCTGATCTTCATGATTTTCTTGAGTTCACTCCTTCCTGTGCTACCAATTGGGGAAAGGTCAACACTGGCACCACTATTGCATCATTTACTTTAATCCAATTAGCAGGGAATTCTCCAAGTATGGTGCTGACCTTCTCTTCCTCTATGGGTTGGATGATATCTTGTTCTTCCACTCTTTCTCTTAACTGGTCAGGGCATAATTTCAAAATTTCAAATGATCCCTTGACACGGCTGCTGAGGTTTCTCCTCCATCTTTACTAATAAGGCACACTTTGGTATTGTCAAAGTTTGAGGGCAGAATGGTATAAGGTTCAGCTTCCCATTGATCATCCAATTTGTGCAATCTTCTTTTCCTTTTTAAGACTTGTTCTCCCGGCGACAAAGGAACAGCAAGTGCATTTTGATTGTAAAGCTTCTCCTGCTTTTGTCTTGCCTGAGCTAGACTCTTTTCCACGCATTCTTGAAATCTTCTGTACTGTTGTTGTCTTTCCGTATCCCAGTCAGCATCTGGTGACGTTACTTCAGGCTTAAGGACTCCCATGTCCAAATCAACAGGCAGTTTACCAGGCCTCACTCTCATTAGGTAGGCTGGTGGAGTTCACTGGAATATGGTTGTAGAGGTCTACCAGATCTGGCAACTTTTCTGGCCACAGATTTCTCTCCTCCAAAGATAATGTCTTCAGTAGGTCAATCACTACCTGGTTTATCTTCTCTCACATGCCATTGGTCTGTGGATGATAAGGGGTTGTCCTGATCTTCTTGCAACCATACAAGCTACAGAATTCCTGGAACACTTCTGCCTCGAAAGCTGGACCTTGATCTGTAAGCACTCTTTCAGGGTAACCATGTGGTCTGCAAAAGTGCTGTTGGAATGCTCTGGCTGCTGTTTTTGCTGTTTGATCTTTAACAGGATCAACTACCAGGAATCTTGAGTAGTGGTCCACAATGGTAAGAGCATAGATGTAGCCTGACCGGCTTGGAACCAGCTTCACATGGTCCAGGGCTACCAACTCGAGTGGCTGTTTGGTTACTATTGGCTGCAGAGGAGCTCTCTGGCTGTCTTGATCCTTTCTGCGCAGGTTACATTGTCCACACTCCCGGCACCACTTTTCGATGGCTTTCCTCATACCAGCCCAGTAGAATCTCTCCCGGAGCAATGCTTCCAACTTCATCCATCCGAACTGGCCAGCTCCATTGTGGTATGCTTCCAAGACCATTGATGCCTCTCTCTTTGGGACCACCACCTGCCAGACCAGCTCATGAGTCCGGGCATTGATACTCCTCCGACACAGCTTTCCTTCATAAATGAACAGCCGACCTCTTTCCTTCCACAACTGCTGGGTTTCCTCGGGAGCATCCAACTCTGGGTGTGAGTCAGCTTGTGACAGTAGCTCCTTCACCAGGCAGACTGCGGTGTCATCATCCTGAGTTTCTGCCCAGTCATGATGGGGCAATGGATTTAGGGTGACCTCTTTCAAGCTAGACCTCCTGTTTCTCACTCCTTGAGCACGTTGGGCCGCAAGTGGCCGGTGGAAGGGAGGCAACTCTATTTCTTCAAGAGCCTTAGGGTCTTCTCCTGCATCTGGCAGATTAGGCATTCTGGATAGTGCATCAGCATTGGCATTCTTGTGCCCTGCCCGATACTTGATGGTAAACTTATAGTTAGACAGCCGAGCCATCCATCGCTGTTCCAGTGCACCTAGTTTTGCAGTGTCCAAGTGAGTCAACGGGTTGTTGTCCGTGAAGATGGTAACTTGGCTGAAGCTAGGTAATGCTTGAATCTTTCAGTCACAGCCCAGACTATGGCGAGGAACTCCAGCTTGAAGGAACTGTAGTTGTCTGGGTTCCTTTCAGTGGGACGAAGCTTCCTGCTGGCATAGGAGATCACTCTTTCTTTGCCATTCTGTACCTGCGACAGTACTGCTCCCAGTCCCACGCTCCTGGCATCCGTATACAACACAAATGGTTTGTCATAATCTGGGTAGGCAGGGAACTTCATCTCCTGTGAGAGCCATCTTCAGTCTGGTGAAGGACCTCTCCAACTCCTCAGTCCATTCAAATGTGGAACTTTTCTGTTTGGCTTTCTTGGACTGCCCCACCAGAAGATTTTGCATAGGAGTGGCTATTTCAGTGAAGCCTTTGATGAACCTTCGGTAGTAGCCTACCAACCCAAGGATTTGTTGTACTTCATGGAGGTTGCTGGGCTTTGGCCAGTCCCGGATGACTGTGACTTTGTCCGGATCTGGTGCCACATCTTCTGCACTCACTACATGACCGAGGTACTGCACCTTGGGCTTCAGGAGGTGGCATTTGGAAGGCTTCACCTTTAGGCCAAAATTGGACAAGGCTTCAAACACCTCAGCCAGGTGCTCCAGATGGTCTTCATAAGTCTTGGAGAAAACAATGTCATCATCAAGGTACAACAGGACTGTCTCAAAGTTCATGTGTCCCAGGCAGCACTCCATCAGCCGTTGAAATGTTCCTGGGGCAGTGCAGAGCCCAAATGGCATGTAATTGAACTCACAGAGACCCATTGGAGTGGTAAATGCTGTTTTCTCCTTGTCTGCCTCTGCCACGGGAACCTGCCAATACCCACTGGTGAGATCCAAGGTGGAAAAGTAGTTAGCAGTTTTAAGTGCAGCTAATGACTCTTCAGTTCTGGGTAATGGGTAGGCATCTTTATGGGTAATGCTGTTAATTTTCCTGTAATCAACACACATTCTCATGGTACCATCCTTTTTCTGTACAAAAACTATTGGAGCTGCCCAGGGGCTACAACTGTCTCTGATAACCCCTGCTTCCTTCATCTCTCTCAACATCCCTTTTGCACATTGGTGTTGTGTTGGGGGTATAGGCTGGTACCTTTCTTTAATGGGTGGATGATCTCCAGTGGGGATATGATGTTGAACTCCTTTTGCCTGCCCAAAATCTAGTGGGTGTTTACTGAATACCCGCTCATATTCTTGTGTCACTCTGTAAACCCCATTTTTCTGGTATGAAGGTGTAGAGTCAATCCCCACCTGCAGTTGCTGGCACCACTCCTCTAGCTGCTTTCCAGAGCCATTGTCCTCCACCTGGTCGGATGAGACCAAGGGCTCTGCTGCCTGCAATGAGTTGTTATTAACAGTGAGCAGCTTAGCAACTGTGGTGTACCGAGGTATTGTGGCCTCCACCTCCCCACAATTCAAGAGGCGTACAGGTACTCTCCCTTTTCGTACATCAGCCACCCCTCTGACTGTCAGGACAGTGGGCCTGCTATCAGAATATACTGGTTCCACCAATGCCTGGTAATCCTTCCCTCTGAGGCCTATGGCTGCCCGACACCAAATCAACATTTCACGTCTGGGGGGTATTGCATTGGGGAAAGCATCACTCACTCTGACACTACCAATTTCTCCGCCAGAGAGTTCTACCTGCTGCATTTGCATCAGGGCCTTGATCTCCTTCTGCAGGACTCGTTGTTCACTGGAACCAGCAGTCTCAGCCACCTGTTGCAACAAGACAATAACCTTGGAAAGACAATTTTCAATTATATTTGTACCAAGAGTCATCATGAGATTACATTCACGTCGATCAATATCCACAACTCTCAGACCTTGAGATTTTAACTCCACCCTCCCCACCTTAACAGTAATTTCTTTACATCCTATCTGCGGCAAAGACTCGCCATTACTGGCAACTACTGTTAGTTCATCAATTGGGCCACGGGTGAGTTCAGAATCAGCCCAATACCGCTTGTAGAGGATATAGGGCATAGTGGTCACCTGAGAGCCAGTGTCCAACAAAGCGTTCATGGGGATGCCGTCAATCACCACTGGAAGGATCGGTCTCCCTCCCACATACTTGTCTCGCCAGTTCCTTGGGCCTTGTGTTACTACTCCTGGGGGTTGGCCCTCAGCCCCAGGGGTTGCTCATTTAAAGGACAAAATCTTGCAAGATGACCTGCCTTGTAGCAGAGACGACAGATGGGACGTCTATCCTGGTCATAGCGATCGTTGTTCCTTCCTCGAAGTGGCGGGGTTCTCCTCCTCCGGAGCCACGGGACATCCTCTGGACTGGAAGCAAGCTGGATCTTTTCTTTGGAGGACACCTGCAGGGACTGCACGGTTTAGGTAAGTGCAGCCATCCCTTTGGTCAACTCCTGGACCTGAAGACGCAGCTCTTCTGTAGGATCTTTATCCAGAGTCTGTGCGTCAGCCTCCACAGGGATGGAAGGAAAAGATGTTGCTTCCTGATGGTAGGTGATCGCTTGGTGCCTAGGGGGCTCTGGACAGCTGGCAGTTGATTCCTGCAGTACCCGAATAGCCCTGTCCGGAAAATCAGCAATGTCCAGATCAGGGTTTTGCAGGGTTATGATGCGCAACTGTCCTCTGTGGGTACTGGATAGGAGTCCTTCAATGAACTGCTCCTTTAACAGTTTATCTTCCTCATTCACACTGTCAGGATCAACTTGTTTAACTGCTCGCAGCGCCTCCTGCAGGTTAAGAGCATAGTCCCTTATACTGTCCTGCGTTCTCTGCTTACATCCAAAGAATCACATCTTGATTTCAGCTGCAGTGCGGGTGTCAAAGGTACTTCTCAGCTTGGCTAGAATCTTGTTAACAGTCTCTTTGTCAGTGTCCTGCCAGGCTTTCACCTCTCTCTGTGCTGCACCCGTTAGCTGTCCAATAAGGATGTTCACTTTCTGGCTTTCAGACAGAGGGTATACTTTAAACAAACTGCACAGTCTCTCTTTAAATTCACTCAGGGTATGTAACTCACCCGAGTACTGTGGTAGCCAGGCCGCTCCCGGAAGGTAGGGCATAGACAGCGGCATTATGGGGACCGCTGCGGCGGGCGCTACTCCTTGCGGCGCTGAGGGGTTGGCGGCTTCGTCCGCCGCTGCATTGCTGCTTGGCACAGACATTCTCTTCCCCCCTAGTTAACGTTAGCCAATGCCGGAGGTTGTGTGAGCTTACCGGCGGCCACTTCGCAGGCCCGGCGCTCCGGGCTGTAGGCCTCAGCTCTTCCCCTTCTCACGCGCTGTCCTCTCTTCCTGCGTGGCACTTCACTTCTTTGCGCTCTGTGGCAGGCTCCGCCTACGAAGGCCCACCCCTCTTTCTTCCCACGCGCGCCAAGCAGCGCGTCAATGGCGGCAATTGGCGCCAATTTCACCCACAGTCTTTTTCACAAACACAGTCTACGGCACACAGGACCCGGGGGGGCACCGGCCTTGTAATCCTGTTTGTGACGCCAAGTTGGGTCACCCTCCCAGGGCTGTGGGGTACTGGGTACTGGGCCGGTGTCAGCGGGATGTGTCACAGAAGCGGTGACTCGGTCCGTGGCCCTGGGCGCCCAAGTAATGGGGGAATTGAAATGGTGGAATGTAGTTAATGGAATAATTTGTGACGCCACCCGTGATGTTCGGCAAGTGAGATGTTAACCCGACGCTGCATGCAGATCCACTGGGACTGATGGTATGGTGCAGCCAAGATGTGAAAGCTCCCCACAGGTGAAGCTGTAGTCCCAGAGCAGTGTAGATGTGGTTGGCATGGGGATGTAGCAGTGCCGGAAGGGTAGGAAGCAGACAAAGACACAGCGGGGTGCAATTTCTGTACCTTTACTTGATAAATGCAGTCCAGGGTCCTGATTACAGATGATACTGGAGCAGGCTAGCCTGGAAGCAGCTCAGGGATTCTCTCTCAGCAGATGGGCTGTGCAGTCTCCTTCTTAGCGCCTTTAAGGGCGAAGTACTCCTAGTACTGAGTTACACTGAAGTTCCTCCTAATTCTCTTCTACTAGCACTCCTCGTATGGCAGACAGCTGTAGCCGCTATTCCTCTCTTGGCTTACTCCGTACTGTTGTGCCTCCGAGTCTTAGATGGGAGTAGGGCATTTACAGCCTCCTACTCCTCTGGTGTCTGTTGCAAGACCGTTAGTATCTGTACAACCGTGGAGACCAGGCTCCATTTCATGCGCTCTCACTGTGAGGGAGCTCTCTTTCCTCAGCTCAACCTCCAGCTTCTCTCCACACGTCTGCACACGTGGACCTCCTCACACTAACTGACCACTCCTTCTCCTTGGCCCTCAGAGAGCACTCCTCCCTTCAATTCCGGTTCAGAGTCCCCCCTGCTGGCCTGGAGTGGAACTGTGTTGCATGTATAGGTTAACTGCGAGAGAGACCCTTCACTGCTTCCAAGCCTGGCATTACCCTCCCTGGAGGAAGGCAAAGCCACTGTGGCGGCCATACTCCTGGGGGCGCCACAGCAGCTTTTGCGAGATAGCCAGGAGGTTTCAGGGAGGAGATCCTTGGAGTTGTGGACGATGGGAGTATGACTTCAATTCTCTGGGACCGGTGATAGCCGGGTCAAAAATGGATTCAGGATTGACATCGCTGAAGATAAGAAGTTGCATTTTTCCCTGAGATATTTGGTTAACATGGTGTTTTATGACATCATGAAGATTCGGAAGTCCGATATACTATGCTTGCAGGAGTTTAGGAGAGAAGGCAGGTATGTACTGGTGCTATCTTCTATGGCGGCTTGCCAGAATTTGCTTAGTGCCCTGAAAAATGGAGTTGAAAATCCTTTGCTGGAAGGTCTTACCTTTACTGTGCTGTACTCTAAGGGAGATATCCAACTTGTAGTTTTCATGCACAACCCTTTTGTTTCCCTGGAGGGCATTGCTTTATTTTTGAAAAGACAGTGCATTTATGTTCAGTACTCCCACAGGGTCCTGAATGGAGAAGGGCTCTGGACCGGAAAGTACAATTTTTTTGTGAGATTTGGGATGGATCCCCAAGGCCCGGGAGGCATCCATTACCCCCCTCTTAATTTTTCAATTGGGAAAAATAGTTTTTTTTGTTCTTTCCAGATGCCCCAATGTATTGCAGGAGGTGTAAAAATTTCGGGCATACCCAGGATAGTTGCAAGGAGATGCCAACTTGCAGGAATTGCAATGCTTCTGGTCATATAGCAAAAGACTGCACAAATCCTGTTATGTGTAATGCTTGTGGTGAGGAGGGCCATAAGTATCGGGACTGTAAGGCCAGGATCAGTCCTAGGTCTTACGCTGAGGTCTCAGGTGGGGCAGCTGCGCCCCCTGCTGCAGTTGTTGACATTCCACAGGTTTCAGACCCAGATCTTACTGAGGAACCTGAAATCATGGATGCACATGAGGAGGCCCTGCCCCAAACGGAGTCTCCCAGCCTAGAGGTGGCAGTTTTGGAACTTGCTGATGTTGAATGTGAGCTCCCTCATCAGTCTGATGTCTGTGGGGAGGGGGAGTTGGAGAGTACTCTTGGCAATACCCCCAGTGTATCTTGGTTTGCTATTGAGGAGGAGTTGTCCAGTTGTGGAAATCAAGGTGACTTCACTCTTGCGAGGTCCTCTGAGAATGAGGAGCCTGGAACTTCTTGTAAGAAGCCCAGAACGTATTGGGCAGACCCCAGTGAAGTTGGTTTAAGACCGGTGAGTGAATGTAGTTACCCTCAGAATGTCTTCTCTCCTGACACCAATGCTTTTTTGGGCATTCCCAAAGACGTAAACAGATTCAGGGAGTTGCAGTTCCAGATGGAAGACGAAAACGGCTGAAGAAGAAGTGGCATGTTTGTCGTCATGTAAATAACACAGTCATGTTATGGCTCCCCAAGCTGGTTGGGGCATTGCGTCCCTGAATGTCAGGCAAATTAGATCCAAATTCAGGAGGGCAATCGTTCTAGATTATACTAAACAGATGAACACTCACATCTTTTGTCTTCAGGAATTTGGGATTGTGGACTTTCCAAGCGATAAGGAATGGCTTTACGGACGGCATTATGGTCTGGCTCATTTGTTAATAGGAATGATGGTGTAGGGATATTAATGGGTAACAGGGAGATTAGTTTAGATAGCTACACGGTGGTAGAGGTGGGTAGATGTATAATTGCAGATGTTAACTATAGGGGGTGGCGGGCTAGATTTATTAATGTGTACTGACTGTCAGGACATGACAGGAAAAATGAGCGTCTGGCTCTTTTGGAAAAATTAAGTTTGTCTCTTCCGGGCAAAATGCCTACAGTTTTAGTTGTAGAATTTAATTGCATCACAGAAGGGAATTGTGACATAACTGGTAAAAAGTTATCCAATCTTATTTCTGATTTTTACCTTTTAGATGCTGCTGCACTGAAATTTGGCATCCCACCACTGCCAACGTACCATGCTGATAGGGTTGGTATTGCATCCAGGATAGATAAAATGTTGTTTTCCAAAAATATGTTGTGTATGAATTTTGAACAAAATGCTGTACCTTTTCTGATCATGAGTTTTTGAGAGGTGTGTTTAGTGCAATTGATGACCGTGTGTATGGGGGTGGGGTTTGGAAGCTGAATGTAAGATTGTTAGAAGGTGAGGATGCGATGAATGAATTAAAAATAAAGTATAAAGAGTGGAGAGTATGTAAGAGGGACTTTGCGTGTGTGCTTTAATGGTGGGATTGGTTAAGGTGTGTTGCAAAAAATTCTTCAAAAAATGGGGCTATAAAAAAGCTGCTTTAATATCGGAGTAAATTTAATGATTTAAACAGGCGTTTAGACTGGTTAAGGAAGTGTGGAGAAAATGGGATGGATATGTCTGATCTGCTGGCTGCGACAAAGAGTGAATTAAAGAGTGTTATGGATGAAAAAGGGAAAGAAATCATCTATCGCACCAAAATAGAACATCTTGAGAAAGATGAAAAGTGCACAAGGTTCTTTTTTAAGAAAATGAATGGGAGAAAGGTTGATATGGATAAAATCCTGGATAGGAACGGTTTGTGTGTACCAGGTGAGAATGTGATAAAGGAGGTGAATAGGTTCTATAGCAAGTTATATGATAAAAAAATGGATTGATTCTGGTCTTGTTTCAGAAGTGCTGAATGGGTTAGAGAACAAGTTGGATAGTGGAGAATGTGATATTTTGAATGAGGACGTAATTATGGAAGAATTAGAAAACGTGATGAAGAGTGCTAAAAAGAATAAGACACCAGGTAAAGATGGATTGCCGGTAGAATTCTATGAGAAGGTGTGGGATTTTCTAGGTGCTGATTTGACTGAGATATGTAAGTTTATGTGGGAGAGTGGTAAGTTGTGTGAATCAATGAAAGAGGGGGTGGTTGTGCTTGTGTATAAGAAAGGTGAGAGAAGGAGTTTAGAGAATTGGAGACCTATAACATTGTTAAATGCAGATTACAAAATATATAGCAAATTGTTGGCGAATCGTATGCGTGAGGTGATTGGTAGTGTTGTGGATGAGGATCAAGTGTGTGCTGTGCCTGGAATAAGTATGAGTGATAACTTATTGTTATTAAGGGATTTGATTGGAGACTGCATGGGAAGGAAACGGAAGTGTATGGTTCTGCCAAATGATTTTGAGAAAGCGTTTGATAGGGTCTCGCATGTGTTTTTGTTTAAAATTCTGGAGAGAATGGGATTTCCTCAAAAATTTGTGAATGGGATAATGTCTTTGTATGATTGTGTGTCAAGTGAGTTTCTTGTTAATGAATGGTTGAGTGAGAAAGTGAATATTAAATCTGGTGTAAGGCAGGGGTGTCCCATGTCCCCTGTCTTGTTTGTATGTGTGCTTGAACCTTTGTTGTGCTGGTGAGACATGATAAAATGATGTGAGGTTTGTCGGTACCTGGGAGTGGTGGGAAGCATGTGAAAGTTCTAGTATATATGGATGATGTTGTGGCTGTGAGTGAAAGTGTTGTTAAGGCTGGTGGAACGCACCAAATTATAAAGTAGTAGTAGGTGCATTCGCAGCCCGGGGTCCACCGTGCAGAGGTGGTAGACTGCTGCTAGGCAATGGCGGAAGAATAGAGCAGCATGAAAACAGTCACACGTGGGTTACGTCACCCAGTGTGAACAGGAGCGGACTCTGTTAATTCACAGAGCCGCACAACCGCTGAACGTGGATGCCGGAGCCTGTTTAGCTTACAGAGCCCGGCCAAAGAGCGCACAGCAAGCAGCCACAGGACTCAACCTCCAAGGAAGCGGAGTTAGAGTCCCTCTAGGCCCACTGAGCGCGCGGCGTCACTTCCACAAACGCCGCTATAGATGCTGGCTATGGAGTGTGGAGCACTTGCATTGAGGCGTGCCGAGTCACTGATGAAGACTAATGCCTGACTCAGACTCTTACCTACCTACGCCTAAGCCTGGGCGCTAGCAGGCTAGGCTGCGCAACACATGCGTCCAAAGGGTAGGGGCTTCATAATGAGTCAGTCACCAGAGACATTCATATGTGCATACATCACTCACTCCTTATAGTCTGAAAATACAGTCTATCCTAGCGCATGGCCGAGAGGCCATGCGAACCTTTTATAGCCGCGAGCGTCCGGGACCTTCCTGGCTTCTCGGATGGGCCAATCCGAACAGGAGAAGGACCTGAGCACGTGACCTTCGATCTCCAATGGGAGATCACTCCACGGGCATGCTCAGTGGCCCGACATGGGGACTTAGTCCCTGGAGAATCTCGCTGCTGAGCAGCATGTATTGCCATAGCTGTGCCAGAGGTGGCAGCAGCAAGCAAACCCACGGAGCTGGTCTGGGCAGAGCGCCTGGACCGACGAGTTTGCTGAGCAACCTATTCTGCGGCTGGAGAGGAATGGGAGACCGTTGGAAGTAAGGCTCGGGATTCCCGCTGTGCAGCGACAGGAACCTGACGCCTAACATTACCCCCCTTCCTAGGGCCCCCTCCTCTCTGAGCCTCGCTCCGCTCAAATTCCGCAATGAGGAGAGGAGCGTGGATGTTCTCCACTGACTCCCAGGTCCAAGTCTCTGGACCATGACTCTTTCAATCCACCAAATTAAATTTTTGGCCCCGCAACACCTTGCATCCCACGATGGCATTGACCTCAAACTCGTCTGACGACAGGTCTGATGTCCCGGCAGATGGCTCAGAAAACCGGGACATGTGAACCGGCCTAAGGAGAGACACATGAAACGTGTCCGAGATGGCTAAGTGTGGTGGAAGAGCCAGGCGGTAGACCACAGGGTTGATCTGCTCGAGGACCTTGAAAGGACCAATATAGCGCGGTGCAAACTTAGCGGATTCCACCCGCAGCCTGATGTTTCGAGCGGAGAGCCACACAAAGTCGCCAGGGGCAAAGGTCAGAGCCGGGTGCCGGCGAGTGTCAGCGGAGGACCTCATTCTCTCCATGGAGACCCGGATAGCATCCTGCGTGCGATCCCAAATGTCACGTGCCTCCACCGCCCAGTCTGCCACCCTAGAGTCGGTGGACGACACCGGCATGGGCATGGGCACGGGGACGCGTGGATGCTGGCCGTAATTTAAGAGGAAAGGGGTCTGACCGGTGGAGTTGGCCACAGCGTTGTTTAAGGCGAACTCCACCCACGGCAGCAGGGATGCCCAATCATCCTGCCTGGCCGAGACAAAATGTCGCAGATTTGTCACCAGGGTCAGGTTGGCTCTCACAACCAACCCGTTCGTCTCGGGATGATAGGCCGAGGAGAGATTTAGCTCAATGCTCAGCAGAGAACAGAGCTCTCTCTAGAACCGAGACGCAAACTGAGGACCCCGGTCGCTGACAATCTTATCCGGCATGCTGTGCAGGCGGAAAACATGTTTAATAAACAACGCTGCCAGGCCCCGTGCCGAAGGTAGCCGAGAGAGTGGTACCAGATGCGCCATCTTGGAGAAATGATCGGTGACCACCCAAATGACAGTGCTGCCGCTGGACTTGGGCAGACCCACCACAAAGTCCATACCGACCATCTCCCAGGGCCTGTCCGCAACCGGCAGAGGATAGAGTAACCCAGTGGGCCACTGCCGAGAGGGCCGATTCTGGGCGCAAGAGATGCACGCCCGAATATAGTCCCTGACGTCACGGGCCATATGCGGCCACCAGTACGTCCTCGCCAGGAGTTCAGAGGTCCGTTTGATCCCGAAATGACCACCCACCCTGGACGAATGAGCCCAAGAGAGGACCTCTGGTCGCAGATGGGCAGGAGCCAAAGTCTTGCCCGGAGGTACGGACTCGAGGGCAACCTGAGCCACGGTCCTCAGGCTCTCAGATGGGACTATCAGCCAAGGCTCCTCCTCCTCCGATGAGACCATGGAGCAGGAAAGCGCATCAGCCTGGACCTTCTTCTCCCCGGAGAGAAAATGCAGTGTGAAATGGAATCGGGAGAAGAACAAGGACCATCTGGCCTGGCGAGAAATCAGCCGCTGGGATGTCTGTAAATAGACCAAATTTTTGTGGTCGATGAACACCTGGAATGGGTGGCGAGCCCCCTCCAGGAGGTGTCTCCACTCTGAGAAGGCCAGCTTCATTGCTAGCAACTCCCTGTCCCCGATGAAATAATTCCTCTCCGCCGGTGTGAAGGTCTTAGAGAAGAAGAAGCATGGGTGCTTCCGACCTTGCTAGTCCTTTTGAAAAAGGACCGCTCCAGCACCGACGGAGGAGGCATCCACCTCCAGGATGAAGGGCTTATCTACATCAGGGCGATGTAGAATGGGAGCGCTAGCGAAGTGGGACTTAATGGAGGCAAAGACCTTGGAGACAGTCTCCGTCCACAGTTTGGGATTTGCACCCTTCTTGGTGAGGGCTACCAAGGGCGCTACCAACGTTAAGAAATGGGGAATGAATTGGCGATAGTAATTTATGAACCCCATAAAGCGCTGCACCGCTTTGAGAGAATGGGGTTCCTGCCAATCCATCACTGCCTGTACCTTGGCAGGATCCATGGCCAAACCCTGGGCCGAGATGATGTAGCCCAGGAAAGGCAAGGACTCCAGCTCAAACACACATTTCTCCAATTTGGCATAAAGAGAGTTGGCCTGCAGGATATCGAAAACTTTGCGAACATCTCTCCGGTGGGAGTCAATGTCTGGAGAATAAATGAGAATATCGTCCAGATAGACTACTACCGAGGTGGTAAGCATATCCTGGAAGAAATCGTTCACAAAGTCTTGGAAGACGGCTGGAGCATTATATAGCCTGAAGGGCATCACCAGGTATTCATAGTGCCTGTCTCTGGTGTTAAAAGCTGTCTTCCATTCGTCCCCCTCACGGATGCGAATCATGTTACAGGCCCCCCGCAGATCGAGCTTAGTAAACACTCTCACTCCCCGTAGCCTATCACACAGTTCCGATATCAGGGGCAGAGGATACTTGTTCTTAACGGTTATGGCGCTAAGACCCCTGTAATCGATGCATGGACGTAATTCTCCATTCTTCTTTTGGACAAAGAAGAATCCCGCTCCCGCCAGAGACACCGACTTCCTAATGAACCCTCTTGCCAGATTCTCCCTGATATACTGAGACATGTCCTCTGTCTCTGGGAGAGATAGGGGATATACTCGACCCCGGGGAGGCTCAGCACCAGGCAAGAGGTCAATAGGACAGTTGTAAGGGCGGTGCGACGGAAGGGTCTCTGCCGCCTTCTTGGAGAACACGTCTGCATACTGCTGATATGGCTTGGGAAGTAAGGAGAGATCTGCAGGAACCTCAGAAGTGGCGACCTGTACGTAGTCCCTCAGACACCTACCCTCACAGGACTTGCTCCAACCGAGGATTTTTCCCGAAGACCACTCTATATGGGGAGAATGAGATCGTAGCCAGGGAACCCCTAGGAGGACCTGGTCGATCCCTTCGGGCATAACAAGGAGAGACAACATCTCCTGATGAGTAGGGGACAAAGAGAGTCTCAGTGGAGCCGTCTGGTGGGTGATTTGGGATGGGAGTGTCGCCCCATTCACCACTCTGATGTGACTGGTTGAGGTAGTAAGACCAGGGGGACTGCGTGTTGTTGAGCGAAGGCAGATGACATGAAATTGCCCTCCGCTCCAGAGTCCACGCAAACCTCTACAATCAGAGTGGAAGAATTAAACTCTAACGCCCCTTTAAACAGGAGCTTGGAGGAGAAAGTCGCGGTGTCTAGTAGGCCCCCTCCGATAACCACTAGACGGGAGCGTTTCCTGAGCGCTGTGGGCACTGGTTAGCAAGGTGCCAAGTCGGCTGAGAGCGGAAGCAGACTGGAGATACCCACATGGACCGGGCCCTAGACCCCATGCGGGACACCTCCATGGCCTCTGGAGGATAGGGGGGCTGAGAGGGAGGCTCCATAGGTCTAGCAAAATTTGGGCCAACTTATATCGTTGGCGGGACTTGGAGCCCTCCAGCCCTCGCTCAGTGAAGCGAATGTCAATTCGGGTAGAGACCGTAATGAGCTCCTCTAAAGTGGTGGGCACCTCCCTGGTGGCCAGGGCGTCTTTGACATGATCAGCCAGGCCTCTCCAGAATATAGGTATGAGAACCTTATCTGGCCACTCCAGCTCCAAGGCCAGAGTTCTGAAGAGGATGGCATACTGGCTGACCAGAGACGCACCCTGGGTTAGAGCAAAGCAACTGAAGTGCGGTATCGTGCGTGACCCGAGGACCCAGGAACACCTGTTTCAGAGTGACCAGGAAATGAGTGGCATTCTGTACCCGGAGATCCCCGCGCTCCCACAGCGGGGTGGCTCACTCCAGAGCCCTGTCCAACAGGAGGGAGATAATAAACCCCACCTTGGCCCGCTCGGAGGGAAATCGTGTGGCCAGCAACTCCAGGTGAATGGAGCACCGACTCACGAAACCCCTGCATGAAGCAATGAAGCACTATCACCCGAGAGCTTCTCGGGCAACGGGAGGCGGGACAAGGTCGGAGCAGGACTGACCGTGGAGACACGGGCAACAGCCTCTGTTGGACGGTGACCGAGGTAACATCCGCAGTTGAGGTGGAACGCTCTAGCGCTGCCAACCTACCCTCCAGCTGCTGGATGTACCTACGCAGTCGCTGTTCGTCCACCATTACTAGTCAGACCCTGGTGCTAGGATAATGTTAAGGCTGACGGAACGCACCAAATTATAAAGTAGTAGTAGGTGTGCTTGCAGCCTGGGGTCCACCGTGCAGAGGTGGTAGACTGCTGCTAGGCAATGGCGGAAGAATAGAGCGGCGTGAAAACAGTCACACGTGGGTTACGTCACCCAGTGTGAACAACCGCTGAACGTGGATGCCGGAGCCTGTTTAGCTCACAGAGCCCGGCCAAAGAGCGCACAGCAAGCGGCCACAGGACTCAACCTCTAAGGAAGCGGAGTTAGAGTCCCTCTAGGCCCACTGAGCGCGCGGCGCCGCTGCCACGAACGCCGCTATAGACGCTGGCTATGGAGTGTGGAGCACTTGCACTGAGACGTGCCGAGTCACTGATGAAGACTAATGCCTGACTCAGACTCTGACCTACTTACGCCTAAGCCTGGGCGCTAGCAGGCTAGGCTGCGCAACACATGCGTACCAAGGGTAGGGGTTTCATAATGAGTCAGTCACCAGAGACATTCATACGTGCATACATCACTCACTCCTTATAGTCTGAAAATACAGTCTATCCTAGCTAATGGCCGAGCGGCCATGTGAACCTTTTATAGCCGCGAGCGTCCGGGACCTTCCTGGCTTCTCGGATGGGCCAATCCGAACAGGAACAGGACCTGAGCACGTGACCTTCGATCTCCAATGGGAGATCACTCCACAGGCATGCTCAGTGGCCCGACATGGGGACTTAGTCCCTGGAGAATCTCGCTGCTGAGCAGCATGTATTGCCATAGCTGTGCCAGAGGTGGCAGCAGCAAG
Source organism: Dendrobates tinctorius (assembly GCF_039654945.1). NCBI lineage: Eukaryota > Metazoa > Chordata > Amphibia > Anura > Dendrobatidae > Dendrobates > Dendrobates tinctorius. Next base: position 11,036,062 of record NW_027361669.1, on the reverse strand, counting down.
CAAACCCATGGAGCTGGCCTGGGCAGAGCGCCTGGACCGACGAGTTTGCTGAGCAACCTCCTCTGCAGCTGGAGAGGAATGGGAGACCGCTGTGCAGTGACAGGAACCCGGCGCCTAACAAGTGTTTCCTCTATGAGTAGGGTTAAGTTGCTTCTGGAGTTTTTCTGTGGTGCATCTGGCTTTAGAGTGAATTGGAATAAATGTAGTTTTAAATGTTTTGGGGATGACAGTGTTAAAATGGAGGGGGTAAAGTGTGAGGAGGGTGCTATCAAAGTGCTGGGAGTATTATTTAAGGACTTGGAAGGTAAGGAGAGCTGGGAGGAATGTGGATTGTGCATAGAGCGTAAGTTAAATTTTTGGTGACTGAGAGACTTGACCTTGAGTGGTAAGATTTTGGTCGTCAAAACGGTGATTCTTCCAACTTTGCTATTTATTGCAACAGTTTTTCCACCATCATGTAGGAAAATAAAAAGAGTGGAAAAGTTAGTTTTTACTTTTTTCTGGAGCAATAAAATAGAGAAACTTAAGAGAGAAAGTCTTTTTAAGGCGTGTCACCATGGTGGCATGGCCTTTCCAAACATTGAGATTTTTCTAGGGCTTCAGTATATCAAAACTGTTGTTATTTTGCTGAATAAAGGAAATAAGGGAGCGTATATGGCAAGTTATTCTGCTGGTTGGATGTTATATGGCTTATGGTGGAGAAAGAGGGATGCTAGAGTGCCTGTTGCTTTCCAGTGTCCGGTCTGGTATGAGGTGATTTAGAAGTTTGTGAGGAAGCATGATTTACTGAGTGTGCCGATGAATGATTTTAGAATGGCTAAGAATGTGATGAAAATAATGCGTAAGAATGATGTGGAATGTAATATTGTGGGGTTGAAAAGGAATGAAGTTTCGGTTGCATGGAAGAGTTTGTCTATTAGACATCCCGTGTGTTCCCAAAGGGATATGGTATGGATGTCCTTGCACAATATTTTACCTGTGTGACAGGTTCAGAAGAGACGAGGTCTGACCATAATGGATGTGTGCCCGAGGGAAGGATGTGGTGGATGTGAGACTGTGTGGCATACTATGTGGGACTGTGATTACGCGTGCAATGTGTGGAAGTGTGTAGGTGGGTTGTGAAAGGAGTTAGCAGGTGTGAGTTTTATTGACTGGCGTGTTGCAATGTTTGGAATTGGTGCATGTGGTCGTGTGAAAAATAGAATCCTATGGTTAATTATGACTTGTGTGATGCAGAGTTTGTGGGATGTGAGGAATTTAGGAATTTTCAAAGAGAAGCATGTATCTGTGAATAAGTGTGTAGGGCAGATCCTTTCTAGATTATACTTGATTTATAAACTAGACAGCGAAGGCGGTGGTGGTTCTGATGCAGAGGGTGTCTGGAAATGTAAAAAATGGCAGCACCTGATCAAATATCAGTGAATTTTAGTGATGTTTATTGATGTTTAAAATGTCTTTTGTGTATATCCTTGGTTTGTTATACTAAAATAAATATGAACCATGATGATGAGAGTTGAAACAACGACGTTTAAGTTGATGAGCTTATATTGAGTTGTTTATAACTAACCTGAATGGTTTAAAAAAAAAACAGTATCTGCAAATTGAGATTCTGGCTTGGCTTTTATCCTAAGTCATGTAACAAGGCTCGTTAAAGGGTCGACATTGACTCCTAGGATTGCTACTTCCAATAGGTGGCACTAGAGTTCTAGTCCTCTTCCTCTCTGAAGAGACAATTTGCATAATTAGCATATTTCCCAGAGGAGCATTGCGGCTTTAAGTCTCCTCATCTTGAGATTCTTAGCATGTCATTCTCCGCAAGGAGAAATGATACATCTTGGATGAGGGGAAAAAGGAAAATTTTTATTTTTTCTTCCACTTTGCTTTAATTGTTCCCCTGAAGCGTTAATAAACTTCTTGAATGTGGTTTTGTACAAATTTTGTTGGAAAGACTATAAGTTGGTAATCAACTTTTAACACTTCTAACTTCCTACCCCAAGAAATTAGGACTAACCACAATTTGCATAGTTTTAGGCACTCCCTCTAATCAAAGTCATTCTATGTGTAAGTGTGCATGTGTAGCCCATTCACTATCTCCATCCATCCCTCACTCCCTCAAGATGGCCGGACCATCATTGTAAATACATCACTGTTAATACACCCCTGTACTCTGTACCTCCCCCACCTCATTGTAGATTGTAAGCTCTCACAAGCAGGGTCGTCTTATTTTACTTTAATTATTGTATTGTTAACGTTGTTACTTATGACTTGTGTTTTGAAACTGTTAAACTGTAAAGCGCTGCGGAGTATGTTGTCGCTATATAAATAAAGATTATTATTATTAAAAAAAAATTGTGCTTCAAAAATTATACTGATGTAAAGTACACATGTGGGAAATGGTATTTATGAACTATTATGTGTGATATAACGCTCTAGTTTCAGGGGTAAAACTTAACTTTGAAATGTGCGCAATTTTCAAATTTTTGCCAAAATTCCAATATTTTCGCAAATAAATGCAGAAAATATTGGCCTAAACTTACCACTATCATTAAGTACAATATGAAAAGAAAAACAGAGAACTTTGGGACTCAACAGAAAATTTATTTTTTGACTCCAGGGGCAAAAATTAAACATATGAAAAAACAAACATAAGGAAAAAACGACCCTGAAGATCTCAGATTATTCCAGCAACTTTTTGGCTTAGCTAAGCCTTTTTCAAGCACAATCTGTATGGCAACAATACCAAATATTAATACACAGCATATAACGGCACACATTCTAACCTGCAAATGAATGTCTCAGAAATAAAACGGTATCACCTCAATCTATATATATAAAATTGAATGTATGTGTGTAGCACCATCCAATCACGAAGCATCTTTCATTTCCCGAAAGCTATTTAAAAGAAGCTGAGCTGTGATTGGTTGCTATGAGCAACACTTTTCCTTGCAACCAATCACTAAACATCTTTCATTTCACCAGAGATGTTTAAAAGAAGCTGAGCTGTGATTGGTTGTTATGAGCAACAGTTTTTCCACTCCACAACACTTCAGCAGACATTGACTGGGTGGGAGAAATCTAGCATCCTTGAGAACATAAGCTCCCGGCTATTGTCTGCCCCCCAGAAAGGAGCAGAGAACACATGACAGAAATGAATTCCCCCCTCCCTGCCCATATCCCCATCACACATCCTCCATTCCATAGGCACATCTTCCCTCTTAAAGGGATCTCTGGTATGGAAGTTAGGGCAAATCCATCCAGCGCTCTGGTTTTGACCCTAGGCCTCTCTTAAAGGGATCCCCGGTATGGAAGTTAGGACCGTTCCACTCAGCGCTGTCGTTCTGACTCTAGGGTCTCTTAAAGTCATCATTGGTATGGAAGTTAGGGCAAATCCACTAAGCGCTCTGGTTCTGACCCCAGGCCTCTCTTAAAGGGATCTCCGCTATGGAAGTTAGGGCAAATCCCTCAGTGCTCTGATTCTGACCCCAGACTTCTATTAAATGGATCATTAGTATGGAAGTCAGGGCAAATCCATCCAGCGCTTTGGTTCTGTCCCCAGGCCTCTCTTAAAGGGATTATTGGTATGGAAGTTAGGGCAATTCCACTCAGCGTTCTGGTTCTGACCCCAGGCCTCTCTTAAAAGGATCCCCAGTATGGAAGTGAGGGCAAATTCCTCAGCGCTCTGATTCTGACCCCAGGATTGTATTAAAGGGATCATCGGTATGGAAGTCAGGGCAAGTCCACTCAGCGCTCTTGTTCTGATCCCAGGCTCTCTTAAAAGGATCCCCGTTATGGAAGTTGGGGCAATTCCACTCAGCGCTCTGTTTCTGACCCCAGGCCCCTCTTAAAGGGATCCCCGGTATGGAAATGAGTGCAAATCCACTCTGCACTTTGGTACTGACCCCAGGCTTCTCTTAAAAGGGATCTCCGGTATGGAAGTTAGGGTAAATCCCTCAGCGCTCTGATTCTCACCCCAGGCTTCTATTAAAGGGATCATTGGTATGGAAGTCAGGGCAAATCCACTCAGCGCTCTGGTTCTGACACCAGGCCTCTCTTAAAGGGATCCCCGGTATGGAAGTTCGGACCCCAGGCTGACGGGATGATGTGGGATATTAGGCGTAGTAGTCCGGTGGCTCTGACTGGATGATGTGGAATATTAGTAGTAGTAGTCCGGCAGCTGTGACGGGATGATGTGGGATATTAGTGGTAGTTGTCCGGTGGCTCTGGCTGACGGGATGATGTGGGATATTAGTAGTCCCGCTGCTCTGGCTGACGGGATGATGTGGGATATTAGGGGTAGTAGTCTGGTAGCTATGGTTGACAGGATTGTGTGGGAAATTATAGTGAATGTGGCTATATGGAGTGGGCGGGGCTCTACACTCAGCTTTATATATATATATATAAAGATCTAATCATTATAATTTGTTATAACTAACTGTAGTTAGTTACTATGACCGGGCATCGCCGGGCTCTTAAGCCAGTTAGTAATAAAATGAAGTGAAAAAAGGGGAGATGCTAAAGTATGTGCTAAATGTAGACTAGACTTGTAGAAAACAGTATATACAAAAAATAGAAAATAAAAAATTACAAATCAAGAATAATAAATGTATGTAACCAAGGGGAGAGAGGAAAAAAGGGGGGGAAACCTGGTAAAGTGAAATGACAGCATAACCATCTTATAATCAAACACATAAAGCCTGTCAATGGTTACAGGACAAGGATTGTCTAATACTGATAGGAAGCTTGAGAAAAACTGCTATAAGTGTTATCTGAGTGATATGGAATCGCTGCCTGGTGGGTTCAGCCTGCACCTGATGCCTGGACCCAAATGGTCCATTATTTATATCAAATATAATTAGTGCTTGATAATGTGTTTCCCGGGTCAGGATGGCCGAGTGCTCCCGGTGTAAGACTGGCCGAGAGACCACTAAATACTGCCAATGCGCGCCGAAGAGGAGCCGAAAGGGGTTTACTGACCCGGCGTTTTTTCTGCGCATGCGCGAGCACGGATCTGGCAGGAATTCACAAAGAATTAAACAGAGTATAGCGTACATGTAGTAATGCGTCCGTAGGCATAGGGACTGCGCCGGCAAAAAGGGGGGGACCAATCATACCTAGATCATATACTCAAGCGGAACACAAACACCAAAAGTAGAAAATTAGTGTAATGAACCATAGGTAAGTTTGAATGGACAACTAGTTAATTGGTTAGTATACTCTTAAAGGCAAGGTTACTACTAGGTTAACAGGAGCTATTAAAATGCAAATACAAAATGTAAATGCACAGGGCCAAAAGGAGTGTGACTCAGAAGACATACCTGGTGTGGTGTCTAATGTGAGACCTAGAAAAGAAAAAAGAGAGAGATGTACAATTAACATATTATAGATGTTACATGCAAAAGTATTAAAAAGATAAATAATCATTATTATGAACAGCTAATATAATATGCATATGAGACTTCAAAAGTAAGGTTCAGCATCCAGTACAGTTTCTTTGGGTCCAGACATCAGGCACAGGCTGAACCCACCAGGCAGCGATTCCATATCACTCAGATAACACTTACAGCACTTTTTCTCAAGCTTCATATCAGTATTAGACCATCCTTGTCCTATAACCATTGACAGGTTTTATGTGTTTGATTATAAGATGGTTATACTGGTGTCATTTCCTTTTATCAGGATCTCCGCCGCCCAATTTTTCCTCTCTCCCCTTGGTAACATACATTTATTCGTCCTGATTGATTATTATTTTTTATTTTCTATTTTTTGTCTATACTGTTTTCTACAAGTCTAGTCTACATTTTGCACATACTTCAGCATCTCCCCTTTTTCTCATATCATTTTATTACTAATTGAAGTGATACCATTATTTTTCTGAGACATTCATTTGCATATTAGGATGTGTGCCGTTATATGCTTTTTATTAATATTAGGTATATGTTCCCATACCTATTGTGTTTGAAAAAGGCTTAGTTAAGCCGAAACGATGCTGGAATAATCTGAGCTCATCAGGGTCATTTTTGCCTTATGTTTAATTTTTTCATATGTTTAATATTTGCCTCTGGAGTCACATATGACAATAAATTTTCAGTTGAGTGCCGAAGTTGTCTGTTTTTCTTTTGATACTATTTTCTTCTGAGCACCAGCACCCTTAGCAGTCAGTGAGCACCCCTTTATCCCTCTATTGATGAAGTACAATATGTCATGAAAAAAAAAAAAATCTCCAGAATCACCAGGATATATTGAAGTGATATACAGCATATTGATATATGAGTTATAACCTCATAAAGTGACACTGGTCAGAATTGTCATTAACCCCTTCACCCCCAAGGGTGGTTTGCACGTTCATGACTGGGCCAATTTTTAAAATTCTGACCACTGTACCTTTATGAGGTCATAACTCTGGAACGCTTCCATGGATCCCGGTGATTCTGACATTGTTTTCTCGTGACATATTGTACTTCATGTTATTGGTAAAATTTCATTCAAATAACTTGCGTTTATTTGTGAAAAAAAGGGAAATTTGGCAAAAATTTTGAAAATTTCGCAATTTTCCAACTTTGAATTTTTATGCCCTTAAATCACAGAGATATGGCACACAAAAAACTTGATAACTAACATTTCCCACATGTTTACTTTACATCAGCACAATTTTGGGTCCAAAATTTTTTTTTGTTAGGAAGTTATAAGGGTTAAAAGTTGACCAGCGATTTCTCATTTTTACAGCACCATTTTATTTTTAGGACCACATCACATTTGAAGCCACTTTGAGGGATCTATATGATAGAAAATACCCAAAAGTGACACCATTCTAAAAACTGCACCCCTTAAGGTGCTCAAAACCACATTCAAGAAGTTTATTAACCCTTTAGGTGCGTCACAGGAATTTTTTTGAATATTTAAAAAAAAATGAACATCTAACTTTTTTTCACAAAAAAAATACTTCAGGTTCAATTTTTTTTATTTTACCAAGGGTAACAGGAGAAATTGGACTGCAAAAGTTATTGTGCAATTTGTCCTGAGTACGCTGATACCTGATTTGTGGGGGGGAACGACTGTTTCGGCGCATGGCAGAGCTCAGAATGGAAGGAGCGCCGTTTGACTTTTTCAATGCAAAATTGGCTGGAATTCAGATCAGACGCCATGTCACGTTTGGAGAGTCCCTGATGTACCTAAACAGTGGAAACCCCCTACAAGTGACCCCATTTTGGAAACTAGACCCCCCAAGGAACTTATCTAGATATGTGGTGAGAACTTTGAACCCACAAGGGCTTTACAGAAGTTTATAACGTACAGCGGTACAATTAAAAAATCATACTTTTTCCACAAAAAATGATCTTTTCACCCCAATTTTTATTTTCCCAAGGGTAACAGGACCCTAAAAGTTATTGTGCAATTTGTCCTGAGTACGCTGATACCCCACATGTGGGGGTAAACCACTATTTGGGCGCATGGCAGAGCTTGGAATGGAAGCAGCGCCATTTAACGTTTTTGGCTGGAATTGAGATCGGACACCATGTCGCGTTTGGAAAACCCCTGATGTACCAAAACAGTGGAAACCCCCCACAAATGACACCATTTTGGAAACTAGACCCCCTAAGGAACTTATCTAGATGTGTGGTGAGAACTTTGAACCCCCAAGGGCTTCACAGAAGTTTATAACATACAGCCGTACAATTAAAAAATCATATTTTTTCCACAAAAATGATCTTTTCACCCTCAATTCTTATTTTTCCAAGGGTAACAGCACCCTAAAATTAATTGTGCAATTTGTCCTTGAGTACGCTGATACCCCACATGTGGAGGTAAACCACTATTTGGGTGCATGGCAGAGCTCGGAAGGGAAGCAGCGCCATTTGACGTTTTTGGCTGGAATTGAGATCGGACACCAAGTCGCGATTGGAAAACCCCTGATGTACCTAAACAGTGGAAACCCCCCACAAATGACACCATTTTGTAAACTAGACCCCCCAAGGAACTTATCTAGATGTGTGGTGAGCACTTTGAACCCCCCAGTGCTTCACAGAAGTTTATAACGCCCGGGCGTGAAAATAAAAAATTCGTATTTTTTCCACAAACATGATCTTTTAGTCACCATTTTTTTATTTTCCCAAGGGTAACAGGAGAAATTGGACCCCAAAAGTTGTTGTCCAATTTGTCCTGAGTATGCTGACGCCCCACATGTGGGAGAAAACTACTGTATAGACACACGTCGGGGCTCGGAAGGGAAGTAGTGACGTTTTGGAATGCAGACATTGATGGAATGGTCTGCGGGTGTCATGTTGCCTTTGGAGAGCCCCTAATGTACCTAAACAGTGGAAACCCCCCACAAATGACCCCATTTTGAAAACTAGACCCCCTAAGGAACTTATCTAGATGTGAGGTGAGCACTTTGAATCCCCAAGGGCTTCACAGAAGTTTATAATGCCAGGGCATGAAAATAAAAAAATCGTATTTTTTCCACAAACATGATCAATTAGTCCCCAATTTTTTTATTTTCCCAAGGGTAACAGGAGAAATTGAACCCCAAAAGTTGTTGTCCAATTTGTCCTGAGTACGCTGACGCCCCACATGTGGGAGAAAACTACTGTATGGACACACGTCGGGGCTCGGAAGGGAAGCAGTGACGTTTTGGAATGCAGACTTTGAGGGAATGTTCTGCGGGTGTCATGTTGCCTTTGGAGAGCCCCTAATGTACCTAAACAGTGGAAACCCCCCCACATATGACCACATTTTGGAAACGAGACCCCCTAAGGAACTTATCTAGATGTGTGGTGAGCACTTTGAACCCCCAAGGGCTTCACAGAAGTTTATAATGCCCGGGCATGAAAATAAAAAAATCGTATTTTTTCCACAAACATGATCAATTAGTCCCCAATTTTTTCATTTTCCCAAGGGTAACAGGAGAAATTGGACCCCAAAAGTTGTTGTCCAATTTGTCATGAGTATGCTGACACCCCATATGTGGGAGAAAACTACTGTATGGACACACGTCGGGGCTCGGAAGGGAAGGAGTGACGTTTTGGAATGCAGACTCTGATGGAATGGTCTGCGGGTGTCATGTGCGTTTGGATAGCCCCTGATGTACCTAAACTATTGAAACTCCCCACAAGTGACCCCATTTTGGACACTAGACCGCCCATGGAACTTATCTAGATGTGTGGTGAGCACTTTGAACCCCCAAGTGCTTCACAGAAGTTTATAACGCTCGGACGTGAAAATAAAAAAATCATTTTTTTCCACAAAAATGATATTTTTGCCCCCAATTTTTTATTTTCCTAAGGGTAACAGGAGAAATTGGACCCCAAAAATTGTTTTGCAATTTGTCCTGAGTAGGCTGATACCCTACATGTGGGGGTAAAACACTGTTTGGGTGCATGGCAGAGCTTGGAAGGGAAGGAGCACCATTTGACTTTTTCAACTCAGAATTGGCTGAAATTGAGATCAGACGCAATGTTGCATTTGGAGAGCCCCTGATGTGCCCAAACAGTGCAAACCCCCAATTCTAACTCCAACCCGAACCCCAACACACCCCTAACCCTAATGTCAGCCCTAACCCTAACCCTAACCCTAACCCTACCCCTAACCCTAGCCCTAACCCTAGCCCTAATGGAAAAATGGAAATAAATACATTTTTTTTATTTTATAATTTTTCCCTAACTAAGGGGGTGATAACGGGGGGTTTGATTTACTATTTATGGCGGTTTTTATGTTTGGCAGCTGTCGCACGCTAAAAGACACTTTTTATTGTAAAAATAGTTTTTGCATCACCACATATTGAGAGCTATAATTTTTCCGTATTTTGACCCACCGAGTCATGTGAGGTCTTATTTTTTTGCGGGACGAGTTGTCGTTTTTATTGGTACCATTTTCGGGCACGTGACATTTTTTGATCGCTTTTTATTCCGATTTTTGGGACGCAGAATGAACAAAAACCAGCGATTCATGAATTTCTTTTGGGGGAGTGCGTTTACACCTTTCCGCGTGCGGTAAAATTGATAAAGCGGTTTTATTCTTCGGGTCAGTACGGTTACAGCGATACCTTTTTATGTTTTGTCGGTTTTATGCAATGAAAACTATTTTATATAAAAAATAATTATTTTTGCATCGCTTCTGCTTCTTCGCATCTGCGAGCTATAGCTTTTTAATTTTTTTGCTGATGATGCTGTGTGGCAGCTCGTTTTTTGCGGGACAAGCTGACGTTTTCAGCGGTACCATGGATATTTATATGCGTCTTTTTGATCGCACGTTATTACACTTTTTGTTTGGCGGTATGATAATAAATCATTATTTTTTGCTTCGTTTTTTATTTTTATTTTTTAAGGGGTTCGCTAAAGGGGTTAACTAATGGGACAGTTTTATAGGGCGGGTCGTTACGGACGCAGCGATACCTAATATGTGTACTTTTATTGTTTTGTTTTTTTTTATTTCCAAAAAATTGATTTATTTGGGGGAATATTTTTTTTTTTTTCTAATTTATTTGGCGATTTTTTTTTAATTATTTTAACACTTTTTTTTATTTATTTTTTAACTTTATTAAATAGTCCCAGGTGGGACATCACTGTTCTGTGACAGATTGCTGATCTGTCACATCACAGATCACTGTGACAGATCAGCAATCTGTCACAGGCATTGAAGAAGACTTCCTCTTGCCTGCGCTTTGCAGGCACTGAGGAAGTCAGCTTCCTGCAGGCCCCTGAAGGCCCCCGTCGCCATCTTCGATTCGGGGCCTGCAGGAAAGGAGCCCCCCGCAGCAGCGCTGCACATTGCGCTGCTGTGGGGGGCTCAGGGAAGCACGGAGGGAGCCCCCTCCCTGCCGATGCTTCCCTTTAACCCCCGGTACACCGCGATCGTGTTTGATCGCGGTGTGCAAGGGGTTAACGTGTCGGGGGCGGTCCGTGACCGCCTCTGACACATTGTGCCGGGTGTCAGCTGTGATAATCAGCTGACACCCGGCCGCGATCAGTGGCGCTCACCACGTGGGCGCCGCTGATCGCGGTAGACATACTATCCCGTCCATGGGCATAGGGGCCCGGGTCCCATAGACGGGATAGTACGTCTGATGTCAGAAAGGGGTTAAGGTGAAAGCAAGCTGTGCGGTAAAGGGGTAAGTTCACTTGTAGCTGATATTTGCTTCATTACATAAAAAGTCTTAAAGAGCTTGTCTACAGCCTACCTATGTGAAGTGTGTCAAAGCTTGCGATCACACTTTTAATAGATTTTTGGGAAATATCACACAGTTATATAATTTGGATGATGATCGCAACGCAGTGCTCCAGACTCAAGTGTTACATATGCATAGAAATACACATTGTCATGTTCGGGTCTGGAGAGCCAACTGCAAGTCCGAGCATTGCGTTACGATCCTCCTCTGAGATCTACATCCGTCTGAATCTTCCTATAAACATAGTAATACAGTATTACTTGAGTGCACTAATATATATGCTAATGATACATGAAGAATAATTGCATTTTCCAGGACATCCCTCATGACAGTATCATGGAGGTCGTCCTCCTCCTACTTACTGGAACAGGAAACACACAAGCAGTTAAAAGGCCCCTCCCACCCACCTCCCTCAGTGTTTTTCCTGTCCCAGCATGGAGGGACATGCGAGAGGAGCAGAGCAAGAGGAGGGTTTGTGCGGCACAGCTAATTCTTCCCACTGTCAAGAAGCCCACGGCCGACAATCTCCTGTGGGGAGTCCCTCGGCCACAAAGACTAGTAGAGCGGATTCCTCCTGGGTTGAGCCGCTTCCCTCTGATGGAGGGCTCTCAGCTCCAGCACCGGTCAGCAGTGTGCTGCCTCTTCCAGGATATGCGAGGTGGCAGTAGCCAACACAATTCCGGTGATCTCATGGAAGCGCCTGGATTCTGGTGTCGGTGAGCATTCCTTGGTGGAACGCGGAAGTAATTCGGAGACAGGTAATACAATCATTGCCAGGGTCTCAGGAGATACTTTGCATGCATTCGGGCATTATAGAGGAAGCGGGCAGAGGAGATCAGGACTGCTTGGTAAGTGTGATTGATGTAGTCCCATCTTGTTGTCAGAAGCCTGATTATTCCCCTTCTCTTATGCTGATTAGGATAAGGGAACCCCTGCCATATCTCTCCCTACACCTAAGAGGTCTGGCAAGGCCTCTGTAAAGTCCAAGTGATTCCCTGTGTGTAATCTAAAGTTGCCTGAGGCGTATGGGAAATTACTCTGTGAAGGCTGCAACACCAAAATTGTGAGGGAATAACAGCTGTACCTTTTCTCTGAGATGCGGTCCATTATCCGTGAGGAGGTCCAGGCCTCTATGTCTAGCCTCACCCTGCCACAGTTTACCAATCCAGATCCAAGGACTAAAAGACCTAGATGGGAGATGGAGTTAAGCTCACAGGAAGAGCACCAGTTCCTGGGATCAGATCAGGACGATGAAGGGGAAATAGTGCCGGAGAATCCAGAGGGGGGCAAGAGATATTTATTTGCCTCTGAGGACACTGATGAGCTATTTCAAGTGGTTAGAAGCATGATGCAGGTGGAGGTAGCCTCAAAACCGCACTCAGTCCAAGATGAGATGTGTGGGGGGTCTCAGATCCCAGAAACAATGGGTGTTCTCGGTAAATGACCATATCCGGGATATGATCCTTGAAAAAGGGAGGACGCGGAGAAATGCCTGGCGATATCCCAAGACTTTAAAAATCGTTTGCCCTTAGAGCCAGAGGACATTAAGATTTGGGATGAGATCCCCAAGATAGACATACCTGTGGCCAAAATAGCTAGGAAAATGTCCATACCGTTTGAGGACTCCTCGAGCCTGAGGGACCCCATGGACTGAAAGGCGGATAATCTGCTGAAGCGGGCCTGGGAAACATCAGTGGCGTTGATAAAAATGAATATAGCCGCTACTTCAGCTGCTAGGTCCATGTTTTGTGGATCGGGCAACTGGAGAAGCATTTGAGTAGTATGACTCTTAGAGAGGATATAGAATCATAGAATGGTAGAGTTGGAAGGGATCTCCTGGGCCATCTGGTCCAACCTCATGCTCAAAGCAGGATTCACTAAATCATCCCAGACAGATGTCTGTTTGAAGACTTCTTTTGAAGGAGAACTCACCACCTCTCGTGGCAGCCTGTTCCACTCATTGATCACCCTAACTGTCAAAAAGTTTTTTCTAATATCTAAACTGTGTTTCCTCCCATTCAGTTTCATCCCATTACTTCTAGTCTTTCCTTATGCAAATGAGAATAAAGATGATCCTTCTACAATGTGACAGCCCTTGAGATATTTGTAGACAGCTATTAAGTCTCCTCTAAGTCTCCTCTCAGTCTTCTCTTTTGCAAGCTGAACATTCCCAAATCCTGCAACCGTTCCTTATAGGACTATAGGACATGGTTTGCAGACTGGTCACCATTCTGGTCGCTCTTCTCTGAACTTGCACCAGTTTGTTGATGTCTTTTTTAAAATTTGGTGCCCAAAACTGGACACAGTATTCCAGATGAGGTCTGACCAAAGAAGAGAAGAGGACAATAATGACTTCATGTGATCTAGACTGTATTCTTCTGTTAATACATCCTAGAATTGTATTTGCCTTTTTTGCTGCTGCATCACACTGTTGGCTCATGTTCAGTCTGTGATCTATTAGTATACCCAAGTCTTTTTCACATGTGTGTGCTGTTGCTTAGCCCTATTCCTCCCACTTGTATATGCTTTTTTAATTTTTTATTGCCCAGATGTAGTACTTTGCATTTTTCCCTGTTAAAAACCATTCTGTTAGTTGCTGCCCAATATCTTTTTGAATCCTCTCTCTTCTCTAGTATCATCTATCCCTCCTAGCTTTGTGTCATCAGCAATTTTAATTAGTTTACCCTCAATTCCTTAATCTAAATCATTGATAAAGATGTTGAACAATACAGGGTCCAGGACAGAGCCCTGTGGTACCCCGCTTGAGACATTCTTCCAACTGGATGTGCAGCCATTTACGAATACCCTTTGGGTCCGATCACTAAGCCAGTTATGAATCCACCTAACAGTTGCCTTGTCCATTCCATACTTAGTCATTTTTTTCAATAAGGATTGTGTGAGATACTATGTCAAAATGCTTTGCTGAAGTCAAGATATACTATATCTACAGCATTTCCCTGATCCACCCAATCAGTGATTCTTTCATAGAAGGAAATTAAGTTAGTCTGACATGACTTATTAGCTCTGTTTAATCACTTCATTCTTATCCAGGTACATGTTGTTTAATAATTTGTTCAAAGATCTTTCTTGGAATAGATGTCAGACTCACCGGCCTATAGTTCCCTGGGTCCACCTTCTTCCCTTTTTTTGAAGATAGGAACAAAAATTGCTCTTCTCCAGTCTTCTGAGACTTCTGTTCTCCAAGAATTTTCAAAAGATTATGGAGAGTGGTTCAAAAATTTCTTCTGCTATCTCCTTCAGTACTCTGGGGTGTAATTCATTTGGACCTGGAGACTTGAATTAATTTTGGTTAGCTAAGTGTTTCCTCACTATCTTTCTGTTTATAGATATCCTGGATTCTTATTTTCCCTTAATAAGACAGTGATCAGTTGATGTTACATTTCCTTTCTGAGAGAAAACAGATGCAAAATAGGAATTTAAAAGTTCGACCTTCTCAACATCCTGTCTTACCATGTCATCATTTTCATCCTTTAAAAATCCTATAGCATCTTTGACTTTTCTTTTACTTTTGAAATATCCCCATATCTTAGTCTTCCTCTCATTGTTGAGGTCAGCCACGGCATTTTTGCCCCATACATCCGCTGAGTCAGTTAGGTTCATGGCCAGAAATAGTTCTTTGTATAATGTGGCCCGCAGGGCAATATGGATGAAGACCTGGTTGGGGGACAACCTCTTTAAGAATAAATTGTGTTCTATTCCCTTCTCAGGGTTAAGGGTGTTTGGGCCAGCCTTGGATGAAATTTTAGAGAAAGAGTCAGATAAAAAGAAGGAATTCCCTGAGGATAGGTTTAGAAGGATTCAGTCCTTTCAGAAGTCTGGGCCATCTTGGAGGCAGTCCGATTACAGAGGCCAAGGGAGATCCAATAGATGGAATTACCAAAAAGGGGGGAAAGGTAGAGGCTCCCTCTTTGGGTCGAGCTCAGAATCAAGGAGGCAATTAAGCCATCCTTATCAGAATGGGGGGTGACTCAGACAGTTTGCGAAAAGTTGGCACCATTTTACCCAGGCTAATGGGTTATAAAGACCATTGCAGAGGGGTATGCGATAGAGTTTACAGCCCTCCCCCTTAAAGGTTTATTGCTCCCCATACTCTGTCCACTGGCTCTCTCATGGCGCAGACATAGGAGAGCTAGTGGACACAGCCGTTATAGGTCCAGTCCCTCGGTCGGAAGAGGGCAGAAAGGGGAAAGCTAAACTGCCCCAGAGCAGAACTCAAAGGAATAGATAGCCCCCAAACATATATTGTCGGCGAGACAAGATGAAAACACAAACGCAGGTAGGAAAATAGGCTGAGCTAATGATGGGGCCCACACTGACTAGACAGGACAGGAAAGGATAGATACTGTCTGCAAAATGTCCAACACGACTGATGCACAAAAACCCTGAAGTCACACGACTTCGCCTCCCACTATATCAGTACTCTGGTAGATTCTGAAAGCAAAGCAACAGAGATCAACATACCAGGAGGGAAAAACAAACTGGCACAAGCAGCAACATATGGCTGTGATGCAGCACAGCCCCAGCCGGAGCTGGCCGACCCGCAAAAAGCAGGAATAGACAGAACCTGAGCAAATGCAAAACGAAAAGCAAATGAATCACTTAGCTGGACAATGCAGGGAAAGAGCTGGATACGTCAGACCTCAGGAGGCAAGGCAGCAAAAATCACCAGCAGGGATAGAGGGCGTCGGCTGTCTTAAATCCCATTCTGAAGCCTCAGATCTCCAATCGCTGTCCTCATTATCAGGTGGTAAGCCTCTGTCAATCAAATCAGCTCCACTACCTCCATTAACCACCAGAGGGAGCCCAGAAGAGAATTCACAGTAGGGGTCACCGAACCCTCATCCACGCCAACAGACCGATCAGGAAGGGCCTGGTGAAAAGCACGAACCAATCTTTCGGCATGAATGTCAGAAGCAGAGACCCAGGAATTATCCTCCTGGCTATAACCCTTCCATTTGACCAAGTACTGGAGTCTCAGTCTAGCCAAACGAGAATCCAATATTTTCTCTACCTCGTACTCCAAATTACCCTCAACCAATACAGGGTCCGGAGGCGCCGCCACAGGAACCACTGGCTCCACAAACCTCTTCAACAAAGATTTATGAAACACATTATGGATCTTAAACGTAACTGGAAAAGCCAATCAGAAAGAAATGGGATTAAGGATCTCCAGAATCTTATAAGGACCAATGAATCTTGGCTTGAATTTTGGAGATGCAACCTTCATAGGAATATTCTTTGAAGACAACCAAACCATATCACCCACTTTAAACCGGGGACCAATGGTCCTATGCCGGTTAGAAAACCGCTGGGCTTTCTCCTGGGAGTGGGACAACTTATCCACCACTTGGACCCAAATCTGCTGCATTCTCTCTACCACAGAGTCCACACTTGGGCAGGTCGAAGATTCCACCTGCCCTGAGCAAAATCTAGGATGAAACCCAAAGTTACAAAAATTGGTCTGAGGATGAAATGCAGAGGAGAAAGATAACTGAATTCCCTGTTTGGAACAAAAAGCTCTCCAAAATCTGGAAACAAACTGAACTCCTCTGTCCGACACAATGCAATGTTCTCAGGAATCCCATGCAACCGAACCACCTGTTGTAAGAACAAGGGAACCAACTCAGAAGAAGATGGCAACTTTGGGAGTGGTACAAGATGGACCATCTTAGAAAATCTATCACAGATCACCCAGATAACAGTCATTCGCTGAGAGACAGGAAGATCGGAAATAATATCCATTGAGATATGGGTCCATGGCCTCCTGGGCACCGGCAGGGGCATCAACAACCCACTAGAATGAGAACAAGGCTTGGATCGAGAGCAAATCCCTCAGGATTGCACAAAATTCCTGACATCACGAGACAAGACAGGCCACCAAAAAGACCGACTCACCAAATCTCTGGTACCAAAAATACCTGGATGACTAGCCAATGCGGAGCAATGAATTTCAGACATTACTCTTTTCGTCCACTGGTCAGGGACATACAATTTTCCCATAGGGCAACGTTCAGGTCTGTCCTCCTGAAATTCCTCCAGGGCACCTCTCAAATCGGGTGAGATGGCGGAAAGAACTACACCCTCATTTAGAATGTTAGTAGGTTCGGTCACATCAAGAGAGTCCGCAAAGAAACTCCTAGAAAGGGCGTCCGCCTTAACATTCTTAGTGCCCGGAAGAAAAGAAACCACAAAATTAAAACGCGTGAAAAAGAAGGCCCACCTAGCCTGTCTAGGATTCAAGCGCTTGGCTGACTCAAGGTAAATCAAATTCTTGTGGTCGGTGAGGACCACAACTTGATGTCCAGCTCCCTCCAACCAATGTCTCCACTCTTTAAATACCCATTTCATGGCCAACAATTCCCGATTCCCCATGTCATAGTTACGTTCAGATGGGGAGAATTTTCGAGAAAAGAAGGCACAGGGATTCATCTTAGAAGTCACCGAATCTTTTTGGGACAAAACAGCTCCTGCACCGATCTCAGAAGCATCAACTTCCACCTGAAATTGGAGTGAGACATCAGGTTGCCGTAGAACCGGAGCAGAAGTGAATCTCCGCTTAAGCTCCTGAAATGCCGACAGTGCCTCTGGAGACCAATTCACCACATCGGCGCCCTTTTTGGTCAAATCAGTTAGTGGTTTAACAATACCAGAAAAATTACTTATAAATTTACGATAGAAGTTAGCAAAGCCCAAAAACTTCTGGAGAGCCTTCAAAGAAGTGGGTTAAACCCAATCATAAATGGCCGGATCCATTTCAATAGCAGACGGGGACAAAATGAATCCCAAAAATGAAATCCTCTGTACACCAAAGAGGCACTTCGATCCCTTAACATACAGAGAATTTTCCCTTAGAATCTGGAACACAGTCCGGACATGTTCCACATGAGAATCCCAATCACTGGAAAAGACCAAAATATCATCCAGATAAATGATCAAAAACATATCCACAAAGTCCCGTAAAATATCATTCATAAAAGACTGGAAGACAGAAGGGGCATTAGTGAGCCCAAAAGGCATCACCAGGTACTCAAAATGGCCCTCCGGAGTATTAAACGCCGTCTTCCATTCATCCCCGTGCTTGATGCGAATAAGATTATACACCCCCCTGAGGTCAAGCTTGGTAAACCAACAGGCACTTTTAACTCTGGAAAATAAATTAGAAATCAGGGGTAACGGGTACTCATATTTAACAGTGATTTTGTTACGGGAACGATAGTCAATACATGGCCTTAATGAACCATCTTTCTTGGCCACAAAAAAGAAACCAGCACCTAAAGGTGAAGAGGAAGGTCTAATATGATCCTTCTACAATGACTCCTTGATATAAGATCGCATAGCATCATGTTAAGTTGAAAAGCCGACCCTTGGGAAATTTAGACCCGTGCATTAACTCAATTGCACAGTCATAACTCCTATGAGGAGGCAAAGACGCAGACTTACTCTCATTAAATACATCGGAAAAATCAGCCAAATAGTCAGGAATATCATGAGACTGGGGAGAGGTGGAGAAAACAGGAGTGTCACTAAGAACACATTGGCAACCCCAACTCACCACAGACACAGATTTCCAATCCAAAACAGGATTATGAGTCTGCGACCAAGGAAACCCCAGAACAATAGTATCATGCAAATTGTGCAACACCAAAATTGTACAATTTTCTTGGTGGTCCGGGGCGACTCGCATTATCACCTAGGTCCAAAACTGGGGTTTATTCTCCGCCAACAGAGTAGCATCAGTACCCCTCAAAGGGATAGGAGTCTGCAGGGGTATCATGGGAAAACCACAACGTTTAACAAAGTCCAAATCCATCGAAATCAAAGCTGCTCCTGAATCTACAAAAGTCTTAGCGGAAAATGTAGACAATGAGCAGATCAGGGTAATCGCCAAAAGGAACTTAGGCTGTACACCGCCCACCGCAAATGTGTGAGCAAAACGCTTTTCTCGTTTAGGGCAGACAGAAATAGTATGAGAGGCATCCCCACAGAAAAAACACAGCTTATTACGCCTTCTAAACTCCTGTCGTTGCGCCCTAGACAAAACCCTATCACACTGCATAGGTTCAGATGTTCGTTCGAAAGGCGGCAACGCCTCTCGTATAGTTTTACGTTCATGTAAACGCCGATCAATTTGAATGGCCAATGACATAGAGTCATCCAGACCAGAGGGAACAGGAAATCCCACCATAACATCCTTTACGGTTTCTGCCAAACCCTTCCGAAAGAGAGCTGCTAGGGCATCGTCATTCCATTTAGTAAGGACTGCCCACTTTCTGAATTTTTGACAATATAACTCTGCAGAATCCTGACCCTGGTTCAATGCCAGTAAGGTTTTCTCAGCTTGATCAATAGCATTAGGTTCATCATACAACAAACCCAAGGCTTGAAAAAACGCATCCACATTAGCCAAAATAGGATCTCTGGGTGTCAACGAAAAGGCCAATCCCGAGGATCGCCGCGCAGCAGGGAGATGACAATTTTAACCTGCTGCACAGAGCTCCCCGATGAGTTAGGTTTCAAAGCAAAAAAAAGTTTACAATTATTCTTAAAATTCAAAAATTTAGACCGATCCCCAGAAAACACATCAGGAGTAGGGATTTTTGGTTCACCAGCAGATGATTGAGCGAGGTAGGCAGAAATTCCCCACACTTCAGCAGCGAGCTGCTCAAAACGATCAGACAATTGCTTAGTCTCCATTTAGAAAAAAATTCTGACACTTTTTTTTTATTCTTTCCTGCTATAAAGTACCTAGAGTCTGCAGTAAGGCTGGTGATTCTGTTATCAATGGGTCACTGAGAAGGAGAGCAGGCCCGAGCTGAGCCACAGAACACCAGAGAGGTTGGTAACTAAGCGGATTGCAGACCCCTGATCCTATCCACACAACTAGCAGTAGCCGTGGAGCGTACCTACGATGATCCTCGATGCCTCGGCACAGTCGGAGAGCTAACTACGCCTAAAGCAAGAAAGGTGAAAGCTAAACTGCCCCAGAGCAGACCCCAAAGGAATAGATAGCCCCCAAGCATATATTGTCGGTGAGACAAGATGAAAACACAAACACAGGTAGGAAAATAGGCTGAGCAAATGATGGAGCCCACACTGACTAGGCAGGACAGGAAAGGATAGATACTGTCTGCAATCACGCACAAAAAACCCTGCAAAATGTCCAACACGACTGATGCAGAAAAACCCTGAAGTCACATGACTTCGCCTCCCACTATATCAGTACTCTGGTAGATTCTGAAAGCAAAGCAACAGAGACCAACATACCAGGAGGGAAAAATAAACTGGCACAAGCAGCAACATATGGCTGTCATGCAGCACAGCCCCAGCCGGAGCTGGCCGACCCGCAAAAAGCAGGAATAGACAGAACCTGAACAAATGCAAAATGAAAAGCAAATGAATCACTTAGCTGGACAATGCAGGGAAAGAGCTGGATACGTCAGACCTCAGGAGGCAAGGCAGCAAAAATCACCAGCAGGGATAGAGGGCATCGGCTGTCTTAAATCCCATTCTGAAGCCTCAGATCTCCAATCGTTGTCCTCATTATCAGGTGGTAAGCCTCTGTCAGTCAAATCAGCTCCACTACCTCCATTAACCACCAGAGGTAGCCCAGAAAGAGAATTCACCACAGCAGAGGCAACTATTCAACATTATTTACCATTAGGAATCCCACACCATAATAAACCTGAAGCCATTGAATCTCTGGATAAGGTACAAGAGATTCAAAATAGAATCAATAAAGTCAACAGTTCCCCTAATAAACAGGGATGCAGTTATGTGCACCTTAGATATAAAGGGTGCATATTATCAGGTGCCAATACATCCTGTTTCACAGAAATTCTTAAGATTTGCAGTACAAATTCAATATCAGACCTGCCACTTTCGATTCCAGTCCTTTCCTTTTGGTCTAGCCTTGGCCCCTGGGGTCTTTATAAAATTGGTGTCAAATATCGTGGCCTAGCTAAGGAACATGGGAATAATTATAATTCCATATCTGGACAATTTCCTCCTGGTGGCGAATTCAGTGGAAGAACTTCAGTCTCACAAGAAGAAGACTATATCACCCTTGGAGTATCTAGGTTGGATCCTCAATTGGAAGCAGTTGGACTTGTTTCCAGGAACCAGAAAGATTTTCCTGGGAGTCCTGTTAGACTCCAGACGGGGAGCGTCCTTCTTGCCAGTGGAGAAACAAGAGACCGTGAGAAGCAGAATCCAGCTGTTCTTGAGGAGTCGGGCTTTACTCAGGTCAGTCATGAAGATTCTAGGTCTGCTAACAGCTTGCATTCCCTGTGTCCGGTGTGTCCAGTTCCACCCAAGGGTGTTGTAGAGGGCAATTCTATCCTTCTGGGGCTGGCACCAGATATCACTCGACAGAGGAATGTGCTTATTCCTTGCAATTAGGTGTTCACTACTCCAGGAAATCTTCAGTTTGGCATCCCATGGATCTCTTCCCTTTCTTCTCACTACGGATGCCAGCAAGCTAGGATAGGGTCCCCATCTGGAAGGAAGGATGCTTCAGGGCAGATGGCCATCAGAGATCCAGTCCCAATCATCAAACTACAGGGAGCTTTATGCCGTGTGGGAGGCCCTAAGACGTAATCGATCATTGTTAGAAGGACAGCACGTCAAGATCTTGTCAGACAACGTAACGACTGTATCCTTTTTGCATCACCAAGGAGGCCCGAGACACCGTGCCCTCCAAGATCTGTCATCAAAAATCTTTTCCTGGTCAGAGAGAACAGTCCTTTCAGTTTCGGCGATTCATCTTGAAGGATCCCAGAACTTAGTAGTGGATTATTTGAGCAGACAGAAGATCTGGCCTACAGAGTGGGAACTGAATGAGGAAGTATTCCAGCAGTTATGCCAGCTTTGGGGTACACCTCAGATAGACCTGTTTGCAATGGTAAAGAACTCAAAGGTCTTCAGATTTTACTCCCTGAGTCCCACAGACAATCCAAAAGGGGTCAACGCGTTGAGTCAGAAGTGGAGCCGTACACTGTCATGTGCCTTTCCCTGGTAGCACTTATCCCAAGAGTGCTCAGGAAGATTCAGGCGGATCAAGCAAGGGTGCTTTTGATTGTTCTGTTTTGGCCAAAGAGAAGTTGCTTCCCGCTTCTAAAGGCCATCCTTGGAAGATCCTGTTCTACTTTCCCAGAGAAGAGATTTGATTCATCAAGGCCCAGTCTTTCACCATGACCTGGAAATAATCCGTCTATTGGCTTGGATCAGTGGTCCCCAACCTTTCTGACCTTGAGAGCCACATTCAGCTTAGAGAGATGGTCGCGAGCCACATTCAGCACTGAGAGAGGTTTGCGAGCCACATCTAGCTCCCACCCCCCCTCAAAGTAGTGTCAACCAAAGCCCCCATTACAGGTATAATGATCAAAGCATTTCCACAAAAATCACTCCAAAGCAGTACACTGAGATCCAGGGGTTCCCACAATACCCTCATTCAATATTCTCCAATCAAGGACTCCCAACACACTGTCACATCAAGCTTTGAGCACCTCCTCTAACAGGTAGTACCATCCTCCAGCGTACCATACCTAAAACATCTCTAAACCCCTAAGACCAGTAAATGTGCATTCATATCTGTACTTCTGTGCAGTGGTACTCACAAAATGCAAAATTTTGAGATGTACTCATCATACCTGTCTGCTAGACCTGGATTTAATGCACCAAGCTGGCAGACAGTCGCGAGCCACAATTCATGCGACCGTGAGCCACATGTGGCTCCTGAGCTATAGGTTGGGGACCCCTGTCTTGGATCCTGAGAGGAACATCTTAAGAGCTCAGGGGCTATCTGACCAGGTTATTACTACAATTCAGGCAGGTAGAAAGCCAGGCACCTCTGCATTCTGTAATAAGATCTGGAAAAGGTTCTGTTTGGAATGTGGCAGTTCCGATATAGTTCCTGGCAGGCCTGATATTGGATTTTCTTCAGGCTGAATTTAACAAGGGTCTTAGACCAAGCATTCGCGCATGCTCAGTATGCTTTGCCCAACTGCTGGCAAAACTGAAAAGCATTAGTGCGCATGCGCCGATGCACTATGTCCCGGAAGTATTTAGCTGTGTTCTGGGACAAAGTTCACCGGCGCATGCGCACTAATGCTTTTCAGCTTTGCCCACAGTTGGGCAAAGCATACTGTGCATGCGCAAGTCCAGATTGCAATGCGCACGCGTGTAATATGGAGGCCAAGTACAGAAATTCCCTGAAATATTGCGGACAGCGGCAAAGGAGGGGTTGAGGATAGGACCCGAAACACCGTCCTTTGGACCGGACCCAAGTAATTTAAATACTGCGCCAAAATGCGGTGAAAGATTCCCCTTAACTTTGTCTAGGTGGATCAAGTCAACCATAGCATTAGCTTATGAGCTGGAGAAAAAAAGATCCCCTGCTTAAAATTAAAGCCCACTAAACAAGGGCAATTTTTGTATCCTGGCCCAAAAGAGCAGGGGTTTCCATAGACCATATTTGCAGGGGTGCAACTTGGTCTAATGTAACGACCTTTTGTAAACACTACAAGTTAGATGTGATGTCAGGTCAACAATTGTCTTATGGACGAAAGGTCCTACAGGCAGTGGTCTCACCCTAGAATGCCATTTATTTGGTATTTCTCCTGTCGTGCTGTCATGAGTGACGTCCTGGGAAAATAAAATTAGACCTACCAGTAATTATATTTCCAGGAGTCCATCATGACAGCACCATTACCATTCCCTCCCCTGAATTCTGAATCTGATGTGAGTTAACATTTGTATGTAAGAGCTCAATAAAATAGAGTTGCATCCATCCTGGTGTAGTGATTGGTAAAAGACACTGGGGGTGAGGCGGAAGGGGGTAGCTTTTAATCTCTTGTGTTTCCTGTCCATTGAGGATAAATAGGACTACCTCCTGTCGTGCTGTCATGATGGACTCCTGGAAATATAGTACAATTACCGGTAGGTCTAATTTCTATTTTCATTGGCCATTACTACCGCGAAAAGGGAAGGGGAGATCCAGGCCCTGTCCACCCCGATCCATATCTACAGATTTTGGACGATCCTTTAGTTCTTAAATTAGATCCTGCATTTTTTTTCCAAAGGTAGTGTCTACTCAAAACCTAAGCCAAGAGATAATCTTACCCTCCTTTTGTGAGAATCCGACAAATCAGAGGGAGTGCCTCTTTCACGCACTGGATGTTAGACAGGCAGTCATCGAGTACTTAGATGCCACTCAGAGTTGGAGGCAGGATTCTAATCTGTTTATTTTATATGGGGTCAAAAATGGAGGGAAAAAAGCTTCCAGAGCCACTATTGCAAGATGGACCATTTCAGCAATTTCCCTGGTGTACGGTTTAGAAGGGATTGCCTCTCCTGAAGGTCTAAAAGCCCACTCGACTAGAGCAGCCTCCACCTCCTGGGCTGAGCGGGTGGGGGCATCAGTCGAGCTAATTTATAGGGCCGCAACCTGGACCAGATTAGCCCCTAAGTGACAAAGCCAATTTAGTAATAATATATAAAGAAAAAACGCGGACGGCACCGATGTTACCATATGACTTCTAGTGGTGTGCGGTATCTGGGGCACTCAATGCTGGCAGCTGCGAGTGCTGGTCTGGAGATCCACAATGTTGAATATTTCCAGGAAGAAAAGAAAGACCGCACTCCTGAAGCTGATGAAATATCACTGGGTTTATTAGTACATGCTGTACATGTCGGCCGGGGGAGTGGTAAAGGCGGGGAGGAAACAGCTGTTGTCTCCCCTCCTTTATCACTCCCCCTGCCGACATGTACAGCATGTACTAATAAACCCAGTGATATTTCATCAGCTTTAGGAGTGCGGTCTTTCTTTTCTTCCTGAAAAAGCCAATTTAGTACTTAATGACCAAGCCAATTTTTACAATTCTGACCACTGTCAATTTATGAGGCTATAGCTCTGGACCACTTCAACATATTTCACTTATTCTGAGACTGTTTTTTCATGACATATTGTAATTCATGTTAGTGGTAGAATTTCTTCGATGTAACTTGCTTTCATTTAAAAAAAACCCAGAAATTTAGGAAAAATTTTGAAAATTTTTGCAATTTTCAAACTTTTAATTTTTGTAGCCTTAAATCAGAGAGTGCTGTCACACAAAATAGTTTAAAAATAACATTTCCCACATGTCTACTTCACATCAGCACAATTTTGGTAACATAATTTTTTTTTTGTTAGGACGTTATAAGGGTTAAAAGTTGACCAGCGATTTCTCATTTTTACAACAAAATTTACAAAACCATTATTTTAGGAACCACCTCACATTTAAAGTGAGTTTAAGGGGTCAATATAACAGAAAAAAACCCAATTCTAAAATCTGCACCTCTCAAGATGCGCAAAACCACATTTAAGAAGTTTATTAAACCTTCAGGTGTTTCACGAGAAATAAAGCAATGTGGAAGGAAAAAATGAACATTTTACTTTTTTCACTAAAAAAGTCTACTTTGGAACCAATTTTTTTTATTTTCACAAGGGTATCAGGAGAAATTGCCAATACCCCGTATGTGGGGGAAAGCCACTGTTTGGGCGCATGGCAGGGCTCAGAAGGGAGGGAGCACATTTTGACTTTTTGAACGCAAAATTGGCTGGAATCAATGGTGGCGCCATGTCATGTTTGGAGACCCCCTGATGTACCTAAATAGTGGAACCCCCCAAATTCTAACTCCAACCCTAACCCCAACACACCCCTAACCCTAATCCCAACCATAACCTTAAATACAACCGCAACCCCAACACACCCCTAACCCTAATCCCAACTTTAACCACAACCCTAACCACAAAGCTAATCCCAACCCTAACTGTAATTCCAACCATGATCATAACCCTAACCCTAGCCCAACCCTAACTTTAGCCCAACCCTAACCCAAATGGAAAAATGGAAATAAATATAATTTTTTAAATTTTTACCTAACTAAGGGGGTGATATAGGGGGGTTTGATTTACTATTTTTTTTATTTTGATCACCGTGATAGGGTCTATCACAGTGATCAAAATGAACCAATAAGAAAAATTTCATATTGTTGCTGGGTGCCGGCCGGCAGATCTCGGAGGGCGCACTGTGCATGCGCCTGCCGTTTCCTTCCTGGAAGAAGACGCCGGCGGCTGGGGGACAAGACCGGGGGGATGAAGGAGTGTTCAGGGACAACGGAGGTACCGGGGGGAATCAGGGGACCCCATTTCTTGCACATCAGAGGAGAGAGAAATTAAATGGGAAATCGACCTTTTTTTGCGGTCGCCGTCATTCCATTAATAACAGCAATTACAACACTGAGGTCGGTAAAAACCGACCCAAATAATGTTTGCCAAGACCCCGGTGAAATTCTGACTCTGGGTGGTGCTATACACTTATTTCTCAGCGCTGTTAAAAAGTGGCACTGAGAAATAAGTACCCTTAACTGCCGCCGTGAAAAGAAGTATTGGTGGTCATTAAGGGGTTAAATACATTTTGTAAACATTATGAATTGGATATGCTGTCAGACTGCCTTTGGGAGAAAAGTTCTCCAGGCAATGGTCCCACCCTGAGGTGGTACTTTGGTATTCTCCATGGTGCTGTCAGGAGGGACGTCCTGGAAAATAGGTATTAGACCTACTGGTAATTATGTTTCCAGGAGTCCATCCTGACAGCACGGTTAGTTCCATCACTGATAGTGTTTGTTTCCATGATGTCTTATGATATGGGAATGTAATAAATTTGTTTAGTTGCATGAATCCTGGTGTGGTACTTGGAAAAGCACTGAGGTTGCCTTTGCCGTTTGTTTCCTGTCCCTGTAAGGAGGAGGATGACCTCCATGGTGCTGTCAGGATGGAATCCTGTAAGCATAATTACCGGTAGATCTAATACCTATTTTTTTCATTATTCGATTAGTATTTATGTAGAGGGGTGGACCGGGCCAGTGGTACCTCTCTTGCACTGGTTCCTGAACTGTTGGGGCTGTCACCATTGTTGCCGGGGGAAAGCTTTCTGACCTGGACAGACCTTTGCACTAGACTGTAGGGGGCGTGTCTGAGATAAAAGGGATGGCACATGGGAAAGCATGGGACTTGGCGGGAAGACAGAGTGTGCAGCTGGAGAAGGTTGGTTCATTCTCCTGTCAGCGACGCGATACCTCAGTTCCGCTCTGTATTTTTCCAGCCTATGCATGCACTGACTGTGAGCAGACAGTAGCTGTGAGACCGCTCACCCCTGACACAGAAAGCCTCCTCTCACCATCCCGCTGATTGCCGCGGGCTCGTTGTCTAAGACTGACCTGGTGCTTCACACAGAGCCGGGCAGTTCCACCCCTGCTGCCACTGATGAACTGAGCCACGCTTTGGTGATTCCACAGACTGTGACACCGCATGTTCGTCAACCCGGTAACAGAGGACCACACTTAGGAGAGCCTGGTTATGCTGCCTTCGTCGGGGGCCAGCTTCTCAACTATCTTCAGGAGCACGCCAGAGACTTTACGCGTCACCTAAGTTGATGCTGCCGTGGGATTGCAAGCCTTCACAGCCAGGACACCAGCAGATTGATAAGTTTACCTGTTTCATGAACCATTGTTCTTATATAGACATATTCAAGTTTACTCTCTATTAACCCATTACCTCCCTGCATGGAGTATTCCCTGTAATAAACCCATTAACTCTCGTTCTGCCTCCTGCTTGTAACTGCATCCTGCGTTCCTGCGATTTCTACACTTGGCGTAGTTGGCAGGATGCAGTCTACGCACGCAGAGACAGCAGATCAAGAAGTCGAGGGTATGCTTTAGGTCCAGGATCTCCCTGGGGGCAATGTTGAGTAAATTCCCTAAGTTCACGGGGAATAATACCATGTTATGGAGCTAAACTGAGCGCATTAGAGGGATGATGAGGATGCACCCCATGACTCCTGAATTAGTGGCCATGATGGCTCTGGATGGAGAAGCCAGAGATTAATTTATGTTACAACCCCCCAGAGAGCGATACACCTTTAACAAGGTGCTTCAAATCTTGGAGGAGACCCCACGGACGTAGGGGAATTACGGATGCGTCTATTTAGCCGTATGCAAAAGGAGGGGGAGACGGTGACTCCCTTCAGGAGATCCATACTGCTATCACTAGAAAAGGCATAGGTGTAGGGCTTACTGACGTACTATTGCGGTATAAACTGGCGACAGGCTTGCGGGATGTGCTGACAAAACAGGCGTTGCGAGAGCGCTTGCAAGTGAATCCCTGCATGACCTTGTCAGAGATAGGAAGCGAGGCATGCACACGTGAGCAAGAGCAGGGGGTGACAGTCCTGGTAGGGAAGGTCCAGAGCGGAGAGGTATCTGTGAAACATGGTCACCGAACCATGATGGGTGGAGGAATTGCGGAATGAAATCCAGGATATATGAGAAGAGTTGGCTGAGACAAAAAAGAAGTCAGTAGTAACCTCAAATTCGTCAGGGGGCAGAGATGGCACTGAACCTCACTGTGAAACAAGGACGTTCCATCTGGAGAGGCCCATCACCTATTATAATTGTGGAGAAACCGGACATTTGGCTCGGTAGTGCACATGACGGAGTAGGCTCCTTTCACACCGTCCATTAAACTAGAGGGCTCTGAGCCTGGGAGACGCCACCTGGAGTCTGAACAGTCACGAAGGAGTATCAGAAGTCGCACAAATTTAGTCTTTACGTACCCTCTCGTCTGGGCTGACATGGATGGTCATGCAGTACGTATGCTGCCTGGTGGACACGGGTTCACAAGTGACTGTGACGCCTGAAACTTACTTCCGGCGACACTTTCCTGAGGCAATACGGCCTGAGTGGGGCCCAGTGATAAAATTGATAGCTGCCATTCACTTACCCATCCCAGTCGCAGGGGTGGTCTGGATGCAAATTTCCATCTGCGGCAAAGACCTGGGTCGAAAGGGTGTAGTGTTAACCAATGGGGAAGCAGGTAACGGGCATGCCGTCACCCTAGGGAAGAGCGTGCTGAAGGAGTTCAGGAGCCTCCTCATTCATGAGCCCTCAGGTGATGCCTTGAAGCAGTGGAGCCCGCATGCTCCCCAAAGGAGAGTGTTGTGAGTTCATTTTCCCCTTCACCATTGAGGTCTGATGAACTCCCTCTTCTGTTGAAGGAAGGTAGTGAGGCTGATTACCAAGCATCAGGGCAAGATGATGATGACTGGGTGACGGGAATTGCTGACTGGATATAAGGCAGCCGACGCCCTTCTGCCTTGCTGGTGATCTCTCTGAGGGATTCTAGGAGATCAGTCTGATTCCTGCTTCTCAAAAGCTAAGTTTTCTGCTCTGTTTTTTGCACTTGTGTTTTGGTTTTGTTTTTCCTTGTTTTTCTGGATTTCTGCCATTCCCTGCTGGGTGTGCTGAATTCCTTTTTGCTTTGTCTTCAGAAAATACCTGAGTACTGATATAGTCTTTTTGAAGCCTAGCGTCTTCAGGGCTTTTTTCCCTATCAACTGTTGGCTCTTGTTTTGATAGGGTTTTGGCGGATTACGGACAGCAGCTTTTCTATCCTGTCCTATGTAGTTAGCTTGGGCCCCATCGTTTGCTCAGCCTATCCTTATATCTGTGTGACTGTTTTTTCATCTTGCTTCACCGTCAATATATGTTGGGGGCTGCCTATTGCTTTGGATTCTGCTCTGGGGCAGTTTAGATTTCCCTTTCTGTCTTTAGGCTATGTAGTTCTCCGGCTGTGATCGAGGGGTCTAGGGCACCATAGGAACCCCCCACGGCTACTGCTAGTTGTTGTTGATAGGTTCAGGGGTCTGTAATCCGATAGCTGCCAACTTCTCTGGTTTTCTGGACTTAGCTAGCATTTCTGTTTTTGCCTCCTACGGTGACTCACTCATAACAGAGTCACAAGCCATACCGCAGATCCTAGGGTACTCAATAGCAGGAAAGAATTGTGTAAAAAAAAAAAAAGTGTGTATATTTTTTCCTCTATATCTCTGAGGCCATAGGGGGAATTTTTTTTTTTCTCTCAATGGAGATAAAGCAATTGTCTGATCGTGTGGAGCAGCTCGCTGTGGAAGTGCGGGGAATTTCCGCCTACCTTGCTCATTCACATGCTGCTGAACCAAAGATCCCTGACGTGTTTTTTCGGGACCGGTCTAAATTTTTGAGTTTCAAAAATAATTGTAAGTTATTTTTTGCCTTCTAGCCTAACTCATCAGGGAGCTCCGTGCAGCAGGTTAAAATTGTCATCTCTTTGCTTTGAAACCAGATGATCCTATTCTGACTAATGTGAACGCATTTTTTCAAGCCTTGAGGTTGTTGTATGACGAACCTAATGCTATTGATCAGGCTGAAAAGACCCTGTTGGCATTGAGCCAGGGTCGAGATTCTGCAGAATTGTACTGTCAAAAATTCCGAAAGTGGGCGGTCCTTACTACCTGGAATGATAATGCCTTGGCAGCTCTCTTTCGGAAGGGTTTGTCAGAAGCCGTAAAAGATACTATGGTGGGATTTCCTGTTCCCTCTGGTCTTGACGATTCTATGTCATTAGCCATTTAGGTTGATCGGCATTTACGTGAACGCAGGACTGCACAAGAAGTGTTGCCACCTGTTGAACAAGTGTCTGAACCTATGCAATGTGATAGAGTTTTGTCCAGGGAGCAACGTCAGGAGTTCAGAAGGCGTAATAAGCTGTGTCTTTTTGTGGAGATGCCTCGCATATTATTTCTGTCTGTCCTAAACGAGAGAAACGTTTTGCACACACGTTTTCTGTGGGTGGTGTTCAACCTAAGTTTCTTCTGGCAATTACTCTGATCTGCTCCCTGTCCACATTTTCTGCCAAGGCTTTTGTGGATTCGGGAGCAGCCCTGAACCTAATGGACTTGGATTTTGCTAAACGTTGTGGATTTCCGATGACACCTCTGCGGACGCCTATCCCTTCGAGGGGGATTGATGCTACTCCTTTGGCGAAAAATAAACCTCAGTTTTGGACCCAGGTGGTAATGCGGGTTGCCCCAGACCATCAAGAAAATTGCAGATTTTTGGTGTTGCATAATTTGCATGATACCATTGTTCTGGGGTTTCCCTGGTTGCAAATTCATAATCCAGTTTTGGATTGGAAATCTGTGTCTGTGGTGAGTTGGGGTTGTCGGTGTGCCCTTAGTGAGGCTCCGGTGTTTTCCACCTCACCTCAGTCGCATGATGTTCATGACTATTTGGCGTACTTTTATGATGTATTTAGTAAGAATGAGTCCGCGTCTTTGCCTCCTCATAGGAGTTATGACTGTGCAATTGAACAGAGCCCGGGGTGTAAATTTCCCAAGGGTCGGCTCTTCAATTTATCTGTACCCGAGCACGAGGCTATGCGATCCTATATTAAGGAGGCATTGGAGAAGGGTCATATTAGACCATCCTCTTCACCCTTAGGTGCTGGGGTTTTTTTCGTGGCCAAAAAGGATGGTTCATTAATTCCTTGTATTGATTATCGTGCCCTCAACAAAATTACTATTAAATATCAGTATCCGTTACCCCTGATTTCAGATCTATTCTCCAGAGTTAAAGGTGCTTGCTGGTTTACCAAGCTTGACCTCAGGGGGGCGTATAATCTTATCCGCATTAAGCATGGGGATGAATGGAAGACGGCGTTTAATACTCCGGAGGGACATTTTGAGTACCTGGTGATGCCTTTTGGGCTCACTAATGCCCCTTCTGTCTTCCAGTGCTTCATGAATGATATTTTCCGAGATTTTGTGGTCTCTTTTCTTCCAGGCACTAAGAATGTCAAGGCTGACGCTCTCTCTAGGAGCTTCTTTGCTGATTCTCCTGTGGTGACCAAGCCTGCTACCATCTTAGGCGAAGGGCTAGTTCTTTCTGCCATCTCGTTCGATTTGAGACGTGCTCTGGAAGAGTTCCAGGAGGACAAACCTGAGCGTTGTCCCAGTGGGAAGTTGTATGTTCCTGACCAGTGGAAGAAGAGAGTGATGTCTGAAGTTCATTGCTCTGCATTGGCTGGTCATCCAGGTATTTTTGGTACTAGAGATTTGGTGAGTCGGTCTTTTTGGTGGCCCGCCTTGTCTCGTGATGTCAGGAATTTTGTGCAGCCCTGTGGGACTTTCTCCCGGTCTAAACCTTGTTCTCGCTCTAGTGGGTTGTTGATGGCTTTGCTGGTCCCCAGGAGGCCATGGACTCATATTTCAATGGATTTCATCTCTGATATGCCTGTCTCTCAAAGAATGACTGTTATTTGGGTGATTTGTGATAGGTTCTCTAAGATGGTTCATCTTGTACCACTTCCTAAGTTGCCATCTTCCTCTGAGTTGGTGCCCCTGTTTTTGCAACAGGTGGTTCGCTTGCACGGGATTCCTGAGAACATTGTATCTGATAGAGGAGTTCAGTTTGTGTCTAGATTTTGAAGGACTTTCTGTTTCAAGCTGGGAATTCAGTTGTCCTTCTCTGCTTTTCACCCTCAGACCAATGGGCAGACGGAGAGAACAAACCAGACCTTGGAGTCGTATTTGAGATGTTTTATTTCCGCTGATCAGGATGATTGGGTTTCATTTTTGCCTTTGGCCGAATTTGCTTTAAATAATAGAGCTAGTTCTGCCACTTTGATGTCACCTTTTTTTTGTAACTTTGGGATTCATCCTCGATTTTCTTCAGGGCAGGTGGAGCCTTCTGCCTGCCCAGGTGTTGACACTGTGGTGGAGAGAATGCACCAGATCTGGGACCAAGTGGTGGATAAGTTATCTCTCTCCCAGGAAAAGGCCCAGCGGTTTCCCAACCGACATAGGACCATTGGTCCCCAGTTTAAGGTTGGTGATATGGTTTGGTTATCATCAAAAAATATCGCTATGAAGGTGGCTTCTCCTAAGTTTAAGCCTAGATTTATTGGACCTTACAAGATTTTGGAGATTATTAATCCGGTCTCTTTTCGCTTGGCTCTTCCTGTCACATTTAAAATCCATAATGTGTTTCATAAGTCCTTGTTGAAGAGGTTTGTTGAACCAGTAGTTCCTGGGGTGGCACCTCCGGACCCTGTATTGGTTGAAGGTAACATGGAATATGAGGTAGAGAAGATACTGGATTCCTGTCTGGCTAGACGGAGACTCCAGTATTTGGTTAAGTGGAAGGGTTATGGTCAGAGGATAATTCCTGGGTCTCTGCCTCTGATATTCATGCCAAAAGATTGGTGCGTGCCTTTCATCGGGCTCACCCTGATCGCCCTGGTGGCGTGGATGAGGGTTCGGTGACCCCTCCTCAAGGAGGAGGTACTGTTGTGAGTTCATTTTCCCCTTCACCATTGAGGTCTGATGAACTCCCTCTTCTGGTGAAGGAAGGTAGTGAGGCTGATTACCAAGCATCTGGGCAGGATGATGATGACTGGGTGACGGGAATTACTGACTGGATATAAGGCAGCCGACGCCCTTCTGCCTTGCTGGTGATCTCTCTGAGGGATTCTAGGAGACCAGTCTGATTCCTGCTCCTCAAAAGCTAAGTTTTCTGCTCTGTTTTTTGCAATTGTGTTTTGGTTTTGTTTTTCCTTGTTTTTCTGGATTTCTGCCATTCCCTGCTGGGTGTGCTGAATTCCTTTTTGCTTTGTCTTCAGAAAATAACTGAGTACTGATATAGTCTTTTTGAAGCCAAGCGTCTTCAGGGCTTTTTTCCCTATCAGCTGTTGGCTCTTGTTTTGATAGGGTTTTGGCGGATTACAGACAGCAGCTTTTCTATCCTGTCCTATGTAGTTAGCTTGGGCCCCATCGTTTGCTCAGCCTATCTTTCTATCTGTGTGACTGTTTTTTCATCTTGCTTCACCGTCATTATATGTTGGGGGCTGCCTATTGCTTTGGGGTCTGCTCTGGGGCAGTTTTGATTTCCCTTTCTGTCTTTAGGCTATGTAGTTCTCCGGCTGTGTGTGTCTAGGGCACCGTAGGAACCCCCCACGGCTACTGCTAGTTGTTGTTGATAGGTTCAGGGGTCTGCAATCCAATAGCTGCCAACTTCTCTGGTTTTCTGGACTTAGCTAGTATTTCTGTTTTTGCCTCCTACGGTGACTCACTCATAACAGGAGAGTATTTCAACAGTTAATCCATGTGGTTCAAGCTCAAGAGTCCTTCAGTGATGGAGGGACATTGGGAAAGGTGATTGTACCTGCCTCTGCTAAACTCGTTTTGCCACCGGGACAGAACATGCTTACCGTGCCCGTATGGGCTTGTACCCCTCTGGAAGGAGTTGAGATACAGATCGAGGCAGCTACTGTGGAACACATACCTCCAGGGCTCCTTGTGGCACGAACGTTAGCCATTGTACATGATGGAACAGTCCCGGTACGCTGTGTCAATTTGGGAGAAGATAACATCACGCTATCTCCTAGAAGTTAAGTGGCACGGATTCTGGGAATGCCGTAAGAATTGATAACACCACAGGCGGTAGAATTGAAGGTGAAACAGGGAGACCCTTGAACCGTGACTGTAGCTACATCTCTGATACTGGAACCCCAACATATACAGGAAGGACGTTGTATATTGGAGCAGATGCGGGCCGAGCTGGCAGACCTTAGTCCGTTACAGATCCAGCAGGTGGAAGCTTTACTGGGGTAAAATCAGGATGTGCACCGCAGCAATCACACATGAGATTCCCACTAAAAATGCCACACTCAAATAGAATATCTGGGTCATGTCGTTTCTGCTGAGGGAGTGAAACCATCTCAAGAGAAAATTGCTGCAGTACAGGATTGGCCTACCCCAACTACTGTGGAAGATGTCAGAGTGTTCTTGGGGCTGACCGGGTATTATCGGCGCTTTGTGAAAAACTTTACCCGCATAGTGAATCTGCTACTAGAACTTTTAAAGGGAGTATCTTCCGGCACCATGACCTGGACTATCCAATGGGGAGACCGTCAGGAAAAGGCATTTCAAGCTCTGAAGAAGGCATTGACTGAAGCACCCGTGTTGGCTTATGCGGACTTCTCTTAGCCATTCATTCTCCACACAGACTAAGGGTCCCGTCACACTAAACGATGCACCAGCGATCCCGACAACGATATGACCTTGTCAGGATCGCTGGTGCCTCGCTACATGATCGCTGGTGAGCTGCCAAACAGGCAGATTTCATCAGCGATCAGGACCAGCGAGGACGCTGGTATCCAAGGTAAATATTGGGTAACTAAGTGAGCGCATCGCATAGTTACCCGCTGTGTACCTTGGATACCTGCGTGCTCGCACTGAGAGCTGGTATCCAAGGTAAATATCGGGTAACTAAGCACGTGCATCACTTAGTTACCCTCTGTGTACCTTGGATACCAGCTCCCAGCGCGAGCACGCAGGTATCCAAGGTACACAGCTGGTAACTAAGTGCGCGCAGTGCTTAGTTACCCAATATTTACCTTGGATACCAGCTCCCAGTGTCTACTTACAGCGCTGGGAGCTCGCTGATCGTTGCTCTCCCGCTGCCACACGCAGCTGGCCAGCGGGAGACCAACGATCAAAACATGGCCAAGGACATTCCTGAATGATCAGCGATACCCGGCGGGGGGACGGTCGCTGATAGGTGTCACACACAGCGAGATTGATGACAAGATCGCTGATGCGTCACAAAATCAGCGATCTGGCTAGCGATCTCGCTGTGTGTGAAGGGGCCTTTAAGCTTGCATGGACTTGGGGCTGTGTTGTCGCAGATGCAGGACAGGAGAGAGAGGATGATCGCTTATGCGAGTCGGTCTCTTCATGATTCTGAACGAAGTCCCGACAACTACAGTTCCTTCAAGCTAGAGCTGCTGGCGTTGGAGTGGGCTATGATGGAGAAGTTCATGGAATACCTATCCGGGTCTTGAAGTACTGGTGCGAACTGATAGCAACCCTTTGGCACATCTGGAGAATGTGAAACTTGGAGCTCTGGAACAACGGTGGGTGGCAAGGATGGCAAAGTTTCGATATAAAATCACCTACAAGAGAGGAGCCGAAAATACTCATGCTGACACCTTATCCAGAGTGACACATGGAGAACCTGGGCACAACCGATATGAGGAATAAGAAGATGAAGAGATTCCCAAATTTCGAGACTCTCAGGACGGTGGCAGCCACGAAGGAGCAGGTGCAAGTCTTGACCCGACAGGGCATCTTGGGGCGGTCCCATGATGAGTTGGTATGGTTACAACAAGAAGATGGGGAACTTACGCAACTGAGGCAGTAGGTAGTGTCTAAACAACTTCCTAGCCAACGAGAAAGAGATGCCCTGTCTCCAGAGACTTTGCAGATTTTTCGACAGTGGGAAAGACTCCAGATGAAAAATGGTCTGCTGTATCAGAAAGTCCAACTCCAACAGGAACAGGGTGTAACATGGCAGGTGGTGATTCCAGAGATGCTGTTATCCAATGTGGCCACAGAGGCGCATGAAAGGGGAGTGCACTTTGGCCAAGAAAAGACCTTTCAGTGGTTACAAAGACTAGTATATCACCCTCGGCTGAAGGTCGTACTGGAAGAGACCTGTAGGCTCAGCAGAAATTGTTAACTGGCAAAACCACCAGAGCAGAGAGCTCCCACAAAAACCATAGTGACTTCCATTCCCCTGGAGGTGCTAATGATAGACTATCTGACTATTGGGCCAGCCCATCAAGGCTATGAGCATTGTCTGGTAATGACCGACCACTTTACGAAGTTCACGGTCGTGACTCCAACATGTGATCAGATGGCTGAATCCACCGCACACAACATCTGTAAGAATTTCATTCAAGTGTACAGCTGTCCAAAGCTAATCCACTCTGATCAGGGGGCCTGTTTTCTGGGGAAACTAATGGAGAAGTTACACCGGCTATTCCAGATCGAAAAGTCTCGCACCACAAAGTATCATCCTCAGGGCAATAGGGCCTGTGAACTGTTTAACCACACTCTAGTTCAGATGCTGAGAACACTGGAGGAAGATTGGAAGGCCAGATGGTCCAAGTACGTAGATGAGTTAGTGTGGGTATACAACAATCGAGTACATAGAACCACTGGTTATACTCCGTATCCCTTGCTATTTGGCGGTACAGGAAAGGAGATCACCAAGCTGGAGCTGGATCCAGAGGATGGGGGTGTCAACTTGGGTCTGAGAACATCGTCATCGTCTCCAGACTGCATCGCCTGGTGTGAATCCAATTTCAGGAATTGGAACATGCAGAAAAATCTCCTCCTCATGGGACAGATCTCCAAGCTGGTGACTGTGTACTAGTTTGGGAAAAACATCATCGAGATAAACTGGAAAACAGGTGGAAGAGAAACCCGTATCGGGTGAAATGGCAAATTAATGCCAAAGGGCCTGTCTACAAGATTCAGCCTGAAGGGGGAGAAAACGCTGCCACTCGTATCGTTCATCAGAATATGCTGCGGTCCTGTCTGTCAAGAGACCCTGATCAAGTGGGGGAGGTGTAAGATGCCCCCAAGATACCTCTGCCACACCAAATATATATTCATGGAAAACCACCCCATTAATGTATAGTGAAACAAGTACACATATGGATAGTATTACCAAACAAATGGGTATATATATATATATATATATATATATATGGACATAGAGGACCATCACAAAAGATTATATAAAATATATATGGGAGAAAAAATAGCGAGAAAAAGGGTCCAATACAAAATTTACAAATTTATTGACAATAATATTATTCAAGTATATCAGGATTATAGAGAAAAGGTGAAACAGAATCAATGATGATCATAGCAGGTACATGGGCAAAAAACAATAGGGCACACAAAGGTACATGGACACGGGAATGTACATAATTTTATGAATATATAGCACAAATTTTAAATATTCCACATAGTCCCATAATCTATAATAATAAATGCGCTAAGCAGCTTCCGGGTTGTAACAACTTCCATCCAGTTCTAACTGGTGACGTCACTGCACACCTCTTGCCATGCTAACCCTCAACACACCACTCCTCCTCAACACACACCTCCTCAACACACACTCCTCTCACCTTTCACCATCTCCACTCACGTCCCCCCCTCTTTCACTCCACATACGACCCTTTCTCTCACTCCGTCTCTCATACTCACACCATCATCGCCGCTGCTCCATGATCCCCGACAACTTCTTCCGCCGGCGCCATCCTGGATCCAGACGTTGTCCACGCCGGCGACATGTTCTTGCGGCGACGCTATCTTGAGTATCGTGAAATCCCGCGATACTCAAGATGGCGTCGCCGCAAGAACATGTCACCGGCGTGGACAGCATCGGGATCCAAAATGGCATCGGCAAAATCTCGCGAGATTTCGCCGACGCCATTTTGGATCCCGACGTCGTCCTTGCGAGATTTCGCGACGCCATTTTGGATCCTGACATCGTCCACGCCAGGATGGCGCCGGCGGAGGAAGATGTCGGGGATTGTGGAGCAGCGGCGATGACGGCGTGAGTATGGGAGACGGAGTGACAGAAAGGGTTGTATGTGGAGTGAAAGAGGGGGGGGACGTGAGTGGAGATGGTGAAAGGTGAGAGGAGTGTGTGTTGAGGGTTAACATGGCAAGAGGTGTGTCACTATCCTCCCGTTGCGATAGCATCAGGCCTTAATCTAGTTAGAAAATAACCAGTCACAGTATCCCAATCAAAACCTGATAGCAATACCACAGGTGGTGGAACCAG
Source organism: Dendrobates tinctorius (assembly GCF_039654945.1). Lineage (NCBI taxonomy): Eukaryota > Metazoa > Chordata > Amphibia > Anura > Dendrobatidae > Dendrobates > Dendrobates tinctorius. The sequence continues at coordinate 10,997,322 of NW_027361669.1, read as the reverse complement.
CCACTAGAGTTGAGCGACTTTTGGTTTTTTAGGGTCGCGTTTCGTTTCGTGAAACCCGACTTTTCCAAAAGTCGGGTCGAGCAAGATCGTCCGATTATAGGGAAAAGTCGGGGTCGTCCCGAAACACGAAACCCAATGTAAGTCAATGGGGAATAAAAGTCGGCAGTGAGAGGAGGACAGGAAACACACCTACAGTGCCCATTTGAATGCCAAAAGCATCAATTCTTCTTACTTAAGCTTGTCAACCTTAATTAACTTCATAATACAAGTTACGCACTGAAAAATGGGGGTTATTTGGCTAAAGTTGTGGGGGGGGAGGGCTGGCTGCAGGTTTTCATGTGCCCTGGGCGAAAGAGCGCCCCTTTAACACATACCACAACTCATCATGCTCCGATACGGCAGAGAAATAGCGGTATAGTACAATGAAAAATACCTCACTTTTTACATCTCATGACGAGGCCCATCTATTTCTCCATACAGAATCATTGGTCCCATATAATGTTTGAAACAGTATATGATGAGCTCCACATAATGCTACAGTATATGTTGGTCCCCATGGATGAAGCTCCACTGTCTTATGGGCCCAAATAATGCTCCAAACATAATGGGCCCCATTTCTAATGCTCTAGTGTATAATGGGCCCTGTAAATGCTGCTCCAGTGTCTGATGTCCACCTTTGGAATGTTCCAGTGTATGGTGGGCCCCATCTATCATTCTCCAGAGTATAGTGCTCCCCAAAAATTGCTGTCCCAACATTGAAAACAATCAAATAAGTCTCCTCGCTAGGGAATCCCTGTACTTGTCTGGACTCCTCGTCGTCCCCATCTTCCATCTCACTGCACAGTATTTCAACCTTGCAAGTGCTGTGATCCTGGGCAAGCAGGGGGGGCCCACTCTTTGGCGACGGCACTGGCACAGGGCCCCTGATAGTACGGTGGTGTGTCTGATGGCGGGTGGGCCGAACCTGCACTTTCATCTGCAGCTTCCTCTTTGTCACCGTGTAAGATGGAACTGTATATGGGAAGGGTAACCTGAGTTTCATCAGGGTCAGATTCAGGTCGTATAGCGTGCGAGGGGAATGTAGTGGTCTGGGTCAATGTACCAGCAGATTCATCGAGCAGTGGCTGGGCATCAGTGCACTTGTGTCGCCCCCAGGAGTACGGTCGCCACAGTGGCATTACCTTCTTCCTAGGGAGTGTGATGTCATGCTTGGGAGCAACGAAGGATCTCTCTAGCAGGTTAACTGATTGGGCGGCGTTATTCCCACGAGTCATGACCCTCCAAACAGCGTTCATGAAGGCAAAGTGTTTGTTTTACGAGGGCAGTATGGTTGCAAAGCTGAACCTTAAAGGAATGTCCAGAAGGGCACCACCAGGAGTGGAGCCTACGGTTAAATTCGACTCCACCTGGGAAACCTCAACCATGCCAGCTACAGAACAGATGCACACATTGCAAGCTTAATTCCGTTAACGAACGAGACTCCGTCATGCCCCGCGGTCCGAGTCCGGCTTACTAGAGGGACACGTGAGGCTCTGGCACATGAGATTGGCCAATAACTGGTGTGTCATGCCCTTACATGTCCGTGGCGCATGTGCGCTACACTGAAAAGGCCAGCGTTTGTCGCTTACAGGTGCAGATAACCCGCTGAACAACGTTAGTGATGGGGATCACTGATTACAATTATTACCCGCGAACAATGATTTCCCAGTAAGTGCAGGTCAACCGCAGTTCCGGAATTAGGCCTAACCGTCATTCCTGAAAAAATTAAAAACTTACGTGTGCAAACCACAGGTGCTGTAGCTTGCTTAACAGCTCGCCAGCCGTTCTCACGCCCAGTATAAATTACACGTGATTGCACAAAGGTGAGAAAGGGTACCGTATCCCCAGATAACATGTATGGATAGCGTACACATTCAAAATATATGTTTATACATCAGGAGGCAGGCTCAGACGGTGTTAGGCCCAGTATGGATTGCACGTGATTGCACAAAGGTTAGAAAGGGTACCGTTTCCCCGGATAACATGTATGGATAGCGTACACATTCAAAATATATGTCTCAGGAGGCAGGCTCAGATGGTGTTAGGCCCAGTATGGATTGCACGTGATTGCACAAAGGTTAGAAAGGGTACCATTTCCCCGGATAACATGTATGGATAGCGTACACATTCAAAATATATGTCTCAGGAGGCAGGCTCAGACGGTGTTAGGCCCAGTATGGATTGCACGTGATTGCACAAAGGTTAGAAAGGGTACCGTTTCCCCGGATAACATGTATGGATAGCGTACACATTCAAAATATATGTCTATACATCAGGAGGCAGGCTCAGACGGTGTTAGGCCCAGTATGGATTGCACGTGATTGCACAAAGGTTAGAAAGGGTACCGTATCCCCGGATAACATGTATGGATAGCGTACACATTCAAAATATATGTCTCAGGAGGCAGGCTCAGACGGTGTTAGGCCCAGTATGGATTGCACGTGATTGCACAAAGGTTAGAAAGGGTACCGTATCCCCAGATAACATGTATGGATAGCGTACACATTCAAAATATATGTCTATACATCAGGAGGCAGGCTCAGACGGTGTTAGGCCCAGTATGGATTGCACGTGATTGCACAAAGGTTAGAAAGGGTACCATTTCCCCGGATAACATGTATGGATAGCGTACACATTCAAAATATATGTCTCAGGAGGCAGGCTCAGACGGTGTTAGGCCCAGTATGGATTGCACGTGATTGCACAAAGGTTAGAAAGGGTACCATTTCCCCGGATAACATGTATGGATAGCGTACACATTCAAAATATATGTCTCAGGAGGCAGGCTCAGACGGTGTTAGGCCCAGTATGGATTGCACGTGATTGCACAAAGGTTAGAAAGGGTACCGTTTCCCCGGATAACATGTATGGATAGCGTACACATTCAAAATATATGTCTATACATCAGGAGGCAGGCTCAGACGGTGTTAGGCCCAGTATGGATTGCACGTGATTGCACAAAGGTTAGAAAGGGTACCGTATCCCCGGATAACATGTATGGATAGCGTACACATTCAAAATATATGTCTCAGGAGGCAGGCTCAGACGGTGTTAGGCCCAGTATGGATTGCACGTGATTGCACAAAGGTTAGAAAGGGTACCGTATCCCCAGATAACATGTATGGATAGCGTACACATTCAAAATATATGTCTATACATCAGGAGGCAGGCTCAGACGGTGTTAGGCCCAGTATGGATTGCACGTGATTGCACAAAGGTTAGAAAGGGTACCGTATCCCCAGATAACATGTATGGATAGCGTACACATTCAAAATATATGTCTCAGGAGGCAGGCTCAGACGGTGTTAGGCCCAGTATGGATTGCACGTGATTGCACAAAGGTTAGAAAGGGTACCGTATCCCCGGATAACATGTATGGATAGCGTACACATTCAAAATATATGTCTATACATCAGGAGGCAGGCTCAGACGGTGTTAGGCCCAGTATGGATTGCACGTGATTGCACAAAGGTTAGAAAGGGTACCGTTTCCCCGGATAACATGTATGGATAGCGTACACATTCAAAATATATGTCTATACATCAGGAGGCAGGCTCAGACGGTGTCAGGCACAGTATGGATTTGACAGCCCAGATTACACAGTGGAGGAGCAGGGAGAGGTAAAGATTGCAAATGCTGGGGCCCTGCCCAAGCAAGGGGGGACCACTCGTGGGCGTCGGTACTGGCACTGGGCCCCTCATAGTACAGCGGTGTGTCTGACGGCGGGTGTGCACCACCACCGTCAGAGACACTTGATTGCACTATGAGGGACCCTGTGCCAGTGCCCGCGCCCAAGAGTCGGCCTACCCACCTGTCCAGGGCAACGGCACTTGCACGGTGTCGTGCGCTAGGTGGTGACCCCGCCCATGAGGGGGAGGCAGCACAGTTAGGGAGTTTTAGAAAGTGGCATATGTTGATGTTGGACATTCAGCTGATGCAAAAGGCGAAATAGGTGAAGTCCCAGGAAGAGGTGGACCAAAGCAAGCCATTTTTCTGTCACCCTATGTGTCATCAGGGGAAGGTGGGACAAAATCCTTGGAAACCCATGCATGGTTCATTTTAATGAAGGTTAGATCATCCACATTTTGGGTTGACAGACGGGTCCTTTTTTCTGTCAGGATCGATCCAGCTGCACTGAAGACTCTTTCCGATAGCACACTTGCAGCTGGGCAAGCGAGCTCCTGTAAGGCATATTGGGCCAATTCAGGCCAGGTGTCCAGTTTAGCGGCCCAATAGTCAAAGGGGAATGACCTGTGTGGGAGAACATCGATATGGGAGGAAAAGTAGTTTGTAACCATAGTTGACAACTGCTGTCTCCTGTCACTTTCCATCGATGCAGTATTACCAGTTGTGTGAGCGGTATTTGAAAAATCAGTCCACAACATTGTCATGAAACCCCTGTCTCCAACGCCACTTCTGCTGTGTGCACCACGAACACCTCTGCCAAGCTGCCCCTGGCCCGTACGGCTCGTGTGAGAACCATCACCGCTGCTGTGTGCTGGGAATGCCTCAAGCAACCGATTTACCAGAGTTGCTTGTTTATTAGCCAATATTAGGTCAAGGTTCTCCTGTGGCATGATGTTTTGTAATTTGCCTTTATAGCGTGGATCCAGGATGCTGGCCAACCATTAGTCGTCATCGTTCATCATTTTGGCAATGCGGGGGTCCCTTTTTAGGATCTGCAAGGCATAATCTGACATGTGGGCCAATGTTCCCGGTGTCAATGATGCACTGCGAGTGCTGGGTGGAGGAGCACTTTCTGACAAATCCACATCCCTCCAGTCACGCACAAATCCTGTACCAGACCTTGCCACGCCAACATTTTCACTTGCCCCACGAGATGCATCCTCCTCCCCTAAGTAATCATCCCCATCATCATCCTCCTCCTCTTCTTCTTCCTCCACCTCGTCCAGGAGAGGTCCCTGAGCAGACAATGGCTGAATGTCATCAAGGATTCCCTCCTCCTCTTCCTCCTCATCAACATTGGCTGCAGACGCCTGCTCCTTAAGGTGCGTCAAAGTTTGCATGAGCAGACGCATAAGTGGGATGCTCATGCTTAGGATGGCGTCGTCTGCGCTTACCAGCCGTGTGCATTCCTCAAAACACTGAAGGACTTTACAGAGGTCTTTCAGCTTCGACCACTGCACACCTGTCAACTCCATGTCTGCTCTCAAAGTGCCTGGCCGTGTATCCTCCCACAAATGCATTATGGCCTGCCTCTGCTCGCACAGCCGCTCCACCATGTGCAGGGTGGAGTTCCACCTTGTTGCAATGTCGATAATGAGGCGGTGGTTGGGAAGGTGGAGCAATCGCTGCAGCTTCTGCATACGAACGGAGTGTACAGGCGACCGGCGGATGTGCGCGCACAGTCTTCGCACCTTCTGGAGCAGGGCTGTTAACTCCGGATAATTTTTGAGGAAGCACTGCACCACCAGGTTCAAGGTGTGAGCCAAGCAAGGTATGTGGCTGAGTTTTGAAAGGGTTATGGCTGCCACAAAATTACGGCCGTTATTACTAACTACCTTGCCTGCCTCAAGATGTACACTGCCCAGCCATGACTCAGTTTGTCGCTTCAAGTACTCGGCCAGCACCTCGGCGGTGTGTCTGTCGCCCAAACACATCATCTGCAACACAGCCTGCTGACGCTTTCCACTAGCTGCTCGATAGGGGGACACCTCGTGTGCAACAGTGGCAGCTGCAGATAGAGTGCTCGTACGACTGCGCTCTGTGGACGAGCTTTCGCTTCTGGAGGAGGAGGAGGAGGAGGAGGAGGGTCGAACGCCTACAGCCAACTGTTTCCTATACCGTGGGCTAGGCAGCACTGTCCCACCACCGCTGTCCCCTGTGGACCCTGCATCCACCACATTAACCCAGTGCGCAGTGATGGACACGTAATTGGCCTGGCCATGCCGACTGGACCATGCATCAGTTGTGAGGTGCACCTTTCCGCTCACTGACTGCTTGAGTGCATGGACAATGCGGTCTTTCACATGATGGTGGAGGGCTGGGATGGCTTTGCGAGAGAAGAAGTGGCGACTGGGTAGGTCATAGCGTGGTACTGCATAGGCCATGAGTTCGCGGAAAGCTGTGCTTTCCACCAACCGAAAGGGCATCATCTCAAACGAGATTAGTTTGGCAATGTGGGTGTTCAAACCCAGTGTACGCGGATGAGAGACTGAGTACATTCTTGACCTACTCATAGTGTCTGGGAGGGTGAGCTGGACTTGAGAGCTGCATATGGTGGAAGTAGCGGTGGACAGGGCGGACTGAGAGAGGGTTGATGATGGTGATGGAGTTGGTGTTCTTTCTGATGGCCTAGAATCAGTCTTTCGTTGATATAACAGTGGGATACCCTGACTGCTGTGGCCTTGCAACAACACCTCAACATTTGCTGCTGTGCTAACCGGTGGGCTTACAGTGGGGGAAACAATGTAGCGTTGCTGACTACCTTCGTTGTGATCAGTTGCACATGTGGCACTTGAGGTTTGGTGTTGTGTCCACGCTTGCAAGTGCATGCTGGTTAAATGTCTAAGCATGCAACTGGTATTCAAATTTTTCAGATTTTTCCCTCGGCTAAAGGTCTTTGCGCACTTCTTACAGAGAACCTTGGCCTGATCATGAGGCTTTTGTTCAAAAAAGTGCCACACTGCACTCTTCCTACTTTGGCAGACATTTTGCGGCCTAGCACTCTGTGATCTTTTGACCCTCTGGACAAGCTGTCCAGCAACTCTTTTGATGTTTGGAACCTGTCTTTGGAGTGCTCCGGGCCTGCCAGATAACAGCTGTTGCGATGTCGATGTCTGCTGTGGATGCTCCTCGTCTGAGCTATTGGAAGCAGCACCCTCTTCCCCCAATGGATGCCAATCTGGGTCAACAACTGGGTCATCCATCACCTCCTCTTCTATGTCATGTGCACCTTCCTCTGTGTCACCGTGTATGGTGGTATAGTGTGCGTGAAGGGGCACCTGAGTCTCATCAGGGTCAGAATCTGGCTCTGTACACTGCGAGGACAATGTAGTGCTCTGAGTGAATGTACCAGCAGAATCATCCATCAGCGGCTGTGCATCAGTGCACTCCATGTCAGATTCATCTTGGCCTGGGTAATTCACCATTTCACTTGATAATCCAGGCATGGTATGTGAAAACAGCTCCATGGAGTAATCAGTAGTATGGCCTGCGTCATCCTTCAATCTTGGTTGGGGTGAAGGACACAAGGAAAGGTGTGGTTCATGAACATGAGCCTCCAATGACGACTCAGTGCTTTTACTTTTTACAACTGAAGAAGAGGAGGCGATAGAGCTGGAGGCTGAGTCAGCAATGTAAGACAAAACTTTTTCCTGATGCTCTGGCTTTAAAAGCGGTTTGCCAACTCCTAGAAAACTAAGCGTTCGAGGCCTTATGTAGCCACACGATGACGCAGGCTCAACACCTCCTGCATTCGGTCCTATTTTGCTCTTGCCACTACCATCAGATCCACCACCAACACCATCATTACCAGCTGCCAACCCCCGCCCAATTCCACGGCCTCTTCCACCAGCCTTCCTCATTTTTGGTAGAAATGTAGACAAAATCCAACAAACTATATAGTAATGTAAAACAAGGTACAAGGTGTCTATAGGACAGGGGAGATTTTGAATTTCTGCAGACACTTGTGGACACTGGACACTTTTGGATTGTGTGAGGCCCACTGATATCTGAGCGCTATGTGACAGGTTCGATGGCACAGCTGTGACCAAAGTGACTAGAGGATAAGGGAGATTTTGAATCTCTGCACACACTTTTGGACACTGGACACTTTTGGATTGTGTGAGGCCCAATGAATATCTGAGCGCTATGTGACAGGCTCGATGGCACAGCTGCTGTGACCAAAGTGACTAGAGGATAAGGGAGATTTTGAATCTCTGCACACACTTTTGGACACTGGACACTTTTGGATTGTGTGAGGCCCACTGATATCTGAGCGCTATGTCACAGGCTCGATGGCACAGCTGTGACCAAAGTGACTAGAGGATAAGGGAGATTTTGAATCTCTGCACACACTTTTGGACACTGGACACTTTTGGATTGTGTGAGGCCCAATGAATATCTGAGCGCTATGTGACAGGCAAGATGGCACAGCTGCTGTGACCAAAGTGACTAGAGGATAAGGAAGATTTTGAATCTCTGCACTCACTTTTGGACACTGGACACTTTTGGATTGTGTGAGGCCCACTGATATCTGAGCGCTATGTCACAGGCTCGATGGCACAGCTGTGACCAAAGTGACTAGAGGATAAGGGAGATTTTGAATCTCTGCACACACTTTTGGACACTGGACACTTTTGGATTGTGTGAGGCCCAATGAATATCTGAGCGCTATGTGACAGGCTCGATGGCACAGCTGTGATCAAAGTGACTAGAGGATATGGGAGATTTTGAATCTCTGCACACACTTTTGGACACTGGACACTTTTGGATTGTGTGAGGCCCAATGAATATCTGAGCGCTATGTGACAAGCTCGATGGCACAGCTGTGACCAAAGTGACTAGAGGATAAGGGAGATTTTGAATCTCTGCACACACTTTTGGACACTGGACACTTTTGGATTGTGTGAGGCCCACTGATATCTGAGCGCTATGTCACAGGCTCGATGGCACAGCTGTGACCAAAGTGACTAGAGGATAAGGGAGATTTTGAATCTCTGCACACACTTTTAGACACTGGACACTTTTGGATTGTGTGAGGCCCAATGAATATCTGAGCGCTATGTCACAGGCTCGATGGCACAGCTGTGACCAAAGTGACTAGAGGATATGGGAGATTTTGAATCTCTGCACACACTTTTGGACACTGGACACTTTTGGATTGTGTGAGGCCCACTGATATCTGAGCGCTATGTCACAGGCTCGATGGCACAGCTGTGACCAAAGTGACTAGAGGATAAGGGAGATTTTGAATCTCTGCACACACTTTTGGACACTGGACACTTTTGGATTGTGTGAGGCCCAATGAATATCTGAGCGCTATGTGACAGGCTCGATGGCACAGCTGTGACCAAAGTGACTAGAGGATAAGGGAGATTTTGAATCTCTGCACACACTTTTAGACACTGGACACTTTTGGATTGTGTGAGGCCCAATGAATATCTGAGCGCTATGTGACAGGCTCGATGGCACAGCTGTGACCAAAGTGACTAGAGGATATGGGAGATTTTGAATCTCTGCACACACTTTTGGACACTGGACACTTTTGGATTGTGTGAGGCCCAATGAATATCTGAGCGCTATGTGACAGGCTCGATGGCACAGCTGTGACCAAAGTGACTAGAGGATAAGGGAGATTTTGAATCTCTGCACACACTTTTGGACACTGGACACTTTTGGATTGTGTGAGGCCCACTGATATCTGAGCGCTATGTCACAGGCTCGATGGCACAGCTGTGACCAAAGTGACTAGAGGATAAGGGAGATTTTGAATCTCTGCACACACTTTTAGACACTGGACACTTTTGGATTGTGTGAGGCCCAATGAATATCTGAGCGCTATGTGACAGGCTCGATGGCACAGCTGTGACCAAAGTGACTAGAGGATAAGGGAGATTTTGAATCTCTGCACACACTTTTGGACACTGGACACTTTTGGATTGTGTGAGGCCCACTGATATCTGAGCGCTATGTCACAGGCTCGATGGCACAGCTGTGACCAAAGTGACTAGAGGATAAGGGAGATTTTGAATCTCTGCACACACTTTTGGACACTGGACACTTTTGGATTGTGTGAGGCCCAATGATTATCTGAGCGCTATGTGACAGGCTCGATGGCACAGCTGCTGTGTCCAAAGTGACTAGAGGATAAGGGAGATTTTGAATCTCTGCACACACTTTTGGACACTGGACACTTTTGGATTGTGTGAGGCCCACTGATATCTGAGCGCTATGTCACAGGCTGTCGATGGCACAGCTGTGACCAAAGTGACTAGAGGATAAGGGAGATTTTGAATCTCTGCACACACTTTTAGACACTGGACACTTTTGGATTGTGTGAGGCCCAATGAATATCTGAGCGCTATGTGACAGGCTCGATGGCACAGCTGTGACCAAAGTGACTAGAGGATAAGGGAGATTTTGAATCTCTGCACACACTTTTGGACACTGGACACTTTTGGATTGTGTGAGGCCCACTGATATCTGAGCGCTATGTCACAGGCTCGATGGCACAGCTGTGACCAAAGTGACTAGAGGATAAGGGAGATTTTGAATCTCTGCACACACTTTTGGACACTGGACACTTTTGGATTGTGTGAGGCCCAATGAATATCTGAGCGCTATGTGACAGGCTCGATGGCACAGCTGCTGTGTCCAAAGTGACTAGAGGATAAGGGAGATTTTGAATCTCTGCACACACTTTTGGACACTGGACACTTTTGGATTGTGTGAGGCCCAATGAATATCTGAGCGCTATGTCACAGGCTGTCGATGGCACAGCTGTGACCAAAGTGACTAGAGGATAAGGGAGATTTTGAATCTCTGCACACACTTTTAGACACTGGACACTTTTGGATTGTGTGAGGCCCAATGAATATCTGAGCGCTATGTCACAGGCTCGATGGCACAGCTGTGACCAAAGTGACTAGAGGATAAGGGAGATTTTGAATCTCTGCACACACTTTTGGACACTGGACACTTTTGGATTGTGTGAGGCCCACTGATATCTGAGCGCTATGTCACAGGCTCGATGGCACAGCTGTGACCAAAGTGACTAGAGGATAAGGGAGATTTTGAATCTCTGCACACACTTTTGGACACTGGACACTTTTGGATTGTGTGAGGCCCAATGAATATCTGAGCGCTATGTGACAGGCTCGTTGGCACAGCTGTGACCAAAGTGACTAGAGGATAAGGGAGATTTTGAATCTCTGCACACACTTTTAGACACTGGACACTTTTGGATTGTGTGAGGCCCACTGATATCTGAGCGCTATATCACAGGCTCGATGGCACAGCTGTGACCAAAGTGACTAGAGGATAAGGGAGATTTTGAATCTCTGCACACACTTTTAGACACTGGACACTTTTGGATTGTGTGAGGCCCACTGATATCTGAGCGCTATGTCACAGGCTCGATGGCACAGCTGTGACCAAAGTGACTAGAGGATAAGGGAGATTTTGAATCTCTGCACACACTTTTGGACACTGGACACTTTTGGATTGTGTGAGGCCCACTGATATCTGAGCGCTATGTCACAGGCTCGATGGCACAGCTGTGACCAAAGTGACTAGAGGATAAGGGAGATTTTGAATCTCTGCACACACTTTTGGACACTGGACACTTTTGGATTGTGTGAGGCCCAATGATTATCTGAGCGCTATGTGACAGGCTCGATGGCACAGCTGCTGTGTCCAAAGTGACTAGAGGATAAGGGAGATTTTGAATCTCTGCACACACTTTTGGACACTGGACACTTTTGGATTGTGTGAGGCCCACTGATATCTGAGCGCTATGTCACAGGCTGTCGATGGCACAGCTGTGACCAAAGTGACTAGAGGATAAGGGAGATTTTGAATCTCTGCACACACTTTTAGACACTGGACACTTTTGGATTGTGTGAGGCCCAATGAATATCTGAGCGCTATGTGACAGGCTCGATGGCACAGCTGTGACCAAAGTGACTAGAGGATAAGGGAGATTTTGAATCTCTGCACACACTTTTGGACACTGGACACTTTTGGATTGTGTGAGGCCCACTGATATCTGAGCGCTATGTCACAGGCTCGATGGCACAGCTGTGACCAAAGTGACTAGAGGATAAGGGAGATTTTGAATCTCTGCACACACTTTTGGACACTGGACACTTTTGGATTGTGTGAGGCCCAATGAATATCTGAGCGCTATGTGACAGGCTCGATGGCACAGCTGCTGTGTCCAAAGTGACTAGAGGATAAGGGAGATTTTGAATCTCTGCACACACTTTTGGACACTGGACACTTTTGGATTGTGTGAGGCCCAATGAATATCTGAGCGCTATGTCACAGGCTGTCGATGGCACAGCTGTGACCAAAGTGACTAGAGGATAAGGGAGATTTTGAATCTCTGCACACACTTTTAGACACTGGACACTTTTGGATTGTGTGAGGCCCAATGAATATCTGAGCGCTATGTGACAGGCTCGATGGCACAGCTGTGACCAAAGTGACTAGAGGATAAGGGAGATTTTGAATCTCTGCACACACTTTTGGACACTGGACACTTTTGGATTGTGTGAGGCCCACTGATATCTGAGCGCTATGTCACAGGCTCGATGGCACAGCTGTGACCAAAGTGACTAGAGGATAAGGGAGATTTTGAATCTCTGCACACACTTTTGGACACTGGACACTTTTGGATTGTGTGAGGCCCAATGAATATCTGAGCGCTATGTGACAGGCTCGTTGGCACAGCTGTGACCAAAGTGACTAGAGGATAAGGGAGATTTTGAATCTCTGCACACACTTTTGGACACTAGACACTTTTGGATTGTGTGAGGCCCAATGAATATCTGAGCGCTATGTGACAGGCTCGATGGCACAGCTGTGACCAAAGTGACTAGAGGATAAGGGAGATTTTGAATCTCTGCACACACTTTTAGACACTGGACACTTTTGGATTGTGTGAGGCCCACTGATATCTGAGCGCTATATCACAGGCTCGATGGCACAGCTGTGACCAAAGTGACTAGATGATAAGGGAGATTTTGAATCTCTGCACACACTTTTAGACACTGGACACTTTTGGATTGTGTGAGGCCCAATGAATATCTGAGCGCTATGTGACAGGCTCGATGGCACAGCTGTGACCAAAGTGACTAGAGGATAAGGGAGATTTTGAATCTCTGCACACACTTTTAGACACTGGACACTTTTGGATTGTGTGAGGCCCACTGATATCTGAGCGCTATGTCACAGGCTCGATGGCACAGCTGTGACCAAAGTGACTAGAGGATAAGGGAGATTTTGAATCTCTGCACACACTTTTGGACACTGGACACTTTTGGATTGTGTGAGGCCCAATGAATATCTGAGCGCTATGTGACAGGCTCGATGGCACAGCTGCTGTGTCCAAAGTGACTAGAGGATAAGGGAGATTTTGAATCTCTGCACACACTTTTGGACACTGGACACTTTTGGATTGTGTGAGGCCCACTGATATCTGAGCGCTATGTGACAGGCTCGATGGCACAGCTGTGACCAAAGTGACTAGAGGATAAGGGAGATTTTGAATCTCTGCACACACTTTTGGACACTGGACACTTTTGGATTGTGTGAGGCCCAATGAATATCTGAGCGCTATGTGACAGGCTCGTTGGCACAGCTGTGACCAAAGTGACTAGAGGATAAGGGAGATTTTGAATCTCTGCACACACTTTTGGACACTAGACACTTTTGGATTGTGTGAGGCCCAATGAATATCTGAGCGCTATGTGACAGGCTCGATGGCACAGCTGTGACCAAAGTGACTAGAGGATAAGGGAGATTTTGAATCTCTGCACACACTTTTGGACACTGGACACTTTTGGATTGTGTGAGGCCCACTGATATCTGAGCGCTATGTCACAGGCTCGATGGCACAGCTGTGACCAAAGTGACTAGAGGATAATGGAGATTTTGAATCTCTGCACACACTTTTAGACACTGGACACTTTTGGATTGTGTGAGGCCCAATGAATATCTGAGCGCTATGTGACAGGCTCGATGGCACAGCTGTGACCAAAGTGACTAGAGGATAAGGGAGATTTTGAATCTCTGCACACACTTTTAGACACTGGACACTTTTGGATTGTGTGAGGCCCACTGATATCTGAGCGCTATATCACAGGCTCGATGGCACAGCTGTGACCAAAGTGACTAGAGGATAAGGGAGATTTTGAATCTCTGCACACACTTTTAGACACTGGACACTTTTGGATTGTGTGAGGCCCAATGAATATCTGAGCGCTATGTGACAGGCTCGATGGCACAGCTGTGACCAAAGTGACTAGAGGATAAGGGAGATTTTGAATCTCTGCACACACTTTTAGACACTGGACACTTTTGGATTGTGTGAGGCCCAATGAATATCTGAGCGCTATGTGACAGGCTCGATGGCACAGCTGTGACCAAAGTGACTAGAGGATAAGGGAGATTTTGAATTTCTGCACACACTTTTGGACACTGGACACTTTTGGATTGTGTGAGGCCCAATGAATATCTGAGCGCTATGTGACAGGCTCGATGGCACAGCTGTGACCAAAGTGACTAGAGGATAAGGGAGATTTTGAATCTCTGCACACACTTTTGGACACTGGACACTTTTGGATTGTGTGAGGCTCACTGATATCTGAGCGCTATGTGACAGGCTCGATGGCACAGCTGTGACCAAAGTGACTAGAGGATAAGGGAGATTTTGAATCTCTGCACACACTTTTAGACACTGGACACTTTTGGATTGTGTGAGGCCCAATGAATATCTGAGCGCTATGTGACAGGCTCGATGGCACAGCTGTGACAAAAGTGACTAGAGGATAAGGGAGATTGGATTGCTTTTAAAAAAGCAGTTTGCGGAGCAGTGGGTAAACAGCAATGCCAGCCTGTCAGGAAGCCTTAAAAGCCAGCCCAACAACCAACACCACTGATACACCACAATATAGCCTCCCCTTGCACTGCACACACAGTGACTGGTGTGTTGTGCAGGCCAAATTGCTATCAGCAGAAGCAGTTTTTTTTTCTTCTCAGCAGAACAAAAAAAAAAAATTGGGATTGCTTTTAAAAAAGCAGTTTGCGGAGCAGTGGGTAAACAGCAATGCAGGAATGTCAGGAAGCCTTAGAAGGCAGCCCAACAACCAACACCACTGATACACCACTATATAGCCTCCCCTTGCACTGCACACACAGTGACTGGTGTGTTGTGCAGGCCAAATCGCTAGCAGCAGAAGCAGTTTTTTTGTCTTCTTCCCTGCCTAGCGCTCTCCCTACAGAATCAGCAGCAACCTCTCCCTATACTGAGATCGGCAGAAGTAAGATGGCGGTCGGGCTGCACGCCCTTTTATACCCCCTGTGACGCCCACCAAAGCAAGCCAATCACTTGCATGCCCTTCTGAAAGATGGTGGTGACCCCTGCCTATGTCATCACGTTGCCCACAGTGTCCGTGGATCCTGATTGGCTGAAAAAGAGCGCAAAACAAACTTTTGAAACGCGACTTTGGCGCGTAAGTCGCCAACCTCGTGGCCGACCTCATCCTAGGGTCGGGTTTCGTTTCATGAAACCCGACTTTGCCAAAAGTCGGCGACTTTTGAAATTTTTCGACCCGTTTCGCTCAACTCTACCAGCCACCACTCATGGCATGTACTAAATCCAGAGTTAACTACAGATAATTTTGCAACATATTACCTTCAGACTGGTATGTAATAAGAGTCCACCCAGGTGTACCCTCCCCAACGCACGTTTCGGCTAGATGGCCTTCATCAAGGGGTATAGAGGAAGTGAGAAACAGGAAATATTTAAAAGAGAAGCCCACCCATGGAATTTTAGCAACTACACACAAGATAGAGCAAACCAATAGAATTGCATATTTTGCCTCCCTCCCATAAGATGGCCACTGTCGTCATGGAGATGTCAAAAGACAACAAATTCCCAAAGACTAATGGTATCAAGTGTAATACCCATTAAAGAGGAAAAATCAAACCTCCTAATTAAAGCCATTGACCACAACAGTCCCTCAACATGAATCTTATAAAGTTCAATCCATTCACCCAGATAGCCCAGGGTAACCATAGTGATCCAAGTCGCAAAATATAAAAAAGTTTCACAAATAGTCCAATATTGTAATAAGTCACCGCCACCTGCAAAACCATGAGCATAATTATAATAGCCGGAACCGAGTCTCACGCAGGGTCCAATAATATATTGCGACGCCGCCGCCCCCAAAAGAACTATGGGCGTGACCATAGGGGCCAAAGACGCGAGTCAGCGTCAGCAGGCCGCGACTGGAGACATCACAGGCTCGCGACCACTCCCCCGGCAACGGCCATCAGGCATCCAGGAAATGGCGTCCAAGAAGGAAAACACCCGGTAACCCGGTGCGTGTCACATCCGCCCAAAGTGACGCAGGCGTATCCACAGCAACCACAACGCCAGGCGGCGTCGGCATCACATGACCGGCGGCATCATAATGGAATGACCGCCCACCAGACAACACCCGATGCCGAAGGCCGCCTAGCGTGTAGTAGGCAGCGCCACGCATGCGTGCAGGGAGGGCATGAGACGCTCCGTGGACCGAATCAGGGGAAAAAAAGGGAACTTACATGTAAGGTGGTCATTATATAGGGAGACTGGAAAGGTTTAGTTAGAATAGCATAGAGAATAAATACAGAAGCCAAAATATAATAGATAAAGCATGATATAAATAAATACTAAATAAAGCAATTGGCCCCAAGAGACCCAAAAAAATGAGAAAAATCACAACATTAGTCACAACAAAATATAAACCCCATTACAATAATGTAGCTATATATCACATATCCCATTAACAGGCAGTAATAGCCACAGTACATAATCCAGACCTATAGCACATCATATTGCTTGCTGTAATAGATGTAAAATCTTCATCCGCTTTCTAGGATTCAACCGGCTGCATTTCCTTATAACATGTGTCCAGGATCATAATAGGACGAAGCAAAAAAGCATCAGTGGACAAATTCTAAAATTAATAAGAAAACAGTGAGGTTAAAACCAATCCACATGCACATGAAAATGATCAACATATTCAAGCCGTTTAAGATGGTTAGAGAAATGGAGCAAAGCTGATCGCCTCATTTCATCCTGAGTGTGGACGGGTCCTCGCCGCCGGCTGCCGCCTGTATCCCCAATACGTATTAATGAACCCGCGTTTTTAATTGGCGAGTAGAGTTGAGCGAAACGGGTCGAAAAATTTCAAAAGTCGACGACTTTTGGCAAAGTCGGGTTTCATGAAACGAAACCCGACCCTAGGATGAGGTCGGCCACGAGGTCGGCGACTTACGCGCCAAAGTCGCGTTTCAAAAGTTTGTTTTGCGCTCTTTTTCAGCCAATCAGGATCCACGGACACTGTGGGCAACGTGATGACATAGGCAGGGGTCACCACCATCTTTCAGAAGGGCATGCAAGTGATTGGCTTGCTTTGGTGGGCGTCACAGGGGTTATAAAAGGGCGTGCACGCCGACCGCCATCTTACTTCTGCCGATCTTAGCATAGGGAGAGGTTGCTGCTGCTGAGTCTGTAGGGAGAGCGTTAGGCAGGGAAGAAGAAAAAAAAACTGGTGGATCAGCGGTGTTGGTTGTTAGGCTGCCTTCTAAGGCTTCCTGACAGCTGCATTGCTGTTTACCCACTGCTCTGCAAACTGCTTTTTTAAAAGCAATCCCAATTTTTTTTTTTGTCCTGCTGAGGTACTGAGCGTGCATTTTTTCACACCATACAGCGGTGTACGCTCCTCACACAGTACCGTGTAACGGCTGTTATCACAGCCACAGTGAAGCTATCTGTGTGTCACTCTGTGAGAATAAGTCGAGGACATGTTCCGTTCTTACAGACCTGCACCTACTAGTTTTTTCTAGCTTTCAAACAGTTAAATATATTTGCTGTTTGATCACATTCAAAACTATAGAGAGACTGCGTGTGTCAGTCCTTATACTTAAAAAACACGGAGCTTGACAATTTTACGTACACCGGACAGCCGTGTACGTGCACGCTCCTCTCAGTACCGTGTAACGGCTGTTATCACGGCCACAGTGAAGCTATCTGTGTGTCACTGTGGAAGGATAAGTGGAGGACTTGTTCCGTTCTTACAGACCTACACTCTAGGGAGATTCCTATTCTGCCCAATTCTACATACACCTTGTAGTTTGTGATACACTAGCCAATTTCTGCCTGTGACATAGCGCTCTGATATTCAGTGGGCCTCACACAATCCAAAAGTGTCCAGTGTCCACTAGTGTGTGCAGAAATTCAAAATCTCCCTTATCCTGTAGTCACTTTTTTCACACCTGTGCCATCGAGCCTGTGACATAGCGCTGTGATATTCAGTGGGCCTCACACAATCCATAAGTGTCCAGTGTCCACAAGTGTGTGCAGAAATTCAAAATCTCTGTGATCCTGTAGTCACTTTTTTCACACCTGTGCCATCGAGCCTGTGACATAGCGCTGTGATATTCAGTGGGCCTCACACAATCCAAAAGTGTCCAGTGTCCACTAGTGTGTGCAGAAATTCAAAATCTCCCTTATCTTGTAGTCACTTTTTTCACACCTGTGCCATCGAGCCTGTGACATAGCGCTCTGATATTCAGTGGGCCTCACACAATCCAAAAGTGTCCAGTGTCCACTAGTGTGTGCAGAAATTCAAAATCTCCCTTATCATGTAGTCACTTTTTTCACACCTGTGCCATCAAGCCTGTGACATAGCGCTCTGATATTCAGTGGGCCTCACACAATCCAAAAGTGTCCAGTGTCCACTAGTGTGTGCAGAAATTCAAAATCTCGCTTATCCTGTAGTCACTTTTTTCACACCTGTGCCATCGAGCCTGTGACATAGCGCTCTGATATTCAGTGGGCCTCACACAATCCAAAAGTGTCCACTAGTGTGTGCAGAAATTCAAAATCTCCCTTATCCTGTAGTCACTGTTTTCACACCTGTGCCATCGAGCCTGTGACATAGTGCTGTGATATTCAGTGGGCCTCACACAATCCATAAGTGTCCACTGTACACAAGTGTGTGCAGAAATTCAAAATCTCCCCTGTCCTATAGACACCTTGTACCTTGTTTTACATTACTATATAGTTTGTTGGATTTTGTCTACATTTCTACAAAAAATGAGGAAGGCTGGTGGAAGAGGCCGTGGAATTGGGCGGGGGTTGGCAGCTGGTAATGATGGTGTTGGTGGTGGATCTGATGGTAGTGGCAAGAGCAAAATAGGACCGAATGCAGGAGGTGTTGAGACTGCGTCATCGTCTGGCTCCATAAGGCTTCGAAGGCTTAGTTTTCTAGGAGTTGGCAAACCACTTTTAAAGCCAGAGCATCAGGAAAAAGTTTTGTCTTACATTGCTGACTCAGCCTCCAGCTCTATCGCCTCCTCTTCTGAAGTTGTAAAAAGTAAAAGCACTGAGTCGTCATTGGAGGCTCATGTTCATGAACCACACCTTTCCTTGTGTCCTTCACCCCAACCAAGATTGAAGGATGACGCAGGCCATACTACTGATTACTCCATGGAGCTGTTTTCACATACCATGCCTGGATTATCAAGTGAAATGGTGAATTACCCAGGCCAAGATGAATCTGACATGGAGTGCACTGATGCACAGCCACTGATAGATGATTCTGCTGGTACATTCACTCAGAGCACTACATTGTCCTCGCGTGTACAGAGCCAGATTCTGACCCTGATGAGACTCAGGTGCCCCTTCCCGCACACTATACCACCATACACGGTGACACAGAGGAAGGTGCACATGACATTGAAGAGGAGGTGATGGATGACCCAGTTGTTGACCCAGATTGGCATCCATTGGGGGAAGAGGGTGCTGCTTCCAATAGCTCAGATGAGGAGCATCCACAGCAGACATCGACATCGCAACAGCTGTTATCTGGCAGGCCCGGAGCACTCCAAAGACAGGTTCCAAAAATCAAAAGAGTTGCTGGACAGCTTGTCCAGAGGGTCAAAAGATCACAGCGTGCTAGGCCGCAAAATGTCTGCCAAAGTAGGAAGAGTGCAGTGAGGCACTTTTTTGAACAAAATCCTCATGATCAGGCCAAGGTTATCTGTAAGAAATGCGCAAAGACCTTTAGCCGAAGGAAAAATCTGAAAAATTTGAATATCAGTTGCATGCTTAGACATTTAACCACCATGCACTTGCAAGCATGGACACAACACCAAACCTCAAGTGCCACATGTGCAACTGATCACAAAGAAGGTAGTCAGCAACACTACATTGTTTCCCCCACTGTAAGCCCACCGGTTAGCACAGCAGCAAATGTTGAGGTGTCGTTGCAAGGCCACAGCAGTCAGGGAATCCCACTGTTATGTCATCGAAATACTGAATCTAGGCCATCAGAAAGAACACCAACTCCATCACCATCATCAACCCTCTCTCAGTCCGCCCTGTCCACCGCTACTTTCACCATATGCAGCTCTCAAGTCCAGCTCACCCTCCCAGACACTATGAGTAGGTCAAGAAAGTACTCAGTCTCTCATCCGTGTACACTGGGTTTGAACGCCCACATTGCCAAACTAATTTCGTTTGAGATGATGCCCTATCGGTTGGTGGAAAGCGCAGCTTTCCGCGAACTCATGGCCTATGCAGTACCACGCTATGACCTACCCAGTCGCCACTTCTTCTCTCGCAAAGCCATCCCAGCCCTCCACCATCACGTAAAAGACCGCATTGTCCATGCACTCAAGCAGTCAGTGAGTGGAAAGGTGCACCTCACAACTGATGCATGGTCCAGTCGGCATGGCCAGGGCCGTTACGTGTCCATCACTGCACACTGGGTTAATGTGGTGGATGCAGGGTCCACAGGGGACAGCGGTGGTGGGACAGTGCTGCCTAGCCCACGGTATAGGAAACAGTTGGCTGTAGGCGTTCGACCCTCCTCCTCCTCCTCCTCCTCCAGAAGCGAAAGCTTGTCCACAGAGCGCAGTCGTACGAGCACTCCATCTGCAGCTGCCACTGTTGCACACGAGGTGTCCCCCTATCAAGCAGCTAGTGGAAAGCGTCAGCAGGCTGTGTTGCAGATGATGTGTTTGGGCGACAGACACACCGCCGAGGTGCTGGCCGAGTACTTGAAGCGACAAACTGAGTCATGGCTGGGCAGTGTACATCTTGAGGCAGGCAAGGTAGTTAGTGATAACGGCCATAATTTTGTGGCAGCCATAGCCCTTTCAAAAGTCAGCCACATACCTTGCTTGGCTCACACCTTGAACCTGGTGGTGCAGTGCTTCCTCAAAAATTATCCGGAGTTAACAGCCCTGCTCCAGAAGGTGCGAAGACTGTGCGCGCACATCCGCCGGTCGCCTGTACACTACGTTCGTATGCAGAAGCTGCAGCGATTGCTCCACCTTCCCAACCACCGCCTCATTATTGACATTGCAACAAGGTGGAATTCCACCCTGCACATGGTGGAGCGGCTGTGCGAGCAGAGGCAGGCCATAATGCATTTGTGGGAGGATACACGGCCAGGCACTTTGAGAGCAGACATGGAGTTGACAGGTGTGCAGTGGTCGAAGCTGAAAGACCTCTGTAAAGTCCTTCAGTGTTTTGAGGAATGCACACGGCTGGTAAGCGCAGACGACGCCATCCTAAGCATGAGCATCCCACTTATGCGTCTGCTCATGCAAACTTTGACGCACCTTAAGGAGCAGGCGTCTGCAGCCAATGTTGTCGAGGAGGAAGAGGAGGAGGGAATCCTTGATGACATTCAGTCATTGTCTGCTCAGGGACCTCTCCTGGACGAGGTGGAGGAAGAAGAGGAGGAGGAGGATGATGATGGGGATGATTACTTAGGGGAGGAGGATGCATCTCGTGGGGCAAGTGAAAATGTTGGCGTGGCAAGGTCTGGTACAGGGTTTGTGCGTGACTGGAGGGATGTGGATTTGCCAGAAAGTGCTCCTCCAACCAGCACTCGCAGTGCATCATTGACACCGGGAACATTGGCCCACATGTCAGATTATGCCTTGCAGATCCTAAAAAGGGACCCCCGCATTGCCAAAATGATGAACGATGACGACTACTGGTTGGCCAGCATCCTGGATCCACGCTATAAAGGCAAATTACAAAACATCATGCCACAGGAGAACCTTGATCTAATATTGGCTAATAAACAAGCAACTCTGGTAAATCGGTTGCTTGAGGCATTCCCAGCACACAGCAGCGGTGATGGTTCTCACACGAGCCGTACGGGCCGGGGGCAGCTTGGCAGAGGTGTTCATGGTGCACACTAGGGATGGGCGAATCCTGAAATACTCGGAATCGCTAGACTCTAACGAGTCCGACTCGGAAACTCGCTACTCGTTGCGAGTCTAGCGAGTCCAATGTTAATGAATGGGGATGCGAGTATTGCAGCGATTCCTGTGCTGCCATTTTTTTTGTTCCGCTTACTTCCCGCATGTGGCTGTGCACACCATGCGGAAAGTATGCAGAACAATTGCGGATGGTACCCACGGTCCGGAGGAGAGGAGACTGTCCTCCGGGCTTTGGGCACCATATCCCTGTAAAAATAGAATTTAAAAATAAAAAATATTGTTATTCTTACCCTCCGACGTCTCGCGCAGCCTTCCCGCCTCTCCACGCATCCGTTCCCAGTAGTCCTTTGCGAAAATACCCGCGATGACGTCCGTTCTCGCGGGATCGCGAAGTCTCGCGGTCATTCGCGCGACGTCATCGCGAATTACCGCGAGACATCGCGATCCCGCGAGAACGGACGTCATCGCGGGCATTTTCGCAAAGGACTACTGGGAACGGATGTGTGGAGAGGCGGGAAGGCTGCGCGGGACGTCGGAGGGTAAGAATAACAATATTTTTTATTTTTTTCTACATTTTATCTTTTACTACTGAAGCTGCATAGGCAGCCTCAGTAGTAAAAAGTTGGTCACACTTGTCAAACACTATGTTTGACGAGTGTGACCAACCTGTCAATCAGTTCTCCAAGCGATGCTACAGATCGCTTGGAAAACGCTAGCATTTGCATTGGACTCGTTACTGTGCGAGTAATCGCTTGGAAACTCGCAGAGTACCGACTCCTGCGAGTCCCCTACTACTCGCAGAGTAACGAGTCCTAACGAGTAGATTCGCCCATCCCTAGTGCACACAGCAGAAGTGGCGTTGGAGACAGGGGTTTCATGACAATGTTGTGGACTGATTTTTCAAGTACCGCTCACACAACTGGTAATACTGCATCGATGGAAAGTGACAAGAGACAGCAGTTGTCAACTATGGTTACAAACTACTTTTACTCCCATATCGATGTTCTCCCACACAGGTCATTCCCCTTTGACTATTGGGCCACTAAACTGGACACCTGGCCTGAATTGGCACAATATGCCTTACAGGAGCTCGCTTGCCCAGCTGCAAGTGTGCTATCGGAAAGAGTCTTCAGTGCAGCTGGATCAATCCTGACAGAAAAAAGGACCCGTCTGTCAACCCAAAATGTGGATGATCTAACCTTCATTAAAATGAACCATGCATGGGTTTCCAAGGATTTTGTCCCACCTTCCTCTGATGACACATAGGGTGACAGAAAAATGGCTTGCTTTGGTCCACATCTTCCTGGCACTTGACCTATTTCGCCTTTTGCATCAGCTGAATGTCCAACATCAACATATGCCACTTTCTAAAACTCCCTAACTGTGCTGCCTCCCCCCCCATGGCTGGGGTCACCACCTAGCGCACGACACCGTGCGAGTGCCGTTGCCCTGGACAGGTGGGTAGGCCGACTCTTGGGCGCGGGCACTGGCACAGGGTCCCTCATAGTGCAATCAAGTGTCTCTGACGGTGGTGGTGCACACCTGCCGTCAGACACACCGCCGTACTATGAGGGGCCCAGTGCCAGTACCGACGCCCACGAGTGGGCCCCCCTTGCTTGGGCAGGGCCCCAGCATTTGCAATCTTTACCTCTCCCTGCTCCTCCGCTGTGTAGTCTGGGCCGTCAAATCCATACTGTGCCTGACACCGTCTGAGCCTGCCTCCTGATGTATAGACATATATTTTGAATGTGTACGCTATCCATACATGTTATCCGGGGATACGGTACCCTTTCTCACCTTTGTGCAATCATGTGTAATCCATACTGGGCGTGAGAATGGCTGGCGAGCTGTTAAGCAAGCTACAGCACCTGTGGTTTGCACACGTAAGTTTTTCATTTTTTCAGGAATGACGGTTAGGCCTAATTCTGGAACTGCGGTTGACCTGCACTTACTGGGAAATCATCGTTCGCGGGTAATAATTGTAATCAGTGATCCCCATCACTAACGTTGTTCAGCGGGTTATCTGCACCTGTAAGCGACAAACGCTGGCCTTTTCAGTGTAGCGCACATGCAGCCACGGACATGTAAGGGCATGACACACCAGTTATTGGCCAATCTCATGTGCCAGAGCCTCACGTGTCCCTTTAGTAAGCCGGACTCGGACCGCGGGGCATGACGGAGTCTCGTTCATTAACGGAATTAAGCTTGCAATGTGTGCATCTTTTCTGTAGCTGGCATGGTTGAGGTTTCCCAGGTGGAGTCGAATTTAACCGTAGGCTCCACTCCTGGTGGTGCCCTTCTGGACATTCCTTTAAGGTTCAGCTTTGCAACCATACTGCCCACGTAAAACAAACACTTTGCCTTCATGAACGCTGTTTGGAGGGTCATGACTCGTGGGAATAACGCCGCCCAATCAGTTAACCTGCTAGAGAGATCCTCTGTTGCTCCCAAGCATGACATCACACTCCCTAGGAGGAAGGTAATGCCACTGTGGCGACCGTACTCCTGGGGGCGACACAAGTGCACTGATGCCCAGCCACTGCTCGATGAATCTGCTGGTACATTGACCCAGACCACTACATTCCCCTCGCACGCTACACGGCCTGAATCTGACCCTGATGAAACTCAGGTTACCCTTCCCATATACAGTTCCATCTCACACGGTGACAAAGAGGAAACTGCAGATGAAAGTGCAGGTTCGGCCCACCCGCCATCAGACACACCACCATACTATCAGGGGCCCTGTGCCAGTGCCGTCGCCAACGAGTGGGCCCCCCCTGCTTGCTCAGGATTACAGCACTTGCAAGGTTGAAATACTGTGCAGTGAGATGGAAGATGGGGACGACGAGGAGTCCAGACTAGTACAGGGATTCCCTAGCGAGGAGACTTATTTGATTGTTTTCAATGTTGGGACAGCAATTTTTGGGGAGCACTATACTCTGGAGAATGATAGATGGGGCCCACCATACACTGGAACATTCCAAAGGTGGACATCAGACACTGGAGCAGCATTTACAGGGCCCATTATACACTAGAGCATTAGAAATGGGGCCCATTATGTTTGGAGCATTATTTGGGCCCATAAGACAGTGGAGCTTCATCCATGGGGACCAACATATACTGTAGCATTATGTGGAGCTAATCATATACTGTTTCAAACATTATATGGGACCAATGATTCTGTATGGAGAAATAGATGGGCCTCGTCATGAGATGTAAAAAGTGAAGTATTTTTCATTGTACTATACCGCTATTTCTCTGCCGTATCGGGGCATGATGAGTTGTGGTATGTGTTAAAGGGGCGCTCTTTCGCCCAGGGCACATGAAAACCTGGAGCCAGCCCTACCCCCCCACAACTTTAGCCAAATAACCCCCATTTTTCAGTGCGTAACTTGTATTATGAAGTTAATTAAGGTTGACAAGCTTAAGTAAGAAGAATTGATGCTTTTGGCATTCAAATGGGCACTGTAGGTGTGTTTCCTGTCCTCCTCTCACTGCTGACTTTTATTCCCCATTGACTTACATTGGGTTTCGTGTTTCGGGACGACCCTGACTTTTCCCTATAATCCGCCGATCTTGCTCGACCCGACTTTTGGAAAAGTCGGGTTTCACGAAACGAAACTCGACCCTAAAAAACCAAAAGTCGCCAACTCTATTGGCGAGTAGTCATTCCAATATATATTAAATTACATGGACATACGTCAAAGTATATCACATAGCGTGATGTACAAGTGATGTGATTCCTAATGTCATATGTCCTAGTACCTGAGGAATTGTAGAACACGTTGGTGCGATCAACATTGGGGCAGGCGACACACCGGCCACAAGGAGCACATCCACACCCAGGACGACCAGCATCCAAATAAGTAGTTTTCGGTTCAGATTGGTAATGACTGTGAAACGAAGTGGTCACAGAGGTTCCTTGATCTCCTTATCGTGATACTGGGCACTGGAGGAAGAAGATGGTTCAAGACAGGATCTGTTGGAAGAATAGGCCAAGCATGTTTAAGACAGTCTTTCATACGGGCAAATTGTGCATGGTAATTAGTAATAAATCTTATTTTATTGTCCGATTTTACCTCCTTTTTCTTAAATAGGAGGGACTGATGTGTCGACCATTTTGCACGATTAAGTGCTCTCTTTATTGCACGCCCACTGTAACCTCTCTAGCGAAATCTGTTCGAGAGATCCTTAGCCTGTAAGTCAAACTCCCTTTCAGTAGAACAGATCCTGTGAAGCCGCAGGAACTGTCCCACCGGTATGGAGTCTATCATTGCTTTAGGATGGGCAGATGTAGCGTGCAACAACATATTTGATGATATCTCCTTCCTAAAAATACCAGTTTGTAGGTTGTCATCCATATCACTCCAAATTGTGACGTCAAGAAAACTGATTTTATCAACATCCTGCTGATATGTAATGTGAATATTTTTGTCATTAGAGTTAACCCCTGCCATGAAACTGCATAACTGAGAAAGATCCCTCTGCCAGATCAAGAAAATGTCATCAATCTACCGCACACAAAATGGGATGCGGTCCATCGACAGACCTTGATCAGACAGGGGGAGGTCCCTCTCCCATAGCCCCAGGAACAGATTGGCGTACACAGGTGCAAAGGATGCCCCCATAGCTGTGCCCTGGAGCTGCAGGTAGAAGGACCCCATGAAGGTGAAAAAATTATGCGTCAGGGAGAACTCAAGAAGTTCAAGAATTAGACAATTAATTTCCCCTGGCAAGTTGGACATATTGAGGAAATATCTAGTAGCTGCCAGCCCATCTGAATGCCTGATGCTGGTGTACAGGGATTCAACGTCACCAGTAACCAGCATCATATCTTGGCCAATGTGAAGGCCGTCAGCTCGTCTAAGAAACTCCCCTGTATCTAAAATAAATGAGGGTAAGCTCTCGACTAAAGGCTGCAATTTAGAATCTATCCAGCAGTTAACTTTTTCCAAAAAGTTACCGGTACCTGAAATAATAGGATGTCCCGGAGGGACCTCAAGGTTCTATTGTACCTTGGGTAACAGGTAAAAAGTAGAAATAGTGGGTTCTTGTACCTGTAGGGCCAGCGCTAAATCTATTGTAATAGTACCACTTTGTACAGCTGAATTCAAGATTTTTGTTAGCTGTGCCACAAAGGAGGAAAGAGGATTAAATGTCAAGCGCTTGTAACAAGCCTTATTATTCAACTGCTTAAAAGCTTCCTGTTCATAAAGGGATTTATGCCAATGACAACGTTTCCCCCTTTGTCCATTGGCTTCAAAATGATGTCAGGAAGTCCCTTCAGGACTTCCAACCTCTTACGTTCGTCACGACTGAGATTATCTCTACCTATCCCTTTTGGGATGGCCAAAAAATCCCTTGTTACCACCTGCACAAATAAATCAACAGCCGTGCAGGTTGCGAGGGGAGGACATTTTTTAGATTTGATTCGGATAGATGCGGGGATCTTACTTCCCTCTCCACATTCATGCTCTACAGATAGGTCCTCAAGGTCCCGAAGTACTAGTTGCTCCTCTTCTGTAGGGAATAAATTTTGCAAGTAAGGATCAAAAAAGTGTTTTTTAAATATTAAAACGAAAAAAGTGGTTTGGTACCATATTAGCCAGTAGAAAAAAATATATAAAGTGCTCTCAGTGAGAGAAACAAAATAAGAATCTTTCGGGACTTTGTGGATCTGGATAAATCCATAGATGAATTGGAAAACAATTTTAAATTAGGCTGTCCAACCGGCAAAATGGCAGGTTATGAGTCTAGAATTGAGAAGAATTTGAATGCATGTGTTAGTAGGATTCACAAGACACAATCCTCTAAGCTGCAGAGGGACAGTAAGGATTTTGCAAGTAAGAATGTGTACTTTTGGAGAAAGCCTAATATCCATGCGACAAAACTAGAGGAGGCACCTTCAATGAGTTCTCTTTCCTCGGTCAGTGACTCGTCTGATTGGTCTACCTCATCAATGACGACAAGGTCTGGGCCTAGGCCTAAAAGAGTGAGGGATGTGAATTTTCACCGCTACAAGAGGATGCAATTCAAATCACCGGAACGTTAGAAAAATAACCATAAGGTAATTAATTTGAGTTCTTATCAGTTAACTGACTCAGACTTGTCATTATTACATAAAGGTCTTACGTTTTCTCCTAAATCTAACTTTAATACCTTTGTGGCAATCAAAGACTTACATCTGTTTGCCAGGTCTTTAATATTTAAAAAACACTTTTTTGATCCTTACTTGCAAAATATATTCCCTACAGAAGAGGAGCAACTAGCACTTCGGGACCTTGAGGACCTATCTGTAGTGCATGAATGTGGAGAGGGAGGTAAGATCCCCGCATCTATCCGAATCAAATCTAAAAAATTTCCTCCCCTCGCAACCTGCACGGCTGTTGATTAGAGTTGAGCGATACCGTCCGATACTTCAAAGTATCGTATCGGATGGTATCGGCCGATCTTTAAAAAAAGTATCGGTATCGCCGATTCCGATACCGGAAGTCCCATTCAAGTCTATGGGACTTCCGGTATCGGAATAAGAAAAACCCTTTCCTGCCCTTGTACAGCCTCTCTGGGGTCTGTACGGGCCTTTCGGGGGGCTGTGCCGGCCTGCCAGGGGGCCTGTGCAGGCTCCGGTGGTCTGTGCCGGCCTGCCGGGGGGCTGTGCAGGCTCCGGTGATCTGTGCAGGCCTGCCGGGGGGCTGTGCCGGCCTGCCGGGGGGCTGTGCAGGCTCCGGGGGGCTGTGCCGGCCTGCCGGGGGGCTGTGCCGGCCTGCCGGTGGCCTGTGCAGGCTCCGGGGGGCTGTGCCGGCCTGCCGGTGGTCTGTGCAGGCTTCGGGGGTCTGTGCAGGCATCGTCCGATGGGACTACAAGTCCCATCGGGCGATGCCTGCTACCATGACAGTGATTGACACATTAGCCAATGATGGGACAGTAATAGTCCTATCATCCGGCTAATGTGTTGAATGTAAAAAAAAAAAAAAAAAATTACATGCTACATACATACAACATGCATACTACATACATGCTACATTCATACTACATACTACATACATGCTACATACATGCTACATTCATACTACATACTACATACATGCTACATACATGCTACATTCATACTACATAAATACTACATGCAACATACATACTACATATATACTACATGCATGCTACATACATACTGCATGCTACATACATACTACATGCTACATACATACTACATGCTACATACATACCACATATATACTACATACATACTACATACATACTACATGCATGCTACATGCATGCTACATGCTACATACATAACACATATATACTACATGCATGCTACATACATAGTACATGCTACATGCATGCTACATACATACTACATGCTACATACTACATATATACTACATGCATGCTACATACATACTACATGCTACATACTACATATATAATACATGCATGCTACATACATACTACATGCTACATACTACATATATAATACATGCATGCTACATACATACTACATGCTACATACATACTACATATATACTACATGCATGCTACATACATACTACATGCTACATACATACTACATATATACTACATGCATGCTACATACATACTACATGCTACATACATACTACATATATACTACATGCATGCTACATACATACTACATGCTACATACATACCACATACATACTACATACATGCTACATGCTACATATATACTACATATATACTACATGCATGCTACATACATACTACATGCTACATACATACTACATATATACTACATACATACTACATACATACTACATGCTACATACATACTACATATATACTACATGCATGCTACATACATACTACATGCTACATACATACCACATACATACTACATACATGCTACATGCTACATATATACTACATATATACTACATGCATGCTACATACATACTACATGCTACATACATACTACATATATACTACATACATACTACATACATACTACATGCTACATACATACTACATATATACTACATGCATGCTACATACATACTACATGCTACATACATACCACATACATACTACATACATGCTACATGCTACATATATACTACATATATACTACATGCATGCTACATACATACTACATGCTACATACATACTACATATATACTACATACATACTACATACATACTACATGCATGCTACATACATACTACATACATACTACATGCTACATACATACCACATACATACTACATGCTACATACATTCATACATATATACTACATGCATGCTACATACATACTACATATATACTACATGCATGCTACATACATACTGCATGCTACATGCATGCTACATACATACTACATACATACATGCTACATACATACCACATATATACTACATACATACAATACATTCATACAATACATACATAGACATACAGTACATATAACATAGAGTAACATACTTACCAATACTTGTCACATTGTTCCCCGAAGCCATTGTCTTTTCCGGAATAAATATTAACATAACAAACCACAAAAATACTCACCCACGATCCGAAGCAGTCCACGAGTGTGTCCCACGACGATCTTGGGTAGAGAACTGCAGCATCAGCTGATGCTGCCGTTCTCTACGGGCTGCAGGAATCCAATGACGGAAGGTAGGTATCCTTCCGCACTGGATTCCTCCGCCACTTAAAAAAAAAAAAAAGTCCCTAGTCTCACTTTATGCCATTGCTGTGTGGGAAATTCCCACACAGCAATGGCATAAAGTGAGACTAGGGACTTTTTTTTTTTTAAGTGGCGGAGGAATACAGTGCGGAAGGATACCTACCTTCCGTCATTGGATTCCTGCAGCCCGTAGAGAACGGCAGCATCATCTGATGCTGCAGTTCTCTACCCAAGATCGTCGTGGGACACACTCGTGGACTGCTTCGGATCGTGGGTGAGTATTTTTGTGGTTTGTTATGTTAATATTTATTCCGGAAAAGACAATGGCTTCGGGGAACAATGTGACAAGTATTGGTAAGTATGTTACTCTATGTTATATGTACTGTATGTCTATGTATGTATTGTATGAATGTATTGTATGTATGTAGTATATATGTGGTATGTATGTAGCATGTAGTATGTATGTAGTATGTATGTAGCATGCATGTAGCATGCAGTATGTATGTAGCATGCATGTAGTATATATGTAGTATGTATGTAGCATGCATGTAGTATATATGTAGTATGTATGTAGCATGTATGTAGTATGTATGTGGTATGTATGTAGCATGTAGTATGTATGTAGCATGCATGTAGTATATATGTAGTATGTATGTAGCATGTAGTATGTATGTAGTATGTATGTAGTATGTATGTGGTATGTATGTAGCATGTAGTATGTATGTAGCATGCATGTAGTATGTATGTAGTATGCATGTAGTATGCATGTAGTATGTATGTAGCATGTATGTGGTATGTATGTGGTATGTATGTAGCATGTAGTATGTATGTAGCATGCATGTAGTATATATGTAGTATGTATGTAGCATGTAGTATGTATGTAGTATGTATGTGGTATGTATGTAGCATGTAGTATGTATGTAGCATGCATGTAGTATGTATGTAGTATGTATGTAGTATATATGTAGTATGTATGTAGCATGTATGTGGTATGTATGTAGCATGTAGTATGTATGTAGCATGTAGTATGTATGTAGCATGCATGTAGTATATATGTAGTATGTAGTATGTATGTAGTATGTATGTGGTATGTATGTAGCATGTAGTATGTATGTAGCATGCATGTAGTATGTATGTAGCATGCATGTAGTATGTATGTAGTATGCATGTAGTATGCATGTAGTATGTATGTAGTATGTATGTAGTATGTATGTAGTATATATGTAGTATGTATGTAGCATGTATGTGGTATGTATGTAGCATGTAGTATGTATGTAGCATGCATGTAGTATATATGTAGTATGTAGTATGTATGTAGTATGTATGTGGTATGTATGTAGCATGTAGTATGTATGTAGCATGCATGTAGTATGTATGTAGCATGCATGTAGTATGTATGTAGCATGCATGTATGTATGTAGCATGCATGTAGCATGCATGTAGTATGTATGTAGTATGTATGTAGTATGTATGTAGCATGCAGCATGTATGTAGCATGTATGTAGCATGTATGTAGTATGTATGTAGTATATATGTAGTATGTATGTAGCATGTAGTATGTATGTAGCATGTAGTATGTATGTAGTATTTTTTTTTTTAACATTTAACACATTAGCCGGATGATGGGACTACTACTGTCCCATCATTGGCTAATGTGTCAATCACTGTCATGGTAGCAGGCATCGCCAGATGGGACTTGTAGTCCCATCGGACGATGCTTGCACAGACCCCCGGACATCAGCACAGCCCCCCGGCAGGCCGGCACAGCCCCCCGGCAGGCCGGTACAGACCCCCACAGGGTGCACAGACCACCGGCAGGCCGGCACAGCCCCCCGGCAGGCCGGTACAGACCCCCACAGGGTGCACAGACCACCGGCAGGCCGGCACAGCCCCCCGGCAGGCCGGTACAGACCCCGGGCAGTCCACACAGCCCCCCGGCAGGCCGGCACAGCCCCCCGGCAGGCCGGCAGAGACCCCCGGAAGGCCCGAAATGACAGCGCATCATGATGCGCACACACCGCGCATCATGATGACGTCAGGCTGTCAATCAACTGAACTTCCGATTCCGATGCCGAATTCCGATATTGAAAAAATATCGGAAGTCGGTATCGGAATTCCGATACAGCAAGTATCGGCCGATACCCGATACTTGCGGTATCGGAATGCTCAACACTACTGTTGATCTATTTGTGCAGGTGGTAACGAGGGAATTTTTGGCCATCCCAAAAGGGATAGGTAGAGATAATCTCAGTCGTGACGAACGTAAGAGGTTGGACGTCCTGAAGGGACTTCCTGACATCATTTTGAAGCCAGCGGACAAAGGGGGAAACGTCATTTGGCCTAAATCCCTTTATGAACAGGAAGCTTTTAGGTAGTTGAATAATAAGCCTTGTTACAAGCGCTTGACATTTAATCCTCTTTTCTCCTTTGTGGCACAGCTAACAAAAATCTTGAATTCAGCTGTACAAAATGGTACTATTACAAAAGATTTAGCGCTGGCCCTACAGGTACAAGAACCCACTATTTCTACTTTTTACCTGTTACTCAAGGTACATAAGAACCTTGAGGTCCCTCCGGGACGTCCTATTATTTCAGGTACCGGTAACTTTTTGGAAAAAGTTAACCGCTGGATAGATTCTAAATTGCAGCCTTTAGTCGAGAGCTTACCCTCATTTATTTTAGATACAGGGGAGTTTCTTAGACGAGTTGACGGCCTTCACGTTGGCCAAGATATGATGCTGGTGACTGGTGACGTTGAATCCCTGTACACCAGCATCAGGCATTCAGAAGGGCCGGCAGCTACTAGATATTTCCTCAATATGTCCAACTTGCCAGGGGAAATTAATTGTCTAATTCTTGAACTTCTTGAGTTCTCCCTGACGCATAATTTTTTCACCTTCATGGTGTCCTTCTACCTGCAGCTCCAGGGCACAGCTATGGGGGCATCCTTAGCCCCTGCATACGCCAATCTGTTCCTGGGGCTGTGGTATAGGACCTCCCCCTGTCTGATCAAGGTCTGTCGATGGACCGCATCCCGTTTTGGGTGCGGTACATCGACGACATTTTCTTGATCTGGCAGAGGGATCTTTCTCAGTTATGCAGTTTCGTGGCAGGGGTTAACTCTAATGACAAAAATATTCACATTACGTATCAGCAGGATGTTGATAAAATCAGTTTGCTTGACGTCACAATTTGGAGGGATATGGATGACAACCTACAAACTGGTATTTTTAGGAAGGAGACATCTTCAAATATGTTGTTGCACAATACATCTGCCCATTCTAATGCAATGATAGACTCCATACCGGTGGGACAGTTCCTGCGGTTTCGCAGGATCAGTTCTACTGAAAGGGAGTTTGACTTACAGGCTAAGGATCTCTCGAACAGATTTTGCGAGAGAGGTTACAGTGGGCGTGCAATAAAGAGAGCACTTAATCGTGCAAAATGGTCGACACGTCAGTCCCTCCTATTTAAGAAAAAGGAGGTAAAATCAGGCAATAAAATAAGATTTATTACTAATTACCATGCACAATTTGCCCGTATGAAAGACTGTCTTAAACGTGCTTGGCCTATTCTTCAGACAGATCGTGTCTTGAACCAGCTTCTTCCTCCAGTGCCCAGTATCACGATAAAGAGGTCAAGGAACCTCCGTGACCACCTCGTTCACAGTCATTACCAATCTGAACCAAAAACTACTTTTTTGGATGCTGGCCGTCCTGGGTGTGGCTGTGCTCCTTGTGGCCGGTGTGTCGCCTGCTCCAATGTTGATCACACCAACTTGTTCTACAATTCCTCAGGTACTAGGACATATGACATTAGGAATCACATCACTTGTACATCACGCTATGTGATATACTTTGCCGTATGTCCATGTAATTTAATATATATTGGAATGACTACTCGCCAATTAAAAACGCGGGTTCGTGAACACGTATTGGGGATACAGGCGGCAGCCGGCGGCGAGGACCCGTCCACACTCAGGAGACTACCAAGGCATTTTAAACTTAAACAGAATTGTGATAGTTCACTTCTTTGTGTCAGAGGTATTGACATTATTAAACCTGGTATTAGAGGGGGTAATCTTACGAAAAGATTATCACAATGTGAAACTCGGTGGATCTGGTCATTCGATACGGTTCAACCAAAAGGACTAAATGAGGCGATCAGCTTTGCTCCATTTCTCTAACCATCTTAAACGGCTTGAATATGTTGATCATTTTCATGTGCATGTGGATTGGTTCTAACCTCACTGTTTTCTTATTAATTTTAGAATTTGTCCACTGATGCTTTTTTGCTTCGTCCTATTATGATCCTGGACACATGTTATAAGGAAATGCAGCCGGTTGAATCCTAGAAAGCAGATGAAGATTTTTCATCTATTACAGCAAGCTATATGATGTGCTATGTGTCTGCATTATGTACTGTGGCTATTACTGCCTGTTAATGGGATATGTGATATATAGCTACATTATTGTAATGGGGTTTATATTTTGTTGTAACTAATGTGGTGATTTTTCTCATTTTTTGGGTCTCTTGGGGCCAATTACTTTATTTAGTATTTATTTATATCATGCTTTATCTATTATATTTTGGCTTCTGTATTTATTCTCTATGCTATTCTAACTAAGCCTTTCCAGTCTCCCTATATAATGACCACTTTACATGTAAGTTCCCTTTTTTTCCCCTGATTAGGTCCACGGAGCGTCTCATGCCCTCCCTGCACTCATGCGTGGCGCTGCCTCCTACACGCTAGGCGGCCTTCGGCATCGAGTGTTGTCTGGTGGGCGGTCATTCCATTATGACGCTGCCGGTCATGTGATGCCGATGCCGCCTGGCATTGTGGTTGCTGTGGATACGCCTGCGTCACTATGGGTGGATGTGACGCGCTCCGGGGTACCGGTTGTTTTCCTTCTTGGACGCCATTTCCTGGACGCCTGATGGCCGTTACCGGGGGAGCGGTCATGAGCCTGTGACGTCACCGGTCGCGGCCTGCTGATGCTGACTCGCGTCTTTGGCCCCTATGGTCATGCCCACGGTTCTTTTGGGGGCGGTGTCGTCGCAATATATTATCGGACCCTGCGTGAGACTCGGTCCCGGCTATTATAATTATGCTCATGGTTTTGCAGGTGGCGGTGACTTTTACAATATTGGACTACCTCTCTAATGGGTATTACACTTGATACCATTAGTCTTTGGGAATTTGTTGTCTTTTGACATTTCCATGACGACAGTGGCCATCTTATAGGAGGGAGGCAAAATATGCGATTCTATTGGTTTGCTCTATCATGTGTGTAGTTGCTACAATTCCATTGGTGGGCTTCTCTTTTAAATATTTCCTGTTTCTCACTTCCTCTATACCCCTTGATGAAGGCCATCTAGCCGAAACGTGCTTTGGGGAGGGTACACCTGGGTGGACTCTTATTACATACCAGTCTGGAGGTAATATTATGTTGTGAAATTATCTGTAGTTAACTCTGGATTTAGTACATGCCATGAGTGGTGGCTGGTTCCACCACCTGTGGTATTGCTATCCGGTTTTGATTGGGATACTGTGACTGGTTATTTTCTAATTTTGGGACTATGTGGAATATTTAAACTTTGTGCTGTATATTCATAAAATTATGTACATTCCCGTGTCCATGTACCTTTGTGTGCCCTATTGTTTTTTGCCCATGTACCTGCTATGATCATCATTGATTCTGTTTCACCTTTTCTCTATAATCCTGATATACTTGAATAATATTATTGTCAATAAATTTGTACATTTTGTATTGGACCCTTTTTCTCGTTTTTTTTTCTCTCATATATATTTTACACCAAATAGATTGTGAAGAAGAAGAAGGTCCTGAACAGCCATCCGAAAATCTATTGGAAGGACAGGTACCTGAAATTCCCGAGGATTCTGTCCCGGTGGAAGCAGACCCGTTTCCATCCTCACCTATACAACCTGATTCGACCACTCAATGTGACTCGGCTACTCCTTTTGACTTACGGCGCTCCGAACGAACAACAGCTAGAATACCCCTCAACCGATACAATCAGGACCAATTTATTTGGCAACCACTTGTCCAGAGAGCAGAAGACTGCCCACTAGTGTTGAGCATTCCGATACGCAAATATCGGGTATCGGCCGATATTCGCGGTATCGGAATTCCGATACTGAGTTCCGATACTTTTTGCATATCGAATACCGGAATCGGAAGTTCCCATAATGCTATGAGCCAGTTTGATTTGTTTCAGCCAATGAGGAATCCTCAGAAGTGTGGGCACATCTTGTTAGGCATGTAGGCATGTTAACTAATGGCATGGCTGTGATTGGCTGCTGAAATGATGCCATGATGCACTATAAAGGCCGCCGCCGCCATTTAGGGTTCACACTGCTGTGAATTCAGTTAGGGACAGGCTGCTATTCAAGACTCTGAGGGACAGTTAGAGATAGCGATTTGCTAAATAATATTGTGCTTTACCCAGGCTACATTATCAATCACTGTAGCTTTCTTTTGCCTTGCAGCGCTGTTCACAGCTGTCTGCAAGGTCTGTGTGAGTGCAGCTCACGCTGTAGTGTGTCCTGCAGCCACCTCTGGCTGTAGGCCGCTCAGCGTGCGTCACTGCCTCATACATATTTTTGTTTTATTGCTGCTCATTTTTCATTAATTCTCCTATTACTGTGCATCCATCTGAAACCATATACATTGGTTGCAAACACTATAGGAGTATACAGCGGAGCCTTTCTGCAGCCTTTCAGTGCTAGTGCCCAGTTCTCTGCACTGTTCACAGCTGTCTGTGATAGTGCCCAGTTCTCTGCACTTTTCACGGCTGTCTGTGAGGTCTCTGTGTGTGAGTGCAGCTCATGTTGTAGTGTGTTCTGCAGCCACCTCTGGTTGTAGTCGGGTCAGCGTGCATCACTGCCTCATACATAGTCCTTTTTTTGTTTTATTGCAGCTCATTTTTCCTGATTTTTTCTCCTATTAGTGTGCTTCCATCCATATCCATGTACATTGGTTGGTTGCAAACACTATATAGGAGTAGATAGAGGAGCCTTTTTTCTGGCATGTGCCCTGCAGCCGCAGCCAGATTAGTATTAGCCTATTTTTTGGAGCCTCATCTATTGCATTCTAGGTTACCTTCATGCATTGTAATAGCTCCAAAAAGTTTGTGATACTATCGCTTTCACATCTTTGGTCACATCCTTTTTGTTTTTTTGAAAAAAAAGCACGTAAATAAAGTTCACCAAACACTCCACTTGACAGTAGTGTAGGCCACATTAGCTCATATTAAAGTGTAGTCCACACACTTTATAAAATTAGTGTTTCTTATACCTGTTAGCAGCTGTTCAGGAATAAGACCACTAAGCCCCCCCTTTGTACTTTTCTGCCTATCTTTATCAGTCTACCAAGATGAAGAAGGCAGGGAGTAAGGCACGTGGTCGTGGGCGTGGAGTTTCAGCAGGGAGAGGACTTGGAGATTCTGTGCCTGCTGCGGGCACCAGTGACTCAGCATCCCCCAGTTTTACCAGGCAACAGTCCTTTATGCGCAGCTTTGTAGGACCTCGCCGTACCCCACTGCTGCGGGACGAACAAATTGAAGCCGTTGTCGGATGGATGGCAGCTAACGCATCAACTTCAATGACTTCCACATCCTCTCAGGGCAAGAGCACTGAAGAGCAACCATCTGTCTCTTCACCTCCTGCCAAAGTGCCCAGGCAGTCAGAGAGCCCTGGACAGGAGTCATCTCATTCTCTACTTCTGTTCTCTGAATCTGTTGGCTTGGAAAGAGGGGGCCAGCCAAGCAGCATTCTAGAATGTGAAGAAAAGGGAGTATGCAGTGATGCGCAACTGCTTTGTCCCTCTGAATCTGAAGAGGCGGGTGGGCCAGTGCCTATGGTCAGCACACCTCAGTACGCATCAGATGATGAGTCTCAGGTGCCACTTTCTGGTGCGTACTGTGTTGGCGAGACTACCCAGGAGAAGCAGGTGTTTGAAGAGGGGAGTGTAGATGATGAGGTCCTTGACCCATCATGGAGTGAGGAACAGAAAGGTGGTGGGAGCAGCTCTGAGGAAGAGATTCCCCGAACAGCCAAAACAGGAGGGAGAGGGAGGGGGTAGACTTGGTTGCCTGTAGCCTCCACTTCGGCACCCGTTAGAAGCATTCCTCTTCCAAAACTCAAAATGGGCGCTCCCAAGACTTGCAGTGCATTGTCCTTTTTTGACATAGTTGCAGATGACATTTGCTTTGTCAAATGCAAGCTGTGTAATCAGAAAGTCAAAAGAATAAACGGGCACCAACCACAATATCAATTTAGGTGGGATCACCTAGTGCATATAAATGGATTGACATGAGAACACATGAAAAGAAGAAAGTATATGCACACAAATAGGGATCACCACAAAGATATGAAAAAAGTATCAATTTTATTAATGGACACAACAAACAGACACTTTGTGGTTAAAAACAATTAAAAAGTCTGAACAACCAGACATTAATAACAAAACAGAGACAATGGGTCATTTTGATAAATAGTTAAATGCTAAGGGTCCCAAGACCAACCATACAGTATAGTACCAGGTATCTGCTAGTTACCATAACCTAGGGTCTATCAAATCAATTGTTATGACAATCATGACCTTAAATCAAAAAATACCATATTATCAATAACTACTATGGTTACATAGAAATTCTACATATACCATGGACAGAAAATTGAATGCTTATCATGTTGCCAACACAAATAAACAGACATTAATAAGTCCCTTTCCCTAGCATGATATCACCTGGTTTCTGAGGATGAACAAGCTACCGGGTAGGTTACATGGGACCCCCAAACCGCACCAATCCCAGAAACAGTATCCACTGAATCAAATATATCCGTCACTTGCTTCCCCCAAGCTAACTCTCTGGTATTTAAATCCATAATCAATAATAATCCAAAATGTGCCTCCGTTCAAGAAAGACTAACCACTGCAGAAAGCCACAAAAACCAATGTCTGACAAGATATAGAATAAACGGGCACCAACCACAATATCAATTTAGGTGACGGATATATTTGATTCAGTGGATACTGTTTCTGGGATTGGTGCAGTTTGGGGGTCCCATGTAACCTACCCGGTAGCTTGTTCATCCTCAGAAAACAGGTGATATCATGCTAGGGAAAGGGACTTATTAATGTATGTTTATTTGTGTTGGCAACATGATAAGCATTCAATTTTCTGTCCATGGTATATGTAGAATTTCTATGTAACCATAGTAGTTATTGATAATATGGTATTTTTTGATTTAAGGTCATGATTGTCATAACAATTGATTTGATAGACCCTAGGTTATGGTAACTAGCAGATACCTGGCACTATACTGTATGGTTGGTCTTGGGACCCTTAGCATTTAACTATTTATCAAAATGACCCATTGTCTTTGTTTTGTTATTAATGTCTGGTTGTTCAGACTTTTTAATTGTTTTTAACCACAAAGTGTCTGTTTGTTGTGTCCATTAATAAAATTGATACTTTTTTCAT
Source organism: Dendrobates tinctorius (assembly GCF_039654945.1). Lineage (NCBI taxonomy): Eukaryota > Metazoa > Chordata > Amphibia > Anura > Dendrobatidae > Dendrobates > Dendrobates tinctorius. The sequence continues at coordinate 10,957,122 of NW_027361669.1, read as the reverse complement.
ATCTTTGTGGTGATCCCTATTTGTGTGCATATACTTTCTTCTTTTCATGTGTTCTCAGAAAGTCAAAAGAGGGAAAAGTGTCAGCAACCTGAATACCACAAATATGTGGAAACATGTGCGGACCAAGCACAAGCTGGAGTTACAAAGACTCACTGAAGACTTAGGCCAACCTACAGCACCACCTACCACCTCTTCTGCTCGTGTTGTAGCCTCTTCCTCCAGCACACACACAGCTGGTTCAGCTTCCTCACAGGATAGCCATGGAAGAACCTCTGGCACTGTTGTCCAGAGACCCAGTGACATTCCACCCACAGCACCACGTTCCCTGTCATCCTCACACTCCCAGGCCACTCTACAGCGATCGGTAGCACAGGCATGGGAGAAAAGGCGGCCATACTCGGCAAACCATCCCCGAGCACAGGCTCTGAATGCTGGCATTGCAAAACTACTGGCCCTTGAAATGCTCTCATTCAGGCTGGTGGAGACTGACACCTTCCAGAACATCATGGCATTGGCAGTCCCACAATACACCATGCCCAGCCACTTTTATTTCAGCAGGCAAGCTGTCCCTGCCCTGCAAAAGCATGTGGAGGGAAAAATTAAACATGCGCTACTAAACGCCGTCAGTAGCAAGGTCCACCTGACCACCGATGCGTGGACCAGTAACCATGGACAGGGGCGATACCTTTCCCTCACTGCCCATTGGGTCAATGTTGTGGAGCTGGGTACAGATCTTGAGAGCGGCGCTGTTCGTGTTCTGCCAACTCCAAGGATTGCAGGAATCCAGTCTGTACACATTGACTCCTCCTCATACTCCAGTTCCTCAGAATCAGTGCTGCAGGAGCCTGTTACAACTGATATGAGCACAGCCGTGGCCAAACTTCAACAGGCCGTACTCAAATTAATTTCTTTGGGGAATCGAAGCCACACAGTGCAGGAGCTCTGGAATGCCATCAAGCAGCAGAGCACCGTGTGGTTTGTGCCAGCGAATCTCCAGCTAGGCTTGGTAGTGTGTGACAATGGCCGAAATCTGGTGGCAGCTCTGGGCCTAGGCAACCTCACTCACATCCCATATCTGGCACATGTGCTCAACTTGGTCGTGCAGAGCTTTTTGAGGGACTATCCGGATCTTGATGCACTGCTGCACAAGGTCCGCATAGAGTGCTCTCACTTGCGGCGTTCCAGCATGGCAAGATCGCGCATTGCAGCTCTGCAGCGCCGATTCCGCCTTCTGGAACATCGCATCATATGTGACCTACCCACCAGGTGGAATTCAATATTACATATGTTGGAGCGGTTGTGTGAGCTGCAGGTAGCAGTAATGGAGTACCAGCTGCATCAGGCGCAAACAAGTCGCACTGTGCGCCGGTCACACTTCAAAACCACTGAGTGGGCCTCTATGAAGGACATCTGCCACGTTTTGCGTGCCTTCGATGATTACACGCAGATGGCAAGTGCAGATGATGCACTAGTCAGCATGACTGTCCCCCTTGTCTGCCTGCTTCAAAAAACACTGCAAGCACTAAAGGAGGAGGTTTTGGAAGAGGTGGAGGATGAGGAGTCACAAATGCCATCTGCTTCTGGACAGTCTGCGCTACGTGGTTCCTCACAAAGGCCTAGGCAGGGGACACTTTGTGAGGAGGATGAGGAGGAGTCAATGGAGGAGGAAGACATCTCTCCAGAGGAGGGAGGTACACAATTCTCTAGTAGTCAGTATGTACAGCGAGGGTGGGGTGATGCAGAGCAGGCAGAGATGACGCCTCAAGCAGGGGACAGCGTTTCTTGGGCAGTTGGGAGTCTGCAGCACATGGTTGATTTCATGCTGCAGTGCCTGAGAAATGACCGCCGCATCGCGCACATTCTCAACACGGCTGATTATTGGATGTACACCCTCCTAGATTCTCGCTACCAGGACAACTTACAAAGCCTCATAACACCGTTGAACCGGGAGTGTAAAATGCGGGAGTACCAAGACACACTGGTGCATTCCGTCATGTTCTCCAATTCCACCTGAGACCAGTGCTGCTAGTGCTTTACAAAGCAGCTCTGTGCGTCGAGGCAGTGGAGGAAGCTCTGCACAAAGAGGGAGCAGAGGCAGCGCCTCAGCACAAGGCAAGACCAGTATGGCCCAAATGTGGCAATGTTTTGTGTGCCCGCCACAAATCTCTACACCATCACAGTCGGCTCCAGTCAGCAGGAGGCAACGTTTCCGTCAGATGGTGACAGACTACATGTCTTGCCCTGTCAGTGTACTCCCAGACGGCTCTTTCCCCTTCAAGTTTTGGGTCTCTAAGCTGGATACATGGCCAGAGCTTAGCCAGTATGCTTTGGAGGTGCTGGCTTGCCCTGCTGCTAGTGTATTATCGGAATGCATCTTTAGTGCCGCAGGTGGTGTACTAACAGACCGTCGCACGTGACTATCCTCCGATAACGTTGACTGGCTTACTTTTCTGAAAATGAACAAGGCCTGGATTTCACCGGAATTTGCGAGTCCTCTTCCAGAATAAATAATTGGTTGGCAACAGTATCCATGTCTCCTGTTGTATTCATGTTTCCACCACCTGAACTGTAATCCCTGGGCTCCAACACCGCCGGTTGTTGCTCAGAAGTGCTGTCTGCACAGAGAAAAACACTAGCTCCTGTGTTAGTGGGGTTCAGTAACGCCAGCTGCTCCCCTGCTGTGTGTCCGGCAATATCTCCTGCTCCCTCCACATTCAAACTACATCAGATTTTACACTTGCTCCAAGTAGGCCTCAGCCTAAACCCTGATTGACCCTGGGCTCCAACATCGCCAGTTGCTGCTCAGAAGTGCCGTCTGCGCAGAGAAAAACACATGCTTCAGTGTTAGTGGGGTTCAGTAACGCCAGCTGCTCCCCTGCTGTGTGTCCGGCAAAGTCTCCTGCTCCCTCCACATTCAAGCTACATCAGATTTTACACTTGCTCCAAGTAGGCCTCAGCCTAAACCCTGATTGACCCTGGTCTCCAACATCACCAGTTGCTGCTCAGAAGTGCCGTCTGCACAGAGAAAAACATTATATCCTATGTTAGTGGGGTTCAGTAACGCCAGCTGCTCCCCTGCTGTGTGTCCGGCAAAGTCTCCTACTGCCTCCACATTCAAACTACATCAGATTTTACACTTGCTCTAAGTAGGCCTCAGCCTACTCCATGATTGACCCTGGGCTCCAACACTGCCAGTTGCTGCTCAGAAGTGTCGTCTGCACAGAGAAAAACACTAGCTCCTGTGTTAGTGGGGTTCAGTAACGCCAGCTGCTTCCCTGCTGTGTGTATGGCAATATCTCCGGCTCCCTCCACATTAACCCCGCATCAGAAATTAAACTTGCTCCAAGTAGGCCTCAGCCTACACCATGATTGATCCTGGGCTCCAACACCGCCAGTTGTTGCTCAGAAGTGCCGTCTGCACAGAAAAAAACACTAGCTCCTGTGTTAGTGGTGTTCAGTAACGCCAGCTGCTCCCCTGCTCTGTGTACGGCAATATCTCCTGCTCCCTCCACATTCACCCCGCATCAGATATTAAACTTGCTCCAAGTAGGCCTCAGCCTACACCATGATTGATCCTGGGCTCCAACACCGCCAGTTGTTGCTCAGAAGTGCCGTCTGCACAAAGAAAAACACTAGCTCCTATGTTAGTGGGGTTCAGTAATGTCAGCTGCTCCCCTGCTGTGTGTCCGGCAATGTCTCCTGCTCCCTCCACATTCACCCCGCATCAGATATTAAACTTGCTCCAATTATGCCTCAGTCTACTCCTTGATTGACCCTGGTCTCCAACACCGCCAGTTGTTGCTCAGAAGTGCCATCTGCACAGAAAAAAACACTAGCTCCTGTGTTAGTGGGGTTCAGTAACGCCAGCTGCTCCCCTGCTGTGTGTACGGCAATATCTCCTGCTCCCTCCACATTCACTCCGCATCAGATATTAAACTTGCTCCAAGTAGGCCTCAGCCTACACCATGATTGATCCTGGGCTCCAACACCGCCAGTTGTTGCTTAGAAGTGCCATCTGCACAGAGAAAAACACTAGCTCCTGTGTTAGTGGGGTTCAGTAACGTCAGCTGCTCCCCTGCTGTGTGTCCGTCAATGTCTCCTGCTCCCTCCACATTCACCCCGCATCAGATATCAAACTTGCTCCAATTAGGCCTCAGCCTACTCCTTGATTGACCCTGGGCTCCAACACCGCCAGTTGTTGCTCAGAAGTGCCGCCTGCACAGAAAAAAACACTAGCTCCTGTGTTAGTGGGGTTCAGTAACACCAGCTGCTCCCCTGCTGTGTGTACGGCAATATCTCCTGCTCCCTCCACATTCACCCCACATCAGATATCTAACTTGCTCCAATTAGGCCTCAGTCTACTCCTTGATTGATCCTGGGCTCCAACACCGCCAGTGAAAAAAACACATGCTCCAGTGTTAGTAGGGTTCAGTAACGCCAGCTGCTCCCCTGCTGTGTGTCCGGCAAAGTCTCCTGCAGCCTCCACATTCAAACTACATCAGATATAAAACTTGCTCCAAGTAGGCCTCAGCCTACTCAATGTTTGACCCTGGGCTCCAACACTGCTAGTTGCTGCTCAGAAGTGCCGTCTGCACAGAGAAAAACACATGCTCCAGTGTTAAGATAAGATAATCCTTTAATCGTCCCACCATGGGGAAATTCAGAGCATTACAGCAGCAAGGCAGGAACAAGTACAGATACAGATGCATAAAGGCATTACATTGACAGTAGGTAGGTACATATACGAAAAAAAAGATATAACCGGACTATCACAACTTTGGATCTATCAGTTCACTGTTTGGGTCGTTCTCCGTTTTGGACAGTGCTGGTTATACAGCCTAACTGCAGCAGGAAGGAAGGACTTTCGAGAGCGCTCCCTCTCACATTTAGGATGAAGTAGCCGGTCACTGACAGTACTGCACATCTTAGTCACGGTCTCATGCATGGGATGATAGTGGGGTTCAGTAACGCCAGCTGCTCCCCTGCTGTGTGTCCGGCAATGTCTACTGCTGCCTCCACATTCACACTACTACTGATTTCAAACTTGCTCCAATTAGGCCTCTGGCTCCACTCTGTCTCTAGTATTTCCCCTGGCCTCCAACACCGCCAGTTGCTGCTCAGAAGTGCCGTCTGCACAATCAACACTTGTTCCTGTGTTACTGGGGTTCAGTAATGTCAGTTGATCCTCTGATGTGTGTCCAGCAATGTCTCCTGCTCTGTCCACATTCCCACTAGTAGTTGAATAAGAATAAAAAAATAAAAAAATTTATATATTTTTTACTTTTAGCTCAGGATATTTGTGTTTTTTGCTTTCTGTTTTCTCTGGTTAATGGTCATGTGTTAATATGCACTTACATGGTGCATACACATTAACTTACTTTTCTCAGTTCAGATTTGTTTTTTATTCATTTCATTGTGCATTCAGTGCATATGTGGGTGTGACCGCCCTCTTTCTGAGCTGGGAAAGCCATCCAGTCTGGCCTAAGCTGTTACTAGTGGTTCAGCCGCTCGACCCTTATTCACATTCACGCCACTTGGCAAGTGAAAAGGTTTTAAATACTAGAGTAGGGACTGTCCCACAAGGGTTGCCGTGACGTGGCGGGATGGCTTGTACATTATTTTGATCAAAATTATGTTTACTAAATACCCTTATTATTATTATTACCTTTATGCATTATTTGCAGTATATTTTTTACTTTTAGCTCAGGATATTTGTGTTTTTTGCTTTCTGTTTTCTCTAGTAGTTGAATAAGAAGAATATGAAGAATGTAAAAAAAAAAGAATAATAGGAATAAGGTGAAGAAGAAGAAGATGAATAAGGTGAAGAAGAAGTTGATTAAAAAGATGCTGCTGCTGCTGAGGATCATGAAGGAGAAAGTGTGGGAGAAGTAAAAAGGAAGGTGAAGAGCATGGAAGTAGTGAAACATACATATCTGACAAAATATAAAAAAAAGGTTAACATAGTCAATATCTTTGTAATTCCGAACGTCTTTAAAAAATAATTTATTCCTGCTATTCCATTTGATTGGGCTAAACCTCTATGCCTTTAATGTCTCCTCCACCTCCCCCAATACATTCTACATTATTATTAGTTCCGGTATTGGAATCAGCGATATCTGATACTTTTTGGGTATCGGTCCGATCCAATCCGATCCGATATTTCACGATATCGGATGGTATTGCTCAACACTACTGCCCACGTGTTTTACAGGAGCACTCACCCATGGAATGGCGAGCAAAAGGCGAGGGGGAGTGTAGGATGATGGACCGGGCCAGTGGTACCTCTCTTGCGCAGGTTCCAAAACTGTCGGGGCTATCAACATTTTTGCCCGGGGGAAAGCTTTCTGACCAGGACAGAGTTTGCACTGGACTGTAGGCGGCGTGTCTAAGTTAAAAGGGATGGCTCGCGGGAAAGCAGGGGATTTGGCGGGAAGACAGAGAGCGCAGCAGGAGAAGGTTGTTCACTCTTCTGTCAGCGACGCGGTACCTCAGTTCCGCTCTGTATTTTCCCAGCCTATGCACGCACTGACTGTGAGCAGACAGTAGCTGTGAGACTGCTCACCCCTGACACCGAGAAGCCTCCTCTCACCATCCCGCTGATTGACCTGGTGCTTCACACAGAGCCGGACAGTTCCACCCCCGCTGCCACTGATAAACTGATCCATGGGATTGCAAGCCTTCACAGCCATGACACCAGCAGATTGATAAGTTTACCTGTTTCATGAACCATTGTTCTTATATAGACATAATATTCACGTTTACTCTCTTTTAACCCATTACCTCCCTGCGTGGAATATTCCCTGAAATAACCCGTTAACTCTTGTTCTGCCTCCTGCTCGTCACTGCATCCCACTTTCCTGCGATTTCTATAGTTACATGAATAACACAGAGATCAGCATATACTAAAGACTTTATTGACCCAGACAGGTTAACTAGATGGGGAATCATATTCACTCAATAACTGCTTAGAGCCAATTTGTATTAGAGAATCTGCATGTCTGGCTCTCCTTACCTGCAATGCAATATTCCCAACATCACAGTCTAACATTATTGGATATCAATATGCACATTCACTCTTTCCATAATAATGCATTAACCAAGGCAGCAGATGAAGTCTTCCTCCCACCATTAATTTATTAACAGACATAGCTGTATCTCGAGGTGGAAATGGTGTCAATATGTTCATAGTAAGCAGGTTAGACATTTAGTGGTGCAGGTCCACATTGTATTTCATGCATGATGTTGCTTATGTCAGTACAGCTAATTTGTTTGTATATCTCTCTATTAGAGTTGAGCGATACCAGCCGATACTTGAAAATATCGGATCGGAATGGATCGGCCGATCTTAAAAAAAAGTATCGGTATCGCCGATTCCGATACCGGGAACCAATGCAAGTCAATGGGGCCAAAATATCGGAATTAAAAAAAACCCTTTCTTTCCTTGTAGGTTAATTCTACATGAAGAAAAACAACTAAGAATAATGTAGAATGTATTGTGGGAGGTGGAGGAGACATTAAAGCCATAGAGGTTTAGCCCAATCAAATGGAATAGCAGGAATTAAACTTTTTTTTTAACGATGTTAGGAGTTACAAAGATATTGACTATGTTAGCCTCATTTATATTTTGCCAGACATGTATGTCTTCTTCTTCTTTCTTCTTTCTTCTTCTTCTTCTTCTACTTCCTTTTTTTACATTCTTCTTCTTCTACTTCCTTTTTTTACATTCTTCTTCTTCTTCTTCTACTTCCTTTTTTTACATTCTTCTTCTTCTTCTACTTCCTTTTTTTACATTCTTCTTCTTCTTCTTCTACTTCCTTTTTTTACATTCTTCTTCTTCTTCTTCTACTTCCTTTTTTTACATTCTTCTTCTTCTTCTTCTACTTCCTTTTTTTACATTCTTCTTCTTCTTCTTCTACTTCCTTTTTTTACATTCTTCTTCTTATTCCTTTTTTTACATTCTTCTTCTTCTTCTTCTACTTCCTTTTTTTACATTCTTCTTCTTCTTCTTCTTCTTCTTCTTCCTTTTCTTACATTCTTCATATTCTTCTTATTCAACAATTATTATTCTACATATTCAGCTTCTTCATCTTCTTCCTATTCTTCTTCATCATATTCTTGTTTGTGTCAGGCATTCCTGTAGTTGTTATCTAGAAAAGTTAGAAGTTTACACCTTCCGTTCTGCCTGTCACAAAAGATTTACAACAGGATTTGTCCGCGTTCAGTTTGGCCTGCAGCAGCAGGCCTTTTCCAGGGGCACCACGAGGAGGAACGGACTCACCCCCATACACTGCTTAGTCTTCTTCTGCTTATAAATAAGATAATATCATTTGCTCAGAGTATTAGTCTTATGCTTAATGTTCTTCTGCTTTGTTTTTTTTATGCTTCTTTGTCTTCTCTCTCTTGTTGTTCAGCATCTTGGTGGTTGTCTTCCTGTTCTTTGTCCTCTTGAACCAGCTGACGGTACTGGCACCCGGAGGGGCAGCAGAAGGAACAAGAGCCAATGGCACTACCGAGGACCAGCTGACGGTGCTGGAACCCGGTTACTAAGCAGGAGGTACCTGTGCTACAAAGCACTACCAAGGACCAGCAGACGTTGCCGGAACTCGGATACCGAGATGGAGACACCTAGGCCAAAGGCTCTGACGAGAACCAGCTGACGGTGCTGGAACCCGGAGGGGTAGCATAAGCTGCAAGAGCAAATGGAAATAGCGAGGACCAGCTGACAGTGCTGGCACCCGGAGGGGCAGCAGAAGGAATAAGAGCCAATGGCACAACCGAGGACCAGCTGACGGTGCTGGAACCCGGTTACTAAGCAGGAGGTACCTGTGCTACAAAGCACTACCAAGGACCAGCAGACGTTGCCGGAACTCGGATACCGAGATGGAGGCACCTAGGCCAAAGGCTCTGACGAGAACCAGCTGACGGTGCTGGAACCCGGAGGGGTAGCATAAGCTGCAAGAGCATATGGAAATAGCGAGGACCAGCTGACAGTGCTGGCACCCGGAGGGGCAGCAGAAGGAATAAGAGCCAATGGCACAACCGAGGACCAGCTGACGGTGCTGGAACCCGGTTACTAAGCAGGAGGTACCTGTGCTACAAAGCACTACCAAGGACCAGCAGACGTTGCCGGAACTCGGATACCGAGATGGAGGCACCTAGGCCAAAGGCTCTGATGAGAACCAGCTGACGGTGCTGGAACCCGGAGGGGTATCAGAAGTTACCCCTGAAAAGCAAAGTTGGCATGCCGCAAGCTGGCCGCAGTTACCGAATCACACAGTCCTACAGGGGGTGCTTGTCCTACTGGCACTATGGAACAAACCTTTCTTACCAGAACCCGCAGTCCACATAGGAAGCACCTAAACTGCTGGCACCCTAGCCTCGGCTAACCCAACCGCAACACGACATGGCAACTTGGGGTGGCAAACTGACATTGACACTTCCCGGAAACAGCAGGCAGGGCTGGAACCAAGCTGGGCAGGAGGGAGTACCCGTGCCAAAGTCAGTTATGAGCAGCAACTGGCGATGTTGGAGCCCAGGACAAGCACTTAGCAGGCTGAGGCCTGATGTGCTGTCAATTGGGAGGCAGCAGGACAGATTGCCATCAAAACAGCAGGGGAACAGCTGACGTTACTGAACCCCACAAACACAGGAGCTAGTGTTTTACTCTGTGAAGACGGCACTTCCGAGCAACAACTGGCTGTGTTGAAGCCCAGGGACAAGCACGGAGCAGGCTTAGGCTGCATTGAAGAAATTTTAAGATTGGTTGTAGACTACTAATTTGAACCAAGCTCCACTTAGGCCTGTGGCTTCACTGATTTTCGTATTTCCCCTGTCCTCCAAACCCGCCAGTTACAGCTCCGAAGTGGCGTCTGCACAATCCACACTTGTTCCTGTGTTACAGGTGTTCAGTCCGGTCAGTTAATCCCCTGATGTGTGTCCGGCAATGTCGCCTGCTCTGTCCACATTCCCATGGGAATGTGGACAGAGCAGGCGACATTGCCAGACACACATCAGGGGATTAACTGACCGGACTGAACACCTGTAACACAGGAACAAGTGTGGATTGTGCAGACGCCACTTCGGAGCTGTAACTGGCAGGGTTGGAGGACGGGAAATACGAGAGACAGTGGAGCCACAGGCCTAATTGGAGCACAGTTAAAAATCAGTAGTGGTACGACTGTGTAGGCAGCAGGAGACTTTGCCATCCACACAGCAGGGGATCAGCTGACATTACTGAACCCCACTGAGACACGGGAGCAAGTATCTCTTTCCGTGTGGACGGCACTTCCGAACTACAACTGGCTGTGTTGAAGCCCAGGAAATAGGAGGGTGTAGGCAGAGGCCTACTGTATTTTGAATGAGGTGACAGCAGGAGAGACTGCCATCCACACAGCAGGGGATCAGCTGACATTACTGAACCCCACTGAGACACGGGAGCAAGTATCTCTTTCCGTGTGGACGGCACTTCCGAACTACAACTGGCTGTGTTGAAGCCCAGGAAATAGGAGGGTGTAGGCAGAGGCCTACTGTATTTTGAATGAGGTGACAGCAGGAGAGACTGCCATCCACACAGCAGGGGATCAGCTGACGTTACTGAACCCCACTGAGACACGGGAGCAAGTATCTCTTTCCGTGTGGACGGCACTTCCGAACTACAACTGGCTGTGTTGAAGCCCAGGAAATAGGAGGGTGTAGGCAGAGGCCTACTGTATTTTGAATGAGGTGACAGCAGGAGAGACTGCCATCCACACAGCAGGGGATCAGCTGACGTTACTGAACCCCACTGAGACACGGGAGCAAGTATCTCTTTCCGTGTGGACGGCACTTCCGAACTACAACTGGCTGTGTTGAAGCCCAGGAAATAGGAGGGTGTAGGCAGAGGCCTACTGTATTTTGAATGAGTTTACAGCAGGAGAGACTGCCATCCACACAGCAGGGGATCAGCTGACATTACTGAACCCCACTGAGACACGGGAGCAAGTATCTCTTTCCGTGTGGACGGCACTTCCGAACTACAACTGGCTGTGTTGAAGCCCAGGAAATAGGAGGGTGTAGGCAGAGGCCTACTGTATTTTGAATGAGTTTACAGCAGGAGAGACTGCCATCCACACAGCAGGGGATCAGCTGATGTTACTGAACCCCACTGAGACACGGGAGCAAGTATCTCTTTCCGTGTGGACGGCACTTCCGAACTACAACTGGCTGTGTTGAAGCCCAGGAAATAGGAGGGTGTAGGCAGAGGCCTACTGTATTTTGAATGAGTTTACAGCAGGAGAGACTGCCATCCACACAGCAGGGGATCAGCTGACGTTACTGAACCCCACTGAGACACGGGAGCAAGTATCTCTTTCCGTGTGGACGGCACTTCCGAACTACAACTGGCTGTGTTGAAGCCCAGGAAATAGGAGGGTGTAGGCAGAGGCCTACTGTATTTTGAATGAGTTTACAGCAGGAGAGACTGCCATCCACACAGCAGGGGATCAGCTGACGTTACTGAACCCCACTGAGACACGGGAGCAAGTATCTCTTTCCGTGTGGACGGCACTTCCGAACTACAACTGGCTGTGTTGAAGCCCAGGAAATAGGAGGGTGTAGGCAGAGGCCTACTGTATTTTGAATGAGTTTACAGCAGGAGAGACTGCCATCCACACAGCAGGGGATCAGCTGACGTTACTGAACCCCATTGAGACACGGGAGCAAGTATCTCTTTCCGTGTGGACGGCACTTCCGAACTACAACTGGCTGTGTTGAAGCCCAGGAAATAGGAGGGTGTAGGCAGAGGCCTACTGTATTTTGAATGAGGTGACAGCAGGAGAGACTGCCATCCACACAGCAGGGGATCAGCTGACGTTACTGAACCCCACTGAGACACGGGAGCAAGTATCTCTTTCCGTGTGGACGGCACTTCCGAACTACAACTGGCTGTGTTGAAGCCCAGGAAATAGGAGGGTATAGGCAGAGGCCTACTGTATTTTGAATGAGGTGACAGCAGAAGAGACTGCCATCCACACAGCAGGGGATCAGCTGACATTACTGAACCCCACTGAGACACGGGAGCAAGTATCTCTTTCCGTGTGGACGGCACTTCCGAACTACAACTGGCTGTGTTGAAGCCCAGGAAATAGGAGGGTGTAGGCAGAGGCCTACTGTCTTTGTAATGCGGAGACAGCAGGAGAGACTGCCATCTCCACAGCAGGGGATCAGCTGGCAATGATGAACCCCACTAACACTTGAACGAATGTGTTTGGCTCTGTGGAGACGACACTTCTGAACACCAACTGACGCTGTTGGAGCCCAGGATTAGGCGAGGAGCAGGCTGGGGCCTACTGGATTTTGGCAGGTGAAGGCAGCAGGAGACTTGCCATCTCCACAGCAGGGGAACAGCTGGCAGTGCTGAACCCCACTAACACTCTAACGAATGTGTTTGGCTCTGTGGAGACGACACTTCTGAACACCAACTGACGCTGTTGGAGCCCAGGATTAGGCGAGGAGCAGGCTGTGGCCTACTGGATTTTGGCAGGTGAAGGCAGCAGGAGACTTGCCATCTCCACAGCAGGGGAACAGCTGGCAGTGCTGAACCCCACTAACACTCTAACGAATGTGTTTGGCTCTGTGGAGACGACACTTCTGAACACCAACTGAAGCTGCTGGAGCCCAGGATTACGCATGCCGCATGCAGAGGCCAATGGGCAGCGGTTTTTATGGAGGTTGTGGACTACTACTGATTCTAACCATGCTCCACTTAGGCCTCTGGCTCCACTGTCTCTACTATTTACCCTGGCCTCCAACCCCGCCAGCTACATCTCTGAAGTGGCGTCAGCACAATCTACACTTGTTCCTGTGTTACTGGTGCTCAGTCCCGTCAGTTGATCCCCTGATGTTTGTCCGGCAAGTTCGCCAGCTCTGTCCTCATTCCCACTACTGGTTATGGGAATGTGGACAGAGCAGGAGACCTTGCCGGACACACATCAGGGGATAAACTGATGGGACTGAGCCACAGGAACACAGGAACAAGTGTAGATTGTGCTGACGCCACTTCAGAGATGTAGATGGCGGGGTTGGAGGTCAGGGGAAATAGTAGAGACAGTGGAGCCAGAGACCTAAGTTGGGCACGGTTAAAAATCAGTAGTGGTTTGAATGTTGATGGAGCTGGTGACTTTGCCGTCCACACAGCAGGGGATCAGCTGGCATTACTGAACCCCACTAACACAGGAGCTAGTGTGTTTCTCTGTGCAGACGACACATCTGAGCGACAACTGGCTGTGTTGAAGCAAAGGGATTATAGTTCAGGTGGTAGAAAAATGAACACACCAGCAGACCTGGATACAGTTGCCAACCACTAATTTAGTCTGTAAGAGGAATGGCAAAGTCTTTGGAGATCCAGGCCTTGTTCATTTTCAGAAAAGTCAGCCGGTCAACATTATCGGAAGATAGTCGCGTGCGACGGTCTGTTAGTACACCACCTGCGGCACTAAAGACACGTTCCGATAATACACTGGCAGCAGGGCAAGCCAGCACCTCCAATGCATACTGGCTAAGCTCTGGCCATGTATCCAGCTTAGAGACCCAAAACTTGAAGGGGGAAGAGCCATCTGGGAGTACAGCGACAGGGCAAGACATGTAGTCTGACACCATCTGACGGAAGCGTTGCCTCCTGCTGACTCGAGGCTTCGCTGATGGTGTAGACAATTGTGGTGGACACACAAAACTTTGCCACATTTGGGCCATAGTGGTCTTGCCTTGTGCTGCGGCGCTGCCTCTGCTCCCTCTTTGTGCAGAGTTTCCTCCACTGCCTCGACGCACAGAGCTGCTTTGTAAAGCACTAGCAACAATGCTGTCGGGTGGAATGGAAAACATTATGGACTGCACCAGTGACTCTTCGTACTCCCGCATTTTACGCTCCCGGTTCAACGTTGGTATGAGCCTTTGTACGCTGTCCCGGTAGCGAGGATCTAGGAGGGTGTACACCCAATAATCAGCCGAGACGAGAATGTGGGCGATGCGGCGGTCGTTTCTCAGGCACTGCAGCATGAAATCAACCATGTGCTGCAGACTCCCAACTGCCAAAGAACCGCTGTCCCCTGTTTGAGGCGTGACCTCGGCCTGCTCTGCATCACCCCACCCTCGCTGTACATACTGAGTAGAGGTTTGTGTACCTCCCTCCTCTGGAGAGATGTCTTCCTCCTCCATCGACTCCTCCTCATCCTCCTCACAAAGTGTCCCCTGCCTAGGCCTTTGTGAGGAAACACGTAGCGCAGACTGTCCAGAAGCAGATGGCATTTGGGACTCCTCATCCTCCACCTCTTCTGAAACCTCATCCCTTAGTGCTTGCAGTGTTTGTTGAAGCAGGCAGATAAGGGGGACAGTCATGCTGACTAGTGCATCATCTGCACTCGCCATCCGCGTGGATTCATCGAAGGCACGCAAAACGAGGCAGATGTCCTTCATAGAGGCCCACTCAATGGTGCTGAAGTGTGAACGGCGCACAGTGCGACTTGTTTGCGCCTGATGCAGCTGGTACTCCATGACTGCTGCCTGCTGCTCACACAACCGCTCCAACATATGTAACGTTGAATTCCACCGGGTGGGTAGGTCACATATGATGCGATGTTCCGGAAGGCCAAATCGTCGCTGCAGAGCAGCGAGGCGCGATCTTGCCGTGCTGGAACGTCGCAAGTGAGCGCACTCTATGCGGACCTTGTGCAACAGTGCAGCAAGATCCGGATAGTCCCTCAGAAAGCTCTGCACGACCAAGTTAAGAACATGTGCCAGACATGGGATGTGTGTGAGGTTGCCTAGGCCAAGAGCTGCCACCAGATTTCGGCCATTGTCACACACTACCAAGCCCGGCTGGAGATTCGCTGGCCCAAACCACACATCGCTCTCCAGCTTGATAGCATTCCAGAGCTCCTGCGCTGTGTGGCTTCGATTCCCCAAAGAAATTAATTTGAGTACAGCCTGTTGACGTTTGGCCACGGCTGTGCTCATATCGGTCGTAACAGGCTCCTGCTCTGCTGTTTCTGAGGAACTTGAGTAGGAGGAGGAGTCTATGTGTACAGACTGGAGTCCTGCAATCCGTGGCGTTGGAAGAACACGTACAGCTCCACTCTCCAGATCCGTACCCGGCTCCACAACATTGACCCAGTGGGCAGTGAGGGAAAGGTATCGTCCCTGTCCATGGTTACTGGTCCACGCATCGGTGGTGAGGTGGACCTTGCTACTAACGGCGTTTAGTAGCGCATGTTTTATTTTGCCCTCAACATGTTTCTGCAGGGCAGGGACGGCTCGCCTGCTGAAATAAAAGCGGCTGGGCACGTTGTATTGGGGGACTGCCAATGCCATTAAGTCCCGGAAGGTGTCAGTGTCCACCAGCCTGAATGACAGCATTTCAACTGCCAGAAGTTTGGCAATGCCAGCATTCAGAGACTGTGCTCGGGGATGGTTTGCCGAGTAAGGGCGCCTTTTATCCCATGCCTGTGCTACCGATGGCTGTGATGGATGGGAACGTGCTGCTATGGGTGTAATCTGACAGGGTCTCCGGACAACAGTGGCAGAGGTTCTTCCTTGGCGATCCTGTGAGGAAGCCGAACCAGCAGTGTGTGAGCTGGAGGAAGAGGGCCCAACACGAACTGAAGAGGTGGTAGGTGGTGCTGTACGTTGGCCTACATCTTCAGGGTGTCTCTGCAACTCCAACTCGTGCTTGGTGCGCACATGTTTCCACATATTTGTGGTATTGAGGTTGCTGACATTTCTCCCTCTTTTGACTCTCTGATGACACAGCTTGCATTTGACAAAGCAAATGTCATCTGCAACTGTGTCAAAAAAGGACCACGCACTGCAACTCTTGTGAGCGCCCGGTTTGCCTTTGGAAGGAGGAATGCTCCTAACGGGTGCCGAAGTGGAGGGTACAGGCAACCAAGTCTTCCCCCTCCCTCTGCCTCCTGTTTTGGCCGGTAGGGGAATCTCTTCCTCCGAGCTGCTCCCACCACCTTCCTGTTGCTCACGCCATGATGGGTCAAGGACCTCATCATCTTCCCTCCCCTCTTCAAACAGCTGCTTCTCCGGGGTTGTCTCGCCAGCACCGTACGCACCAGAAAGTGGCAACTGAGTCTCGTCATCATCTGATGCGTACTGAGGTGTGCTGACCATAGGCACTGGCCCACTCGCCTCTTCAGATTCAGAGGGACATAGAAGTTGCGCATCACTGCATACTCCCTCTTCTTCACATTCAGGAATGCTGCTTGGCTGGCCCCCTCTTTCCAAGCCAACAGATTCCGAGAACAGAAGTAGAGACTGTGATGGCTCCTGTCCATGTCTCTCTGACTGCCTGGGCACTTTGGCAGGTGGTGAAGAGACAGATGGTTGCTCTTCGGTGCTCTGACCCTGAGAGGATGCGGAAGTAATTGAAGTCGATGCGTTAGCTGCCATCCATCCGACAACGGCTTCAATTTGTTCCTCCCGCAGCAGTGGGGTACGTTGAGGTCCTACAAAGCTGCGCATAAAGGACTGTTGCCTGCTAAAACTGGGGGATGCTGATCCACTGGTGCCCGCAGCAGGCCCAGAATCCCCACGTCCTCTACCTGTAGAATCCCCACGTCCTCTCCCTGCAGAATCCCCACGTCCTCTCCCTGCTGAAACTCCACGCCCACGCCCACGCGCCTTACTCCCTGCCTTCTTCATCTTGCAAGACTGCTTAAGATAGGCAAAAAAGTACAAAGTGGGGCCTTAGTGTGCTTATTCCTGAACAGCTGGTTACAGGTACAAGAAACACTAATTTTATGAAGTGTGTGTGTGTGTGGACTAGACTTTAATAGGAGCTGATGTGGCCTACACAAGTTCAAAATGTAGTGTTTGGTGAACTTTTTTTGTGGTTTCTTTGTTGGAAACAAACTCAAAGTATGTGAACAAAGAATTGAAACTGATAGTATCACCAACTTTTTGGAGCTATTACAATGCAGGCAGGTAACCTACAATGCAAAAGATGAGGCTCCAAAAAAATTGGGTAATACTAATCTGGCTGCGCCGGCAGGGCACAAGCCAGAAAAAAAGGCTCCTCTATCTACTCCTATATAGTGTTTGCAACCAACCAATGTTGATGGATACGGATGGATGCACACTAATAGGAGAAGAAAAAATGAGCTGCACTCAAAGACAAATATGTGTGAGGCAGTGACGCACGTTGAGCGTCCTACAACCAGACGTAGCTGCAGGACACTCTACTCAGCGTGAGCTGCACTCACACACAGTCAGAGGCCTCTCAGACAGCCGTCAACAGTGCAGCTAAGTGGGCACTGGCACTGACAGGCTGCAGAAAGGCTCCGCTGTGTACTCCTTTATAGTGTTTGCAACCACCGTAGATGGAGACGGATGGATGCACACTAATAGAAGAAAAAATGAGCTGCACTCAAATAAAAATATGTGTGAGGCACTGACGCACGCTGAGCGTCCTACAGCCAGACGTAGCTGCAGGACACACTACTCAGCGTGAGCTGCACTCACACACAGTCAGAGACCTCTCAGACAGCCGTGAACAGTGCAGCAAAGTGGACACTAGCACTGAAAGGCTGCAGAAAGGCTCCGCTGTCTACTACTAGTGTTTGCAACCAACGTATATGGATACGGATGGAAGCACACTAGATTGAAATTATGTAAAAAATGCAGCTCAAAAAATAAAAGATGTATGAGGCAGCAGTGATCACACTGGGTGGCCTACAGCCTGACGTGGCTGCAGGACCCACTCCACAGCGTGAGCTGCACTCACACAGCCCTTGCAGACAGCTGTGAACACTGCTGCTAGGGCAAAGAAGGCTACAGTGGTGGTTTATGTAGCCTGGGTAAAGCACTAGATGTTTGGTGGAATCGCTATTTCTAACTGTCCCTCACAGTCTTCTACAGCAGCCTGTCCCTAACTGAATTCACAGCAGAGTGACCAGAAATGGCGGCTGCAGTGGCTTTTATAGTGCATCATGACATCATTTCGGCAGCCAATCACAGCCATGCCAATAGTTAACATGCCTACATGCCTAACAGGATGTGCCCACACTTCGGAGGATTCCCATTGGCTTAATCAAAGCAAGCAGGCTCATAGCATGATGGGAACTTCCTATTCCGATTCCGATTCCGGAATCCGATATGACAAAAGTATCGGAATTAAGTATCGGAATTCCGATACCGCTAATATCGGCCGATACCCGATACTTGCGGTATCGGAATGCTCAACACTACTCTCTATAAGTAATTGTGCTAGGTCTAATTAATATATGAAGTGATCTGTCAGCTTAACCTCTTCAGGATCAAGTCATTTATTTATTTTTAATTATTGTGTTCCAAGAACCATAGCTGCAGCACGTATAGTGCCTAGAAAGCTAATAGGGTATGTCCAGGGCCGGGTTTATGAGCAGTCAAAGAAATGGGTTGGATCGGCTGCTTACATATCCCCACCACGGGGCAGGATATGACAGATATAAGGAAGTCCAGCTGTATCAGTAATGTGGTGTGTGCAAGGTGAAAAGATGTTGCTTGTGTAGCCCAGTCTCTGCTAGATGCTGAGTGAAGGCCTGACATTGAACCCCTTAACGCCCGCTGATATGCCTTCTAACGGCGGCAGTTAAAAGTACTTATGTCTCAGCGCCGCTTTTTAACGGTGCTAAGAAATAAGTGCATAGCGCTCCCCAGAGTCGGAATTTCTCCGGGGTCTCTGCTACCGGGGGTAACTGAGACCCCAGAGAACATGATTTGGGTCACCGTTGCGGTCACCATGATTTGGGTCAGTGTTGCCGACCCACCAAATTACAGCGACCACAAAAAAAAAAGTCCGATTTCCCATTTAATCCCTTTCCGACATTGGGCGTAATAGTACGCCGATGTCAGACTCCCTCCCTTTGATGTGGTCTCCAGCGGTGAGAACACATCTTTCCTGGGACATTTCAGCTGTTTTGAACAGCTGACGTATGCCCACAATTGCCGCGGGTGGAATCGTGATCTATTAACCCATTAAATGCCGCTGTCAAACGCTGACGGTGGCATTTAACAAGCGCTTCCGGCAATTGCGCCGGACTCTGCCCAACGGTGACCCGCGTCACGTGATCACGGGTCACTGATGTGTTGGCATGACAACCGGAGGGCTCCTGGAGACCTCTATGGTTGTCAGTGCCTGCTTGCTGTGAGCACCACCCAGTGGTTGGCACTCATAGCAAGTGAGTAATTCTACTACATAGAGGCGAACTGATCATCGCCTCTATGTAGCAGAGGCGATCGGGTTATGGCAGCTTCTAGTCTCCCATGGAGACTATTGAAGCATGCCAAAAGTGAAAAAAAAGTTTTAAAAAATATAAAAGTTCAAATCACCCCCTTTCGCGCCATTCAAAATAAAACAATAAAAAAAAACCATACACATATTTGATAGCACCGCATACAGAATCGCCTGATCCATCAATAAAAAAAAGATTAACTTGATGGCTAAACGGCGTAGTGAGAAAACAAGTCAAAACGCTAGGATTACTTTTTTTGGTTGCTGTGACATTGCATTAAAATGCAATTAGGGGGCGATCAAAAGATCATATCTGCACCAAAATGGTGTCACTAAAAACGTCAGATCAGCTCGCAAAAAATAAGTCAGAGATCATGAAAAATGGAGACGCTATGGGTATCGTAAAATGGCGCAATTTTTTTTTTTCAACAAAGTTTGGAATTTTTTTCAACACTTAAACAAAACCTAGACATGTTTGGTGCCTATGAACTTGTAATGACCTGGAGAATCGTAGTGGCAGGTCAGTTTTAGCATTTAGTGAACCTAGTAAAAAAAACTCAAACAAAAAACAAGTGGAGGATTGCACTTTTTTTGCAATTTAACGAAATTTAGAATTTTTTCCCATTTTCTACTACACGACATGGTAAAATCAATGGTGTCGTTCAAAAGTACAACTTGTCCTGCAAAAAAGCAAGCCCTCAAATGGCCATATTGATAGAAAAATAAAAACGTTATGGCTCTGGGAAGACGAGGAGTGAAGAACGAAAACGCAAACATGAAACTACCTCCTGGGGTTAAGTGGTTAATTTCTCTCTCATCTGATGTGCGGTCCCCCGATTCCTCTCGTACCTCCGGAGTCCCTGCATAACCCCATGAAGTCCCCCTGCCACCGGTGTCTTCTTCCAGGAAGAAAATAGATGCATGCTCAGTGAGCCCACCGAGATCTGTCGGCCGGCACCCAGCAACAATAGAAAATTTTTCCTATTGGTTCATTTTGATCACTGTGATAGACCGTATCACAGTGATCAAAATAAAAAAATAGTAAATAAACCACCTTTATCACCACCTTAGTTAGGTAAAAATAATACAATAAAAAAAAATGTATTTGTTTCCATTTTTCCATTAGGGTTAGAGTTAGGTTTGGGCTAGGGTTAGGGTTGTGGTTATGGTTGGAATTGTGGTTAGGGTTGGGATTAGGATTAGGGGTGTGTTAGGGTTAGGGTTGGAGTTAGAATTGGGGGGTTCCACTGTTTAGGTACACCAGGGGGTCTCCAAACGCGACATGCCACCACCATTGATTCCAGCCAATTTTGCGTTCAAAAAGTCAAATGGTGCTCCCTCCCTTCTGAGCCCTGCCATGCACCCAAACAGTGGCTTTCCCCCACATTCAGGGTATTAGCGTACTCAGAAGAAATTTCACAACAAATTTTGTGGTCCATTTTCTCCTGATACCCTTGTAAAAATAAAAAAAATTGGTTCCAAAGTAATTTTTTTGTGAAAAAAGTAAAATGTTCATTTTTTTTTCCACATTGCTTTAGTTCTCTTGAAGCACCTGAAGGGTGAAAAAACTTCTTGAATGTGGTTTTGCGCACCTTGAGGGATGCAGTTTTTAGAATGGTGTCACTTTTGGGTATTCTCTATTATATTGACCCCCCCAAACTCTCTTGAAATGTGAGGTGGTCCCTAAATAAAATGGTTTTGTAAATTTTGTTGGAAAAATGAGAAATCACTGGTCAACTTTAAACCCTTATAATGTATTAACAAAAATAAATTATGTTTCCAAAATTATGCTAATGTAAAGTTGACATGTGGGAAATGTTATTTATTTCCTATTTTGTGTGACACCACTCTCTGATTTAAGGTTACAAAAATTAAAAATTTGAAAATTGCGGAGGGCGTGGCCTAGGCAGCACACAGGACAGTTGCACATCACCACAGTTCCTGCTCCTAGACAAGGAAAAACAAGTGAATTTGCACCAAGAAATTAATTTAACTAGTTGAAATTACATTCTTACTAATAGAAAGGCAAGTGGATTCAACAAGACTGATCTGGCTCGAACTGCAGCTTACAAGGGGGCACTTTAATCCCTGGAGATCTGCTGTAGAGTGCAAGCAAAGAAACATCTTCACACCAAAAGTAAGAAGTGACTCATCCTCAGGAGACAAGCTAAGGAGGTGAGGGGGAAATCTCTGGTGGGTCTTACCTGGGATTCAGTGCCATGTGCACCCTCTGTTCCCCACCTAATTGCTCTTGACTGTTTGCTCCTGACCAATTGCCTGGGATCCATTCACTCTGGTCTGGCAGTGTCTGGCCACCCACTTTGTTTCTCCTGAGACCGGCTGCTTATTCTCGTCCATCAGCTCACACATATCTCCTGCCTGTCTCAGAGCTTCTCCTGGCATCCAGCCAGCTGCAGATTGCAGGGGGCCATCCACCTCACTGCTTCCAGGGGCTACTCTGCTCAGGGGGGAGCTGAAACCAACAGGGAGCTTGGGGAGACAGTGAAGCAGTGCCATCTTGTTGCTCAGCACTATAGCTGGCAGATCAGCTCATATTGTCTAGAAGTGTGTAAAACAGATTAGCAGCTCACTATACATCAGAGACTGTCTGCTACAGACTTTTCACAGGATTCACAAGAGAGGAAAATAGTTGAATATACTTGGAAACTGATCCCTAGGTGGACCCCCTCCCCCCTCACAGCAACAGCATAAGGCAGGCACCTTTCTAATTAATCATACACAAAGGAAGGGGCAGAAGAAGCAACTAACAGAATGGTATTTAACAGGGAAAAATGCAAAATACTACATCTGGACAATAAAAAAGAAAAAAGCATATACAGAATGGAAGGAATAGGACTAAGCAATAGCACATGTGAAAAAGACTTGGGTATGCTAATAGATCACAGACTGAATATGAGTCAACAGTGTAATGCAGCAGCAAAAAAGGCAAATGCAATTCTAGGATGTATTAACAGAAGCATACAGTCTAGATCACGTGAAGTAATTATTGCCCTCTACTCCTCTTTGGTCAGACCTCATCTGGAATACTGTGTCCAGTTTTAGGTGCCACATTTTAAAAACGACTTCTTCAAACTGGAGCAAGTTCAGAAAAGAGCGACCAGAATGGTGACCGGTCTGCAAACCCTGTCTTATGAGGGAAGGTTGCAGGATTTGGGAATGTTTAGCTTGCAGAAGAGAAGACTGAGAGGAGACTTAATAGCTGTCTACAAATATTTCAAGGGCTGTCACATTATAGAAGGATCATCTTTAATCTCATTTGCACAAGGAAAGACTAGAAGCAATGGGATGAAACTGAATGGGAGGAGACACAGATTAGATATCAGAAAAAACTTTTTGACAGTGAAAGTGATCAATGATTGGAACAGACTGCCAAGAGAAGTGGTGAGTTCTCCTTCAAAGGAAGTCTTCAAACAGAGGCTGGACAGACATCTGTCTGGGATGATTTAGCGAATCCTGCTTTTGTGCAGGGGGTTGGACCAGATGGCCCAGGAGGTCCCTTCCAACTCTATGATTCTATGATTCTATGAAGAGAGACTCTTTTCACATCAACTAAAATCCCCTGCATCTTAAGAAGCACTCCTAGCTGCAGTTACATACTTTGAGACGCAAATTCTCACAAGCCTAACTCTATATCTTTGAGCGAAAAAAGAAAGAAAGGGAAAGAAAAAGAAAAGTAAAATAACTTGTGAAATCATACAGATGAACATTCTCATAAAGTCTCATCTAAACATAGTGCCATTTACTGCACCTCTGGTGCAATTTGCAAGGCCTATTAGCACACTTGACCACTGTGGGGTTTTTTTTTTCACAAATCTAATATAGAACATCAGTTCGCTCACATGATTTAATCACCTAGCACTTCACCCGGTGTAGTTATATTAAATCAGACCACAAAATGGGAAGATCCACTAAAAGTCACACTGATGAGCCAAGCAAGCCTCATAAGACAACTAAAAAAATCCAAGATGAAGACAAGGCTCAAAAACGTCTGCCCACTGAAACTCCTATGGGCAGTAAATCTCAGCGAGCCTTGCACAAATTGAAGTTTGGCCCAATTCTAACCAATCATTGGTCAGATAGTGATGAAGATGTGGATTCTACACAAAATGATCCCGATATAAAGGAATATACGGTGTTAAAGCCCTACCCACAGCTGAATACATGAAAAACCTATTTAAAGATTTCACCCAAGCGGTAAAGGAAAAGATAGCAGATCTCAGAAATGATGTTAAGATTGTTCATGACAGAGTACAGAATTTAGAGACCAGCTCTGATCAGATTATAACGCAAGCCACAAGAGTCACAGAAACCTTATTAGAGAACCAAAAAGAACAATTTCTGCAGAGAATTCACCTTGATGACCTGGAAAACAGGTCGAGGCGGAATAATTTGAGAGTTAGAGGGCTTCCGGAGAATATTCTAGACAAAGACATATTCACTATGTTATCTACAATTTTCAACAACATCATTGGAAAAAATGATGACAATGACCTAGGAATAGAAAGAGCCCATAGAGTCTATAGACCAAAGCCTTCTGGACCGGACAGACCAAGAGACATCTTATGTTGTTTTCAAAGCTTCAGAACAAAAGAAAAGATTTACCAAAAAGCAAGAGATGCGAAAAAAATAGAATTTGAAGACAGCGAAATTCAAATATTTCAAGACCTTACAAAGCTAACCCTGAATTTGAGAAGACAGCTTCAGCCCTTAACAAGAGCGGTGAGAGACAAAGGCATTACTTATAGATGGCTTTTCCCATTTGGCTTGGCAATTCCCTTTAACAACAAAACTTTGATTGTCAGAACCCCAGATGACCTGCCATTTGTCCTCCAAAAACTAGGGGAATAGTCCTGAGGAGAGAATTTGTATATTCCCAGTGCCTTCTGGGATAAGTGAAGAGTCTCCGCGAGCTCAACGATCACTGGATTTTGGCTGTTGCAGCTGAAAAGAGGAAATCGGTAAACCAGGGGAAGAGTCCTGAGGAGAGAATTTGCATATTCCCAGTGCCTTCTGGGATAAGTGAAGAGTCTCCGCGAGCTCAACGATCAGTGGATTCTGGCTGTTGCAGCTGAAAAGAGGAAATCGGTAAACCACGTGCCTATCGGCACTTGAATTTTGGCTCATTTTACAACGCTTTGAAATCTCTTAAGCAAGAACAATATGGAAGAGGCCAGGAGCCATTTGGTGAGCTGCATTTCTTGCTACATGTTCACAGACTTAACAGTGGAAAAGCCAAACTTCACATGCCACAAATGCAAGCTCGTGTCCCTGTTGGAGGAAAAGTTGCAAAATCTCAAAGAGAGGTTAACTACATTGAAGATCATTAAGGAAGGTGAAGAGTTCTTAGACAGAGCAGAATTATCTCTTCATGTTACAGAAAGAGAAGAAATTCGAAGTGCACCTAAAGAAACAGAGGAATGGAAACGTGACCCAGAGAAGCAGGATTTAGCGAATCCTGCTTTTGAGCAGGGGGTTGGACCAGATGGCCCAGGAGGTCCCTTCCAACTCTACGATTCTATGATAAGTTCTATGGGCATGTGATATGCATTTATCATTATAGTCTAAGTCGACTAGTTTTAGTTACATCTTTAGATTGTATAATGCTGCATTGTGTTTATGGTATTACCTTTTCAAATAAGACTCACCGGGAGTCTGTTCACCTGCAATTATACTTATTCTCATAGACTTTCAAATCAACTGAGGGTTTTGTCATATCTAGGTCCTTTTGCATCTATACCTGGTTGGGCTTGCATTGCTGCCTACATCCTAACCAGCTGCAAAACCTTCTCAGGTTCCTTCTGAGATTCACGAGCATGTTGCTCAGGTTCTGTAACCAACCTCCATTGTTTACTTTAACCCCATATAACCCTGCCCCATCCCCAAGTCCTGCTAAATAAATGAAACTACTTCGTAGTACGCCCCCATCAAACTTTAATGGTTGATTTACTGTAAATACTGCTACCTTCAATGTAAAAGGTGTGAACATCCCGAAAAAAGGTCCCAAATTCTGAGCTATCTAGGAAAAAATAAGATGGACGTCGTTTTTCTTCAGGAAACTCATTTTAATCAAACCTAAACACCTATCACTAAGAATAAAATTTTTACCAAATGGTTCAATGCCAATTCCCCGATAAAAAAAAATAAAGGAGTATCCATAATCATAAACAAGAGAATTCCCTTCACACTTAAGAATGTTATATATGACACAGACGGAAGATATATACTATTAACCCCTTAACCCCCAAGGGTGGTTTGCACGTTCATGACCGGGCCAATTTTTTCAATTCTGACCACTGTCTCTTTATGAGGTAATAACTCTGGAACGCTTCCATGGATCCCGGCGATTCTGACATTGTTTTCTCGTGACATATTGTACTTCATGCTAGTGGTAAAATTTCATTCATATAACTTGCGTTTATCTGTGAAAAAAATGGAAATTTGGCGAAAATTTTGAAAAATTCGCAATTTTCCAACTTTGAATTTTTATGCCCTTAAATCACAGAGATACGGCACACAAAAAACTTAATAAGTAACATTTCCCACATGTTTATTTTACATCTGCACAATTTTGGAACCCAAATTTTTTTTCTTAGGAAGTTATAAGGGTTAAAAGTTGAACAGCGATTTCTCATTTTTGGAACACCATTTTATTTTTACGGACCACATCATATTTGAAGCCAACTTGAGGGGTCTATATGATAGATAATACCCAAAAGTGACAACATTCTAAAAACTGCACCCCTTAAGGTGCTCAAAACCACATTCAAGAAGTTTATTAACCCTTCAGGTGCTTCACAGGAATTTTTTGAATATTTAAAAAAAAATGAACATTTAACTTTTTTTCAGAAAAATAAAACCTTCATGTTCAATTTTTTTATTTTACCAAGGGTAACAGGAGAAGTTGGACTGCAAAAGTTATTGTGCAGTTTGTCCTGAGTACGCTGATACCTGACATGTGGGGGCGAACCACTGTTTCGGCGCATGGCAGAGCTCAGAAGGGAAGGAGCGCCGTTTGACTTTTTCATTGCAAACTTGGCTAGAATTCAGATCGGATGCCATGTCACGTTTGGAGAGCCCCTGATGTACCTAAACAGTGGAAAACCCCCACAAGTGACCCCATTTGGGAAACTAGACCCCCAAAGGAACTTATCTAGATATGTGGTGAGAACTTTGAACCAACAAGGGCTTCACAGAAGTTTATAACGTACAGCGGTACAATTAAAAAATCTTATTTTTCCACAAAACTGATCTTTTCACCCCCCATTTTTATTTTCCCCAAGGGTAACCGGACCCTAAAGGTTATTGTGCAAATTGTCCTGAGTACGCTGATATCCCACATATGGGGGTAAACCACTATTTGGGTGCATGGCAGAGCTCAGAAGGGAAGCATTGCCATTTGACTTTTTTGGCTGGAATTGAGATCGGACACCATGTCGCGATTGGAAAACCCCTGATGTACCAAAACAGTGGAAAACCCCCACAAATGACACCATTTTGGAAACTGGACCCCCCCAAGGAACTTATCTAGATGTGTGGTGAGAACTTTGAACCCCCAAGGGCTTCACAGAAGTTTATAACATACAGCCATACAATTAAAAAATCAGATTTTTTCCACAAAAATGATCTTTTCACCCTGAATTCTTATTTTTCAAGGGTAACAGGACCAAAAAAGTTATTGTGCAAATTGTCCTGAGTACGCTGATACCCCACATGTGGGGGTAAACCACTATTTGGGCGCATGGCAGAGCTCGGAAGGGAAGCATCGCCATTTGACTTTTTTGTCTGGAATTGAGATCGGACACCATGTCGCGTTTCAAAAGCCCCTGATGTACCAAAACAGTGGAAACCCCCACAAGTGGACCCATTTTGGAAAGTAGACCCCCTAAGGAACTTATCTAGATGTGTTGTGAGCACTTTCAACCCACCAGTGCTTCACAGAAGTTTATAATGACCGGGCGTGAAAATAAAAAAATCGTATTTTTTCAACAAACATGATCTTTTAGTCCCCATTTTTTTTATTTTTCTAAGGGTAATAGGAGAAATTGGACCTCAAAAGTTGTTCTTCAATTTGTCCTGAGTACGCTGATACTCCATATGTGGGTGTAAATGACTATTTGGGGGCATGGCAGAGCTCGGAAGGGAGGCAGCGCCATTTGACTTTTTTGGCTGGATTTGAGATCGGACACCATGTCGCGTTTCGAAAGCCCCTGATGTACCAAAACAGTGGAAACCCCCCACAAATGGCACCATTTTGGAAACTAGATCCCTCCAAGGAACTTATCTAGATGTGTGGTGAGCACTTTGAACCCCCCTGTGCTTCACAGAAGTTTATAACGCCCGGGCGTGAAAATAAAAAAATCATATTTTTTCCACAAACATGATCTTTTAGTCCCCAATTTTTTTATTTTCCCAAGGGTAACAGGAGAAATTGGACTGCAAATGTTATTGTGCAGTTTGTCCTGAGTATGCTGATACCTGATATGTGGGGGCGAACCACTGTTTCGGCGCATGGCAGAGCTCAGAAGGGAAGGAGCGCCGTTTGACTTTTTCAATGCAAACTTGGCTAGAATTCAGATCGGACGCCATGTCACGTTTGGAGAGCCCCTGATGTACCTAAACAGTGGAAAACCCCCACAAGTGACCCCATTTGGGAAACTAGACCCCCAAAGGAACTTATCTAGATATGTGGTGAGAACTTTGAACCAACAAGGGCTTCACAGACGTTTATAACGTACAGCGGTACAATTAAAAAATCTTATTTTTCCACAAAAATGATCTATTCACCCCCCATTTTTATTTTCCCCAAGGGTAACAGGACCCTAAAGGTTATTGTGCAAATTGTCCTGAGTACGCTGATACCCCACATGTGGGGGTAAACCACTATTTGGGCGCATGGCAGAGCTCGGAAGGGAAGCAGCGCCATTTGACTTTTTTGTCTGGAATTGAGATTGGACACCATGTTGCGATTGGGAAACCCCTGATGTACCAAAACAGTGGAAAACCCCCACAAATGACACCATTTTGGAAACTAGACCCCCCCAAGGAACTTATCTAGATGTGTGGTGAGAACTTTGAACCCCCAAGTGCTTCACAGAAGTTTATAATGTACAGCCGTACAATTAAAAAATCAGATTTTTTCCACAAAAATGATCTTTTCACCCTCAATTCTTATTTTTCAAGGGTAACAGTACCCAAAAAGTTATTGTGCAAATTGTCCTGAGTACGCTGATACCCCATATGTGGGGGTAAACCACTATTTGGGCGTATGGCAGAACTCGGAAGGGAAGCATTGCCATTTGACTTTTTTGGCTGGAATTGAGATCGGACACCATGTCGCGTTTCAAAAGCCCCTGATGTACCAAAACAGTGGAAACCCCCCACAAGTGGCCCCATTTTGGAAAGTAGACCCCCTAAGGAACTTATCTAGATGTGTGGTGAGCACTTTCAACCCACCAGTGCTTCACAGAAGTTTATAATGACCGGGCGTGAAAATAAAAAAATCGCATTTTTTCAACAAACATGATCTTTAGTCCCCATTTTTTTTATTGTTCCAAGGGTATTAGGAGAAATTGGACCTCAAAAGTTGTTGTTCAATTTGTCCTGAGTACGCTGATACCCCATATGTGGGTGTAAATGACTATTTTGGTGCATGGCAGAGCTCGGAAGGGAAGCAGCGCCATTTGACTTTTTTGGCTGGATTTGAGATCGGACAACATGTCGCGTTTCGAAAGCCCCTAATGTACCAAAACAGTGGAAATCCCCCAGAAATGGCACCATTTTGGAAACTAGTCCCCCCAAGGAACTTATCTAGATGTGTGGTGAGCACTTTGAACCCCAAAGGGCTTCACAGAAGTTTATAATGCCCTGGCGTGAAAATAAAAAAATCATATTTTTTCCACAAACATGATCTTTTAGTCCCCAATTTTTTTATTTTCCCAAGGGTACCAGGAGAAATTGGACCCCAAAAGTTGTCAAATTTGTCCTGAGTACGCTGATACCCCATATGTGGGAGAAAACTACTGTATGGGCACACGTCGGGGCTAGGAAGGGAAGTAGTGACGTTTTGGAATGCAGACTTTGATGGAATGGTCTGCGGGCGTCATGTTGCCTTTGAAGAGCCCCTGATGTGCCTAAACAGTGGAAACCCCCCACAAGTGATGCCATTTTGGAAACTAGACCCCCTACGGAACTTATCTAGATGTGTGGTGAGCACTTTGAACCCCCCCAGTGCTTCACAGAAGTTTATAACGCCTGGGCGTGAAAATAAAAAAATCATGTTTTTATTTTCCTAAGGGTGACAGGAGAAATTGGACCCCAAAAGTTGTTTTGCAATTTGTCCTGAGTAGGCTGATACCCCATATATGGGGGTAAAGCACTGTTTGGGCGCATGGCAGAGCTAGGAAGGGAAGGAGCACCATTTGACTTTTTCAATGCAGAATTGGCTGGAATTGAGATCAGACGCCATGTTGCATTTGGAGAGCACCTGATGTGCCCAAACAGTGGAAACCCCCCAATTCTATCTCCAACCCTAACCCCTCACCCTAGCCCTAACCCTAACCCTAGCCCTAACCCTAGCCATAACCCTAATGGGAAAATGGAAATAAATACTTTTTTTTAATTTTATTATTTTTCCCTAACTAAGGGGGTGATAACGGGGGGTTTGATTTACTATTTATGGCGGTTTTTATGTTTGGCAGCTGTCACACGCTAAATGATGCTTTTTATTGTAAAAATAGTTTTTGCATCACCACACATTGAGAGCTATAATTTTTCCATATTTTCACCCACCGAGTCATGTGAGGTCTTATTTTTTGCGGGACGAATTGATGTTTTTATCGATACCATTTTCGGGCATGTGACATTTTTTAATCGCTTTTTATTCTGATTTTTGGGACGCAGAATGAACAAAAACCTGTGTTTCATGAATTTCTTTTGGGGGTGCGTTTACACCATTCCACGTGCGGTTAAATTGATAAAGCGGCTTTATTCTTCGGGTCAGTATGATTACAGCGATACCTCATTTATGTCGTTTTTTTATGTTTTGGCGCTTTTATGCAATTAAAAATATTTTATATAAAAAATAATTATTTTTAATCGCTTTATTCTGCGAGCTATAACTTTTTTTATTTTTTTGCTGATGATGCTGTGTGGCGGCTCGTTTTTTGCGGGACAAGATGATGTTTTCAGCAGTACCATGGATATTTATATGTCTTTTTGATCGCGCGTTACTGCACTTTTTGTTTGGCGGTATGATGATAAATCATTATTTTTTGCTTTGTTTTTTATTTTTATTTTTTAAGGGGTTTGCTAAAGGGGTTAACTAATGAGACAGTTTTATAGGGTGGGTCGTTACGGACACGGCGATACTAAATATGTATACTTTTATTGTTTTTTTTTTTTTTTTTCAAAAAATGAATTTATTAGGGAGAACTTTTTTTATTTATTTAGGAATTTTTTTATAAATTATTTTTACACTTTTTTTTTTTTAACTTTATTTTATTGTACCAGGGGGGACTTCACTGTCATGTGTCAGATCGCTGATCTGACAGTTTGGACAGCACTCTGTCAGATCAGCGATCTGACAGGCGCTGCACAGGCTTCCTCACTGCCTGCTCTCTGCCTGGGTGGGCGTGACGTCAGACGTCGAATTGGACTGCAGAGATGAAGGGATTTCATGATAGCAGCGCCACACAGGTATTGCATCAGGGGCAACCAAGGGGGCTATATAAGACCAGTAATTGAGATCACAGCACACCCCTTCAGAGGAAGCAATAACGCAAACGCGCGTTAAGGGGATTCCTACATGTGGTTCTTCAGCATGTAACCTGTGGTACGTCGTTCTGAGGCCCATGTATGTCTGTCTGGTGAAGACTGCCTGGCACTATTTATAATAAGCGCTTTTGCACTATGCATGCACTTTTCCACAAACTATTTTTGCATTATGCACTTTATTGCTTTTTTATTTTTATGCAATTGAGTTGTGCCCGGCGCTCTTTACAATCCATATAGGAGGATCATAAATAAATGAAGTTGGATATTCATGAATTTTTAGAAGCTGAATGTATTTTTTTTGCACCACTAGGTGGCAGTATAACAATAAAGAATATATGTAAGACTACACTCACTGGCCACTTTATTAGGTACACCATGCTAGTAAGGGGTTGGACCCCCTTTTGCCTTCAGAACTGCCTCAATTCTTCGTGGCAGAGATTCGACAAGGTGCTGGAAGCATTCCTCAGAGATTTTGGACCATATTGACATGATGGCATCACACAGTTGGCGCAGATTTGTCGGCTGCACATCCCTGATGCGAATCTCCCGTTCCACCACATCCCAAAGATGCTCTATTGGATTGAGATCTGGTGACTGAGGAGGCCATTTGAGTACAGTAAACTCATTGTCATGTTCAAGAAACCAATCTGAGATGATTCGAGCTTTATGACATGGCGCATTATCCTGCTGAAAGTAGCCATCAGATGTTGGGTACATTGTGGTCATAAAGGGATGGACATGGTCAGCAACAATACTCAGGTAGGCTGTGGCATTGCAACGATGCTCAATTGGTACCAAGGGGCCCAAAGAGTGCCCAGAAAAAATTCCCCACACCATGACACCACCACCACCAGCCTGAACCGTTGATACAAGGCAGGATGGATCCATGCTTTCATGTTGTTTACGCCAAATTCTGACCCTACCATCCGAATGTCGCAGCAGAAATCGAGACTCATCAGACCAGGCAACGTTTTTCCAATCTTCTACTGTCCAATTTCGATGAGCTTGTGCAAATTGTAGCCTCAGTTTCCTGTTCTTAGCTGAGAGGAGTGGTACCCAGTGTGGTCTTCTGCTGCTGTAGCCCATCTGCCTCAAAGTTCGACGCACTGTGCGTTCAGAGATGCTCTTCTGCCTACCTTGGTTGTAACGGGTGGCAATTTGAGTCACTGTTGCCTTTCTATCAGCTCGAACCAGTCTGCCCATTCTCCTCTGACCTCTGGCATCAACATGGCATTTCTGGCCACAGAACTGCCGCTCACTGGATTTTTTTTCTTTTTCGGACCATTCTCTGTAAACCCTAGAGATGGTTGTGCGTGAAAATCCCAGTAGATCAGCAGTTTCTGAAATTCTCAGACCAGCCCTTCTGGCACCAACAATCATGCCACGTTCAAAGGCACTCAAATCACCTTTCTTCCCCATACTGATGCTCGGTTTGAACTGCAGGAGATTGTCTTGACCATGTCTACATGCCTAAATGCACTGAGTTGCCGCCATGTGATTGGCTGATTAGAAATTAAGTCTTAACACACAGTTGGACAGGTGTACCTAATAAAGTGGCCAGTGAGTGTATATGATGCATTTTTTCAAATAATTTTTAATAAAACTATGTAAATAACTAGAGGTATTTATAAAATGCACATGATTTTTCCTTTTATTAATTAATGTGGATAATTTCTAGAGGTTAATATATTTGAATTAAGGACGAATTTATGTGAGGAAAATTGTGTCCTGAAAAAATCTGTATAATTGATACCACGTTTTAAAAGGACGTACCACGTGTTGTTTAATCATGTACCATTTTTAATGTGTAAGTTTTGTTATATGTCATTAAATAAAGAATTGTTTATTTTTTAATAGTTTCCTAAGTTTTTGTTGCAGGATAGTGTAATTATTGGTTGGGAAACTTAATATTTTCGCCCAAATTATCGGATATTTGTGCCCACATTAGCATTGCTACATTTTATGCTGATAGCGCACAGCATTTATTTTCCAGTACCCTGCTATAGATATATATACCTTCTTGGGTTCTGCCATTTGTGCTTGCACGTCACTAAATTTCAAGCACTTTATGTGGGCAAGCTGCTCTTGGTACTGAGGGCTCACACACTCTGGCCATCTATCATGTTTGTATATCATATGGTTCATGCTGTGCAATTATTTTCAGCTTTCAACAGTTAATATGTCATACAGGTTTTTGGAGTGTCTACACACTCTCGTTACCTATCCTGTTTGTAATGCATGTGGTCCATGCTGAACAGCCAACAATATTTCATTTATCATACAGGGTTCTGAACATTTACACATTCTTGTTTTCCCATCTTAATTGTTAT